>NC_048596.1:73038150-73671306 GCF_003668045.3 Cricetulus griseus
CCATGATACCCAGGCACACACATGGTGTGCATGCATGCATACATACATACATACATACATACATACATGAACGCAAACACTTATAAAATAAAAGCAAATACATTTTAAAACAAACAAACAAACAAGGCTAGGGCCAGGTGTAGTGGCACTTTTCCTTAGCCCCAGTACTTAAGTGGCAGAGGCAGGCAGCTCTTGTGAGTTCCAGGCTAACCTGGCCTACATAGTGAGTTTCAGGAGCCAAAACTACACAGTGAGATCCTGTTTCAAAACAACAGCCTCCTGAAAAAAAGGGACACTGGGCCCAGCCTGCATGGTCTTTCAACATGAGAGATATCTCCTCATTGATGCCATGGAATCAATTTAGGTGACTGCCAACAAAGAACTATATATATAGTGTGTGTGTGTGTGTGTGTGTGAGAGAGAGAGAGAGAGAGAGAGAGAGAGAGAGAGAGAGATTTTGTTTTGAGACAGGGTTTCTCTGTGTAGCTTTGGAGCCTGTCCCTGCCTGGAACTTGCTCTGTGGACCAGGTTGACCTCGAACTCCAGAGATCCTCCTGTCTCTGCCTCCCAAGTGCTGGCATTAAAGGTGTGTGCCACCACCACTACCATCACCACCACCACACTGGCATGTGAGATGGAATTTTATTCAGCCATAAAGAAGGATGAAATTGTGTTGTTTGAAGGAAAATGGATGCAATTGGAGATTATCGATTTAAAAAGTTTAATGTGGGGGGCTGGAGAGATGACTCAGAGGTTAAGAGCACTGACTGCTTTTCCAGAGGTCCTGAGTTCAATTCCCAGCAACCACATGGTGGCTCCCAACCATCCGTTATGAGATCTGGTGCCCTCTTCTGGTGTGCAGATATACATGGAAGCAGAATGTTGTATACATAATAAATAAAATCTTTTTTAAAACAAGTTTAATGTGGTAAGTATGGCAGTGTCAAAGGTGAAGCAGGACTTGCCTCCACTAGGTGGCAACCGGCCCCATCGACTACAAGCAGAACCTGTCCAGCCTGTCCCCGCTGGGGACTGTTGGGCTACAACGTGCTCGCTCGCTCGCTGTAGGCTTTGGGGCTTTGGAAAATTATGAAGTGGAACCGTCCCCGGCACCTGCACAGGCACATGCAGGTTGAGGATTTGGAGACCCGGATCACTCTCATTCCGCTTTTCCAGGCAGAGAAGGGCGGAAGGACCCTGCAGATACCTCGGAAGGACCTGGAGGAGGCCATCCATCAACATGAAGGATGCGCCTGATTGGAAGATGGACGAGACTGTGTTCCGCACCGTGCGCTGGGTGCTGCCTCTCCCGGGCGAGTTGTACGAGCTGCTCTCCAAAGAGGAGATGCACAATGCCAACTTCAGCTTCACCTGGTATATGTAGAGTCCCAGCCGACGCCCACATCAAAGAATAGTCAAATAGCTAGATTATGGTGGCACACACCTTTAATTCCAGCACTTGGGAGACAGAGACAGGAGGATCTCTGGAGTTCGAGGTCAGCCTGGTCCACAGAGCAAGTTCCAGGACAGCCATGGCCACACATAACCGCCAGGAAAAAATTCTGTGTGTGTGTGTGTGTGTGTGTGTGTGAGAGAGAGAGAGAGAGAGAGAGAGAGAGAGAGAGAGAGAGAGAGAGAGAGAGAGAGAGAGAGAGAGAGAGAGAGGAGAGAGAGAGAGAGAGAGAGATTGATCTATGCTCACAGGCACATGCAAGTGGAAGTCAGAGGACAACTTTCATGAGATGCTGCGATGTCACACAGTTGGTAGAGTGTTCATCTAGTATTCAAAAAGTCCTGGGTTCAATCCACAGTGCTGCATAAACCACACGTGTGTAATCCCAGCACTGGAGAGGCTATGGCAGAGAACTGTTGAATTAGAGACTGCTCTAAGCTATAGAATGAGTGAGTCCCTGTCTTAAAAAAAAGAGCCAGGTTAAAAGAAGCTCACAACCACCTGCAACTCTAGCTGCTGGAGTACTTAACACCATCTTCTGGCCTCCACAGGCACCTGCGCCCATGTGTACACATGTTTAAGTACATGTACACAAACAATAAAAATGAATCTTTAAAAACAAAACAAAGTGGAGTGCCGGGACTGTAACTTGTGAAAGAACATTTGGCTAGCATAGAAAGGGCCTGGGTTCAATTCTTTTTTTCTCTTTTGGTGTTTGAGTCAGTGTCTTTCTATGCTTCACCTGGAACTCACTATCAAGACCAGGCTGCCCTCTAACTCACAAAGGTCCTTCTGCCTCTGCCGTCCTAGCGCTAGGATTAAAGGTGTGGGCCACCAAACCCGGCACGAGTTCTGTTCTTAATATCATAAACGAGGAAGGAAGGAAAGACCAAATCTCAGACAGATTATCTTCCTCAAGCCAGTGATGAACACAGGCAAGATTTTCATACTTAGTGACTCCTAAACTGCTAGGATCCTTAAGGGATTGGCTTCTAGAGAGACCAGAACTGCAATAGAGACAGGCAGCTCCATAGGGCAGGGTATGACAAGGTAGCAGAGCTGCTGATCTCCCCAACACCAAGAGGGTCACTTTAGACAAAAAGACCTGGCCCTGGGGTGGGAGTTAAACCCTCCAGCCCTAAGGGGAAAATGAAACCTTTGATGGGGGCAGGCAGTAACAAGACTGGAGGGGGCTGGCCTTCCCTCCTGGGTGAGGGCCACGTACACCTTCACCTGTGAGTAGTACAGATCGTGTATCTGTTCCCCTCCCCCTCCTCTCTCTATTCCACTGCCCTGGCCCTGGCCCTGGCCCACGCCTCAGTGCACCCACTCAATGGGCCTTCCCTAATCCCCTGACATCATCGCCTACCTATCACTGGCCCTACTTGCCAATGTGGCAGCCCCCATCCTGTTCAGAAACCCCCTACTCAGAACTGTCTGTATCCTCAACTTCCTTCCTATTTGAGTCTACTGTTCAGAACTGGGATACCCACTCCTGTCCCTATGCTGGGGACAGGGTCTAGGATTTGCCCTGTGTGATCCCAGGTAAGCAACTCCCCCCTTTCTGGATCTCGGGCTCCTTAGCTGATTTTGCTTCACTCCCCACACCAACTAATGACTCTGAACCCTTTTGCCTTCTCAGTCACTTGTCATCTGAGGAAACCTTGTTTTATTTTACTCAATTTCCTTTTGAGACAGGGTCCCATTATGTAGCTCAGGATGTCCTCAGAGATCAAGATTTCTCCCTGCCTTACCTTCCTCAGTCCTGGGATTATAAATATGTGCTATCCTACCAGTCTGAAACATTGTGTTAATTACTGATCCTCTCCATCTGGGGTAGCTCTCGTTCACCCCAGGGCGATACAGTAGGTGCTGTACTGTGTCTGTTGTGAATGAATTTGACTTCCTGTCCACATTACCCTCTACCAGGAGATGTGGGGTGAACATCTCCTACCCTAAAGGGAGAACGAATGAGCATCTGGCTGACACTCTGACAGAATGAAAACTGCATCATCCCACGGTGGGCAGGTTCCCAAAGCTCTGAGGAGGAGCCAGAAGTAGCTTTTCTGCCTCCCCCCACTGTCCAAGGAGGAAAAGGGTCTCAGGAGAATACACATGAGGCCACCTGTACATGTGTCCGAGTACACTGTACCTGGGCAAAGGGACAGGAGCTCCTAAGAGGTGAGGACCCCAGACAGCTGCATGTGAGAGGTGTGGCCATCTCTAAGTGCACATTTGCACTTTGTAGGTGCTCCAGCTGGGACTCCAGGGGTTTGGGGTGTCTTTGTGTATCTGTGTGCATCTGTACAGATGAGTTCTTATCTGTCTAGGACTCTGGATATGCGATATGTGAAAGCCTGATATGATATGTGCATATAGATATGTGGGCAGGGATTTTTGCCTATCGTTCCATGTCCTGTACCAAGCACTTACGGGCCAGCGCTCAGTCCATGAGTACTTGAACAAATGAACATGTGAAATTGCCAGCACAGGGCATGTTCCTGTATTCAGGGGTCACACCTGGGTGTGGGTCATGGGGTTCCCAAACCACTCCTTCTGTTCCTTTTCCAAACTCCTTGAAAGCCAGGTCCCAGTGCCTGGGTCCCTATGGGCGGAGCAGGGGCGGCCTCCTCCTGGGAAATTGGATCCCAAGACGTGCAGAGCAGCAGGGAGCAGGGCTGCCCCTTTGTCCCCCATAATCCTTTCCCCGCCCTTGTCCCCCCTTCAACCACCAGGGTTTAAGGTCAAGTTTGGGGGCTGTAGGGGTCTAGGTTGTCACCTTAGTATCCCCTTCACTGACTATTCCTTGCCCTGGGGCTTCTGGTTGGCCTGGAATATATGCCCTCATCTTGGTCTCTCTCAAAACTCTCTATCCTGTTCCCTGGCTGGGTCTGTCTCACTCTCTACCTAGGGAGTAGCACCCCTCCCTCTTGGGCGGCTCTAGGGCTTAGTCCCAGGTATAAAGAGACCCAAGGGACAGGAGGACAGGTGACCTGGAAAGACCCAGAGACTGCAGAGGAAGGAACCAAGGAGGGAGCATGTACTACCTGCTGGGTGAGTGAGAGAGGGTACAGGGCACCAGGGCCCAGAAACCAGGATGGAAGTAGATTCTGCAAGCTGCCTCCCGTTGCTCAGTCTCAGTACCCCGTGCAGCTGCTGGGAACCTGCACATCCTTACACATAGAAGGATGTACTGACCATCCATTCAAGGAGTACTTATTGACGCCCCACTATGTGCTGGTACAGGATTCCAGGACTTCCTCAGTGAAGACCAAACTCCAATGATGCTTCAGTCCCTTATATAAAATGTGATATTTGCATATAACCTATGGACATCTTTCTGTATACTTTATATCCCCCTCTAAATTATTATAACAGTTGACAAAATGGCAATACTGTCTAAGTAGTTGGTATGTTGTCTTTGTATGCTCAGTGCAAACGTAATTTTCCATCTGCAGTTGCATGAACACAGATAGAGAGGGCTAACTATATTGTTCAGAGATTTTAGATAGACAGAAGGGAACTGACAGCATCTACAGTGTGATGGTGATTACCTTGTCAGATTTGTGATGCAAGCAACAAAAGGGGATGGTGGTACATGCCTGTAATCCCAGCACTTGGGGGGCTGAGGCTGGAGGATAGTGAGTTTGCGGCTAGCTTGGAGTACATAGCAAATTCCATCCTAGGCTACATAATAAGACCCTGGCTACAAAGTAGTAAATTATAATGGCACATGAGAGAGAAGAGCTCACTCAAACTTGTTGAATGAATGACTAAAGTATCTCTTCTATCAGTCTTCTTTCTTGCTTGTTTATTATGGTTTTTTGAGACAAGGTCTTACTGTGTAACAGCCCTGGCTGTCCTGGAACTCTCTCTGTAGACCAGGCTGGCCTCGAACTCACAGAGATCCGCCTGCCTCTGCCTCCTGAGTGCTGGGATTCCACCACCACCCAGCTTGCTTTTTTTAAATGAGACAGGTTTCACTCACTAGACCAGGCTGATCTAGAGCTCAGAGATCTGTCCCCTTTGGCTTTCTGAGTGCTGGGGTTAAAAGTATACACCACGCCCTGCTTACCTTCAGTTCTCTCAATTGGTTCTAAATTTAGGGATATAAAGGAACTAAGGGGACCATCTGCACTTAGCTTCCCCCTACCCAGGTGAATAAGCCTCACACTACTGCTGGGGGCATAAGCTGCATCAGGGATTTGAGAGGACAATTTGTCAGCAAGTATTCAAATGGAAAGCAATCAGCACAGATACTTCTGAAGCGGGAGGGTGGAAAGAAAGCTCAGGGCCAGCCTGAGCATGTATTTAGTGAGATGCTAACTGAATAACAAAACATGAAAAATGTGCTGGGGGCCTGGTGGTGGAGGCGCACACCTTTAATCCCAGAGGCAGAGGCAGGTGGATCTCTGTGAGTTTGAGACCAGTCTGGTCTACAAGAGCTAGTTCCAGGACAGCCTCCAAAGCCACAGAGAAACCCTGTCTCTAAAAGCCAAAAAAAAAAAAAAAAAAAAAAAGTATGCTGGGGCCTGGGCTGCTGAGTTCAGCTGGGAGAATACTTGCGTTGCATGCCTGTAGCTTTGGGGTTATCTCCGACACAGCATGAACTAGGTGTAGTGCTGCATGGCTGGAGACCCTGTCTCAAAACAAACACCCCCCAAAAAAACAAACAAAAACCCAAGAAGGCTGGAATACCACAGAGATATTGCACATAGTCCATACTGCAGGACTAGCCACAATAGCCAGGACCTGGAACCAGCTTAGGTATCCATCAACAGATGAATGGCAAAAAGACAGTGTGGCACTTACACACAATGACATTTTATTCAGCTATAGAAAAATTAAACTAAGCCGGGCGTTGGTGGCGCACGCCTTTAATCCCAGCACTCGGGAAGCAGAGGCAGGCAGATCTCTGTGAGTTCTAGGCCAGCCTGGTTTACAAAAGCCACAGAGAAACCATGGTGTGTGTGTGTGTGTGTGTGTGCAATGTGTTACAATGAAACCCTTTTCTTTGTCTGCTAGCCAAGATATTAAATAAATAAATACTGATTATATAGCTCAATGGAGAGAGACAACCTGGAAATAAGACCATTTATTGTTACATTCACTCAAAAAATACTTAATGTATGGCGGCATCAATGAACCAGGTAAGAGTTCTCTTTCCAGGGGGCAACATTAGGGAAAGATAGCAGCAAGCTAGTAAATACATAAGTAATTGTAGGCAACATGTCTCTAAAGACAATAAATCATCAGAGGGACATTGTCTTCTAATATTGTACTTATCACTGTTGTGGTGTGAGTCGTGTGTGTGATGTGTGTGCAGATATGAAAAGGCCAGAGGAGGACTTTCAGGGCTTGGTTCTCTCCTTTCCACTGTGGATTCTGAAGATCAGAACTCAGCTTGTCAGCCTCGATTGGAAGGTGCTTTTACCCACTGAGCCGGACTTCTGATATGAGGGCCAGGATTTCTTGAGCTGAGTGAGGCCTGAAGAACAGGAAGGAAACAGCCTTGGAAATGTTTTTTGGGTTCCTGTGGGGCACAGCAGGGGTGAGGTCCTGAGGGAGGAATGTGGGCAGAACATAAAGAGAGAAGATACTGAGGGAACAGAAAATTGCAGTCCCCACTTGGGGACTTCTGGCTACACTGAATGAGGCATCCATGGTGATGTTTGAACAGTAGAGGGATGTACTTGGACAGGAGAGACTATATAAGATGTCTACCAGGTGGGAACAGAAACCAAAGCAGAGGGAGGTGACAGGGCTTAACCAGAAGTGCTACAGGTGGTGAGAAGTGATTAGATTCTGGGTACATCTTTTGATTTTTTTCAAAGTTTGTTGTTGCTGTTGTTTTTAATTTCATTGTTTTTAGTGCCTGAGGAGGCCAAAAGAGGGCACTGGATCCCCTGGAACTGGAGTTACGGAAAGTTGTGAGCCACCATGTGGGTGCTGGGAATTGAACCTGGGTCTTTTGGAAGAGCATCCAGTGCTCTTAACCGATGAACCATCTCTCCGGACTGTTTCAATTTTTTTTTTTTTATTGAAAGTAACAAATACACTGAAAGGTACACATTATACTTGTGGGTAGCCTAGCACAGCTGGATGGGTTTTCATAAAGGGAACATTTCTAATGAGTATTCAAACAAAAACACTCCCAGAATTGCATAAGGTGGTGCACGCCTGTAATCCCAGGACTCAGGAGGCAGAGGCAGGTGGATCTCTGTGACTTTGAGGCCAGCCTAGTCTACATAGAAAGCTCCAGGACAGCCAAGGCTACACAGTGAGACCTTGTCTCAAAGGGAGTTTCTGGGCATGAAACAGTCTGCCAAGCAGGTAATTTTGCTTTGACTTGAATAGACATCACAGGCCCCAAAGGCCATCTTCTTCAAAGGCACTGTTGGAATGAATGAAGAGAGCAAGGACTTAACGCTGACCCTCTTATATCCTGGACCAGCTCCCCTCTGCTTCCTGAGCCTGCTGCCACCCCTCAGTCCCGCGGCCCCTATCTCTCCGTCGGAGCCCATCAGTCAAGCCTATAGCCTGGCCCTCTACATGCAAAAGAACACATCAACGCTGCTGCAGACATACGTGAGTGACTCTGGGCAAATCCAGGGATCTGGGGGAGGAAGTGTTGGCCTGGACAGGGCAAGCACAGCAGGTCCAGGAGACCCCTCTGTGAGCATGAGGGTGCAGCGGCTCTTAGCCAGAGACACATTCACGCGTGTTGTCACTTTCGGCAGTCATTTTTTCTGGAATCACCTCATGCTTCTCTGGGAGGTGGGACTAGAATCCTTTTTACAGGTGAGAAAATGGAGTTGTAGAGAGGTAGGTAATTTGCCTTCGGGCACTGAGCTAGTGAGTGCAATGCCAGTGTCTGGAGCCAGGTCTGTGGAACTCCATTGTAGAACCGCCCACCCCCACACTTACTGTCTAGAGGCAGACCTGCCAGCTTGCTTTCTGAGTCTTAGATGTTTGTTTGCTTGACCCATGTGGTGCTGGTTTCCATTCTCAGTAGCAGGGCAAACACTTGACCTCATCTTAGCCCTGTCCCTTCCTGCATCACATAACTGCCTGGTCCTGAGACCCTGGAGTTTAGAACTCTTCCACCGCATTACACCAGTGTGATTATAAAATCTAGGCTCTAGGTTGGGCATGAGGGCTCACACCTTTAATACCAGCAACAAGGGAAAAGAGGCAAGCAGATCTCTATGAGTTTGAGGCCAGCCTACAGAGAGATTGACAGTGAGGGATACACAGTGAGACCCTGTTTTAAAAAAAATAAAGAGAAACATCAGCTGTTACATTTCTTTTTCTTTTTCTTTTTTTTAGATTTATTTATTATGTATACAGTGTTCTGCCTACATGTATACCTCCTATAGGCCAGAGAGGGCACCAGATCTCATTACCGATGGTTGTGAGCCACCATGTGGTTGCTAGGAATTGAACTCTGGACCTCTGGAAGAGCAGCCAGTGCTCTAATCCTTTGAGCCATTTCTCCAGCCCAGCTGTTACATTCCAATAATGTACTTGGACTGAACATACAGTCATACAGCTCTCTGATATTCATATATTAGTAGATAGTGGTTCTCACCTTGCATGTCAGATGCTGTGTTCATTTTTATGTGTATTATTTCCTATCATTGTACAACACTACCATGTAAAGCTATGGATTCTTGCAATTCAGTGAGGTACAACTGACACACAGAGGACAAAATGGAGCCCGTAGCTTTCTTGTTTATCCCTGCAGCTCCCAAAGGGTGGTGAATGGTGGCTTCCTCTGAGAAAATGCTAGTCTCAGAAGGAAGATGTGCGCCCAGAGACTCCTTCAGTCACTTTACTTCTATTTGTCTGTCATTCATTCAGCTCCAGTACCAGGGTAGCCCTTTCAGTGACCCTGGCTTTGCAGCCCCTGAACTTCAGCTCAGCAGCCTGCCTCCTGCTGCAGTCTCCTTCAAGACCTGGCATGCGATGGACGATGCAGAGAGGCTAAGGCGAGCCCAGGGAGCCTTCCTGGCCTTGACCCAGCACCTCCAGCTTGTGGGCGATGACCAGAGTGATCTGAATCCTGGCAGTCCTGTTCTGCTGGCCCAGCTAGGAGCGGCAAGACTCAGGGCCCAAGGCCTATTGGGCAACATGGCTGCTATCATGACTGCTCTGGGGCTGCCCATACCCCCAGAAGAGGACACTCTGGGCCTTGTCCCTTTTGGAGCCTCAGCCTTTGAGAGGAAATGTCGAGGCTACATAGTGACCCGGGAATATGGTCACTGGACGGACCGGGCTGTGAGGGACTTGGCTCTACTCAAGGCCAAGTACCCAGCATAGAAGGACGGCCTTCTGTCCCAGGGTGTTTGTTTCAGAGAACTCATTCCTGCCTTCCTTCTGAGATGCAGAACACATCACATCTCGCTTAGCAGTCAGGACCCCTGTGCCAAGCATTTGGGACTATTTCCTGGAAGCCAAGACTCCACTCATTGCCCGGGCCTTCCTGCCACATCCTAGAGACTCCTTCCAGATCTGAGCAGGACTCGGGAATCCAACTGATGGACCAACAAGCTGGTGATGTGTTGATATTCCTACTTCCTGGTTAGAAAGAAGAGCCCTTCTGAAGAGGTTTCACTTCCCACCCCAGGGAGAGGACAGCTGGTCTCCCTCCTGGACTTATCCTGACTTTCCTCTTCCTGTATTTGAGGAAGTCCAGGGGCTGTCTTTGTCTACCTCAATTCTTAGGTGAAGACATAGACTTTCTGAACACAGGCCTCTTTTTGCTGGGGTTCTTCTCCTCAGTCTACCTCTCCATTGACGGTTTCTATTGAGCTCCCCAGTGGACAGAAGCCTAATGATCACAACCACTAGGACTCATGTCTCATCTATTTCCTGCCAAGGATACCAGGAGATCCACTTTGTGTTCAGGACTGACAAGTGTTATCCCTAGCCTGGGCCCTTCAAGAATTTATTTGTACTGTGCCTTTATGGGTCAACAGGTGTGTGTATGGGGGTACCTCCTGTACCCTAAAGATCCTATTCTTCTTAAATCTCCCCATATGCAACAACTGTGTTTCATTACACTGTGGTTTTATTGTTAAACATTTATTTACAAAATTAATTTATTCTCAAATAAAACTCTCTTAAGATGTTTTTCTGCCTTTCTCTCTCCAGGCTAGAGCTGGGGGCCACTGGGAACAGGGTAGGGAGGTAAGAAAGGGGAAGGATATCGAAGGGGAAGGATGGGGTTCCAAAGGAACTGGCAGGAGGAGAGAGTACATACGGGAGATGGTCCTGATGATGGGAAAGCCTTGCCACCACAGAACCAGCAGGCACTTTTCTGGTCAGGAAGGGACAAAGGAACTGAAGGAAGAGAAAGTGTCATCTCCATGGTCATATGGACAATGGGGAGACAGATGAGGAAACTGGGAGTCAGAGGCAGGTGGATCTCTGTGAGTTCGAGGCCAACCTGGTCTACATATCGAGCTCCAGGCCATCCAGGGCTACAGAGTGAGACCCTGTCTCAAAAACAAACAAGAAAACAAACAAAGAACAAGAGACAAGGAATAAGAAACTGAAACCTGTCGGAGACAAAAGAATTCAAGACAGAAGAAAAAGAAAAAAAATGAGAAACTGGTAGGCACGCGAAGCTCCCTGAGGAGACAAGATCCAAAGAGAATGTGACCACACACTGCAGAACGACAGGGACAGTCCAAGAACACACTGACACAGATGGAGAGACAGGATTGGAAGCCAAAGAGGTGGGACAGAGTGAGCTTGCAAGAGCCAGGACTTAGTACCGACTCTCAGGCGACGCCCCCATGTACCAGCTGGCTCAGGTCGCCCTCTGTGCGGTTCACCCACTCGCCATAGAGACCGCACACCTGGAGCCCCAGCACCTTGGCTGAGAAGATGCTCGCAGCGCTGTTGGCGGTGGAAAGGGCGGTGGTGGCGGAGTGCTCCGGGCCGGGCCCGCGGGCTGCTGAGCCCAGAGCGGCCAGCACCGTCTCCACCGCGGCTCCCAGGGCCCTAGCCTGTCGGGCCGCCTCCTCCAGGCTCCGCTGCAGGCGCGGGGAGCGGGGGTTCAGCTCCGCTTGGTGGCGGCGCACAGCATCCAACAGTGCGGGGAGCGCACCCAATGCTGCCGCGTCCAGACGCAAACGCTCCGACAGCGGTAGCCCCGCGTGGCTCGGGGATGGGCCACTCAGGCCGGCTAGTGACAGTCGCGGTGGTGAGAAGCCCGGCATCCCAAAGGGATCTCCCTGCTGCTGCACCTGTGGAGATATGGCCACGGGTCAGCCGGGCTCCTAGGACCTTAATGGGAGCTCGACCTCTCTTAACAGCCCTCCTTCCTTCTCCTGGGGCCTTAGTTTCCTCATCTTGCAAATGACAGACCCTATTGTGTTTGAGACTAAACCAAAAAATTACACAGGGTTTACACACCACTGTCTCTGTTTCTCTAACAGCTAATACGAGTATCAGTTTCATGAGGTAGTTGGGAGTATGCAGAGTCCGATGGACAAGTGCTAGAACTCAGGAAGAGCTAAATAAATATTAGTTATTTTTAAATTACTTTGGGGGCAGTTATTTTTGAGATGGGTCTTACTTACTATGTAGTATCCTGGAACTCACTCTGTAGACCAGGCTGGCCTCAAACTCACCGAGATCTGCCTGCCTCTATTTCCTGAGTGCTGGGATTAAAGGCATGAGCCACCACACTGGCTTTACTTGTTTGAGACAGGGTCTCACTATAGCTTTTGCTGGCCTGATACTCACTCTGTAGACCAGGCTGGCCTCAAATTCACAGAGATCTGCCTGCCCCTGCCTTTCCAAGCACTAGTGTGTGCCCTACTATTTTTTAAAGTGTGTGTGTATGATGTGAGGCAGGGGCGGGGGGGGGGGGGAGGATGGTGCCACCTTGCACATGTGACAATCAAGGACAACTTCATGGAGCCAGTTTTCTTCCACCTTTATGTTGGTCCTGGAGATCAAACTCTGGTCACCAAATTGCCTGGGTAGCCCCTTTACCAGCTAAACCACATCTTCAGACCCAGAGCCAGGTTTAATTCCTGTCTTCTACTTACTAGCTGTGACTTCTTGCAAGATCATTCCCTTCTTTTGGGGGGGGGCGGGGTTCGAGACAGGGTGTTTCTCTGTGGCTTTGGAGGCTGTCCTGGAACTAGCTCTTGTAGACTAGGCTGGTCTCGAACAGATATCTGCCTGCCTCTGTCTCCCGAGTGCTGGGATTAATGGCGTTCACCACCAACGCCCGGCAATCATTCCCTTCTTTTGGCTTCAGCCTTCTCGTGTGTGAAAGTAAGGAATGTTCCCTGTTCTGTCTTTCTGTCAAGGTCACAGAAACAATGCAGGGGCCGGTCAGATTCACCTCCTCCTCTCCTTCTCGATAAACACCAAATGAAAGAATACATGAAAGACAAAGGTGATTCATAATTTGTCAAATGCTCTAACAATAATATGTATCCTTTGCAAATATCTTGCCTTTGGCACAGGCCTTGTGGTTGCTACTTTGGATACAGTATTTTCCTAAAAATGGGGATGATAAGGATGAGGATGGCTTTGTAAATAGAACTGTGGCCCATTGTGACAGTGCCAGCCTGACAAGCTGAGTCTGATCCCGGGATCCACATGGTAAAAGAGAGAACCAAGTCCCTCAGTTGTCTTCTGACTTTCAGATACATACACACCATAGCACTTGGGTGCTCAGTCACTCATGTACACAAAATAAATGAATATGATTTTTAAGAATGGGCTGAATATAAGCAATGATTGGCAGCATGTCACTCTCCCGGGAAGCAGCAGAGCTGGGATCTGGACCAATGTTGGTCTGTCTACACAGATGGCTGTATCACCTGACTGTCACTGTTACCATTATTTGTTACATTCCTTTTAAACATCATTATTACATCCCAAGGTCATAAGTTAGCAACTCTACAGTCTGTCCGAATCAAAACACCAGCCTTTCCCTACTACACCTTGGTAATCAGGAGGAGTCTTTTTATGCGGCCAGGACAGGACTGCTGGCATGTCTCTTTGCTCTGTAAAAGTCCCCTCATGGGTAGATTTTTAGCCCCTAATTGAAACCCCTTCTTGGCTTCTCTAAATGTCCATGTGCAAGTGGTCACAGTTCATATTATCAGCTGTTTAACTGTACAGCCCAAAGACCTGAAGACCTGAAGATCACACCGAGCCCAAATCTAGGTTTCCTGACTCCTAGCGGTCCCAGTGTTTCCTCAGACTGGCTCTGCTTTCCAGCACCGAGAATGGCGCCTCCAAGCTGGCCACTGACAGGGTCCTCCACTTTACTGTGTGGCCAGAAGAAAGTTAGCGTTCCCCTTAGAAACTGATTTTCACTGCTGGAGACAAGGTGGAAGAAATGGGTGAAGACATCTGTGATGTGTGCTTCTCCAATTCCACACCCCCAACCCTACCCTACTCACATACTCCTCCAGCAGCTGCTCTGCATATTTGGTCAGGAGGCGTGCAAGGTTGTGTGTCTGGCGGATCTTGGCCTCCAAATGGGGAAGGAATGAGATTGAGGAGTCAGCCTGGGGGTCTTCTGGTGGGAAAGAGGGGGAGTGAGGGGTTATGAGGGCAACCCAAACCACTACTTAGCCATCTTTCTTAGGCTGGCTCTTCCTGAACCCAGAGGTTCTGCTCTGGATGCTAACATTCAAGTTAGGAAGTGGAGGGAAAACCAGGCGCCAAGCAGTTTCTCAATACAAAATGTCTCTCCTGTCCCCAAATCACTGTTGAAATCCTATTAAGATCAAATTCAATACTGCCTCCATAGGGGCTGCCTTCAGATTTCTTACTACCCTCAAATCAGCTTCTTGTTCACTCCCAAGGTAGCTTCTTTTATCCACGTGAAGACTCCTTAGAAGGCAGCTATGCTCACCCTATACCACCAATGCTATCCTAAGAAAGACCCTTTAAGGACGAAGTCACATTATCTTTGGATTTCTCCAACCGTTGGTTGAATTCAGTCAGCCTCACGGAAGCACAAAAGTTCACGTTGGAACGTGCTTTCCAGGCCTGTTCTACAGACAGAGAAACCGAAGACCTATTCCCTTCCTCATGCTTCTAGGTGAGATGCTAGGCTCAACAGCATCAACGTTTCAAGGGCAGGCTGGCCTGCCCTGGCACAAACCAGAGGGTGGTGCCAAAGGAAGACGACTACATTTCCCAAGATGCACACTGCAAGCATTCCAATGCATGCTGGGGAATGTAGTCCCAACTCGACAACGCTTTCCGTCTGAGTTTCCCACCTCCAGCCAAGGTCTTAGAAGCCTGTATTTAGCCTCTTGTCAGTCATAGCTCCTTCGTATACCAAAGATTCCTTAACTCGGCCTCTCCCTCCAGTCCTCAGCTTTGGTTCTTTGCTAATACTCTGAGAGGCAATGTTATCCTGCCCCAGCCCGACCCCAGCCCTTCTTCAGGGTGTACTCACCCATATATTCGGTGCTCTAACCACTGAACCCAAGCCACTGAAGCATCAAGTCCAGGCCTCCTTTTAAACCCTTGCGCCTGCCCTTTGTCCCAACTCACCCGCTGGTTACCTGACACCGGCGTTTCCTCCCGCCCCCGACCCCCCCCCTCCAGGTTCTTCCCCTCCCAGACTCGGGGTTGGGATGGTGTTGACAGAGATCCAAATCCCAGCTTTCGACCCCACTCACTCCTGTTCCTATCAGGGACCCAGGATGCAGTCACTCAGCCCCTTACCCAGACTTCCCTCCCTCTGGCTCATGCTGGCCCTTGGCCGATCCCGGTTTCCCTCAACACACCCTTACCGGAGGGGAGGAGGGGAGGGGGGAAAAGGGGGAAAGGGCTAGGGGCGTGGCTTGGGCTCAGCCAATCATACAAACATTTCCTTCCCACCACTACTTTCAGGCAAGATTCCTTGGCCCTGAGCTCAGTAACCCGCTTGTGAGGCTTAGGCTGGGAAGGGGCCAGAGTGGGGAGGCAGGTGTTGGCACAGTGAATGGGTACTTGGACCTTTAAGGAAGCTCTTGTGTCTTGCTGGGAGGAGGAGACTCAGGCTCTGACCTGAGGTAGAGCTTGACAATAAGGGCTGCTTTGAGGGGACAGCTGGGAAACCAGAGAGGAAAGCTTCAGGGCTGGCAGAAGAACACAGGCAGGTCCTCCCCCTGGGCCAAGACAAAGAGAGAGGCCAAGGCAGGCCTGTTTAGATTAGGGGGCACCGAAGGGATGCACCCCCTGGCCTAGCTTCTTGTTTTAGATGCCTTCCACTTCCCCTGTCACTCTGATCAGGAGTGAGACAGCCTTACCATTACAGACCCCTCCCCCGCCCCGTGTGTGTGTGTGTGTGTGTGTGTGTGTGTGTGTGTGTGTGTGTGTTTTAGACATCTAGACACACACACACACATATGTTTAGGCATCCGCACCCAGACTCTCACACAGGCTTCAGACAGTTCACACCCAAACAGCAGCTCATCAACCCGAGGGGACACTGGAAGACTGCACGTGCTTGTCTTTACAATTGGTTCTCAAGCTCCTCCTCTGTCTTGGGCTCTGGCACAGAGAGGATCCATATTTGGTTTCAGGCTTCAGATAATGGAGTTTGTGAGCAAAAGGACTGAAAAGGCCTGTGTGGAGAAGTTAACATGGGGGGCTGGAGAGATGGCTCAGCGGTTAAGAGCACTGACTGGTCTTCCAGAGGCCCTGAGTTCAATTCCTAGCAACCACATGGTGGCTCACAACCACCTTGAATGAGATCTGGTGCCCTCTGCTGGCATGTAAGCAAAAGACTGTATACAAAATAAATAAATAAAATCTTAAAAAAAAAAAAAAAGAAGTTAACATGAGCAAACCATTAGAGCAAAGGAATTCATTATCAGAGTGCATTACAGGCGCATTTGAAGCCAGACTGTCAGCAGTGGCCACAACTGCACACTAACCAGCAGTAGTTATTGGGTATTCACTGTGTGCCAGAAAAGTTTGCAGACACCCTTCGCACACAAACACAGCAGACATGCCCTGTCTATTGATGGTCAGCTTCAAATAAAATCAACCAAGATGCACTCAGTTTCTTTCCTTTTTATTTCTGTGTGTGTCGGGGGGGCATTGTGTGCATCTGAGTGCAATTGCTGGAGGTGGCCAGAAGAGGGCATTGAATCCCCTGGAGCTCCATTAACAGGCAGTGCAACATGGAGTGCTGGGAGCTAAACTTGGGTCTTCTGGAAAATCAGTAAGGGCTCTTAACCTGAGCCTTCTCTCCAGCCCCTATTTCCTTCCTTCCTTCCTTCCTTCCTTCCTTCCTTTCTTCCTTTCTTTCTCCCTCCCTCCTTTCCTCCCTCCCTCCCTTGTCCTTTCTTTCTTTTCTTTAGTTTTTCCAGATAGGGTTTCATGGTGTGTAGCCCTGGCTGTCCTGGAACTCACTATGTAGTCCAGGCTGGCCTTGAACTCACGGGGATCACCTGTCTCTGCCTCTCAAGTACTGGGATCAAAGTTGTGTGCTATCACCACCAGGCCCTTTCTTTTTGAGACAGGGTCTCACTATGTATCCTTGGCTGGGCTGGAATTCAATATGTAGACCAGGCTGGCCTCAAACAAGGAGAGATTTTGAAGGGACCAGACCCTCACCCAGCCCCCTGCTTTAGCAGCCATAACAGGTTGCAGAAAAGACATGTAGGCATCTGACTCAGCATTTGTCAGAAAGGGACTCTAGGACAGACCAAACCCTCCCCCTTAGCCTCCAGGATGCTAAGTTCCTGGAAACTGTGTGTCCCAGGCCACCTGTAAGAAACAAAACCCCGCTGGGTGGTGGTGCATGCCTTTAGTCCCAGTACTCAGGAGGCAGAGGCAGGTGGATCTCTGTGAGTTCGAGACCAGCATGGTCTACAAGAGCTAGTTCCAGGATAGCCTCCAAAGCCACAGAGAAACCCTGTCTCGAAAAACAACAACAAAAGAAAAAGGAAAAAAAAAAAGAAACAAACAAACAAAACCTCAGAAACCATAGAATGTTCTAGCAATGACCAATGAGAATAACTAGCAAACAAGTATTACCTGCCAAAATATGACTTTGAAAAATTCCCCTAATTGTTCCCCTAAATGTCAGGAATCAACCCGTACCTCTCCTCAAACCTCTTCTAACTCGCTGATCTAACCCCACTGTTCTGTATTTGTCTTTAAAAACCCCAGCAATAGCCAGGCGTTCGTGGCGCCTTTAATCCCAGCACTCGGATGGCAGAGGCAGGTGGATCTCTGTGAGTTCGAGGCCAGCCTGGTCTCCAGAGTGAGTGCCAGGATAGGCTCCAAAGCTACACAGAGAAACCTTGTCTCACCTCCTCTGTGGCTGCTGAGTTAGCTAACTATACGAGGTCCCCACCACAGTTGGATAGAGCAATAAACCTTGCTTTTGGCAGTTCAGTGAGTCTGTCTCCTTGGTGGTCTTTGAGACTTGGGCATAACAATTTGTCTGCCTCTGCCTCCTAAGTGTTGAGATTAAAGGTGTGAGCTGGCACACTTGGTTAGAGCTACTTTTTTCTTTCTTTTTTTTTTTTTTGTTGTTGTTTTCAAGACATGGTTTCTCTGTGTAACAGCCCTGGCTGTCCTGGAACTCACTCTGTAGACCAGGGTGGCCTAGAAATCACAGAGATCCGCCTACCTCTGCCTCCCAAGTGCTGGAATTAAAGGCATGCACCACCAACACCTGGCCAGAGTCACTTTTTTAAAATTAAAACTTTACATCTATTTTGATGTAAACATCTATGTTGTTTAAGGTATGTAGAAATGAGAAAACTGTCGGGAGTGGACTCTCCTCTTTTACCACATGGGGTTCAAGTTATTAAACTCAGGTCATCAGGCTTGGTGGCAAGTCCCTTATTCACTGAGCCATCTTGCCAGCCTCCATTTTAAGAAACTTTTTAAAAAAGATTTATTTATTATGTATGCAACATTCTGCCTCCACCTATGCCTACATGCCAGCAGATGGCACCCAGATCTCATTACAGATGGTTGTGAGCCACCATGTGGCTGCTGGGAATTGAACTCAGGACCTCTAGAAGAGCAGCCAGTGCTCTTAACCTCTGAGCCATCTCTCCAGCCCCCATTTTAAGAAACTTTTAGGAAACTATAATATACAAAAGAAAAATTTACAATGCAATAAATGTATATCTGGACAGATTAAATAATAGGGTGTGACAAGCTCCCAGAAACCCCTTCTTCCTTGCAGCCCCAAAGGTGATCACAGTCCTGACCTCTCACACCATAAATGTGTTTGCTTTCTGAATTTATACGGTAGAACTTTCTAATGCATGATGTCACATCTGGCTTCTTTTATTCAAGATTCATCCCCAGGGGCTGGAGAGATGGCTCAGAGGTTAAGAGCACTGACTGTTCTTCCAGAGGTCCTGAGTTCAATTCCCAGCGACCACATGGTGGCTCACAACCACCTTGAATGAGATCTGGTGCCCTCTGCTGGCATACAGGCAGAAGACTGTATACATAAGAAATAAATAAATAAAAATCTTTAAAAAAAAAAAAAAGACTCATCCCCACTGTTGGGCATAGCAGGACTTTGATCATTCTGGCTGTTATATCTGTGTCCATGGTATAAACAGGTTGTAACTGGTTTTTCATTCCATTCTGCTGAGGAGTTGCTTCCCGGTTGGTGTTATGTGTATACCAGTACACATGTCTTGGTGTTCATATAGAAGCATTTTGTCCTAGTGAGGTTTCCATTGCTGTGATAAACACCATGATTAAAAGCAATTTAGGGAGGCAAGAGTTTATTTCAGTTAACTGTTACAGTCCATCGTGAACGGAAGTCACGGCAGGAACTCAAAAGCAGGAACCTGGAGGAAGGAACTGAAATGGGGGCCATGAAGGAACGCTGCTTACTGGCTTGCTCCCCATGGCTTTCTCAGCCTGCTCTCTTAGAGTACCCAGGACCCATCTGCTCAGGGGGTGGCATTGCCCACAGTGGTCTAGGCTTTCCCACATCAATTATTAATCAAGAATATGCCCCACAAACTTACCTATGGGGCAACACGATGGAGGCATTTTCTCAATCAAGGTCCCTTCATCCCAGATGGCCCTAGCTTATGTCGAGTAGACAAAAAACTAGACAGCACCCATTTCTTCGGTTGGGCGTTGACAGCTTGGGACTGGAATTGCTGGGAGACCGGGTTGGCATAAGTTTAGCTTCCCTGGAGAACTGCCAGTTTTCCAAAGTATCTCTACCAATGACACTCCCTGACTGAAGGAATGTCGAGGTGTTCTGCTACCTCATCTACACGGTCTGTCTTTTCCACTTCCGCCATTCTGGCTGAGGAGGCCGCTCCCCACTCGAAAGTCTGCCACGCACTTGGCGCTGTTAATGAGACTTGGATGAACGGGTGAACAAGTTAAGTTGGGCAACGTAGGATCGAACAGCCTGGAGAGGGCGGACGCACGCACACACAGCATTTCAGGGACGCCCACCCGCCGCGGACGCACACCAGGACAGTCCCTCTCGCGCACCCCTGTGCCCACGTGGCCGGAACGCACCGCCTCGCTCGGGCCGCGCGCGTCCAGCCGCACAGCTGCCCCCCAGCTCTCCCTCTCGGCGGCGGGCAGAGGGCGCTGTGCGTCCGTGCGCCCCGAGGGGCGGGCCCGGGCCGGGGCGGGGCTGGCCGGGCTTCCAGGCCGGGGCTCTAGCCGCCCGCGCCGCCCGGGCCGCTCCGGGGACGGGCCGGGGCGGGGCGCGGTCGCAGGAAGCCAGGCGGGGACGCGCGGAGGCGTTGGGGAGCGAGGGAGGGCGCGGCCAACTCCCGGAGGGACGGCAGGCCGAAAGAGCGGCGCCGGGGCCTGGCGCGCAGCCTGAGATCGCCGGACCGCAGGCCGTCCCACCACGGGCTCTATCCCGGCCCCAGCCCCGCCAGCATGGCCGGCCGGACCGTGCGGGCCGAGACCCGGAGCCGGGCCAAAGATGACATCAAGAAGGTGATGGCGACCATCGAGAAGGTCCGGAGATGGTGAGCGCTGCCCCTGGGCCAGGGACACAGCCAAGCCACCTCCTCCTAAAGCGTCCGCCCTTTCCTGGCCAGCTGCCCCCGCCCACCAGCTGTGCTCTGAATCGACTGGGCTCCCCCTTCCCCTGGCAATTCCCAGAGGTCTACAAAGCGTGGTCCGGAGTGGTGCTTTCCCAGAGCGGGAGCCCTCATCTATGCCCCGCCCCCTGGAGCTTTGACACTCTTGCAAGCTCGGCCCCGGGTCTTCCTTGCCAGAGTCCCTGGCCCAGGCCTTGGTGGCGCCCTGCCGAGTGCTCCAGGTGTCTGCAGAACCGCAGCTCTAAGTTATATCCGTCTATGTCCTGGGCTTTGCAGGGCTCTTTCTGCTTCTATGCCCTGAAAGCGAAGCTTCCCTTACCCTAGCACATCTCCCCGGCCCCCTGCTGTATGGGGCTCAACCTTCACCTCCCTGACCGGGTCTCCTGCCCTCTCACAGGGAGAAGCGCTGGGTGACTGTGGGTGACACTTCCCTTCGAATCTTCAAGTGGGTTCCTGTGGTGGATCCTCAGGAGGAGGTGAGCAAGCCCAACCCCCAACAGACCTTGCATCTGTGCAACCTCAGGCAATTTCCCTCCCCACCTTGGCCTCCACCTTAAGTCGCTTGGAGTCTCCAGTGTGGAACTCAGGCAGATGGTAACGATTATTAGCACACACACATGCGCGCGCGCGCACGCACAAATACATACATACATACATACATACACACATACACACACACACACACCACACACACACACCAGTGCGCCCCGCCCCCCCCCCCGCGCCCCGAGTTCAAGACCTAACTCAGCCCACACAACCTGAGACAGCCCCTCTTGCTTCCCTGAGCCCAGGTTTCCTTATTTATATTGAGATTTGTAAGCGCTCACCAGACAACGGGCTCTTACCTTACCACTCTAACCCTCAGGAGAGGCGTCGGGCAGGAGGCGGGACAGAGAGATCCCGTGGCCGGGAGAGACGCGGCAGGGGCACCAGTCCCAGAGGGGGTGGCCCCCTCATCCTGTTGGACCTCAATGGTATGTACAGATCTTGGAATGGGGAGGTAAGGAAGCTACTGGGGCCCCTCTGGCCAACAACTCGGCTTTTGCTTCAGCAGATGAGAACAGCAACCAGAGTTTCCATTCAGAAGGTTCACTGCAGAAGGGCACTGAGCCCAGCCCTGGGGGGACTCCTCAGCCCAGCCGTCCTGGGTCCCCGACTGGACCCCCAGAAGCTATTACAGAGGATACTCAGCCCCCACAGTTGGGCCAAGAGAGAGGTAGGACCAGGTGGCTCTCAGGAGCCCTCTCCTCTTCAAAGTTGAACCCACCATCTTGTTCTTGTTCCTCTGTCATGTCCTTTCTCCCCATCCTGCCCTGCCCACCCCCAACCTTCCCTGACCCTGGCAGAAATTACATCTAGCTGCTGTTTCAGTCCTCTGGCTTCTTAGATTTGTAGGTAGCACATCACCATCTGAAATTTTTATGCATATTTATTTCTTTGCTTGCTTATTGTCTTTTCCTGTTACCATCTCATGTCAGTCATGCCAATCTCGCTCATTACTGTAACATCAGAGTACTGTGGGATACATAATAGATGTTCAGGAAATACTTGTTGGGGGAATAAGTGATTCTGATGATCAGAGAGATTAATAGCTGTAGAGTAACGGCTAGCAAAGCCCCTTCCCCGCTAGGTGTTCTGAGCACTTCAACGTTTGTTTTTTGTTTTCTCGTTTAATCTTCACTGTCACTTTATGGGAGGATGATCCTATTACGATTGCTCTTTATACACGAGGAGCCCGTCATCCAGAGAAAGATGTCCAGACTCACAGAGCCAGTGAGCCAACACCTTGGGCCTGAGCCCTCTTCAGCCTCTCTCTTCATATAGTCGGTCCTTTGTCTGGTCAGTACTGCTTCCCAAGTGTGGCTGATTTCTGTGCCTCGGGCCCTGCCTTCTCACTTCTTACTCTGCCTGCTCTGGCCTCCCCGCCTGTCCCTAGTGGTCTCCACACAGCTGCAGAACAGCTTTTCCTGAAGCACAAATTCAAATGATTATTTTTCTGCCTCATCTCTTTCAGTGGCTCCACATGGCCTTTGGTTCGTTTTGTTTTGTTTTGTTTTGTTTTGTTTTGTGGAGCGGGGTTCGAGGCAGGGTTTCTTTGTGGCTGTGGAGCCTGTTCTGGAACTCACTCTGTAGACCAGGCTGGTCTCAAACTCAGAGATCCACCTGTCTCTGCCTCCTGAGTGCTGGGACTAAAGGCGTGCGCCACCAACACCCAGCAGCCTTTGGTTCTTTAGTTTGACACTGGGGCCATACAAACCGTTACCACTGAAATCGTTCCCCCGACAAGAACACCACGACATGGGCGGGCCTCAGGACCATGTCTAGATTGTTCCAGATACCTTTGCTAATGTGAAATGATAGGATGCAGCTCAGTGGTAGAGAGCTTGTCTGACATCCTCATTTCTCATACCACAAAAATGAATGAATGGAAATGCTAGCTAGCACCTACCGAGCACATACTATGTGCTAAGGGCTTTACCAGTATTGCTTCATTTCATCCTCATAGCCGTCTCTTGTGGTATTACTGTCACTGTTCCCATTCTGCAGGTGCTTTAGTTGAGGCTCAGAGAAATAGTTTGCCTAAGGCCAGGATTCAGATTTAGTACAACATAGAAACTGTGGTTACTAAGCATAGAATTTCCCTCTACCTAAATTCTGCTCTACCTCTGCTTGTCTCCTGGCTCACTCCTTATGAACAAAATCCAACCTGAATCTTCCTCCCTGGGCATCTTGGTGCCCTCCTCTGGCTCCTACAGTGTTGTCTTGTGTGATGGGTGCCTGCCCGTTTCTTTTGCCCCCTGCCTGTTCTCCCAGCACAGAGTGGCTGCTCAGGAGCTGTCTGTTCATTTGACATTCCAGACCCAGGGGGTACACCCGCAGGCGGTACTGATGACCCCCCGAAGTTGACCAAGGAGGAGCCTGTTCCAGAATTGCTGGAAGCTGAGGTGAGAGAGGCCAGAGGCTGGACTCTGGCCTTGTGGGGAATAGGGTCTGGGGGCTGCATTCTAGGGTCCAGGAGGGAGATATGGACCTCAAACTCACTGAAAGGCTTAGTAGAGGTTGGAATCTTGGGAAGAGGAATGTTTTAGAGACACCGTCCTGAGGGCTGGATCACGGCTGATTTAAGAGCATGGAGAGCCTGAAATGATCGTGGTGCTGATTCCTCTAAGGGTTAGAAAACAAAAGTGTAGGCTCAGAGTGCAGCATGGTGCTGCTTCGCTCTCTCAGTGTGCACAAAGAGCCTGGGTCCCCTGCATCACAGACATACATCCTGAGCTGTCAAGTCAGCCTAAGACATTGTCCTTGCCTTTCCCTGCAAGGACTACCTTGATTCACTTTCCAGAAAAATCCAGTTCTTTCCCCCAAACAGCGTTGCATTGTTTTTGGTCACTTGGTCCTGGGCCAGACTCTGGGTCCCCAGGGGAGTAGAGTGGAAAAGGCAGAGGCTAGGAGGCTGTACTCCTGGGTCAGAGTGGAGCTCACACCTGTCCGCCCTTCCTCTTCAGGCCCCTGAAGCTTACCCTGTCTTTGAGCCAGTGCCACCTGTCCCTGAGGCAGCCCAGGGTGACACAGAGGACTCGGAGGGCGCCCCCCCACTCAAGCGCATCTGCCCAAATGCCCCTGACCCCTGAGAAGCTGCCTGCCTCCTGTCCTGTTGCTCCAAGGGCCCCTTTGGCTTTTTATAAATAAAGACCCTTTTGTAATTTTGTGTCATGTCATTTCCCTGTCAAGGCTGGGGAGGGTCTTTGGAGACAGTTTTGGCTCATGCTCTATTCCTCAGATGGGGTCACCAAGGCTCTGAGATACCTGTATTCACACCATGACTAGATGAGCCGTGAATGCCTGAGCCACGACCTCGCCTCCCTTGCACTCCCACCTTGCTCTTCTTCACAGACTTTTACCCTCCCCAGGGCCCAGCAGATATTACAGCTCCCATTTCACTTACAGGAACACAGGCCCAGAGGGACAGAGAGGCTTGGAAGGACCCAACTCCTTCCCTGCCCTCAGGAAGCTACAGCATATATGTCTAGCTGAACCATCCCTTCCATGTGAAATTCTAGGGCCACACTTCTGTGCTGAGTCCTCTTGTCTCTTGTGCAGTTGTCACCTCCTCCTAGATGCCTTCCCTGATTCTAGGCTCTATCAGCATCATTTCCTTTGAGTTCCCATAGCACTTTAAGCTTCCTTCCATTTGTCTCAGCATTTATCTGGCTGTTTGGAGACCATGAGTCTGTATTCCTGTCTTTTTTTTTTGGTTTTTGGAGACAGGGTTTCTCTGTGTAGCTTTGGAGCCTATCCAGGCACTCACTCTAGAGACCAGGCTGGCCTCAAACTCACAGAGATCTGTCTGCTTCTGCCTCCCAAGTGCTGGGATTAGAGGTGTGCTCCACCAATGCCCCGCATGTATTCCTGTCTTTTAAACTGCAGGCATCTCAAGGACAGAGCTAGGTTCCCAACCATGCTCTCCTTGACACTGGGAACACAGTAAGCCTAGCAAATGTTTCATGAATGAATGAGTAAATGAGTGGGGCGGGGCATGGTGGCACACACTACTAATCCCAGTACCCAGGAGGCTGAGGCAGGAGGATTGTGAGTTCCTCTGTCACTATCTGTGTGGCTCTAGGCAGGTTGTTTCTACTCTCTGACTTTTAGTTTGTTCACTGGACTAATGCAGTAATAACTAGGCCTCACTCCCTCTCTGCCCTTAACCCACCCTTACCCCAGCCAGTGCCCAATGAGAAACTTCAACCATACAAGCATCCTTGAGAAGTCTGTACTTCTCAGAGAAGCAGGGTCAGATGAGATAGCCCTGTTTTAATTTTTAACAAAAGGAGAGATTGAGGTTTAGGAAGGAATCATTTAAAAATGTCAAAGTGTCTGCTGTAGTAGCAGTGGAGCCAGGGCTGGCTAGGCAGGCCATTGGGGGTGTGTGACTGTATTCATTCCTATTGCTGTAGAAACAAATGACTGGCTTAGTGCTCCCTAGATTCATGATGTCATCATTCTGAAGGTCACAAGTCTAGAATCAGTGTTGATGGGCTAGTCAGGGCGTCTGCAGGACTGGCTCCTGGAGCAAGCTATCAGGGGGACTCTCTTCTGGGCCTTTCCAGCTTCTAGAAGCTGCTTGCATTCAGGAATAGGTTCAAACTGTGGCTTGTCCTCTCTTCAATCTCACCTAATCTCTCAGCCTTTCTGCCTCTACTGTTGCATCTCTTTAACTGGCCTTCCTGCTGCTCATGTGGCCCCCATTATCACTCATACTGGCCGTCCTAGGAATACAGGGTCATCCCCCATCTTAGAATTTAGTCCATCAGAAAATCCCATTGTCATGTAAAGTAGCATGTTCTCATGCTGGGGCTTAGGACATGGACATCTCTGGAGGGCCAGTAATCAGTATGATCACATGTGGTAACCTCAGCAATTTTCTGGATGTGTGGGTCATCTCATTTTTCCCTTCAGTGACATTATGAAGTAATACAGATGCTCTGCAAACTGTGAAGTGCCTTGTATGGCTTAGCAGCATGATGTTAAGGCTGAGAGTTCAAGTTCTAGCCTTGAATTCTGGGTTTGAATTTCACCGACTGATGTCAGTTTCCTAATCTTATGTGTGTGGGTATTTTGCCTGCAAGTAAGCCTGTCTCATGTGTGTGCAGTGTCTGAGGCGACTGGAAGAGGGTGACAGATCTCCTGAAACTGGAGTTAGTTTTTAGCTGCCGTGTGGATCCTGGGAATCGATCTTGGGTCCTCTAGAAGAGCAACCAGTGCTCTTAACCACTGAGCCATCTCTCCAGCTCCATTTTTAAAAATTACTATGTGTAGAGGTGTGTTTATGTGTGTATCTGGATGTGGGTATGTGCACATGAGTGCAGGTGCCCTTGGAAGCCAGAGGTGTCAAATACCCTGGGCTGAAGTTACAGATAATTATGAGCCTCTACTTGGGTGATGGGAACCTGAGTCCTCTGGAAGAGCGGCAGCTATCTTGACTACCGAGCCTTCTCTTGAGCTCCTGCACTCATTCTCAATGTGACATACCTCTTTGTTCTCATCTGCCTTGTTTTGTGATCTATAAAATGGGGACAATAATAATGTGAGCCTGGTGAACTATTCTAAGAATTGAATGAGGAAATTCGTGGAGGAAGAGCCCTGGATTGAGTGCACAGTAAGAGTACAGTAAATAGCAGTTCCTCTGCTCATCATCCCATGTTACAGATAAGGATGTACCAAGGTGTGGAGCAGGTATCAGAGACCTGCCTGTCACTGAGGCTGGGCAGGTTCTGCCTCTGTAGCAGGTATCCATTT
This sequence comes from Cricetulus griseus, assembly GCF_003668045.3. Lineage (NCBI taxonomy): Eukaryota > Metazoa > Chordata > Mammalia > Rodentia > Cricetidae > Cricetulus > Cricetulus griseus. The sequence goes on from NC_048596.1 coordinate 73,064,956, forward strand.
CTGAATGGCCTTGAAAGATTCAAGTTCAGTCTTCCCACTTCTGCTCCTCTCCTGCTCACAGGTCTTGGCTGCGGTCCCAAGCCTATGGGCTTCTATTTTTGTGTGGCTAATACCCCCAACCCTGCCACAACCTGCTGCATACATGCTGCTCTTTCTGGGACTCTCACACTGCAGGCTCCCCCATTCTTCCCCACTCACCCCATGTCACCTGGGTGTTCTTTGTCCTGTCCTGATTTTTACGAACAGTCTGTCTACCTTTCGGCCTCACCCTATTCTCAAGTTATTCCCTTCTTCCAAATTCTGTTCTGAGCCTCCAGACACAAATGGCCAAGTGGTAACACAACCCCTGAGGTACCCTGTGGGCCTTAGTTTCATTTTCTATCTGCCTATCCTTCCCATTTCTTATGCCCATCAGTGTCTCCATTCTAGTCCCCGTTCCTGAGCCAGCGTGTCCTACATCTCCATCCTGTTGTTATGTAGCTGTACTAGTCAGGGACAGAATGATAGAATGGACACAGGTAAAGGTAATTTAGACACAGTTTCATTGCTATGAGGGGACACTGTGACCAAGGCAACTCTTACAAAAGAAAGCATTTAATTGGAGGCTGCCTCACTGTTCCAGAGAGTTAGTCCATTATCACTGTGGCAGGGAGCTGGTGCTGGAGAAGTAGCTGAGAGCTACGACAACCTGATCCACAGGCAGGTGGGGGAGCGCAGAGAGGGGCATAGAATGTGACATGCTGGGCCTGACATAGACTTTTGAAACCTCCAAGCCCAACCCAGTGACATACCTCCTTCAGCAAGGCCACACCTCCCAATCCTTCTCAGTCAGTTTACCAACTGGGGGATAAGCATTCATATATATGAGCCCATGGAGGCCATTCCTATTTTTGTTGTTGTTGTTTTCTTTCTTTCTTTCTTTCTTTCTTTCTTTCTTTCTTTCTTTCTTTCTTTCTTTTCCAAGACAGGGTTTCTGTGTGGCTTTGGAGGCTGTCCTGTTACTAGCTCTTGTAGACCAGGCTGGTCTCAAACTCACAGAGATCCACCTGCCTCTGCCTCCCGAGTGCTGGGATTAAAGGCGTGCACCACCACCGCCCAGCAAGGCCATTCTTTACTAAATACCTTTAGTTTTGTTTTGTTTCTTGAGACAGGGTTTCTCTGTGTGGCCCTGGCTGTCCTGGAACTTCTTCTGGAGACCAGGCTGACCTCAGGCTCAAAAGATCCACCTGCTACTGCCTCCTGAGTGCTGGCATTAAAGGTGTGTGCCACCATGCCTTTTGTAACTGTGCAAGCTTCCATATTAAACCTAGAATCTCCACTCAGTGGTCCCATATCAATATACTCAACCTGATACAGTTTTTTTTCATTTTATTTTATGTATATTGGTGTTTTACCTATGTGTGTGTGTTTTATCTATATATAGGTGTATATATATATATATATATGTATATATAGGTATATAGATGTTTTGCTTCTATATGTATATGTACACACAACACACACACACACACACACACACACACACACACACACACATATCTGTGTACCTTATGATTGAGTTACAGTTGTAAGCTGCTATGTGGATTTTGGGAATCAAATCTGGGTCCTCTGGAAGAGCAGTCAGTGCTCTTAATTCCTAAGCCATCTCTCCACCCACCCCCGAAATCCAGTTTTATGTGCCTTCCACTATTATCCCATACCCTTATAATCCATTCCCACACATTCCCCAGACTAGTGTTCGACTGAATTAGCAGACTCACCCAGCTCTTTAGTTAGTGTAGCAACCTCCTCATGACTGCACTCTCTCTACCTTCCCTCTAGGAGCCTGCATGGCCTTGAGTCTCATTATCGGTCTAGAAGCAACTTTTGGTGGCTGGGAGGGGAGGGCATCAGTAATCTCTGGTCTGGCATTTCTTTCAGGGAAAGTCACTACTGGGTTAGCAGACAGTGAAGGATTGATTTTTCTCAGGCAAAGGCAGAAAAGGCAGTGTTTCCAGAAGGGAGGCGGGGGCAGGACTGCATCTTCTGCTGTGGGTACACAGACGGCTGCTTCGGGTGACATAAACCTTTGGGTCTCTGACGGTTCGGTTTCAGCCATGGTAGTGGCCTCTCATCTCCATTGGAAGTCACAGGATCCCTGGCTTTACCAAATTGAATGTCCTTACCTTGACCACTGACACTTTCCGAGCTTGGACTTGGATGTTTGTTATAATTCAGCTAATCTTACAATGAGGGCTTTGTTGTGATTTCTGCAACTTGAGCCCTGTGGCTGTTGGAGAGAAGATGTTCTTCCAGGGTACACTTAGAAACCTGTAGACTGATTACAGGCGTCTGGAGCTGGTCAGTTTATCGCTGAGTTCATTGTTTTCCTTCACCATATTCTGAGATGATGGAAGTTGGTCAGTTTTATCATGGAACTCTTTTTTTTTTTTTTTTTTTTGGAGACAGGGTTTCTCTGTGACTTTGGAGACTGTCCTGGAACGAGCTCTTGTAGACCAGGCTGGTCTTGAACTGAGATCTACCTGTCTCTGCCTCCCAGGTGCTGGGATTAAAGGCGTGCACCACCACTGCCGGCTCATGGAGCTCATTCTTTTCCTTTGTTAGTTTATCCAGAGATGCTAGGAGCAACTACCCAGCATCATCATTTTCCATTTTTTTCTACGAATTGTCAAAGTTTTGGCTTTTCTTTTCTATTCTTCTTTTATTTTATTTTTTCTTCTAGACAGGTTTTCTCTGTGTAACAACCCTGACTGTTCTGGAACTTGTTGTGTAGATCAGGCTGGCCTCGAACTCAGATCTGCCTGCCTCTCCCAAGCGTTGGGATTAAAGGTGTGCACCACCAAAGCTTGACAAGTTTTATACATAGAATCACTAAATTACTTGCTTTTCACAATTAGGTGAATCAGGATAATGAAATACATTTGTCCCAATAAGTTTGTCAGATAGTTCATAAATGGGTTTTTATTGCTCTTCATGCTTCTAGGAGAGGCTTCAATAACTCAGAAAATTGGAAAGCTTGCTCCAGATACTTTAAAAAAATTCATCCTTAGCCGAGCATTGGTGGTGCACGCCTTTAATCCCAGCACTTGGGAGGCAGAGGCAGGCGAATCTCTGTGAGTTGGAGGCCAGCCTGGTCTAGAGAGAAAGTGCCAGGACAGGCTCCAAAGCCACAGAGAAACCCTGTCTCGAAAAACATATATATATACATATATATATATATATATATGTATATATATATGTATATGTATATGTATATACGTATATATGTATATATGTATATGTATATATGTATATGTATATATATGTATATATATATGTTTTCCATATATATATGGAATTTTTAAAAATACAATGGCTTCCAGGTGTGGTCTGGCTAGTCCAACAATGGCTGTCTCCTGACAGAAAAGTCCAAGAGTCCAATAGTTGGCAACCTATAATGCTGGACATCTCAACTGGTCTTCAGTACACATTGGAATCCCAAAGAAGAAGCTCTAATACCAGTGAAGGAATGAAATTGCCAGGTAGAGTGAGGGCAAGAAGTAAAACTTCCTTCTTCTGTGTCCTTCATATAGGCTGCCACTAGAAGGTTTGACCTTTATGGTAGGTCTTCCCATTTCAAAAGATCCAGTGAAGAAAATTCTGTCACAGGTGTCCCTGCTTGGGTTTCGTTAGCTCTGATCTTAGTCACTTTAATAGAAATAGTCATCACAGTAGTCTTGGATGTAGACCTCAAGTCTCCTGCCTCCACCTTACCAGTGCTTGGGTTACAGGCATGCTGAGGGTTGAACCTAGGGGTTTGTGCATGCTAAGCAAGTAGTCTACCGCTGAGCCGCGTCCTCACCCTTGCTCTACTTCCTTTAAGTGTCAAGAAAAATGCTGCAGCAGCTTTCTGACAGTTTCTTGTCTCACTCTTGTCCCCTCATGCCTGGGCTCTCTGCTGTGCAGTGGGCAGCGCTTCACAAGCCCACAGCTGTCCATGGTGCCACCTGCCAAGCCTTTTTGTCTGCCTCCTTCCATGCAGGATGTGGCCTCTGCTGCTGCACATGGTCAGCTACTTCTCCAGATGCCCTGAATCGTGGTCTCATCTCTGTCTGCTGTGCCACAACCCCCCCTCTCTCCTCACCTGTCAGGTTCCTCTTGTCTTTCAAACTATGTCTTCACAGTAGTGGTATCATCTTGCCTCTTCAACCTTCCATGGTGGAACCTTTCCTGGCTCAGAGGGCCTTGCAAAGGTATGGTCAGGCTGAGACTCAGCTTCAGCCTGATGCTCCATGAGGGCAGATGAATTCCCTGGATCAGTGACGAGGAGTTATGGTGTGTTCACTGTTTACTGGGCACTGTTCTGGGCTCTGGGGATATAACACTAACAAAAAAGAAATGAACCCTGCCTTCAGGGAGCTTGCCCAGGGGATAATGGGGCCCCTGATAAGAAGTCAGAAAGACACTCATAGTCCTACAAGGAAGAGATGTCTGGACAAATGCATGTTGGGCATTTTCATTGTTGTGCTACATCGTAGAGTCCTGAACACAAAGTGAGAAAACTATAATGTCCCCAGGTGATATAGTCTTATTTGACATGGTCATATATGCTGCTTGTTGCTGACGGGAGCATCATTGTGTGGCTGGTAAGGGCACTTTGGAAAATGCTGCAGAAAAAGAGAGATGGGAGAAAGAACCAGTGGCAGTTTTAAATAGAGAGGTCAGAAGAGGTACTGGGGCGATGTTTGAGGAAACCTTAGAAGAGAGGAGTCTCTGAAGCATGTGAGGGTCTGTGTAGAGAGAGCTGCAGGCAGAGGGAATGGCTGGTGTGAGAGACCTGATCTAGGGTGTGCCTGATAACAAGGCAGTGTTGCTAGAGCTAAAGGGAGTGTAAGACCCTCAGAAAGCTGAGGCTTCCAGAATCTTAGCCCAGGACGGCGGCCACCCCAAACACAGAATGGAGGCTAAAGCTTGATGCAAACTGCATGAGGCTTTATTGTAATTTAACGAGCTAACCCCATGTTAGCTCGGGTCTTTCACCCACCCGCCATGGCGGATGGCTAGAAAAAGACAGCTTGAAGCTGCTGGGCATAGATCTTTATAGGGCAGTGTAAGGGGAGTGTCTAGGGGTACGCACAGGCTCACGATTGGTGTGCCTCCAGGCTTGGAGGGCTTGCCCTGTGTTGATTGGTCAACTGGTTGTTATGGCCCATAGGCCCTCCCAGGGTGGTTGCTATGCTCTTTACATCATTGCTGTGCGCTTGTCCGTAAAGCACACCCAGGGTCGTAAAGCATAGCGCCACCAGCTAACTTCTGATTGGCTCCCTGTCACAAGGCAGGCATCTGACTTTCTAGTGTCTAGGTCAAGGTCATAGAAACACGTGTTCGGCCGTTATGGCTGCCAAAAGGGAAGCCGGTTCCTTCAGGAGAAGAGGACACGGGAAGTGAGTTCTTGTGGGGACAGCCTCACGGCAGGGCTAGCACATAATCTGGCACTCAGATGACATGTATGTATTGTACATGTGAGCTCACATGCACATGTGCTGCTTACAGCAGTGGAAGTCAGAGGGCAGCCTGAAGGAGCTGCTTCTCCTTCCACCACGTGGGTACCCAGGACTGAACCCGGTCATCAGATTTGGTGGCAAGCACCATGACATTTAATTGTGTGTGTGTGTGTGTGTACATGCCACAGTATGCAAGTAAAGGTCAGAGGACAACTTTTGGGAGTGTCCTTCAACCACAGGGGTCCTGGGGATAGAACTCAGGTCCTTAGGCTTAGAGCAGTGATCTCAACCTTCCTAGTGCTGTGACTCTTTAATGCAGTTCTTCATGCTGCTGTGACTCGGAAACCATAAGATTATTGTTGTTACTTCATAACTGTAATTTTGCTCCTGTTATGAATCATAATGTAAATGTCTGCATTTTCTCATGGTCTTAAGCGACCCTGTGAAAGGGTTGTTCAACTCCTAAAGGGGTCTCACCCCACAGGTTGAGAAATGCTGGCTTAGAGGTGGATGCCTTTATCTACTGAGCCATTTGCCAGCCTAATCAATTTTTATTAAACCACACAGTGGTCTACTACTATTCTTCTTTGAAGCCTTCATGGCTTCCATGCCTTGAACCTGACTTCTGAAAGCTCCCCAAGCAATACTAAATACGCCAACTTTTAGGCCTATGGACAGGATTTGCTTGGTTTACATAATCTTGACTGGATTGAGAACATTGAAAAATCTGGACTCCTGGCTAGCCGGGCGGTGGTGGCGCATGCCTTTAATCCCAGCACTCGGAAGGCAGAGGCAGGCGGATCTCTGTGAGTTCGAGACCAGCCTGGTCTACAAGAGCTAGTTCCAGGACAGCCTCCAAAGCCACAGAGAAACCCTGTCTCGAAAAACCAAAAAAAAGAAAAAAAAAAAAAAAGAAAAATCTGGACTCCTGGCTGCCCTTGAAAGTAGAAATTCTGAAACATTGAGTGTGCCTCTTATCGCTCAGAGCCTAGGAATACTGGTAACTCCTATGCGGATGAAGCTTGGGCTGTTAATTCTTACTCTTCTAGTTTTGGCCCTTTGTGTGGCCTCAGGCTGCTGGTCCATCTGCCTCACCCCTCACTTAGTTCTAGTAATAGCTCACTGTAGTTGGTTGTTTTATGCTTTTTACCTTTACTGGGTTCTTTGCTCTTTTGGGGGGGCCGTCACCCAGCTCCCAAATAAATCACACTTGGAGTCTTTTTCTTACGAATTGAATGTTTCTAGCCAGCTTTTTTTTTTCTTTTTAAAGATTTTATTTATTTATTATGTATCAACATTCTGCTTCCATGTATATCTGCACACCAGATCTCATAATGGATGGTTGTGAGCCACCATGTGGTTTCTGGGAATTGAACTCAGGACCTCTGGAAGAGCAGTCAGTGCTCTTAACCTCTGAGCCATCTCTCCAGCCCCGTCTAGCCAGCTTTTCTTTTCTTTTCTTTTTGTTTTTTTGTTTGTTTGTTTGTTTTTAGTCAGGGTTTCTCTGTAGCTTTGGAGCCTGTCCTGGAACTTGCTTTGTAGATCAGGCTGGCCTCGATCTCACATAGATTCACCTGCCTCTGCCTCGAGAGTGCTGGGATTAAAGGTGTGTGCCACCACTGCCTGGCCTATCCAGATTTTTTAAACTTAAATTATCCCATCTATCTTCTACCTCTGGGCTTTTTATCTTTCTCTGTTTCTGATTACCTTTCTTTACTTCTTACTCTAGGGCTGACTGTGTAGCTGGGCGGCTGGGTCGCTGGCCCCTGCGTACTCCTGCTTCTCTTGCTCCTAGATCTTTTCTCTTTTACTTCTATTTATTCTCTCTGCCTGCCAGCCTTGCCTATCCTTTCTCCTGCCTTGCAGGAGTCAGGTGTTTTAGACAGGCAATGTATCACAGCTTTACAGAATTAAACAAATGCAAATTAAAAAGAATGGAACACATCTTTGCATCACTAAACAAATGTTCCATAGCATGAACAAATGTAACATATCTTTTTTTATAAGATTTTATTTATTATGTATACAACATTCTGCTTCCATGTATATCTGCACATCAGAAGAGGGAACCAGGTCTCATAACAGATGGTTGTGAGCCACCATGTGGTTGCTGGGAATTGAACTCAGGACCTCTGGAAAAGCAGTTGGTGCTCTTAACCTCTGAGCCATCTCTCCAGCCCCAAAAAACAAGTTCTGTTTTTTTTTTGAGACAGGGTTTCTCTGTGTAGCTTTGGAGCCTATCCTAGCACTCGCTCTGTAGATCAGGCTGGCCTTGAACTCACAGAGATCTGCCTGCCTCTGCCTCCCGAGTGCTGGGATTAAAGACGTGCGCCACCAACGCCCAGCTCACATATTAAATTGATATTCCACAACAGCTCATTGTCCTCTTCACTCCGGCACCATGCTGCCATTTTACCCTTGACTTTACCTACAGAGCTCACCCACCAAGTTCTTCAGCATGGCAGACAAGGCTCTGTCCACGTGGCTCCTGCCCAACTTCTCTTGTCCCTCTCCTGGAATTCTCTACCTACCTTTTGTTTTATTTTGTTTGTTTCTTCTAGACAGGATTTCTCTGTGTAGCCCTGGCTGTCCTGAAACTATCTCTGTATATCAGGCTGGCCTCAAACTGAATTCTGCTTGTCCCTGCCTCCAGAGTGCTGGGACTGAAGGCATGTGTCCCTACCACCCAGACTCTACCTAACTTTTTGTTTTGTCTTGTTTTTTGAGACAGGGTTTCTCTGTGTAGCTTTGGAGCCTATCCTGGCACTTGCTCTGTAGACCAGGCTGGCCTCGAACTCACAGAGATCCGCCTGCCTCTGCCTCTGCTGGGATTAAAGGCATTCTCCACCAACGCCTGGTTCTACCTAACTTTAACACTGAAGCTGAGCTATATAATCTCAATAGAAAGGTCAGGTCTTCAGGGCCACCATCAGCTGTACAGTGAGTCTGAGGCCAGCAGGGGGTGCATGAAACAGCATCTCAAAAACAAAACAAAACAAAACAAAACAAAAAACCAAAAAGATTAAAAACAAAACAAAACATTGCAGCTGCGTAGGCTGATGTTACTTTGGCCCTGCTGTGCCTCTGGCTGGGAAGCCCTTCCTGTCCTCTGTCATTCAGAACTTATGTTTCAGAGCTTGGGGTTATCTCACCTCCTACCGGAAGGAAGGTTCCTCGACCTTCCAACTAAGTCAGACTGTGAGTGTGCCTCTGTCCTTCCAGGGCACAGTGCGTTTGACAGTCATTCTCCATCAAAGAAAAGTGCAAATGATACATGTGTTAGGGATAAAAAGACAAAGCCAAGCATACCTTCTTCACTGGTGAAGTCCTCCTTGTTCTCCGGTTATGTTTCCGATATGATGTCAGGGTTAGAGATGTAGCTCATCTGACAGAGCGTTTACCTAGCTTGATGATGTCCTGAGTTCAATCCCTGGCATCATATAAACCAGGCAGGGTGGTTATTCTTGGCTACATAGTGAATTTTAGGCCTCAGATATTCACCAGTCCCTCACCTGGAGTCCAGGTGAGTCCATCTCTACATACACATGCTCAGGCTTTTACGACTGTGTCTGTCTCTGCCTTCTCGGAGACAGACGCTCTGTAGCAGTCAGGTGGTCACAGAGTGTTAGACAAAGGCCATCTATTGTTAGACCCCTGGAAAACTCAGGTATCCGGGGTCCCAGGCCATGACCGCCATCACCCCAATCACCAGGCGGATTCAAGAGCTTGCTGCAAACTGCATGAGGCTTTATTGTAATTTAATGAGCTAACCCCATGTTAGCTCGGGTCTTTTGTCCACCCACCATGGCGGTTGGCTACAAAAGACAGCTCCTAGGGGATCCCGAGAGATCTTGTAGGGCAGCGTAAGGGGAGTGTCTAGGAGTACGCACAGGCTCAGGATTGGTGTGGCTCCAGGCTTGGAGGGCTTGCCCTGTGTTGATTGGCCAACTGGTTGTTATAGCCCATAGGCCCTCCCAGGGTGGTTGCTTTGCTCTGTGCGTCATTGCTGTGTGCTTGTCCGTAAAGTACACCCAGGGTCGTAAAGCATAGCGCCACCAGCTAACTTCTGATTGGTTCCTTGTCACGAGGCAGGCATCTGACTTTCTAGTGTCTAGGACAAGGTCAGACAAGTATGTGTTCGGCCGTTATGGCTGCCAAAAGGGGAGCTGGCCCCTTCACTATCTCATCATGGGTTCAGTGGTTTTCCATCTTGTGTTACTTGGCTAGGTCAGATGTGTCCTTAAATCATACGCTATTCAACTGGCAGAGCCTGTCATCAGTTAGCAAAGTGTCTGAAGGCTGTGAAAGCAGGGGTGTTACAAGCTGGTGACTCCTAAGACCCCACAGAACACAGGGACAGTACAATAACTTTTCCATCCATTCAAACTTGGCTGTGGATTCAGGTTGTCATGTCTTTGTTTGGTCCTTTGTTCCTGTCTGTGGAACAGACCTGAGTGGGCAGGAGTGAGGTCATTCCTAGATCCAAACTGACGCGTGCTTATTTTCATTTGGACAAGTCACATTGCCCATGTAGGTATTAGTTACCCCAAATATAAAGTGGAGACAATTAGTCAATGATCTTTTCCTCAATTTTGGGGTCATCTGCATGAATTTTGTCAGGAATACTGTGAGCCAAGTTCCAGGCCTGAGGGCAGGCTCTTGATGTGTAGCACAGGCTACCCTGGACTCACCATCTTCCTGACCCAGCATCCCACAGCTCTGGGATTCCAGTCCAGTCCCTCACTGTTTTTCAGCACCATTACATTTATCCCTGTATTTGAATTTCTTGCAGTGCTTTGCACACTCGAGGGAGTTTAGGAAATGCAGTGCTGAAGTCATATGTGTTGTAAAATCTGTAATGAGCCTGGTTGCGGTTTTCATGTATTTTAAGAACTTGGGAAGGAACAGGTAGTAGATACTCATGGATTCATCAACCATCAAATCCCCCATTCTCCCCCACAACCCCCCTACACACTCCCACGCCTCCCAGGGGCTGAGCCTGTAGAGTGAGGGACTGGCTCCTGCCTCCTGCTCAGTCTCTGTGGAACCAGAAAATATAGACAGGTGCTGCCCAGCTCCTGCAGAGCACACTCTGCCCGGGTTTCCCCAGCAGATAAGGCTGGTGCAGATAAGGACGTCTGGTGCAGAACAGGACTGCTGGCGCCCAGTAGCAGCTCCCCAAACCACCGCTATGACCCTGGGCGGCCTTGAGCCCCTTCTGGACCCTGGTTTTCTGGGCTGTAATGGATGAGGACAGCTGGTGTTTTCAATTCACCTACTTGATTTCCTGATATCCCTTCTGCAGTCAATGAAGAGGGCTGAGAAAGCTAGTTTGGAATGTGGCTGCCCGATGGACTGAGGCAGAGGTTGGAAGCACAGGCCTGCATCCCTGACTGCTGCTCTGGAGGCTGGCTCAGCTCCTTCCCTCCCTCCTCCTTCCCTGCCCTCTCACAGGGTCGCTATGCTGTCCTTGAACTTCTCATCTTCCTCCCTCCTTCCAAGTGTTGGAATCTCATGACACTTGTTTTCATGTGGTGCTGGGGATGGAATCCACGACCTCAAACATGCTAAGCAAGCCAGCACTCTGCCTGTGAATGACACCCATAATAGAACCTAATCTCTCTCTCTTTCTCTCTCTCCTCTCTCTCTCTCTCTCTGTCTCTCTGTCTCTCTCTCTCTCTCTCTCTCTTTCTCCCCATGTGTGTGGTGTCTCCTCTTCATATTCCTCTCCATGTTATTTTTCTTTTAAGACAGGGCTTGCCTCCCAGCACTGGGGGGGGGGGGCAGAGGCAGGTGGATTTCTGTGAGTTCGAGACCTGCCTGGTCTACAAGAGTTAGTTCCAGGACAGCCTCCAAAGCCACAGAGAAACCCTGTCTCGAAAAACAAAAAACAAAATACAAAACAAAACAAAAACAAAACAAAACAAAAAGACAGGGCTTCCACTGAGCCTAGAACTCTCAATTTTGTTAGGCTGGCTGGCCAGCGAGGGCTCCAGGGTTCCACCTCTCCTTTCCTCCAAGCACTGAGGTAGAAGATCCTTCCTGCCATATTCAACTTTTATGTGTGGCAAGAGGATCACTGATTTTAGACTATCCTGAGCATTATAATGAGACCATATTTCAAAAGAGTCAAAATTGCCACACAAGCCTGACACCTGAGTTCAGTCCCTGGCTCCTACAGGGCTTATGGTTGATTCTCTCTCTCTCTCTCTCTCTCTCTCTCTCTCTCTCTCTCTCTCTCTCTCTCTCTCTCTCTCTCTCTCTCTCTCTCTCTCTCTCTCTCTCTCTCTCTGTCTTACACACACACACACACACACACTTTAAAAATCATTAAACCTCAGGGCTGGAGAGATGGCTTAGCAGGTAAGAGCACTGGCTGCTCTTCCAGAGAACCCAGGTTCAATTCTCAGCACCCACCTGCTCACAACTGTCTGTAACTCCAGTTCCAGGGGATCTGACACCCTCACACCAATGTACATAAATAAATTATTTTAAAAAAAACTTTAATTTTCAGCGGGCAGTGGTGGCACACACACCTTTAATCCCAGAACTGGGGAGGTAGAGGCAGGCGGATCTCTGTGAGTTTGAAGTCAGCCTGGCCTACAGAGAGAGTTCCAGGACAGCCAGAGCTGTTACAGAGAGAAACCCTGTTTCAAAAAACCAAAAGGAAACAAAACAAAACAAACAACAACTTTAAATCTCAAACAAGAACTGGAGATGTACTTCAGTACTTCAGCTGGTAGACTGCTTGCCTAGTATGCATAGAGCCCTGGGTTTGATCTGAAGTATCAGGCATGTTGGTGCCTGCCTGAAACCCTAGTAAAGATAGTCTGCTCTATCTTTACCCAGTGTGTGTGTGTGTGTGTGTGTGTGTGTGTGTGTGTAGAGAGAGAGGGAGAGAACTATCTACTATCTGAGCAGTGTGTATATGTGTATGTGTAGAGAGAACTAGCTAATATGTAAGCATTTTGTGTGTGTGTGCGTGTGTGTGTGTGTGTGTGTGTGTGTGTGTGTAGAGAGAGAGAGAGAACTAGCTATCATCTGAGCATTGCATATTCACATATGAACTAGGTGATGAATGAGTGCTGTGCCCATATATAATCTCACAAATCATTTGAACTTCATCAGGTAAGTACTATTGTTTTCATTTTGCAGATGGGGAAACTAAGGCAGAGAAGTTAATTCACTTGTGCTTAGTGAATCATGGGCACAGGCTGGAGACTGTATTCTTTAACACAAAGTTTGAAGAAGGGCAGGTTGTTATTGTATTCTGTCTTTAGCAGCAGTATTTTAGGGTTCCCTTATGCTGGGGTGCTCTGAGGCAGTCTGTCACTGCTTGAGAAGGATGATCCTTCCCAGAGAGGAGCTAGAGCACCCTAAGACTTGACTCTATTCCCTAGCTCTTAATCCTCCCCAGCTCCACCTGTCTGAGGGTGAGTTACCTGCTGTCCTCATCTGGAACCACCATGCATGCCAGCCCCACCCCCCGACTCCCACCCCAGACAGGGTTTCTCTGTGTAACCGTCCTGGCTGTCCTGGAACTTGCTTTGTAAACCAGGCTGATCTCGAACTCATTGAGATCCGACTGCCTCTGCCTCCCAAGTGCTGGGATTAAAAGTGTGTGCCGCCGCTACCCGGCGACTACACGCCTGTTCATTTACAAGTTTTTTCTTTGCAAATATCCAGCAAGGACTGGTTACCCCCATTTTACTGATAAGTAAATTGAGTTTTAGAACAGTGAAGGGAATTACCTTGGCCATAGAGCTGGTGCTTCCACTGAGGAACCTGGAGATCCACCGAAGAGTCTGCTACTCTGTGAACTCCCTAGGGACCTTCTAGATTTGGCAGCTACATACATGAAGTAGGTAGTGATGGGCACTGTTACCCAGCAAGTCCCATACTGTCACTGGCTCCCAACATTCTAATACAAGCAGGTTTTTCTTATTTTTCTTTTCTTTTTCCATACAGGGTTTCTCTGTGTAGCCCTGGTTGTCCTGGAATTCATTCTGTAGACGAGGTTAGCCTTGAACTCACAAAGTTCCACCTGCCTCTGCCTCCCAAGTGCTGGGACTAAAGGCATATGACACCACTGCCCAACTCATTTTCTTTCTCCCCTCCCCACCTCTTTTTTGAGATAGGGTCTCATGTAGCCCAGGGTAGCCTCGAAATTCACTATGTAGCTGAGAGTGACTATGAATTTCCGACTCCAGTTTCCCAAGTGCCAGTATTTATGATGCTGTTGGATGCACTGTCAAACCCAAGGTTTCATGCATGCTAGGCCTTATGAATGTGGGTCACTAGATGGGCTCAGAGGGACAAACAGTCTTCCTCCAAGCTCCAGAGCAACACCCGTCGTGGAATCTGGGGAAGGAGCATGGGCGCTATTGAGCCTGCCTGGGGATGTAAGTGTGGAAGGAACAGTGATTCCTACTTAGTGTGTCTTCCTCATCTGCAGGGTCCAGGACATTATCAGAGATATTTTTGCATACGCATAAGCTCACACCACACTCACAGTGTACAGCCATGCTTTCCCACTGCCCCACTATAACTCTCTAGCTGTGAGAAGGGCATCTTCTTAGACATCATGTCATTCTGTCCTCTGCTTTCTGTTTGTCCCTTCTGTAGTCTGTGCTAGGCTCATGCAGCACTCTTAAAAAGGATAGCTAAGCCAGGCAGTGGTGGCACACGCCTTTAATCCCAGCACTTGGGATGCAGAGGCAGGTGGATCTCAGTAAATTCAAGGCCAACCTGGTCTACAAAGTGAGTTCCAGGACAGCCAGGACTGTTACAGACTGAGAACCCCTGCCTTGAAAAAAAAAAAAAAGATATCCATCTGGTGTGGTGGTGCACGCCTTTAATCCCAGCACTAAGGAGGCAGAAGCAGGCGGATCTCTGTGAGTTCCAGGACAGGCTTCAAAGTTACACAAAGAAACCCTGTCCCAAAAAACAAGACAAAAGGATAGCAAACACTTGGTGTTATCAGCAGGGATCTGCAGATGACAGGAAGAGAGTTTTTCCCTGCTCTGGCCCCTTCTCTTGGTCTTGTTCTGTTACCAAAGATGGCCTCAGAGTCCTGCACAGCAATCCTCCCATGTCTGTTTCCCTAATGCTGGGACACAGGTGAGCATGTGTCTGCTAAAACACTACTTTTAGCCAGGGAGGGCTACATAAGTCCCTATCTCAACACCAACTGTACAGACTCGGAGAGTTAGCACCAGGTCATGGGAGAGGTTGAATTTGCAACTACAGCTCTGCTCCCTCAATTGCATAGCAATTCCAGGTCCAGCCTCAGCTACCCAAGACCCTGATTTTTTTGTTTGTTTAGTATTTTGGGGTTTTTGAGATGGGGTTTCTCTGTATAGACCTGACTGTCCTGGCACTCACTGTGTAGACAAGGCTGCTCGAAATTATCACAGAGATCCGCCTGCCTCTGCCTCTGCCTCTCAAGTGCTGGGATTAATGGTGTACATCACTACTGCCCAGTGACTCTTAGTTTTTGGTTGCTTGGTTGCTTGGTTGCTTGTTTTGTTTTAGTTGGATATGGCGAGCCCTGATTTATGAAAGCTCATCACCTGTTTGTGTTTACTGCAATAACCAACTTAAATGTTTTCTGGGTTATTTTTATTTATTTATTTTTATTTTCTCCTCTTTGTTTCATCTTACAGAGCTGAGATCAAACTCAAGGCCTTATGCAAGCACTCTATCACTGAGCCGTTTGCCAGGTTCCCCATTTACTTTTTAACTTTTGTTGATGTTTCTCTCTCTCTTTTTTTTTTTTTAAAACTTTCCTCCATCTAGTCATTCGCTTATTCTCTTCAAGCTTACTGGTATTTCTGGTGTTTCTCTTCTTTCCTTTTGTTTTGTTTTGCTTTGTTTATTTTGGCTTGATTTTTCAAGACATGGTTTCTTTGTGCAATCCTAGATGTTCTGGAACTTGCTCTGTAGACCAGGCTGGCCCTGAACTCAGAGATCCACTTACCTTCTTTCCTTAATTCATAATTACCCTAAAGCTTCCAGGGTAGCACATCATGAGAATTCTGCCCCAGCCACACATGTCCTCTTGTCCCCTCAGACACTGGTGTCCTCTGTCCCCCAGACACACATGTCCTTTTTCCCTGTGCTTCAAGATTCCCTGGAGGGTGACATGTTTTCAATTTTCCTACACTTCCTCTACTCCTGGTATTTTACTGAGCAAGTTTATAAATTTATGTTTGTAATAGATTTTTCATTGATCTGTAAAATCATTTTTACATAGCATTCACAGTGCAAAACCCCTCGTCCACCTTTGTTTGTTTGTTTGGTTTTTGGTTTTGATTTGTTTTTTGTTTTTTCAAGACAAGGTTTCTCTGTGGCTTTGGAGGCTGCCCTGGAACTAGCTCTGTAGACCAGGCTGGTCTCAAACTCACAGAGATCTTCCTGCCTCTGCCTCCCGAGTGCTGGGATTAAAGGGGTGTGCCACCAACGCCCGGCTCCCTCGTCCACCTTTAACTACATCTTCTGCAAAGCCTACCTCTTCATCTAACATTACCAAAGGGCTTTTGTTGTTGGGACTTCTTATTTTATTTTATTTTATTTTATTTTATTTATTATGTATACAACATTCTGCTTCCATGTATATCTGCACACCAGAAGAGGGCACCAGATCTCATAACGGATGGTTGTGAGCCACCATGTGGTTGCTGGGAATTGAACTCAGGACCCCTGGAAGAGCAGGCAGTGCTCTCAACCTCTGAGCCATCTCTCCAGCCTGTTGTTGAGTCTTGTTTGTTCTTTTTGTTTTGAGTCATAACCTTTTGAGTATAGCCCAGGCTGGCCTCCAGATCGCTCTGGCTGAGCCTCCTGAGTGCCAAGGACTTTTGATGTCTTAGTCACTGTATGGAGGACTCTCTGAGGACGCCCTGGGTGAGGAGGAAGGGAAACAGGCTCTGAGTCACTAGAACATGCCTTCTCTTTGTCCTGGATGGGAAATGATGTGGTGATTGGCTTTCTGGTTCCAGGCAAGTTCTTTTCTTGTGGTCTTACTCCCGTTTCCTGGCCGACAGCATCTGGGTTGGCTAGTCTTCACGGGTTGGTTCCTGCTCCTGTATAAGTCTTCCTACCTAGCTTCTAAGTTGCTTTGCGTTTTTATTTCAGAATTTCATCAGATGTGCATATCAGATCTTCTGGTTTGGCTGGCATGCCTTTTAGAGACAGGATCTCAGATTGTCTAGCCCAGGGTGGTCTCAAACTCACCATGTATCCCAAGCTGGCCTGGAACACATGGCAGTCCTCCTGCATCAGCCCAAGCAATCATGCCCACTTCTTTGTTTATATGTTTATGTATGGTTACCTCTAGTGTCTCTGACTCTTTTGTTAGCAACCGTTCCAATTCAACGTCCATCCTTCCCGAGGATCCCAGCGTTAGGAAAGAACCGTAGGACAGGCCTGTGTCTCCTCTCGTTGGTCTGGAGTAAGACTCTATCTCTGAAAGCTGCTTCTTCATCAGATCACTGCGGTATTTTGGGTCCCCATGAATAAGCATCAGTTTACAGTCAATGTTCAGTAATCCTGAAGGGGTTTGTTTACATACTTCATTTTCTCCAGTCCACAGCCCTCCCAATAAAAGATCAAAAGTACCTTTGGGGAGGGCGTGGAGAGTCATTTACAGCCAGTTCTTGAGGTATTAGTTCCAGGTCCTTCCTCAAGGGACCTTGATGGTGCCTTCAA
The DNA here is from genome assembly GCF_003668045.3 of Cricetulus griseus. Lineage (NCBI taxonomy): Eukaryota > Metazoa > Chordata > Mammalia > Rodentia > Cricetidae > Cricetulus > Cricetulus griseus. The sequence continues at coordinate 73,082,145 of NC_048596.1, forward strand.
TCAAGGGCACCTGAGCTAGTGACGACAGGTCTGGGGACATATGACTTTTCTCTCTCCCTCTTCCTTTCCAGCAGGGTCTCATATAGCCTAAGCTGCCCTTGAACTTCCTGTGTAGCTGAGAATGATCTTGAACTGCTCTTGCCTCCATCTCCTGAGTGTTGGGTTCCAGGCATCCACCACCATTCATGTGCATCTGAGGATCAAACCCAAGGAGCCCTGTGTACTAGGCAAGCACTCTTGTCAACTGCGCCACACCCCTCCCCTTGAGGCAGTGCCCTTTACTGTGGCAGCCCAAGTTAGGATCTTGACCCTCAGCTGGAGTTTCTTCTGGGGTACAGCCCATGCAGGAGACCAACACTCCTTGAGCAGTAGATTTAGTGCTCAGGATAGTCTACTTCTCCAGAAAAGCTATGACGATGCTGGAGCAATGAGCCAAGTAAGCATATTTAGAACTGTGGAAACTAACCAAACTTAAGCCACAGTGCCAGGCATGTGGGTTTGAGAAAAACAGCTGTGTCTTAGTAAAAGGCTCTTATTTGTGGATGTCATTTTGTTTTTGTGGTGCCGAGATTCTGCCACACCCCCAGCCCCTTTGAGTCCTTAAGTTGTCCTGTTTCCATTTTCTCTTCCCCAGAGGTTCACAGTAACCCTTGAAGGATGGAAAGTCTCAAAACTAGCAGGCAAGACCCTACAGTCTAGGAGCTCACTAGAAGTGGTAATGTTCTCTACAAGTGCCGCTTCTGGAACTGTCAGTGACTTATCTGGTAACTCTCGGAAAACCTGTTTTCAGAACTGTCTCAAGTGACGTGGCAGGTGTTAACAGCCCAGGCAATTGTTGAAACAATTAGTGACGATCTGTATCTGTTGAACATCACAACTGTCTGAGTGGTTCATACCAGCCTGGGGTGACCTAGGGACTGACACAAGGGGCACTCCAGAGCATGAATTCAGTAGAGAACTCTGAAAAATGGACCAATTCCTGGGATTTCCTAGAAAATCACCAGCTATCATCAGCTGGTCTCAGCACTAATTTAGCAGGCAACTCCAGTAACCACACAACGAAGAACACAGTTTATGGACAGCAGCAACGACAAGCCTGGGGCTACCCAGAATTGGGGTCTTGGAGCTGTCACAGCGTTAATGCTTTTGCAGTTTTGGTGGAGATGAACCCAGGGCATTGAGCATGTTAGGCAAACACAGAAGGACAACCACAGCCCCAGCCCCACATTCCACACGCTCAGCCTACATAGATCACTTATTCTAGGCTTTTGACCCTGTGGCTCTATGAGTCGGTGGGAGCTGACCCCACACCTAACAGCACCATTAGCAAGCACGGCACCGTTATAAAGCTGGTTGAAAGTCTTGTCAAAGTTCACGGATTCACAATACATAAAGAAGTAAATTCATGGCAAGAACAGCACAGAAGGGGAGAGAAGGATGGAGATACACAGGAGCAAAGCTTGTGTGCCGCTGAACTAAGTCGGCACACTGGGCTGAGCTGTATCCTTTGGGAACATTAAGAAAATAACTCATGGACTAGCAAGACAGATGAGCAGTGAGGATGGCTTGTGGCCAGTCCTGATGGCCTGAATTGGACTCTTGAGACTCCTACAAATTGTCCTCTGTCCTCCACTGTCAGCATGGTATACATGTGGAGGAACAACAGAAAACGCACACCCATGGCAAGCAACTCAGGATGGAAGTCATGCTTTAGTTAGTGATTGGATTAGACATAAAGAGCTACACAGTTGAGGCAGTCTTCCCCTGGGAGGTCCAGTGGCATCTCTTGTGAGTGCATTTTTCCTTTATTTTTATTTTATATGCATGGGTGTTCTGCCTACATAATGAGTATGTGCCACATGGCTGCAGCAACTTCAGAGACCAGAAGAGGGCATGGGTCCCTTGGGATTGGAGTTACAGACTGTTAGGAGCCGCCATCTGGTGCTGGGAATGGACCCCTTGTTCTCTGGAAAAGCAGTCAGTACTCCCAAGTGCTAAGCCATCTCTCCAGCCCCTTGTCAGGGCATTGTTAATGCTATTTTTTAAAAAGGGAACTAGTTAAGGATGGTGTTGCGTACCTTTAGACCCAGAACTTGGGAGGCAAAGGCAGGCAGATCTCTGTGAATTCAAAGCCAGCCTGGTCTTCCCTGCTCCCCACCCTTTTTTTTTTTTTTTTTAAACCAGAAGGTTTTTCAAAGGTGAAGTACTCTCTTCAGAGTGTTAGCAGAGAAGATGTCACCATAGCCTATCACACCCCTTGTTTGGGTCACTGTTTCATGTGATGCCAAGGAACACTCTAGCATCTCACCTCACTAACCACAGGCTACCATGAAGTCTGAATTACAGCCAACCAACCAAATAGTCCTTTAGAGACAGTTTCAGGAATAGAACATCAAGTCTGGAATGCTTAGTGAAATAATCCATAGCAAAAGCCAGGCATTATGGCACACACATTTCATCCCAGAACTTGAGGCCAGCCTGGTGTGCAGAGTTCCAGGACGGCCAGGGCTACATAGACCTTGTCTCAAACAAACAAACAAACAACAAAGAATCAATAGCAATCAGTGCAACTCTAGCATTAATATTCTCCTCTCCTTGGATGGGATATTGCCACCCTTAAAACGCATCTTCCCATCTGGCATGATCCCAACAATAGAAGGTGCTGAAGGATTTCAAGTTCAAGGCCATCATGGACAGCAAAACCTGGTCTAAAAATAAAGAATAAATAAAACTAAACCACAGGCAAAAGTAGAATTCCTTTTTTTTTTGTTTTTGTTTTTAGTTTTGTTTTTTTGAGACAGGGTTTCTCTGTGTAACAGCCATAGCTGCCCTGGAACTCACTCTGTAGACCAGGCTGGTCTTGAACTCAGAGATTCTCCTGCTTCTTTCTGCCTCCTGAGTCCTGGGATTAAAGGCGTGCACCACCACGGCCTGGCTAGAATTCCTTTATTATATACTCTGTGCTTCTGTTAACATACTGTCAATTTGTTCTTCTAACTTGTGTGCAGTTTCGTAAGTTGTACTGTGTCCCTGAACATCTGATGTGGGTTGAGATTTTGCCTAGCTAAAGGCCTAGCTGCAACATAGTGGTTTGGATGGTTTTTGTTTTGTTTTAGACAGTGTATCACTATGTGGTACACACTGCCTTCCACCCCCCCATCTCCCTGCTTCAGCCTTTGCCCCGGAACTCTGGGATTATAGACGCGCCCCACCATGTCTGACAGTTTGGGTGGATTGAAGGGAGTGAGCATCTACTCTCAAAGCATCCAAGCAGGTGTCATGTCATTATTATTATTGTTCTGTGTTAATCTATTAGAATGAATTTCCCTGTCCTTGTAATTCAGCAAATTACAAATTGTATTTGACGTTTAGTAGTGTCAATCAGCCTGGGGTCTGTAAACCTAAGACATGGTGTTAGGCCTGTTTTTGAAGTTCTGGTTCTTAGGTTGTGATGTGACAGTGTATGCCTGAAGGCTAGAAGAGGCCATCAGATCTCACTACAGATGGTTGTGAGCCACCATGTGGTTGCTGGGAATTGAACTCAGGACCTTTAGAAAAGCACTAGTACTCTTAACCACTGATGTGACAGTGTTAGCAGACCTGGGCCTGTTGCTTTGGGAGAGAATCTGCCTTCGAAGTCAAGGGTAGCAGTGACTAGGGTCCCAAGGAACTTCAAGGTCAAGTAGATCACAGTTTCTCCAGCTGTGATTCCTTGGTATATCAGCACTTCCTTTTTTACTGGCAAAGAGTTCAGCACTGTGTGTAAGCCCAAACGTGACCAAGCCAATCCCCTAGTTCTTCCTTTCAGGTCTGTTTCTTGCGGCCATTGCCAGTACTAGTTAGAATAGCCAGGGTTCAATCAATATGGCAGTTTGAATGTAATTGGCCCCCATAATCTCATGGGGTGTGGCACTATTGGGAGGTGTGGTTTTGTTGGAGTGGGCATGGCCTTGTTGGAGGAAATGTGTCACTGTGGGGGCAGACTTTGAAGTTTCCTATGCTCAGGAAAGCACCCAGTATTTCAGTTGAGTTTCTGTTGCCTGCAAGATATAGGACTCTCAGCCAGGCGTTGGTGGCGCACGCCTTTAATCTCAGCACTTGGGTTGCAGAGGCAGGCAGATCTCTGTGAGTTCGAGGCCAGCCTGGTCTCTAGAGCAATGCCAGGATAGACTCCAAAGCCACAGTGAAAAAGATGTAGGACTCTCAGTTCCAGCACCACATTAAAATGTTTTCTTTATACGAGGTGCCATGGTCATGGTGTCTGTTCACAGCGCTAGAAACCCTCACTAAGACAATCAAGAAGCAGAACTATGGACTGGAGAGATGGCTCAGTGGTTAAGAGTACTAGTGCTTTTCTAAAGGTCCTGAGTTCAATTCCCAGCAACCACATGGTGGCTCACAACCATCTGTAGTGAGATCTGATGGCCTCTTCTAGCCTTCAGGCATACATGCAGGCAGAACACAGTATATATAATAAATAAGTCTAAAAAAGAAAAGAAGAAGCAGAACTATAGCAGGAAAGTTTAGCATACAGAATTATTATGGAGTGTCATGGCATACTCTTGCAATCTCAGTACTTGGAAGGCTGAGGCAAATCAAAAGTTCAAGGCCAATATGGGCTGTAATTTTGAGACCTTGTTTCAAACAAACAAAAGAATTATTAATAAATTATCTGAATGTAGGGCTTGACTGCAAAGAGCCAAAGCAATTCTAGAGAATACATATTACAGATATTGGGATTGGCCACTGTCCCTAAAGCTGAGTGTTAAGGAAGAGTCCTTACCAGGGCTAAGATGCCTTCCAAAGAACTTGACAGGTAAGTCACTCTGTGCCTCAATGATGGAATGTCCTAAGAGCCCATCATCTCCAGTGTCAGGTGAAGCTGCCTGGAACCAAAGACTGTGGCAAGTGTACTTGGCAAGGGCCAGCCCTGGAGAGGTTCACTGGAACTCCAGCAAAGCTAGCCTGGCATTCCCTTTGTGACCTGCTTGGGGAATGCCTGCGTCTTTCCCAGCCCTGCTGGAAGGGATCAAACCCTTTAGAAAGACGTGTCAGCACAGGACTCAAGAACTGGCCACACATACTCAGTGAGAGGGCAAGACACACAGATACTCCAGTGCGTATAAGACAGTTGCTATAGAAACCAAGCGCTGGAGAAAGACTGCTGTGCCCCAGTTCAGCCCTAGAGAAAGCCGCATCAAGGTCAAGGTGTAGTGTGTGTGCAAAGATGTTCAAGCGTCAGAAATCTGTGCTAGCAAATGCGGTATGCAGTCTGGATTTTGGATGTTGGGAGAGGAGGCGTGGTAAGGGAGCTGCAACCTCCTTGGGGCTCTTTGTTCCAGACATCCATGTAAGGCAGAGGGCCACCGGGATGTCCCCATCTACTGGCCCAGGAAAACTGCAGCCAAAGACAAGAGAAATGAAGCTCAGCGGGACCAGCGGAAGAGCTACTTCCTCTTACAGTGTTCCTCTAGCGCCCCCTGCTGACAAAGCTTCATGCCATGCTCTGTGGGCCATCTAGCTGTGCCCACGATAAATCTTAAAGAAGGTACTGGAAGATGAACCAGGAGAAACAATAAACTAAACTGAATCCCTGCAGGGACCCTGTGACCCACAGACTGAGGGCCAATATGGAGCAGGGGAGGGCTCAGTAAACGGCTTGGGAACTTCTCTCCAGAAAGACCATGTATGTCCCTGAGGAAAATACAGAGATCACTGTAATCAGTCTGGCCCGACAGAAATTATTCAGATTCTGGAGAATGTTTGAAGACCCCGATTGCAGCTGTCATCTCGAGCACATCTTCCTTGGAACAAATCAATATGCCTCTTGGTATTTGGTATTTTTCCCCACATAAAGTATATCCACCAAAAGAAGGGTTCCATGCCATCCTTGGCTACAAAGGAAGAACCTGTGTCCCCCAAAATTCTAGGGTTCATACCCCAGTGGAGAGTTTTATGGATAGGGCAATTTAAGATTTGTGAACATGTGTCCTCCAATGTCAAAGTCAAGCCTCACCTCACATAGTCTGCTCCCCCTAAAAAAGACCTGATGCTTGGAGGCCTTTTCCATTAGAAGCAGCATGCTAGGGATCACCAATGGAGTTATCCATAGGCACCAGAGCATGACAAGGCTCCGAAGCCAACCCCTGCTGCAGTCTGCGCTATTCCCCTTCTGACCAACCAGTGGAGACTCAGTGTCTATGCAAATGATGGTGCTTGCCGCTAGCCAGCACCAATGGAAGGACTCATCTCAGATTCAAAAGATTCATTCACTCATTTATCTTTGAGACAGGGTCTCACTGTGTAGCCCTGGCTGGTCTGGAACTCACTCTGTAGACCAGGCTGGAGTTGAACTCATAGAGATCCTCCTGTTTCTGCCTCCCCAGTGCTGGGATTGCATGTATGTCACCAATTGAAGAGTTTTTAAAATTATAATTTAATGTTATGTATGTGACTGTTGTGTCTTCATGTATGCCTGGTGCTGTGGAGATGAGAAGGTGGTGTCAGGTTCCCTGGAGTTAGAGCTGCAGATGGCTGTGAGCTGCCATGTGGGTGCTGGGCATTGAACTCAGGTCCCCTGAAAGAGCAGCCAGTGCTCTTAACTGCTGAGCCATCTCTCCAAGGCTCTTTCTTTTTTAAAAATATTCACTTATTTCATTTTATGTGTATGAACTTTTTGTCTTCATGTTTGTGCCTAGTGCCTTTGGTGACCAGAAGAGGTCTTTGAGTCCCTTGGGACTGGAGTTGCAGGCAGTTGTGAGCCACTCTGTGGGTGCTAGGAACCAAACCCACGTCTTCTGGAAGAACAGTAAGAGCTCATAACTATTGAGCTATCTCTGCAGCCCAACCCCTTTTTATGGTGATAGCCCTTAACATCTGCTGGAGTCATTGTCACCCTGAGACTGGCTCGTCTTTTTTTGTTTGTTTGTTTGTTTGTTTTTCGAGACAGGGTTTCTCTGTGTAGCTTTGGAGCCTATCCTGGCACTCGCTCTGCAGACCAGGCTGGTCTCGAACTCACAGAGATCCGTCTTTTGCTACTTGCTGCTTACTGAAACAGTACCCGGCAGAAGCAGCTTCGGGAGGCATTGTCTAGGCTCACAGTTTCAGTCTGACCTGGTAGGGAGTGAGTCACAGCCTTTGTCATTTACATATGACGTGTCCAGGCTGTGTATTCAAGCCTTGCTCAGAGATGGTGGGCTGCTTTGGAGAGACACTGAGGAGGTGGGGTCCAATAGGAGGACTGGGTCACTGACCTTCAAAGGTTATCTTTTCTCTATTTCTTGTCCACCCTGAGATGAAGTTAGCAGGTCTGTTCCTCCATACCCTTTCATGTCACTTTGCCTTAAGACAAGTCCAGAAGCCAGAAGGTGGTGGCACATGTCTTTAATCCCAGCACTCCAGAGGCAGAGGCAGGCAGAGCTCCGTGAGTTTGAGGCCAGCCTGGTCTACAGAGTGAGTGCCAGGACAGCCAGAGCTGTTACACAAAGACCCTGTCTTGAAAAACAAAACAAACAAACAAAAAGACAAGTCCAGAAACAATAGTGACAGCTGACTGTGGACTGGAGACAGAATAAATACCTCCACTTCCTCCTTCTCCTACTCATCTTTCTTCTTTCTTCTTTCTCCTTCTCCTCCTCCTCCCCAATTTTTGAGACAGTGTTTCTCTGTGTAACCCTGGCTGTCCTGGAACTTGCTGTATAGACCAGGCTGGCCTCGAACTCAGAGACCCACCTGCCTCTGCCTCCTGAGTGCTGGGATTAAAGGAATGTGCCACAACTGTCCAGATAAACCTTTCTTCTTTTAAGTTGTTTTTCTCAGGAATTTTGTCAGCGCAACAAAAACCCAACCACTACAGTTTGTTAATTTTTCTTTTCTTTCTTTTTTTTTTTTTTTTTTTTTTTTTTTTTGTTTTTCGAGACAGGGTTTCTCTATGGCTTTGGAGCCTATCCTGGAACTAGCTCTTGTAGACCAGGCTGGTCTCGAACTCACAGAGATCCACCTGCCTCTGCCTCCTGAGTGCTGGGATTAAAGGCATGCACCACCACCTCCCGGCTTAATTTTTCTTTTTAAAATTACAAAGTGTATCTGTGTGTTTACTGCACCATTGTATGAAGGTCAGAGGACAACTTATGGGAGGTGGTTCTTTTCATCTGCTGTGTGGGTCCCAGTAATTGAACTCAGGCCCTTAGGCTTGGTGGCAAGCAACTTTAACCACAGAGCCATCTTTCTGGCCTGACTTTTCTTTTTCCATATTTTATTGCTTTGTAGTAGCCAGAATAGGAGATGAGGTTCTTTCAACACAGGCAAGTGGCTCAGGACAATTTTGTCATTTCCAGTGGAGTAACATGTTACTGTGCTAGGCTGTTAGGACAAAGTACCACAGTTAGCAGCTTACACAGCAGAAACTTATTTTTGTTGTTTATGTTAAGACCAACATTTAATGAAAATTAACCAGTGGGTATTTATAATCCACGGTGCGAGACAGTTACGTGGGACTGTCACAGAATCGTAAACAGTCATAGGTGTTGCAATGTCCCTTGCCTGTCACTGTCTCCTTTGTCATCCCCATCAAAGGTTCCTCAGCACATTTTCCTGCTTCCTTCTCTATAGCTTTAGAAACAACTTATGTCTTCCTTTGTTGTCAGACTTTCTTTTGGGACCACCAACTCCTGAATAATGAATGACACAGAGACTTTTTATTAATTATGAATTAATTTGCCTTAGCTTAGGCTTGTTCCCAACTAGCTCTTATAACTTAAATTAACTTGTTTCTATTAATCTACCTGCTGCCACGTGGCTCGGTACTTATCCTCCATACTGAATGTCGATTTTTTTTTTTTTTTTGAGACACGGTTTCTCTGTAGCTTTAGAGCCTATCCTGGCACTCGCTCTGGAGACCAGGCTGGCCTCGAACTCACAGAGATCTGCCTGCCTCTGCCTCCCCAGTGCTGGGATTAAAGGCATGCACCACCAACGCCCAGCTTTAGAGGACTCTTAAAGCCAATGTTAGATCTAAAGTTGGCAGTATCTTCTCTTGTTATGTCTGCTAAGTAATGACTATCTGCCAACAAACCTGTATTATATATAATTTCAGCATGTTGGTTAACATTAAAAAGTCTTTAATTGGAGCCTTCTCCACGAAGCTTAGGAAGGACTAGCTTTTCTACCCTCTCTTTACAACTGTTCCTAATAGCTGTACTATTCCCCCACATTCATGACATACTCAGCTTTTAGCCTTTTCCATCAGAAGAGTGTATCGGCCAACCCGCTATACCTGGTACCAGTGGTGCTCCCAGTGCCAACCCACAGGCCTCAGAGGGCTTCCAGGTCCAAAGTGCTCTTCACATGAAGTTCTGAGGACTAGACGGCTAAGAAAAGGTCTTAGTAGGTTGTTTTTTTTTTCCCCAGGGGCCTCTCTTCGTAGCTGTTTTCTCTATGTCTTCACACCGTCTTCCTTGACATACTCTGTATCCAAGTTTCCTCAGCAGTCGTGTGAGATTAGCACTAACTCTAATGATGTTTTAATTCAGTTAGCAATTGTTAAAGACCCTATATCCAAATGTAGCCATTTTCTGAAATACTAGGAGTTAGGACTTCAACCTATGAGTCTAAGGGGAAGATTCCATTCAGTCCCTGACAGCCAGGGCTGAACAGACTTGCAGATGAGATCCTACTGCTGCAGGACCAAGAACAGCCTCACCCACAGGGCTTTGGGGCAAGCAGCACTTTCTGTAAGTTGGCCAGCATGTGCGGCTCTCTTCCATGTCCTGGGAAGTGAGCAACTTAGCTGGCTCCCCCAGGCTGCTTGTGTCGTGTCAAGAGAGTCAGTGTTGGCTTGTTGGGTGTGTAGGAGGGGAGGGAAGAGTCCATTAATCACCCTCCTCCTGAGCCCTCACCCCTGTTAGAGTTAATAACTTAACTACCTATTTCTCAGAGACCACACAGGTCCTCCCCTAGCAAAACTTGGAACTTGGGAGAATAAGGCAGAATGTAATCAGGGTCACCTTTTAGGGAAGGATGGAGGGAAGATAGCTATGTAGATGGATCGTTTCTCCTTCCTAGCTGCCACTGTTTCCTGTCAGTCAGGAAGAGGTCAGGTGTGTGCTATGCCTCTGGACTTCCCTCTGCACATAAGGGAGTCTTAAGGCTGTGGCAACTGTGTTCTCTCCAGCTGAGCTCTTGTGTGAAACAGAGCATTTATTTTCTCTTGCTGCTTACTGAACTGCGACAAGCTAGGCTCCCAAATGCCCACCTATTTATTTATTAGCTTGTTTGTTTTTATGAGCATTGCTGTTTTGCTTTCATGTATGCCTAGGGGAGGGTGTTGAGTTGCCTGGAGCTGGAGTCACAGACAGTTGGGAGCTGCCATGTGGGTGCTTGGAATTCCAGGTCCTCTGGAAGAGTAGTGAGTGCTCTTAACCGCTGAGCCATCTCTCTAGCCTGAACAGTGCACACCTTTAATCCCAGTGCTCCAGAGACAGGCAGGAGGATATCTGTGAGTTCCAGGACAGCCTGGTCTAGAGTGACCCTGTCTCAAAAACAAAACAAAACAAACACATAACACAAATAAACTGTAAGACCCTCAGAAAGCTGAGGCTTCCAGAATCTTAGCCCAGGACGGCGGCCACCCCAAACACAGAATGGAGGCGAAAGCTTGATGCAAACTGCATGAGGCTTTATTGTAGTTTAACGAACTAACCCCATGTTAGCTCGGGTCTTTCACCCACCCGCCATGGCGGATGGCGAGAAAAGACGGCTCCTAAGGTCTCCCCAAAGATCTTATAGGGCAGCGTAAGGGGAGTGTCTAGGGGTACGCACAGGCTTACGCACAGGCTCATGATTGGTGTGCCTCCAGGCTTGGAGGGCTTGCCCTGTGTTGATTGGTCAACTGGTTGTTATGGCTCATAGGCCCTCCCAGGGTGGTTGCTATGCTCTCTACGTCATTGTCGTGCGCTTGTCCGTAAAGCACACCCAGGGTCGTAAAGCATAGCGCCACCAGCTAACTTCTGATTGGTTCCTTGTCACAAGACAGGCATCTGACCTCTAAGTGACTAAGGTTCCTTGTCACGAGACAGGCATCTGACCTCTACGTGACCAAGGCAGGTTTATGGCAAGCACGTGTTCGGCTGTTATGGCTGCCAAAAGGAAGCTGGTTCCTTCATTCCCCCATTTTCTTTTTTGTAAATTCCAATCATGGAATTGCTGTCTCTCTAGCATCCCCATCAGGGAGTGATAGATATTGGCATCCCCATGCAAGGGAGTTCCTTTTGACTTAGCATTTTAACCAGGGAAAATGGACGGCGAAATTCTTTTCCAAACTGCTTCCTGCTGACTTTGGGACGAAGTTAGGGACCCCAGAAGGTTGAAATGCTAGTCAAAAGCAAAAAGGAATTTAGGCAATGGGGAATTATCAGGGGCTTCTGGTTAGCAGACACTGTTGCAGAGACAGGGGGTGTCCATATCAGCTGAACTGGTTCACATCCACAGCAAGTCCAGGGCTCGCAGTCTACTTAGAACAGCCTGTAGTCAGCAACTGATACTCAGATGTCTGCCAGAAGCAGAAACCTGTTTAAGACATATTTAAACTAGGAACAGAGGTTAAAGCTTATTTACTGAAGCCCACAGTGTAGAAAAAGCAGATATTTGGATATCTGTTTAAACAGCAGGAACATACTTAGCAAAAACTACAGATTTGGGCTATAAGCATGTACATTTTTCTTCTGTCCAGAGAGCCAGGTATGGATTGGACAGAGGTGCCTTTGGCCTGATGAAAAGCCCTTTAAGTTTGTACTTAGATGACAACCAAAATAAACTTAAAAACCTTGAGCTTGTGCCTGAACAGTAGATAGTCATTATTTTATCAGCTAACACACTTACTAGTCTATAGTGGATCTGACTGCCTGATGCTGTCAAGCTGACAACCAGTAATATTTCAGAGATCTGAGAAGGGTATACTTTATCCAAATCTACTAAAAAGTGACAGAAGCCAGTCAGAAGCAAGTCCATATACAGTTAGCCAAACCCAAGTTTCTCCATTACCGCTGGAGGCAGGTGTCTCAAAGACCAGCAATCCTCGCCAGGCCTATACTGTGAGAGTTTTTTTCTCTCTGTGGAAGACGGACATGGAAAAGACTGACCTTGTTTTGTCTAGGCAAAGGGGTGCAATCAATTTTCCAGTGTCCAGCAGCTTTGTCCACAGTCTCGGCCAGGTTCTGGCAGGCGGCAGGTATCACATCTGAGCATCTCTCTCACTGGTCCAGGTGCAGGAACTGAGGTTTATGTGTGTACAAAAGTGCACTGTGTTGTCTGTGTGTGTATGTTTATGTGTGTACAAAAGTGCACGTGTGTTTTCTGTGTACAGGCACAGAGAGCAGAAGGGACTCCTTCACTTTCTGTCCATTCCTTTGAGGCAGCCTGTCTCCCTATACGTGGTGCTTGTGTTTTCTTGGCTAGGTGGGACCAGAGAGCCAGCCTGCTTCCTGCCCGATCAGAGCTGGGATCGGAGCGGTGCTGGGTGCTTGTTAATGGGGGCAGGGATCTGAACTCCTATCTTCAAGCTTATGCAATGAGTGCTCTTACCTCTGGAGCTATCTCTCTAGCCCAGGCTGGTTGGTTTTTGGAACAGTGTTGTTCTGTTGCCTAAACTGGCATCCAAGTCCTGGGCTCAGGGAAGATTCTTCTGCTTCATGTTCTCTTGCTGTGGATAAGACACCAGGACCAAGGCCCTTATAGAAGAAAGTGTTTATTGAGTTTACAGTTCTACCGGGTTGGGGTCCATAATAGTGGAGCGAAGCATGGCAGCAGGGGCAGGAAGCTGAGGGCTCACATGTTTAACCTCAACCTCAAAACAGAGCAAACCAGAAACTCTCAAAGCCTATCCCCAGTGGCAAGGCCACACCTCCCAAACCTACCAAAACAGTGCTTGCCCCCCCCCGGGACCAAGTATTCAAATGCCTTAGACCGTGGGGAACATCATCCTTCCAAGAAAACTGTTTTTAAGTGACTATCTTACTAAGTGAGAATCTTTTTTTCTTTTTAATTTATATGTCCTTTGAAAATTGCATTCTCTGGTCTTCAAGTTTCTGAAGAAAATGTTCTTAACTTCTGAGCCACATCTCTAGCCTCAGTTGTTTGGTTTTTGAGACAGGGTCTTGCCATGTTGCTTAAGCTGGCATGTAAGTCCTAGGCTCAAGGGAATCCTCCTGTCTCATGCAAATATACAATGTATATCAATCATAAGCCATACCCACCCACCACCAACTGCCTCCAGCTCCTCCTAATGCCCCACCCATCACCCTCCAACTTCATGTCCTCATTTTGTTTTGTTATTAATAACCCTGAGCCCAATTAGTGCTGCCCACATTCACATGGGTGTGAACAACCTACTGGCAGCCATGTCCCCAGAGGAGAATGAATCTCTCTCCCTTAACAGCCATAAACTGCCAATAGCTCATCCACCAAGGGGTGGGGCCTTGGGGCCACATCCCCAGCCATGCTGGAATGTGATTGGTTTGATCTTGTGCAGGTTAACTACAGCCACTTCGAGTCTAGAGGCCAGCGTCTAATAGCTCTTCCTCTATCCGAGAGCTCTTACATTTTTTTTTTTTTTTTTACCCCCTTTCCACAGTGGTTCTTGAGGTTTGGATGGAAACTGAATATAGATGACTTACTTATTCTCAGCCAAGTGCTCACACAGTTACTTATGCTCTCTTGACCAGCTATGTGTCTCTGCACTAACCATTACCTACTACTATAAAAAGAAACTTCTATGAACAAAGTTAAGAGCAAGAGAGCAACAGAAACATATATAGGTATAAACATAAATATTTACAACGTGGTTTGTATGATATAACCAGAAGTCCACTTAACGAATCATCCCCAGAGCCTATGATCTCCCAAGTAGTGGGCTTTTGACCAGTATGAAACCCGTTTTGTAGAGCAGGCCTAACATCCAATCAGAAAGTGCCTAGTTAGCGCTGGAGCCATGGCGTCAGTGGGCACACACTGCTAGGCAGGTTGGTATTGTAGGGTTCGGGCCTGGTGTTTACCCCTCAGCAGCCTGCACAGCGCCTTTTGGCCAATGTAAGCTGGGCAGCAGGGAGAGGACCCTCTGCTCCTCAGTGTTACCTGACGTAGAAATTTGATGCCAGGATTTAAAATGGGACTTGAATTACATATTCCAAATTCCTTCATGGTGGCTCCTAGATAGTGGCTTTGTCTCCTCAGGGGACAGAAGTCTTTGGGTAGGGGAACATCTTCAGAATGCTGCTTCCAACATGAAGGCATCTCTCCTGCCCCACACCTTGAGAGACCTCTCTGCTGAGGACACCTTAGGTACAGGCAGGCACCAAAGAAGAAAATATGGAGGAAAACCCAGCACAGAACAGAGAGAAAGTCTGTTGTGTCTCTAGAGACCTTAGCCAGCTCCTCAGTTGGTGTGCCCGGATCTACAATGTTTTGTTATTTTGAAACAGGGTCTCACTCTGTGGTCTTGACTGGTCCAGAACCACCGGTGCTGAGATTAAAGGTGTGTGTTACCACGCCTAGCGTATTTTGTATGATTTTTTTTCAAAAAGATTTATCTATGTGTATTAATGTTTTGTCTGAATATATAACGTGTGCACCATGTTCATGCCTGATGCACACAGACACCAGAAAAGCAGATGTGCTGCTGGAACTGGAGTTACAGACTGCTGTGAGCTGCCATGTGGGTGCAGTTGAACCCCAGGTCCTCTGCAGAGCAACAAGTGCTCTAAACTCCCTATTTTGTATGTTTTTTAAAAATGTTTTGTGAGACTGGAGAGTTGACTCAGTGGCTAAGAGTCCTGCTCTACAAGAAAAAAAGCCTATAATCCAGGTCTAAGGAATCCTACCCCTCCTCTGGTCTCCACAGGCACTAACACATACACGGCACACACACACACACACACACACACACACACACACACACACACACACACAAATACACACGAAAACTATTTTACAAGCTTTAGAAACTGGGCGTGGTTTAATTCTAGAAGGCAGAAGCAAGATCTATGAGTTTCAGACTAGCCTTTTGTTTTGTTTTGTTTTTTGTTTTTCAAGACAGGGTTTCTCTGTGGCTTTGGAGCCTGTCCTGGAACTAGCTCTTGTAGACCAGGCTGGTCTCGAACTCACAGAGATCCGCCTGCCTCTGCTTCTCAAGTGCTGGGATTAAAGGCGTGTGCCACCACCACCCGGCAGGCTAGCCATTTTGTAACTAGGGGTGGTAGTATGTGCTCCTCATTCCAGCACTTGAGAGATGGAGGCCAGAGGATCAGGAGTTCAAGGCCATCCTTAGCTACATGGTAAATTATGGTCAGACTGAAATATATGAGGCCCTATCTTAAAAGTTTTTTCAAACACACAAAATAGATATAGCAGATGGAACACTGTGAACTTAACACTGGACTTTACTACTAAGTGATTCATAGCCACTAAATATTATCTCTTCTCATCATTATTATTATAATTTGAAAAGATTTTTTTAATTTATAATTTTTTTTGAGTCAGGGTCTCTATGTAGCTCTGGCTGTTCTATAGCTCACTATTGTAGATGAGGCTGGTCTCAAACTCACAGAGATCCTCTTGTCTCTGCCTCCTGAGTGCTGAGATCAAAGGCATGCACCACCACAAGGATTTTTGTTGTTTTTCCAGACAGGGTTTCTCTGTGGCTTTGGAGCCTATCCTGGCACTCGCTCTGTAGACCAGGCTGGCCTCGAACTCACAGAGATCCTCCCGCCTCTGCCTCCCGAGTGCTGGGATTAAAGGTGTGCGCCACCACGGCCCAGCTATGACTGTTCTTTTAGGATTTGGATCTCAGTAATCTTTTTAAAAGCTTCCCAAGTTGTTACAGCTTGGACAGTGACATCATTTAATGAACACCTTTATCTTTGAGTCACCGCACCAGACATCCTTGAACTGCTTCTGCTTGCTGGTGTCAGAAGACGCTGCAGACACATCGTTGTGTTTCCTGTCTCAAAGAACTGAAACAACCCTCTAAAGATGCCTGCAGACTTAGGATAGATACTGTCTGTCTATCCTAAGTGTTGTAGAGGGCCAAGAACAGGGCATCCAGTGCTGCCAATGGAGAACATTTTAAGGCCTTCCTGAAGATCTGTGGACTCACCTTCCACACCGTTGCCACCCCTATTCCCTCCGTCTCAGCTGAGCAAGCTGAGACTGCACAAATGTATGCAGCTGCCCAGGTTTCAGCTAAGGGGGTGCGGGACTAAGTCAAGCCCACCAAGAGTGTCTGATCCCAGAGACAGCTCCTTTAGTCTCTAACCAGGTTATGCTTCAGCTTCTGTCTTCTGTCAGGTGCAGAACTTAGGGTTAGTGGGTAGGATGATTGCCTGACAAGTTTGATGGATCACATAAATGACTTGGACAAGCATGTTTGTCCCCAAGATGGTTGAGCCTGTTAAGGTGCCTGCCACCAAAACTGAGTCTGCGTTTGATCCCTGGGTCCATGTGGTGGGAGGAGACAACCATTATTTCACACATGTGCCTCTACTCCCTTCCATGCACATGAAACAAATAAATGTAATTTTTTGTTATTGTGTTTTGCTTTATTTTTTGAGACAGGGTCTCTCAGTGTAGCCCTAGCTGTTCTGGAACTCACTGTCCAGATCAGACTGGC
The DNA here is from genome assembly GCF_003668045.3 of Cricetulus griseus. Classification (NCBI taxonomy): domain Eukaryota; kingdom Metazoa; phylum Chordata; class Mammalia; order Rodentia; family Cricetidae; genus Cricetulus; species Cricetulus griseus. The sequence continues at coordinate 73,098,805 of NC_048596.1, forward strand.
CTTGAACTCACAGAGATCTATTTGCCTCTACCTTCCAAGTAATGGGATTGCAGGTTTGCACAACCACACCTGGCTCTTCTTCTTCTTCTTTTTTTAAGCCAGATTGGTAGTACAAATTTGTAATATCAGTGCTGAGAAGGTGGAGACAGGTAGAACTATGGGTCTTACTGATCAGCCAGTCTGTGAGATCCAGGTTCAGCAAGAGATCCTGTTTCAAAGAATAAGATGTAGGGTGATTGAGGAGGACACCCAATCTGTACACACACAAAGAAACCTGTACACACACGCAGAACCTAGCTCTTTGCAATATTATCCCACAGTCTCTCTGTTAGGACTCCTATCATCCTCCTGACTTTGTGTGGGGTAAGGAGAAGAGCAACTACCCATATTTTCTTTTCTTGTTGCAGGATTCTGGAGTGAGAATGACAAGGAGAGCCCTCCAAGAGAAAGCCTTGAAAACAGAGCCCCTCAGGAGGCTTCTTCCCAGGAGAGGCCTCCGGACGAATGCTCGGTCTACTTCCACGGTGCCAGACACCAGAGCTCTGGGAGGTGGGAACAAGGCCCAGAGGGCACCCAGGACGATACCACAAGGGAAGGGGAGGTGAGCGGGCCCCTCCCACTAGGTGAGGCCCTTAGGTCTTCTTTAGTGACCCAAGATTCAGTCACCTACTTGCACCAGTTAAGGGTAGAGAGAGCTTTGGAGCTGGATGCCTGCTGTGTGGACTTCGAGGTAGGCAATCAGCCCTCCACTTGGCCCTAACCCTAAATCATGGATCCATCTTGCTTGCTGTGGGTCCAAAACTTTGGAGCTTGGGGCAGGTCACAGACAAGGAGTGTCTGAGGACGCTGCTAGATGATGCCCAGAAACAACCTGAATATACAAAAGAGTAGACGCAGGGCCAACTCGGCCACCTTTTCATGCACCAGGGCAGCCATCCACCAAAGGGCCAGGCATGGCCCCCAGGGTGGCTCCTTCAGCCTCTGGAACCATGGAATCTACTCTGGTGAGCAGCAAGCAGTGTCTGAAGCATTGGGCAACAGGTGCTAGGTGCTACCTTGCGGAGTCTGCGAAAGGTGTCAAAATTCATGCTTGTGTAGAGATACCACTCCAACAAGCACCTGGCAGATTCCTCTCCCTCCACGGGCCTTTGAACGTTAGGCCTGCCAAATAATCTGTGGCTCAAGAAAGCATACGCCAACCTTGCCTGTCAATCGAGAGGCACACATGGTCTAGTGACCTTTTGGACCAGGCCAACACCTCCTGCTGTAGGACCCAAGTCCAGAAATGGATGGAGACTTGTGGTCCAGCTCTGAGCCTGCCAAATCTACCTGGAAACTACCCATTTTGAGGAACCCATGGCAAAGGAGCCATTTGTGTGATTCCAAGGGCTTTCATCAACCTCTTGCTCCTGACTTAACAACGTATTGGGCCCACTGTGCCAGGAAATAATGTCTCCCACTTAATGAGGGCTTACTCTACTACATATTGCAATTTGTGGGAATTATTTAATACAATATTCTAGTGTCATAGATCCTGTTACTTTTACATTTTACAGATAGGGAAACTAAATAGCCCAGATGTTTACGAGCTTGCCCTAAGTCACACACCCTGCCTGTGGCAGAACCAGCATTCTGACTGCTGCCTGCCTGACTCCACAGTCCCTGCTGGAACACCACTTCTTGTGCTGGGCATGCTGGTGGGGCTAAAGCTGTGACTTTGTTAAGGCACTCACTTAAGGAGCATCCTTTTTGCTCAGTGGAAAATTATATAGGACTTTAAATTTTTTTATCAATTTTTATTTATTTATTGTCTTACTACACAGCCTTTGCTGGCCTGGAACTCACTAGACCAGGCGGGTCTTGAACTCACAGAGATCTACCTGCCTCTGCCTCCTGACTGCTGGGATTAAAGGTGCGTGACACCATGCCCAGCTCAGGACATTTTTTTTTAATAGTAAAATGAGCAGATGCCCTTTGGGAGGAAAGCAAACTTTGTGTCCATAATGGAGGTGATGTAGAAATTCTGTGGTAAGGCCAATGATCCCAGTTCAGCCCTTGGGTCCCTGGGTGACCTCTCTAGAGTGTCACAGATCCAGGAAGACCATCCCAGGCCTAGTTCCTGGTGGAAGCTTCCCAGGAGCCAGGGAAAGTGGCCAGTGCTATCAAACTGAATGACGGGGGCTTCAAGTAACAAAGGGTTATTAGTTAAGACTTCTGAATTTCCACTGGGGCAGAAGTTTTCAAATTTCCATCAGATACTAATTTTTAGGATTTGTAAATGAAAAATAGGAATTCTAGGGAGATTCAGAAAATCATACTTTGTATTTTTCATAACTCTCTATACTTCAGAAACTAAGAACTCACAGTTAGTAGTAGTTTAAAAGAACTTGCTGGATGGTGGTGGTGCACACCTTTAATTCCCACAAAGGGAGGCAGAGGCAGGTGGATCTCTGTGAGGCTACACAGAGAAACCCTGTCTCAAAAAACAACAACAAAAAAGAGCTTTAAGCCTTAAATAGTCAAAAGGTAGAAACTGCCAGTGTGTGTCACTGGATAGTATTTGAATAACAAAATGTTTACAGATCCAATTAGATTTAAGTACCCCACAATCATGAGTTGAAATTGCTGATATAAAAACTTAGTTATAAATATATAATTTCTCAGAACATTCATGTTTATCTTTTTTGTGCCAATCACTCAACAGGAGGAGGGACACCAATTCATTTTTAATGAATGTCAGGGACTACAGAAGAGTGGACTGGGCTATAACAACTCCCTTCTAGTTACTGGGTCCCAAATTCCAAGGATAGCTACCTTAACCTCACGGGTTAAGGTTTCGAGTTCCTGCTCTTTGACCCGACATGGTGGTTCCTTCTAGCCAGGACTCCTCGGTGCTGTTGAGCATTGGTTATTAAAGGACAGCTGGTTACAGCATGTTCCCTATTTCCCCAGTTTGTTTACTGATTGGTTTTGAGATTAAAACAAAACAAAAAAGCAAAACCCCCAGGTTTCCCAGTAAATGTCAACAAGGAATTCAGAATAGAAACACTCCCACAGGCTGAGCATCTACGAAGCCCAAGACTTCGAAGCTTCACGGAGTCAGAGCATCCTAGCTCTGCCAGGCCCTGGCTGGGAGACCCTGGCTGATGCATTTACCTCCTTGAGCTTCAATTTAGTGAGCAAAATCCTATCTAGGAGGTAATAGTCTTGCTTCATAAGGGAATATTGCAGAAAGGTTACCAGCATGGCTTTGGAGTCGGGCAGGCTGCAGTTCAAATCCTGGCTTCATGACTTCCTACCTCTCTGATTTGGGGCAAGTTCTAAGCACTGGATTTTTCTCTTCTGTAAAATGGGAACACGTGATCTATTTCACAAGGCTGTGGTAAGTTTAAGTGAGATTACATATTGAGCTGTTTAACTCAGAGCAAGGTACACTGTTCATGCTTGATCCATGTGGGCCAGTATAGTTGTTACCCACTGTGTCTACCTCACAGGGCCAGTTGTGAGGAGGAAGGGTGGAGAGGAGCACTGCGGGCGCTTTCTAAGCCGTGAGGTGATACTAACTCACAGTGTTTTCTCTGGAGATGGGGATATAGGAAATTACTGTCAGACATCAATACAATGGCCAAGGAGAGGGACTGGTATGCTTCTGGCCATTGTGTCGCCAGGCCGAAGGGGCGGTGCCACTATGTGCAGCTGGAGAACAGGGTGCCCCACACCTCAGGTGAGGTTACTGCAGTCAGGTGGGGAAATCCAGTGCATATGACTTAGACCCTTGGGAACAGGGAGAAAACAGGCTCCGTTTTAAGAAGGATAATGTTGTGGGGCTGAGGAAGAGCATTTGCCTAGAATGAGCGAGGGCCACGGATTTCATATCTAGCACCTCAGGAAGAAACAAACAAAGAAAAAACCCTCTTCTTGGTTAAAGGTTTGGGATAAAGAATAGTGTTCGATGTATGTGTTCACACTGTGTTTTTAAATAAGACTCAAATCTCAGAAAGGACCTGTGAAAAGGTGGTGAGAGGTGTCGAGTGCAATTTAGGGAATGTTTCCATGGGCTGGGAGCCATGCACCCTCCTCCCAGGAGCACACACTTTATTCTTCAAATGCAGTTTAGAGGGCCCTCCAAAGATGTCACAGGCTCCTGGTAATAGCCTCACAAACTCAACCCTCAGATCAGAGATGGGTGTCTGGGAACGTGAGGTCCAGTGGCCCCCCCCACACAGGTTCTATCAGGACAGGGTCCAAGCCTTTCACCTCCACCCACCAGCATCACATCGCTGGTCCTGAACCAGGATGTGCCTACGTGCCCTCCCTCTTGGCCTCAGCAGCAATTCTTGCTCTTGACCTCATGCCTCCACCTCCAGACTCCGCTTCCTTGTTCACCACTTAAGTCAGGGGACTCCAGGTGCCATCCTTAGACTTTCTTTAACCCAGGTGAGGCAGCTCTCATTCTAACCAGACTGCCTCCCTGAGCACCACCCTTCTCAGCTCACTCAGTGGCAATCCTTCAGTGAATCTCTTGTAGGTTTCCATTCCTCACCACGGCCCTTCAGTTTCAAACTGATGTGGGAAGTGGGCAGTCCAGGGTCCTCAGAGTCAGCGCCTCTTGACTAAACTCTTGGGGCTGAAGGCCAGCTGCAGGGCATGTTTTTTGAGAGCTGCCAACAGGTTGGAGATGAACTTAGAGAGTGGGACTCACCTTCTCATCAGCCAGCTGGTTACCCAGTGCCCAGTGCTGTGCCAGATTCAGTAGCTGGTACAGGACATACATTTGTGAACAGAACAGACCCCGCCCCAGCCTTGGCTTCAGGAAGCTTCCGGGCAACTGCAGAGAGGCTAGACACTAGTCCTCCCTGAGTACCAACTCTTCGTCTGGCATGGTGGCACACACCTATGATGCCAGCCCTTTGGGAAATGGAGGCAGGAGGTTCAGGTTACCTTTGGTTACTTACCAAGTTAGAGGCCAACCTGGGCTACATAAAACCCCGTCTCAAAAACAATCGCACACTATAAACCGTGACAAATAAGAAGAAAAGTTCAGAGTGCTGTGAAAGAGAGTAGTAAATAAGTGTGGGGTGTGTTAAGACAACGACAATACGGGCCCTCAGTATGGAGAAGAGAATTCTATGTAAAGGCAATAATAGACCCTCAAAGGGGAGAAAACGCTTACTGTGTTGAAAATGCCGTCAATGTGGCTGGACTGAGCCTGCTGGCTGCTGGGTGGGGATGGTGTCATAGACCATGCAGACCATTTGGGTGTTTAACTTTTGGTTTGGAAACAATTTCAAAATTGCAGGAAAGTTATAAGAGTGGTACAGAATACATGTGCGTGCTGTGACCGCAAACTCCCCGCTGTAACCATTCTGTTCCACTTGGTGTGTCCCGGTGTCTACCTGCGATGTACACTCACACCTTGTAGTCTGAACTCTGAGGATAAATTGCATACACCATGTGTGTTTACACTTAAAATACAGTGGTTATTTCCTTCAGTAATGCCTCGTTCACTGAACATAGCACTGATGAGACGCAGTCGCTCAAGCCCTACTTGTTTGTCATTGGTCGTCACCCTGGTCACCTTTATTAGGTTCTTCCCTTTAGGACAAAATCGAGTCTACGAATGATGTGGAGCATACGTTGTGGTTTCCTGCTTGTATCTTTTAATGTGGCATAGATTTTCTTTCCTCTTTGTTTGAATAGACAATTTCTCCTTTTGGGTCTGTCTGCTGTTTCTTTGTTTTCATGTATGTGCTACGCAGTCCTGGTTAGAAGAATGTGTAACTGACCATTCTTCCTTAGTGTTGCAATGAAGGCAGGCACACAGTGTCTATCTGTTTCTCTGATGACATTCAAAAAAGTTGTTTTCAGGCAGTGTTTCTCTATGTCGCCCTGGATGTCCTTGGGCTGCTTATATAGACTTAAAACTAATCTGCCTCTGCCTCCCAAATGCAGTCTGCATTTTTTTCCCTCCCCAAGACAGGGTCTCACTATGTAGCTCTGACTGTCCTGGAACTCACTTTGTAGACCAGGCTGGCCTCAGACTCACAAAGATCTACCTGCCTCTGCCTCCAGAGTGCTGTGATTAAAGGTGTGCTAATACCACCTGGCTAGCAATATACATCTTTTAAAAATTTGTTTTTAGGGCCAGAGAGATAGCTCAGTGGTTAAGAGCACTGACTTCTCTTCCAGAGGACCTGGTTCCATTCTTAGAAGCTAAATAGTAGCTCACAACCACCTCAGGTAACTGCAGTTCCAGGGGATCTGATACCCTCCTCTGGCCTCGGAGGGCACAGCATACACTTCACAGACAAATGAAGGCAAAACACCCATACACATAAAACAAAACAACACACACACACAAACCTCTAGAATTTCATCCCAGCTTCAGTGAAGTAATGAAGTGGCGTGATTCAATTTGTGCGTCAGACCACTCTGAATACTATGTGGAAATAGGAATCAAAGGGGTAGACTGGGACTTTTGAGGTGTTCCCTCTGTGAGGTGTACCAAGCTGTGTGGCTGGAGATGGCAGGAGATCTGTGGAGACAGATCATATGGGGTCTGGAATCCCAGGCTACTGGTAAGCTCTCAACAGGTCACTGGGTGGCAGGGTGGTCTCAGTTTTAGAATGATTGTTTTGCAGGCCCAGAAAGATGATTTGGAAGGCTGCAGTTTCCATAGTTCTAAAGCAACTGCTTGTCTGTTGCCACTGAGAATTGTCACATGGTCCCCTGCCTGAACATCTCATGCACAAACAATAATCATAATGCCTGTCTCAATTGTGCTTACCCAGGCAACTTACCCTCGAGCCCAGGCAACAGGTCAGCAAACACCTCTCTCCCTACCTCATTTTGGCCAAAGCCACACCACCCAATCCCCCTCAAACCGGGGGAAAGAAGTTAAGTCCGGCTGAACATCTTGAAGCCTCCTCTTAGGGGCTGGTGCATGGGGAAGCTGCAGTCTCGCCTGAGGAGTGGTCACAGCAAGGGCAGGAATTTTAAGAGACCAGAGAAAGCCACAAGCTGTGAAAACCCAAGCAAGGCAAGGTTGCTTCTAGTGGGAGGAACCCAGAAATCCACCTACAGAGAAGGTGACATTCAGCCTGAGCCCTGAGTGCAAAGAACACTATTTTCAGTTTTACAAAAGCATTTAATTATTCAGTAGATAACAGGAAATGTTTAAAAAGCAAAGCCCATATCTTCTTTTGTCATTGACATTTTCAAACATGATTATTGTTGGTTTCATGATATTCCATTAGGCAGATAATCCATACTCACCACCCCACCCCCACCCCCACCCCCAGCTTCCCATTGCTGAAATAATAATAATTCATTCTGGGCTGCATGACATTGTCTAGGCACCAAGGAAAGAAGCAATTTTGGGAACCAGGTGCAATTTAAGAATCAGAGTTCGCTGGGCAGTGGTGGCACATGTCTTTAACCCCAGCATTTGGGAGTCAGAGGCAGACAGAGCTTTGTGAGTTTGAGGCCAGCCTGGTCTACAGAGCGAGTTCCAGGACTGCCAGGGTTGTTACACAGAGAAACCATGTCTCAAAAGAAAAATAAATAAAAACAAAAAGCATGGCTGGAGAGATGGCTCAGCAGTTAAGAGCACTGACTGTTCTTCCAGAGGTCCGGAGTTCAATTCCTGGCAACCACATGGTGGCTCACAACCACCTTGAATGAGATCTGGTGCCCTCTGCTGGCATGCAGGCACAAAATTGTATACATAATAAATAAGTAAAATCTTTAAAAAAAAACAAAAAAAAAGCAAACAAAAAAGAATCAGAGCTCAAGGGGCTGGAGAGATGGCTCAGCAGTTAAGAACACTGACTGCTCTTCCTGAGAACTCAGGCTCAATTCTCAGTGCCCACATGGTGGCTCACAACTGTCAGTAACTCACCAATGTGATGCATGGGCTTTTATGCACGCAAAATACCAATACACATAAAATAAATAAAAGTTATTAAGAAAAAGAACCAGAGCTTGAGCCTGAGTTCTTATTCTAGTCATCAAATTCTAGGAAGAACAGGACATATACTAGGCCCTGGGGGTATACTGGGTATTGGGACATTGTCCCTGTCCTGTGAGTCTAGTGGGATCCATAAATGGAAAGACAGAGTTATGTGGCATCATGTAGATAGAGGGTCAACCCAGAGCCCATCAGAAAACCAGCCCCACATGCACACGGCGAACTATCTCTGTACAGAGACAGAAAACACAGCCTATCCACTTGTAGGGTTTTGGTTATTTGTTTTCTATTTCAATATTCCTTTTCTCTCATTTTGGGGGGAACTTTGATATATTCCCAAATCTCAACAGCCATTCCTAGTTAATTCCTTAAAGGTTTATTTATTTATTTATTTATTTTGTTGTGTTGTTGTTTTCTTTTTCAACAGGGTTTCTCTGTGTAGCCCTGACTGTCCTGGCACTCACTCTGTAGACCAGGCTGGCCTCATCCTCAGAGATCTTCCTGCCTCTGCCTCCCGAGTGCTGGGATGAAAGGCATGCGTCACCACCTCCAAGCTTTTTATTGTTTTTGAGACAGCTCTCATTATGTTGCCTTGGCCTCAAAGCCACTCTGCAGACCAGGTTGACCTTGAATTCAAAGATCTGCCCTTCTCTGCCTCCCGAGCGCTGGGAATAAAAGTGAGCACCATTACATGTGGCAGAAAGATTGAAAACGGAAATGACTGGTCACTCAGAGCAGCTGAAAAGAGAAAACCATTTACAGGTCTGTCCGCAGGTATACTAATGGACAGAATAAAGAATGTGCATATAATGGGATTTGTTTTCAGTCTTAAGAGAGAATAAAATTCTGATTAACATGGGTGAACTCTGAACACACTGTATGACATGAACTAGATCCGACACAGAGATTGAAGGATGGCTCAGTTGTTAAGAACACTGGATACTTTTCCCGAGACCTGGAGTTTTTTTATTTCTAGCACCCACTTGGCAGCTGACAGCCATCCTTAACTCCAGTCCTGCGGATCTTCTGCCCTCTACTGCCATCTATGGGCTCAGAGGATAAGAGCACTGGTTGCTCTTCCAGAGGTCCTGAATTCAATTCCCAGCAAACACATGGTGGCTCACAGCCATCCGTAATGATATCTGGTACTCTCTTCTGGTGTGCAGGGATACATGCAGGCAGAACATTGCATACATAATAAATAAATAAATAAATAAATAAATAAATAAATAAATCATTAAAAAGAAAAATCTCTACCTGTGTCCCTATCTTGAAGCATCTTCCTCCAAAGCATTGGCTCTCAACCTGTGGGTCCTGACCCCATTGGGGTTGAATGTTGGGCAGCCTGCACATCAGATATTTACATTAGGATTCATAACAGTAGCAAAATTACAGTTATGAAGTAGCAACAAAAATAATTTTAAGGTTGGGGTCACCACATGAGGAACTGTATTAAAGGGTCGCAGCATTAGAAAGTTTGAGAATCACTGTTCTAGAGTTTCAAAGTTTAGGTCTTACATTAAGGTCTTTGCCCCGCTTAAAAAATGTAACTCTTTTGTTTCAGAGTATGTCTGTGTATGTGTTTATGTGTTGTTATGTGTGCGCGTACATGCAGGTAGTCCACCAAGGCCTGGAGAGGGTTTTGGATTTCCTGGAGATGGAATTACAGGCAGCTGTAAGCCACTTATGTGGGCCCCTGAAAGAGGAGCTGGTGCTATTAATCAGTGAGCCATCTCCTCAGCCCCACACTTTTTCTAGCACTAAAATTTATTTAAAATGTAAAGTTCAGGGAAAAAAACATTGAAAATGCAGGAAATTGGTCACATTCCAAACAGCACTTTAAAATTAGTTTTTAGAGTGAATTTCTGATCCCAAACAAGCAGATATTAGAAAACTGGGTTTCTTACAATTGTGTCCAGTAGATGTGAGCCAAACAGTAAGGTGGGTTATTCAATCAGATGTTACAGAAAAGTATTTACTTAGCCTGGTGTGGTGGTGCAAGCCTTTATGGCACATGCCTTTAATCCTAGCACTCTGGAGGCAGAGGCAGAGGCAGAGGCAGAGGCAGGTGGATTTCTGTGAGTTCAAAGCCAGCCTGATCTACAAATCGAGTTCCAGGACACAGCCAGAGCTACACAGAGAAACCCTGTCTCAGGGGAAACACACACACACACACACACACACACACACACACACACACATACTGACAACCCCATGAAAGGCCATTTTGTAGCATGCATTCTTTAGGGTCACCAAAGCTCCCAAATCATGACACGGACACTTATTATTAGTTATGAATGCTCAGTTTTATCTTCTGCTTGTCCCACCAGCTCTTTTTTTAAACTTTATTTTGTTGGCTTTTTTTCTTTTTTAAAAATGTGCATTGGGGCCGTCGTTGGTAGCACACACCTTTAATCCCAGCACTTGGGAGGCAGAGGCAGGAGGATCTCTGTGAGTTCGAGACCAGTCAGGTCTACAAGAGCTAGTTCCAGGTCAGCCTCCAAAGCCACAGAGAAACCCTGTCTCGATCCCCGCCCCCCCCAAAAGTGCATTGGTATTAGATTCCCTGAAACTGGAGTTATAGATGTAAGCTGCCATGTGGGTTCTGGGACTTGAACCTGGGTCCTCTGGAAGAGTAGTCACTGTTGTTAACCACTGGGCCATCTCCCCAGCCTTCCCACTAGCTCTTACAACTTAGTTTAACCTACTTTTTTTTTTTGCCTTGGGGCCTTTACCTTTCATTCTGTATGTCTTACATTGTGTCTGTCTGTCTGTCTGGGCAGGAGACATCTGCCTCTCTTTCTCCCTCATTCTCTCCTTGTTATTTTCCAAGCCTAGATTCCTCCTCCTATTTTTTCCTCTCTGTCTTCCGGCCCAGCCCAGCCTCTGCTGCCTAGGTATTGGCAGTTCAGCTTCCTATTAGATCCTGGAGGTGCCTCAGGCAGGCAAGGTGAAACAGCAACACATCTTTACATAATTAAACAAATGGAGCATAAACAAATGTAAAACACCTCTACATAGTTAAAATGATATTCCACAGCAGTTGTGAGTTGCCTGATGTGTGGGTGCTGAGAACCAAGCTCCAGTATTCTGAACTGTTTTCTTTTTAAGCCTTTGCAAAACATTTTTATTACTTTTTTTTTTTTTTGGTCGTGTGTGTATGTGAACGTATAACACATGCTAATGAGTGCCTGAGGAGGACAGAAGACTGTATCAAATTTCCAGGAGATGTGGTTGCTAGGGAGCAGACAGGTTCCCTGGAAGAACAAGGGCTCCCTCCAGCCCTGCTGCCCCATTATATACTCACACAATCAAAAATAGATAAATGTAAAAAAAAAACAAAAATAATAATGGTAAAATAAAACAAAAATTGGAGCAAAAAGATCCAGTCGGGGCTGGAGAGATGGTTCAGAGGTTAAGAGCACTGGCTGCTCTACCAGAGGTCCTGAGTTCAATTCCCAGCAACCACATGGTGGCTCACAACCACCTATTACTGTAGTCCCATGGCATCTGGTGCCCTCTTCTGGTGTGCAGATGATGTACATGCAGACAAAATACCCATATGCATAAATAAATAATTCTTTTTTAAAAAATCCAATAAAAATTTTATAAGCACGGTAGGCTGCATGAAAGGAATATCAGATGATACTTTGTAGGAAAATAATCAGAAAACCTTCAGACATGGCAATGGAAATCGTTCAAAAAATATAATAAGAAAAGAAAAAAAGGGTGTGTGTGTGGGGGGTTGTGAGCCAGGCAGTGGCGGCGCACGCCTTTAATCCCAGTCAGATCTACACAGAGAAACCCTGTCTCAAAACAACAAAAAGACAGGGTTTCTCTATTGTGCAGTTCTGGTTGTCCTGGAACTCTCTGTGTAGACCAGGCTGGCCTGGAACTCACAGAGATCCCCCTGCCTCACCCTGCGGAGTGCTGGGTTTAAAGATGTGTGCTCCCTGCAATTAAGTCTTCTTGAAAGCTGACTCTGAGGTCCCCAATGTGTCCCCCTTTGTGTTCTGTTTTGTTTTACCTGGCATTTATTTGTTTGGTGCCTGTAGTCCAGGCCATCCTTGAATTTGCTAATTAGCCCAAGCAAGCCTTGAACTCACAATCCTGTCTCCTCCCTGGGAGATTACAGAGGTGGGTTGCAGCCAAATTGCCTAGGAAGGCAGGTTAAATCAAGCCCAGCTGGAGCCTGCCAGAGATTAGAGAGGAGGGGTGAGCAGGTGGCGACCCGCCCCTACCCATCACACAGTGGCCTGTAGTTGGCTAGCTGCCTTAAAACCACATTCCCAAGCCCGACAAGGGCGGGTTTCCCAGGGACTGGGGACAGAGGAGGACCGTGAGAGAGCGCAGTCCGAACACCTGCATGTCGTCTCCAGTGACGCAGAGAGTGAAGGCCCCTGCGACCACAAGCCTGCGGGCCAGCTCAGGCTAAGCAGGAACGACAGGGAGGGAACCAGGGCCCGCAAATTGCAAGGAACCACGATCTCTCGGATCCTGGCAGTGTAGAAATTGGACCCACTGAGTGATGTCGAAGGAGCCTGCCCTACAGCAGGCAAAGGGAAGCGCTCTCGACCCTCGCTTGCTCTGTGGCCATGAGCAAGTCACATCCTCCGGTTTCTTCGTCTTGCTGTGGTGGGTTTATTTAGACATCCTCCACAGCCTCTTTGTTGTCGTGAAGCAGCTTTGATGTGTGTGTGTGTGTGTGTGTGTGTGTGTGTGTGTGTGTGTGTATGTGTGTAGGTTCTTTGTAAATGTCTGGCAAATACAGCCCCTTCGAAATATACACACATCACTTATCCTCCCGACTTCAAGTACCTAGAAGACACAGGGAGTTGGGGGGAAATCTATGTTGGTAACTAAGAAGAAATTAGGGAGTGTCAGCACACACCTGAAAGACAGTCTGAAGCCCAGGAGATGAGCCAGAGTGGACAGTGGTGTGGTTGCCAAACTTCCCCCTTCTCCACAGGAGAGAGAACTTGGAAGTCCGCTAAGTCAGTTGGAAAAGGAGTTTGACAGTCAGTTACCTTCCCCAGCCTTAGCAGATAGAGGACACAAATGTGGGAAGACAGGAAAGAAAACAGGTCCATAACAGCTGGAAGCAACTACTTTGCAGAACCACATTTACTTGGGATTCCTACTCTGCCCACATATAAGGAATCTTACAGAGAAGAGAGAAATAAAAAGCAAAACAGAGCCAGGTATGGTGGTCTACGCTCCCTTTTCATGCTCCAAACTGAGCCTGCAGATTGCCTTGCCTTTCCAAACCAAAGACAGGCAGGTTAACGATCCCAGGCAGCTCGGCGCGTGGGTTCACAGCCCTCTTGACCGGGTAGTCCTATGCCAGCAATGAAACCCAAAGTGGCGACTCTAGAAAATGAATCTGTTGGCCCAGGGTTCAAAGAACAGGACTTGGGGGCAGCGAGACCCTCCTGTGAGCCCTGGTACAGGCTTGGAAACTCAGTCTCTGGAAGCAGGCTCTGAGCATTAAAGGTGGGATTTCAGCATACATTCGTGAAAGAGCTATTAAAGCTATCTCTAGGACTAGAAATGCAGTGGTTTGTGAGCGTGAAGGACGACTGTTGGCAGAGTGACGCTGAGAAGCAGGAATCAATTTCATGGCGGACCAACCAAGTCTTGGGAGGCAGCCTCAGCCTCAGAGTGCATGACAGAAGGTATGTGGTGAGCCTTGGAGAACCATGAATAAAATAGTATTAATTGCTTTGAGATATAAAACAATAGCCACCAAAAGGAAGCGCCCAGGAGGCTGGAGAGAAGGTGGTGGTTAAGAGAGCTCATTACTCTTGTACAAGACCCAGGTTCAGTTCCCAGGACCCACATGACGGGTTACAACTCAGTGTAACACCAGTTCCAGGGGATCCCAACACCCTATCTGGCCTCCAAGGGCACCAGGCACGAACAGGGTGCACAGACATACATGGAAGCAAACATATGCATTAGATAAAAATAAAACCAACAAAGCATTTGGAAGAAATGCCAGATTGGAAGCTTTGTAGCAACGACGACGCAGAGGATTGCTTGTAGCTGGATGGTCCCTCTTACATACTAATCCCAGTCCCCCTCCTCCCCTTTTCCCATTCCCCCCACCTTCCTCAGAGAGGGTAAGTCCTCCCATGGGGAGTCAACCAATTCTGTCCCATCACCTCATTGAGGCAAGACTACCTGGGGGGGGGGTCCTGTTCATTCACTAGGGATAGCTCCTGGTCCCACTCCACTGGCGCCACAAACTGCCCAAGCCTCCCAATGTCACCTGCATTCAGGGGACCTAGTTCAGTTACTGGTGGTATTTTAATTACAGGCTATGTTCTTCCCCCCCTTTTTTTGACATGTGACATACTAAGGAAATTAATCACTAGTTATAAACATTTGGAGGGCAAATTAAAATTGTTTGTAAGAGCCTGGTGGTGGTGGCGCACACCTTTAATGCCAGCATTTGGGAGGCAGAGGCAGGCAGACCTGAGTGAGTTCGAGGCCAGATGGGTCTGCATAGTAAGTTCTAGGACAGCTGGGGCTGTTACACAGCGAAAACTCTGTCCCGGAAAAAAATGTAAGATATAAAATAAAAACATATTGTGGCCGGGAGGTGGTGGATCTATGTGAGTTCGAGACTAGTCTGGTCTACAAGAGCTAGTTCCAGGACAGCCTCCAAAGCTACACATAGAAACCCTGTCTCGAAAAACCAAAAAGGAAGAAAGAAAGAAAGAAAGAAAGAAAGAAAGAAAGAAAGAAAGAAAGAAAGAAAGGCAAGAGCTTGCAGCTTCTCTGAGGGCAGGAGGAGTATGACAAGTCCAAGTTCAGTCTGCTGGACTCCTCAAGGGAAAGCTGCAGTTACTTTCTGCCTCAGCCACGTATCCGGTTTGGGTGGCTCAGGAAGCTACTATTTTCTTCCTTTTTTTTTTTGAGAGTTATGTATTTATTTTGTATATGGTGTTCTGCCTGCAGGTCAGAACAGGGTACCACATCTCATTATAGATGGTTGTGAGTCACTATATGGGTGCTGGGAATTGAACTCAGGTCCTCTGGAAGAGCAGCCAGTGCTCCTAACCACTGAGTCATCTTTCCAGCCCCTCTTCACTCTTTAAAAAAGCATTTACAATATTTTTTTTTGAAGATAGGGTTTCTCTGTGGTTTTGGAGGCTGTCCTTATGTATACAGAGTTCTGCCTACATTCATACCTGCAGGACAGAAGAGGGCACCAGATCTCTTTATAGATGGTTGTGAGCTACCATGTGGGTGCTGGGAATTGAACTCAGGACACCTGGAAGAGCAGCCACCAGCTCTTAACCTCTGAGCCATTTCTCCAGCCCTGGAACTAGCTCTTGTAGACCAGGCTGGCCTCAAACTCAGAGATCCACCTGCCTCTGCCTCCTGAGTGCTGGGATTAAAGGCGTGCACCACCAACACCGGGCCTGCTTTCTTTCTTTCTAAGCATCTCCTTTCTCCTTAGGCATACTGATTAACCCATACTAAAATATCTCTAATAAAATGCCCAGCTGTGTTTCAGACTAAGTAGGCCTGGCCAGAGGCTGACTCCCCAATTTCTGCTTTCACTGTTGATTTCAAGGTGTGTAAAATAATTTACTTCAGTGCTAAAAGACAACAGAGCCTCCTCCATTCCTCTTACTCTTCAGCCCAGGCCTGTTTCCTGAATCTTGTGCTTGTGTTTCTTAGGTGGTGTAAGATTCATGCTCCTATTGTGTGCACTGCTCTTTTCTTTTAACTTTATTTTATGTGAATTGGTGTGAAGGTGTCCAATCCACTGGAACTGGAGTTACAGACAGACCCTAGAGTGTTGTTTTGCAACCAACAGACCACAAAGACCTTCTGAAAAAACCCACTTGACAAGGCTTTCTGAAACTGGCCAATCACAGTGACTTCAAAAACTTTGACATGTGTTTGTGCTAAATGCCAGCAGCACAAAGTTCTGCTTTTTTTTTTTTTTAAGCTTTGCTTGTTTGCAAAGGTCATGAAGGACCTATATAGTATTCTCTGAGGTAGTTGCTTTCATTTTCCTGCTCCCAAGGAGTGGACTGTAAAATCTACCCCGCCACAGGTAAATTCTTCCTTCCTGGTTTTCGACACCACAGCAGCCTGGAATTCTCTCCCGAGTCAAAGCTGTGAATCTGGATTTTTTTTTTTTTCTTATTCAAAGTCCAGAAAAGTCAGGGAGGTGGTGGCACATGCCTTTAATCCCAGCACTTGGGAGGCAGAGGCAGGCGGAGCTCTGTGAGTTTGAGGCCAGCCTGGTCTCCAGAGCAAGTGCCAGGCTAGGCTCCAAAGCTACACAGAGAAACCCTGTCTTGCCGAGTGTTGGTGGGCACGCCTTTAATCCCAGCACTCGGGAGGCAGAGGCAGGCCGATCTCTGTGAGTTCGAGCCAGCCTGGTCTACAAGAGCTAGTTCCAGGACAGCCTCCAAAGCCACAGAGAAACCCTGTCTCGAAAAACAAAAAAAAAAAAAAAAAAAAAAAAAAAAAAGAAACCCTGTCTCGAAAAAACAAAAACAACAAAACAAAACAAAACAGTACTGAAAAGAATTCCTCGGGCTGCTGGGAGTGACCCTGGGGAGCTGTCCCTGCCCTGTCTCCCTGTCTCATCCTGGCTCTGCCTGACTCTGCTCTCCCTGTCTCGACCTTGGGCCAGATACCAGGCGGGGACTCCAGGCTTCTGCAGTGTTGGCCGCATGGTGGTGTCAGGGCAAGGCAGGAGACCTCACTGACACACTGGCAAGTGCTTGGAGCAGAGCAGTATCTGTTAACTCTCATCATTCTAGAGTTTAGAATTCGGAATCAAGAGTCGGGCTGGGATTTTGCTCACTAGGTCTCCTGGAAACGGCTGAATCTGGAGCAGAGCCTCCGGGCTGCTGGGCAGTGAAGAGCTCGGGCTTTCAAGAGCGGGTAAGGCTAGATCTCCATTTTCTGGGACTACTCCTTAAGCACCTTGAACTGCTAAGACTTCATGCGGTGCCTACAGCCAGGAGTGACCAGAAACTCAGCATCTGTGACTTTTCTGAGGTACCTCACTACAGCACATACTGTCTCAGCCCTTACCTAACATCTGCCAGCTCCAGGCTCTGTACTAGTTAGCTTCTGAGGAGGGTAGACAAAAGGTAGACCTTCCAGTGTAGCTGCTATTTAACATGAACAGATTATGTCATTTACCTGGATAATTGTTTATTGGTCACCTATTATAACCAGGCTAATAGATTTTATATTTATTTGTTTGGGGTTTTGTTTTTTGTTTGAGACAGGGTCTCTCTACATAGCCTTGGCTGTCCTGGAGCTCACTGTGTAGAGCCAAGCTGGCTTTGAACTCGAAGAGATATTTTCTTAGCTTTAATCATGTGTATGCATGGGGAGGTAGAGGAGGTCAGAAGAGGGCATTGATTCCCTGGAGCTGACATTCCAGGCAGTTGTAAGCTGCCCGTGTGAGTGCTGGGAACCAAACTCCAGCTTCTGGAAGAGTAGAAGGTGCTATTAACTTCCTTACAATTTCCAGCCCCTATCCTGGGCTTCTGAGACACAGTCACACTGTGCATCCAGGGTGGCCTTAAACTCATGACTCACTTGCATCTGTTCCCAGGAGCGCACATTACAGAAGTGAACCCCTGTGTCTTGCTTGTGTTTATTTGCAAGACTCCAACTCAGGCACAGGCATAGATATCCAGAGGAAACAAAAGTGATGGTGGCTTGGCCATACTAACCATGCCGATGGCTGGATGGAGAGGTTGGCTGTCAGGAAAGTCTTCACAGAGTAGAAGTAGCCTTGGCCTTGCTGAACAGAATCTGCTGTTTGGGGAAGGTGGTGCAGTGGTGCAGTCACGCTGTTCATTGAGTGTCGTGAGGCACCTAATCTAGATGTATAGGATGATGCCCCAGGCTCTGAGTGGCCAAGGAAAATAGCAATAGGTCCCAAGAATAAAGTGAATGAAGAGACCAGGGCACTGCCTTTTAGGTGTTCACTTTTGATAAAGAAAACAGTTCCAGAGAAACATATACTATATGAAACACTAGGGTTGGACATGACACAAGCCTATAATCCAAAGAACTACAAGTTTGAAACCAGATGAAATACATACAGGGCTTTGGGTCCACCCATACTGTATGTGAGGACTCGGTCTCAAAAAAAATAAATAAATAAAAATCAATGAAAGCACAGCCATCACCAGGCGGTGGTGAGGAACTCCTTTAATCCCAGCATTGGAGAGGCAGAGGCCATTCAAAGCCAACCTAGTCTACAGAGCAAGTTCTGGGACAGGCTCCAAAGCTACACAGAGAAATCCTATCTCGAAAACAAAAAACAAAACAAAACAAACAAAAGCACAGCTGTCATTCAAGTTGAGAGGCCAAGAAGTACTTGGGAGTGGACACTGACAAGCAGATGAAGGCGTGTCTAAAGTGACCAGCCACCCTCAGCTGCTGAGTGCACAAATGTAGACCACTGTGCTTGTAGCTCTGATGTCTCAAAGGAGATGGGAAATGTGGGTGTTTTGGTTTTGTAATTAAATCTTCCAATGTTAACATAAGTTCTGGGGCTAAGTTGTCTCAGTAGGTAAAGGTATTTGCTACTAAGCCTGACAATTTGAGATCTGTCCATGGAACCCATATGGCTGAAGAGAACTGACTCTCACACACGCACAAAAGGGAACTGTATGTGGTGGCAAATGCATTTAATTCCAGTATTACGGAAGCAGGCTGATCTCTGAGTTCGAGGCTACCCTGGTCTACTTAGTTCCAAGCCAGCCAGGGCTACACATTGATATTCTAAATAAATAAATGGAATAAAAAACAAAACTGCAAAGCCACAGAGAAACCCTGTCTCGAATCACCCTCCCCCCAAAAAATTAAAAAATAAAAACCAAAACTGGGAACCAGGGAGGTGACTTGGGGGTGGACAGTGCTTGCCACACAAGCTTGAGGACTTGAGCTTAGATCCCAGCATCCACATAAAGAGAGGGTGTGGTGTCACACATACCAGTAACCATAGTATTGGAGCAGACAGGCAGACCCAAGGGGCTGACTAGCCAACCATTCTAGTTTAGGTTCTGTGAAAGATCCGGTCTCAAAAATGGAAGGTAGGAGCTTGTCTTAGTTGGGGATACGATTGTTGTGATGAAACACTGTGACCAAAAGCGACTTGGGAAGGGAAGGGTTTATTTGACTTATGCTTCCATATCACTGTTCATCATTGAAGGAAGTCAGGAAAGGAACTCAAGCAGGGCAGGTGCTGAGGAAGAGACTGTGGAGGGCTGCTTACTGGTTTGCTCCTCAGGGCTTGCTTAGCCTGCTTTCTTACAGAGCCCAGGACCACCAGAACAGAGTGGCACCACCCACAATGCATGGCCCTCCCCCATTAATCACTAACTGAGAAAACCCGCCCTACAGATTTGCTTACAGCCAAATCTTATGGAGACACTTCTCAATTGACGTCCCCAATCAAATGACTCTAGATTTTGTCAAGTTGACATAAGATAGCCCACATAGGGCTAGAGAGATGATGGCCTAGCAATTAAGATCATTTGCTGCCCTTGTTGAGTATCTGAGTTCATTTTAGAGCTCATGGTGACTCACAACCACCTGTGACTCTTGTGGCCTCCACAGGCTTCCTCACACTTAAGACAGACAGGTTTGCATAAAAAGAAGAGTCACATGGCCAGGCAGTGGTGGTTTCTCTATGTAGCCCTCACTCTTCTGGAACTCACTCTGTAGACCAGGCTGGCCTCAAACTCAGATCCATCTGCCTCTACCTCAAAAGTGCTAGGATTAAAGGTGTGTACCACCAGGAGACCGCTTCCTGAACTTTACACCAGTAGCACAGACACTGAGATCAACAATTGATAAATGGGACCTCCTGAAACTGAGAAGCTTCTGTAAGGCAAAGAACACAGTCAGCAAGACAAAACGGCAGCCCACAGATTGGGAAAAGATATTCACCAACCCCACATCTGACAGAGGGCTGATCTCCAAAATTTACAAAGAACTCAAGAAGCTAGTCTCCAAAACACCAAACAATCCAATTAAAAAGTGGGGTACAGAACTAAATAGACAATTCTCAATAGAGGAATCTAAAATGGCTGAAAGACACATAAAGTGTTCAACATCCTTAGCCATCAGGGAAATGCAAATCAAAACAACTCTGAGATACCATCTTACTCCTATCAGAATGGCCAAAATAAAAAACACCAATGACAGTTTATGCTGGAGAGGATGTGGAGAAAGGGGAACACTTCTCCACTGCTGGCGGGAGTGCCAACTTGTACAGCCACTTTGGAAATCAGTATGGCAACTCCTCAAGAAAATGGGAATGAGTCTACCACAAGATCCAGCAATTCCACTCTTAGGCATATACCCAAAAGAAGCACATTCATACAAGGACATCTGTTCAACGATGTTCATAGCAGCACTATTTGTAATAGCCAGAAACTGGAAGCAGCCTAGATGCCCCTCAACTGAAGAATGGATAGAGAAAATGTGGTACATTTACACAATGGAGTACTACTCAGTGGAAAAAAACAATGGAATCTTGAAATTTGCAGGAAAATGGATGGAACTAGAAGAAACCATTCTGAGCGAGGTAACCCAGTCACAAAGACAAACATGATATGTACTCACTCATATGTGGATTTAAGACATAGAGTAAAGGGTTACCAGCCTACAATCCACACTGCCAGAGAAGCTAGTAAACAAGGAGGACCCTAAAAGAGACATTGTTCCCTGGAGAAGGGGAAAGGGTCAAGATCCCCTGAGCAAATTGGGAGCATGAGAAGAGGGGGGAGGGAGCTAGGAGAATGAGAAGGGGAGAAGAGGAGAGATGCAGAAGACATGAGGGAGCAGAAAGGTTGAGTCAGGGGAAGAATGGAAGATAACAAGAATGGAGATACCATAATAGAGGGAAACATTTTAGGTTTACAGAGAAATCAGGCACTAGGGAAATGTCTGGAGAGCTACAAAGATGACACCAGCTAACAATCTAAGCAACAGAGAAGAGGCTACCTTAAATGCCCTCCCCTGATAATGAGATTGATGACTGACTTGTATGCCACCGGATAGCCCTCATCCAGCAGCTGGTGGAAGTAGAAGCAGACACCCACAACTAATCCCTGAGGTATAGCGTGAGCAAAGACGATCCGTAGTCCGTGAGGTTAAGATATCTTTATTCAGATAAACACCAGCCAAGCATAAGCCAGAGTGTGCCCAGAAGCAGCAGGCTAGGGAGGCCAGAGAGAGGGGCTCCCACGTGTCTGCTGCCCCCTTAAGAATTCCCCATTCGTCATTCTGAACCTCCCCTGACCATGCCCTGACAGGCATAGTCAAGCACAACAGTACCTAGCTCCTAGGAGGCAGGGCTACAGTGTCTCCCTACAATTCCCCTTTTAGTCTAAACGAGGATTAAAACTTAATAGTGTAAAATATCCAAAATTAACAATCATAAAGGTGAAATACAAGAAGATACAATAATCTGCTATTGCACATCCTAACTATGTCTATTCCAGCCAAGCTCTAAAGTCATGTGGAAAGGGTGTCTAACTTGAACACCTCCTTCCATTCCCAACTCTAAACAATAAGAAAGTTATTCCTAACTAGGCTTACAGTACCCTAATAGACAATAATGGGAATGGGGGCGTAGCATCTTCCAAGTTACTTCCTGCTGAAATGGGATGATGGTAGCCTTGTGGGGTCCTGTGGGAAGAAAATGTTAGTATAGTGAAAGTCTCTAATGGTTATCTCCAGTCAATGTTAGATGGGATTTGCTTGATTTAAGGTCTAGGTTGAAATCTTCAACTTGTTTGAAGCCAGTACTCGAGGCTCTGGTCGGAGTGTCAGTTGAAACGGAGTAAGTTGAATCCAGTGCAGTCTAGGAGGTATGGCCCAATTCCTTTTCTGGATTGTTGTCAGGCAGGTCTTCATTGGCTGTGTGGGACTCAAACATAAGTGTCAGCAGAGAAATGTTTGCTTGTACATGTATGTATGCTGGGAAAGGCAACCATGGGAAAACGACAATTATGAGAGGGTGTATGCCTTGAAAGAAAGAGCCAAGAAAAGACAAAAGATAGTCCTCAAATTCTTCATTTATTCTGTATTACATCAATTGGCTTCTTGATATAATACAGAAACTCTAAAATTTAGTTAAACAACATGCTTGGATTTTAGGGGAGGAAAGCCAAATCCAACTCTAAATCCAGCATTGATTTAATTGAATAGGGACTAGGAAATGAAGAGAAATAAAGTTATTTGAGAGACAGCTGTAAAGTTTACCATATGGCACGTTCCCTTTGATGGTTATAGCTACCTTCTTTTCTTTAAGTATCTACCCATGCAGTGTCCTTTGACTTCTGGAGGTGGGTTTTTCCTGTGAAGATAAAAACAAAGCACTTCCCTTTCCTTTGGGAGGCTTTCATTTAGTTTATGAGATATTCCTCAGTAAATACCTGCCAGTCGTCCTTGTCGAGAGGGTTGTCTTTTTCAACTCGAATATTGATCAATTTTGATGGTATCCAAAGTTTTTCTTCTCCTGTGGAAACAAACACAAAACCCCTACCCCAAAGTAACACATGTCCAGGCTTCCATATCGAGGTCATTACATCTTTGAAGTACACTGGTTGATTCAGTTCAGCAGTTTTTTACATAGTCCAGTGTCTTTCCGCAGCTGTTTGTCCTTTGTCATTGGCATTAAGAAAGTTTAGTGTCAATAAAGCATTATGCAACCTATGTTTGGAGGGGTTGACTTACCAGCTTGCCTATGGAGCATCTCCTTAAGTGTTCTATTAGATACTTCAACAAATGCTTGTCCTGTAGGATTGTGTGGTATACCTGTGACATGCTTTATGTTATAATATTTGAAGAACTGTTCCATTTTTGTGGAGACATATGCTGGAGTATTGTCAGTTTTTATCTGTGCAGGTATACCCATAACTGCCATCACCTCTAGCAGAATTAGCTTTTTCAGAGTTGAGAGCAGTAGCTCATTGGAAACCTGAGAATGTGTCAATGGTATGATGCACATATTTCAAATTTCCAAATTCTGTAAAGTGAAAGACGTCCATCTGCCAGATCTCATTCCTCCGAATGCCTTTAGGATTACAGCCTGCTGGCAGCGGAGTTTGCTTATAAAAGGAACAAGTAGGACAGTTTCTCACTATCTCCTTGGCTTGTTGCCAAGTGATGGAGACGTCCTTTTTTAAACCTTTGCTATTTGCATGATGTTTTTTTTATGAAATTCTGAGGCTTCTAGCACAGTGCCAATTAATAAACGATCAATCTCGTCATTGCCTTGTGCTAGTGGGCCTGGCAGACTCATATGGGATCTGATATGTGCAATGTATAGAGGATTACTTCTGTTTCTGATTGTTTCCTATAATTGTAAGAACACGAGGTTAATTCAGTATTATCAGGGACGAATTCCGAGGTCTCTATGTGTAAGATGACTCTCTCTGCATATTGGCAATCAGTAACTATGTTAAGAGGTTCTGTAAAATCCATAAGCACCACGAGAATTGCATATAATTCTGCCTTCTGTACAGATGTGTATGGACTTTGAACTACTTTACTTTCCTCACCTGTTTTCTAACCAGCCTTACCTGATTTGTTAGCATCAGTGTAGAAGGTAAGAACTCCAGAAATGGAGTTTGTCTTACAATGTGTGGAAGAATCCAGACTGTCTTTTTTATGAATTTAATTCTGTCGGTTTTGGGATAGTTGTTGCTAATTGTTCCCAAAGAGTCGGTAAGAGCTATTTGCCAATTTTCATTATCCTTCCATAAGGAGGAAATTTCATCATTAGTTAAAGGTACTATAATTTCCGCTGGATCTTTTCCAGTCAGCTGACAAAGTCTTAATTTGCTCTTTAAAATCAAATCAGAAATCCTTACTATATACGTCTTTAACTTTTTATTCTGTTTATGTGGCAGAAATATCCATTCTAATATAGTGTCTTCCCTCTGCATCAGAATTCCAGAAGGGTATTCTCTGGATGGCAAGATGACCAGAATACAGTCTAAATCAAGGTTTATCTGATCTACACGTGCATCCAATATTCTGTTTTCTACCCATTATAGTTCTTTTTCTGCCTCGGCAGATAATATTCATGGACTGTTTAGGTCCTTATCGCCTTTCAGCGCCATTTTTAAATGTTTTAAGTCATGTCCTTCTACCCCAATAATTGTCTGTGATTGAGAACTGAACTGGAATCCAGATGCAGAGAAGGACAAGTGAAGAGCAAAGGGGTCCAGACCAGGCTGGTGAAACCCACAGAAACAGCTGACCTGAACATTGGGGAGCTCTGGTCCCCAGACTGATAGCTGGGATACCAGCATGGGACTGAGCCTGACCCCAGGAACATGGATTTCAGTGAGGAAACCTCAGAAATCTACGGGACCTCCTCTAGTAGTTCAGTCCTTATCCCTAGCATAGGTGTGGACTTTGGGATCCCATTCTATACAGAGGAATACTCCCTGAGCCAAGACAGAAGGGCCTAGGCCCTATCCCAAAAGAGATGATAGACTCTGATGACACCCTATGGAAGGCCTCACCATCCAGGGGGAGCAGAAAGGATATGTAATAGGGTTTTAGTTGAGGGGAGTGGCAGGGGAGAACGGGAGGGACCAGGGAACTGGGATTGTCATGTAAAACAATCTTGTTTCTAATTCAAATTAAAAAATCTGCAAAAAATAAATAAATAAAAGTGTGTACCACAATGCCCGGCTCACTATAGTTTTAATTTACGTTTCTCTGATGGATGAACATGTTTCCTTATGTCTAGAGGCCACTCCCATTTTTCCTCTTTTGAAAACTATATTCATTTCGTTAGCCCAACTATTGATTGGGGTTGCTTTCTTTTTGAAAAAAATTTTATGTGTATGTGTGTTTTGTCTGAGTATATGTACAGATACTATGTGCTTTCTGGGTACCTGCAGGAGCCAGAGGAGGGCACTAGATTACCTGGAACTTGAGTTACTTACAGTTATAAGCCACCATGTGATTGTTGGAAACCAAACCCAGATCTGCAATGGCAGCCACTACTTTTTAAGCACTGAGCTGTTCCTTGTTTTCTTGTTGTCTAGTTGTTGTTTTTTATTTTGTTTTTGAGATCATTGTATATTCTAAATTTTAATCCTATGTCAAATGTATAGCTAACAAAAATTCCTTACTATTTTATAGTCTGTCTTAATTAACTGCTGCCTTTGCTACATAAACACTTGTTAATTTAGTGGATCTGTGGTAGTTGTTTTTAAAGATTTTATTTATATTATTTCTTCAAGATTTTATTTATATTATTTCTTCAAATTTTATTTTCTTGGCTGGTCAGTGGTGGCACACACCTTTAATCCCAACACTTGGGAGGCAGAGGCAGATGGATTGCAGTGAGTTTGAGGCCAGCCTATAAAGTTCCAGGCCAGCCAGGACTGTTACACAGAGAACCCTGTCTTGGAAGATAAAACAAAACAAAACAAAAAATTCTTTTTTTGTGTTTTGCTCTTTCTTTCTTTCTTTCTTTCTTTCTTTCTTTCTTTCTTTCTTTCTTTCTTTCTTAATACAGGGTTTCTCTATAGCCCTGGTTATCCTGGAACTCACTCTGTAGACCAGGCTGACCTCAAATTCACAGAGATCCTCCCGCCTCTGCCTCCAGATTTTGAAATATCTTCCTTACTCTTTCATCTGACATTTTCAGAGTCTCTTGTCTTTTGTTAAGGTCTTTGATCTGTTGGGGGCTAATTTTTGTGCTGGGGTGAGAGATAAGATCTAGTCTTCCCGTAGATGCCCAACCATTTCTCCAGCGTTTATTGTTGGCATCATGGTCACAAGTTAGGTGGTTGTGCTTGTGTGGCTTTTTTTTCTTTTCTTTTCTTTTTTTTTTTTTTGGTTTTTGAGACAGAGTTTCCCTGTGGCTTTGGAGGCTGTTCTGGAACTAGCTCTTGTAGACCAGGCTGGTCTCGAACTCACAGAGATCCTCCTGCCTCTGCCTCCCGAGTGCTGGGATTAAAGGCGTGCACCACCAACGCTTTGTGTGGCTTTATTAGGATCCTGTATTCTGCCCCATTGTTCTGCATATCTGTTTGTGCTGGCACCACGCTCCTTTTGTTAACATGATTCTCTATTCTTCCAACTCAAGAGCATCTGTAGTGTTCCTGCATGCTAGTGTCTTCTTAAATTAGTGGGTGCTAGGAACCAAACCCTGATCCACAAAAGCAGAAAGTGCCCTTTAACTGCTGATCCATCTCCTCAGATCCAACCCTGATCTCCTTCTTAACATGTTTGCTATCAGTACATACAAAGGATACTGATTTTGTATCCTGCCACTTTGCTGAAAGTGCTTATCAATTCTAAGAGTTTTCTGATGGAGTCTGTAGGGATCGAAAGTGTAGAATCCTATTAATTGCCCATAGGGTTACTTATTTCTTTCTCATCTTACTGATTCAGTTAAAAGTTTACAACACTATGATGAGTGGAGAGGAAAAAGGGTATAACCCTGTCTCATCCCATCAGCAGAAATGCTTTCCGTTTTGACCTGTTTAGTAGAATGTTGGCTACACATCTGTTTTCAGGGTCTCACTATGTTGTGCTGGTTGGCCTGGAACTCACAGAGACCCACCTGCTTCTGTCTCTGAGCTCTGGGAATAAAGGAGTGTGCCACCACTCCTGGCCCAAAAGTTTGTTGTACATCACCTTTATTATTTTGAGATATGTGCCTTCTATTCTTAGCTCTTCGGGCCTTTCGTCAAGGATGTTGTCAAAGGTCTTCTCTAAGTCTGTTAAGACAGTCAATCATGTGATTTCTGTCCCTGAGTCCAGTTATATGATATAGACGTGTATATGTTGAACAATTCCTGCTATTCTGAAATAAAGCCAATTTTCTGGTGGTAAATGATTTTTTAAGGATTTTTGTTTTATTTATATGGATGTGTATGTCTGTGAGAGTATATGCCAGATGTGAGCAGGTGTCCACACAGACCATGAGAAGGGTTAGATCTCTTGAAACTGGTGTTATAGATAATTGTAATTCTCCCAACACAGGTTCTAGGAACCAAATCCAGGGAGAGCAGCAAGCACTCTTAACTGCTAAGCCATTCCTCCAGCCCCAAGAATGATATTTCTTGAACTTGGTTTGCAAGTATTTCATCGAGAATTTTTGTTTCAATGTTCATCAGGGAGACTGGTCTAAAATTTTGTTGTTGTGTTTTTGTCTAGTTTTGGTATGGGGTAATATTGGCTTTGTAAAGAGTTTGTTAGTTGGGCCGGAGAGATGGCTCAGAGATTAAGAGCACTGGCTGCTGGTCCAGAGAACCTGGGTTCAATTTCCAGCACCTACATGGTAGCTCACAACTGTCTATAACTCCTGTTGTGGGAGAATGTCTGCCCTCTCTGGCCACTGCAGGAATTGCATGTGATGGTACACACACACACACACACACACACACACACACACACACACACACACGCGCGCGCGCGCGCGCGCACATACCTTCAATATGTCAGGGTCATTCTTGCTTTAATTTTCCCCCTATAGCTTATATACCCCAGCAGAATCTTTTAAGCAATATAAAAATTACAATGTGTGATTACATTCTATTTTTAAGTGAATGATTACAATGAATACAAGTAAAAAACAGCATGTTTCTCATTTCCCATACATGATTAAACATTTTATGTTTACAGGTGAAAAATTATACCCAAGAACCCACGTAAATTCATGTCTAAGCAACATGTTATAGATTAAACAAAGTGTAAGCAAGCAAGGTATTCTTCTCAGCCAGTTCCTTAACTGGCAGGCTGAATTCTTCATTTACAAAGAAAGGGTCAATCATTTTATTATTTATCTCAAAAAGTAATTTATAAAAGATCTTAGCCCGGTGGTGGTAGTGCACAGCTTTAATCCCAGCACTCGGGAGGCAGAGGCAGGCAGATCTCTGTGAGTTCAAGACCAGCCTGGTCTATAAGAGCGAGTTCCAGGACAGCCTCCAAAGCCACAGAGAAACCCTGTCTCAAAAATAAATAAATAAATAAAAATAAATAAATAAAATCTTAAATCATATCAGGAAACCAAGGGCAAAAATAGGTAGAAGGAATTAATCATCACCTTTGATCACCAACCCATCCTAGCCAGAAAGGCGTCAGCAAATAATAGCCAGGCTGCCTTTGTCCTTGTTCCTTGAAGCTTAACTAACAAAAGTGAGTCTCTCTAAACTTTAAATTGTTCCCCAAGATTTTCTACTTCAAAGATATTGACAAAAACATCTTAACCTACTTGCTAATAATTCTGTGTGTCTGAATTCTTTCTAAGGGTGGTGGTTGAGTCATTAATCTGCTCCAGCAGCCATGCTTGGAAAAAGTCAGTCACAATTACTATAAGTACCAGCAACACTGCCCAGCGAGGGGCTAGACACTCCGAGAGTTTTCATACAGCTCACAGATTAGGAACATAAGCAGAGCTATGCTTAGTAACAGCATGAGGACCTCAGGACACAGTCCCTGGACGGAGCTGCTCGCAAAGCTCGGAGGTGGCAGCCAGGGTGGGCAGAGGGCTGCAGCGCCCGGCCCTCCTTCCGGAAGCGGCCCGCCGGGGCCGTGCTGTCCCTTTGCGGTGACGGCCGCCGGGATCCCAGATCCCGCCCCGGGAAGCCGCGCTCCTCCCGGCCCGCCGGCCGCTCTAGGAGGCGAGCGCCCGCGACTCAGTGGGAATAACCCCTTCAGCTCCGCAAGCCTGGCGCTTTCTCCTCACTTCCTTCCAGGAAAGACGCAAGACAGCAAATGAATGAGACTCTCTGAAACTCTGTCCCCCCCAGGCTTCTTGCATCCTAGGCAAACACCCAACCAACTGAGCACGGGTTCTGAGCCTCTGTTTTCTTCTCTGTAAAGACACCCAGCTGCCTTGAGGACTGTTTTTAAGATTCAGCTAATTAGACCACATGCTACAAGAGCATCAGGCATGCTGTAGCTGCTTCACAAATGCCAGAGTGTGGTGGAGGACCCCCTGGAGCTCAGTGCAAATGATCTCAGGTTCACAGCCGTCTGGACACTTTAACCATTTTTATTGCTTCAAAAGGACTGTTAGGAAGACTCAGCTTTGTAACATGATGAGAGCTGCTTGCTGACAGCTTCCTGTGTGCAAAGGTCCTTACATAAGTGACCCCTGTGATCTCCTGTGAAGTGTTACTACTCCTACCTCATAGAAGAAGCCTATGTTTGTCAGTCTGATTCCAACACAGCGGCTTCTCTCTCTGAACTACATGCCTGGTTCTACACCGAAGCATCTACACCATGAGCTGGTCAGCATGGCTGGCTAGCCAGAGAAAAGGAAGCTGAAGTCACCCTATTCCTGCAGCAGAATAAAAATCATTGGGGTGAGGGGTCACAAATGGAGAGATGGCTCAGAGCTTTGCACAGGCTTCTCTTCAAACGGCCAGGGTTCAATTCCCAGCACCCACATGAAATTCCCTCCTGACTTTTGAGGTAACAGGTATTCACATGGTGTACACACATGCAGGCAAAGCACTCATACACATAAAATAAATCTAAAAAAAAAATATATTGGAAAACCGAGTGTGGTGTTCCACACTGTAATCCCAGCACTGAGAGCTTAAAGCAGGACAATCACAGGTTCCAGGCCACAAGACCACATAGCAAGACCCAGTCTCAAGAAACAAAAATAATAAATACATAAATAAAATAAAGGGTCAGCAAGACGGCTCTAGTTCTGCTGCTAAGCAGATAAAATGAGTTTGATCCCTGGAACCCACATGGTAGAAGGAGAAAACCAACTCCCCCCAGGATGCTCTCTGACCTACACAAGCTGTGTGTGTGTGCATGTGTGCATGTAGTATGTATATGTGTGTATGTGTAATAAAATTTTGTTAAAAACTCAGGGACTGGCCAGATACCGTGGTGTGCAGTTTTGATTCCAGCACTCGAGAGGCAGAGGCAGGCAGATCTCTGTGAGTTCAAGACCAAGCTAGTCTACAGAGCTAGTTCCAGGACAACTAGGGCTGTTATGCAGAGAAACCTTGTTTAAAAACAAACAAACAAACAAACAAAAAACAAAAAACCCAAACCCAAAACAAATTTAAAAACTCAGGGACCAAGCTGGGCATGGTGGAATATGTCTTTAGTCATAGCACTCAGGAGGTGAATCTCTAAGTTCTAGGCCAGCTCAGTCTACAAATAGAGTTCTAAGACAACCAAGGCTACACATAGAAACCCTGTCTTGAAAAAGAAAAAACAGCCAACCAACCAATCAATAAGGGGCTGGAGAGATGGCTCAGAGGTTAAGAGCACTGCCTGCTCTTCCAGAGGACTGCAGTTCAATTCTCAGCACCCACATGGCAGCTCACAACTGTCTGTGTCTGTAACTACAGTTCCTAGGGATTTGACACCTTCACACAGACACTGTCTGTGTCTGTAACTACAGTTCCTAGGGATTTGACACCTTCACACAGACATGCATGCAAGCAAAACACCAATGCACTTAAAATAAAAATCATTTTAAAAATAAAATAAACCCTAGGGTTAGAGATGAGTCAATGGTTAAGAATACTTCCTCTAGAATTTGGATCTCAGCACCCATGTGACAAGCCAGATGTCCCTGCAAATGCCTGTAACTACAGTGTTGATAGAGGATTACTGGTCTTCCTGATGCCTGAGCTTCAAATCAGGTAGAGCCCTGCCTTGAAGGGATAGGCAGAGAATTCTAGAGGCTGACACCCAACACCTGGCTTCTGAGCACACAGAGGCGCATACATGCACACACACACACACACACACACACGGATATATATTATATGTTTTTTGAGCCAGGGTTTTTTTGTGTAACAGCCTTGGCTGTCCTGAAACTCCCTCTGTAGACCAGGCTGGTCTTGAACTCACAGAGATCTGCCTGCCTGTCTCCCCAGTGCTGGGATTAAAGGCGTGCGCCACCAACGCCTGGCCCTACATTCCTAAATCTTATGTTTGAAAAGAAACAATCTCCAAAGCTAAACAAAAATCTGCAGTCAAAAGCCTGAGGATAATCTCTTTATAACTCTGAGACTGTATGGGATACAGTGACCAGCAGGAATGCTCAAAGAGTCATATGTCCAAGCTAATTTTGTGTCTTTGATAAAAGGACCACAGGGACAGTCACTGACAGTGATTGAGCACTTGCCCCACACAGACTCTGCTCTAAGAGCTCCCATTAACTAACAGATTTAACCCAAAGGCCCACTTGTGTAGGAGGGACCACCTTCAGTGGATATGAGACTAGAGAAATACTGTACAGGTTTGCATGGATTTCAACAAACATGTATGTAATAAAGGCTGCCCAGTACCCTTGACCCTTGAAGTAAGAGGTAATGGCTAAGTGCTCTGAATTTCCTCATAACAAATAGCAGGAAATAGATATAATATTTCTATTTCTAGAAATGGAATGCTCAAGAAAACATTTAAAAATTGGGAAACCCAGCTGGCATGGTAGTACAATATTGTAATTCTAGCTCTTGAGAGGCTGAGGCAGGAGGATTTTAAGTTTGAGCCTAGCCTGGGCTCTGTAGAGAAACCCTATCTCTAAAAATTTAAATTTCAGCTGGGTGTGGTGGTGCATGCCTCTAATCCCAGCACTCAGGAGACAGAAGCAGGCGAATCTCTGAGTGTTTGAAACCAGCCTGGTCAGCCAGAGCTGTTACACAGATAAACCCTGTCTCAAAAAACAAAAACAAACCACAAACTATCTAGGGCAACAAAGAAGGTTGATGGAGGTGAGAGGATGTGGAGTACTATACTCAAGGTACAACTTATACTTGAGCCGGGCAGTGGTGGCGCACGCCTTTGATCCCAGCACTCTGGAGGCAGAGGCAGGTGGCTATCTGTGAGTTTGAGGCCAGCCTGGTCAATGGAATGAGTTCCAGGACAACTAGATATGAGACATTGTTTCAAAACAAAACAAACAATGGAAGATTGTCTAATTCCATGTTGAGGGGTTACACGTCTGGACCTGCCAGCTAATCTGAGTTTGTACATGAGAAGGGAGGTGTGAACTGAGGAAAGAAAAAGTTAAAGAAACAACAGATCCGTCAGGAAGTCAGTCATCCAGTGAATACTGACTCACCCAAGTTTAATGTTCAAAGTATTTTTATACCCCCATCAAATGCGGGGAAGAAGAGAAAAGACTTCCTTTCCACTGACAGAGTAATTACCCCTCCAATACCGGAATCACCCAGAACCCATCTGAGCTGAGCGTACTGTTTGGGCGGGGCATGCAGCCACTCTGTTGCTTGGGCAGGACATGCAGCGACAGCCTCTTAGGCCAAGCATCCTGTTGCATCCACATCTTAGGCCAGACATCTCTGTTGTTTCACCTTGAAAGAGAAAGGGCAGGTAAAAAAAAAAAAAAAAACCAACTCTGACCTAAAGTTAATATGGGACGGAGGCTCTTCTGGTCTCTTTGGCCTTGACCGCAGAAGCAAGATGACAGAAGGAACGCCATCCTTTGGAAAGCATTGCAATAAGACGCACACGTTGTGTGCCGCCACTGTGGCTCTATGTCTACCACCTTCAGAAGTCGACCTGTGGCAAATGTGGCTACCCTGCCAAGCGCAAGAGAAAGTATAACTGGAGTGCCAAGGCTGAGAGAGAAAACATTACCGGGACTGGGCAGATGAGGCACCTAAAAATTGTCTATGGAAGATTCAGAGATGGATTCCGTGAAGGAACATCGTCTAAACCCAAGAGGGCAGCGGTTGCAGCATCCAGTTCATGTTGAGGATTTCAGTCAGTCATAGAATAGAATGTTCTGATTTCGAAAAAATAAAATAAAATGGAATGTAGTCAATCCTGTGAGTTCCCACAGAAAATATCTTGAGACCCAGTATCATGAATATTCACCAACAAATAAAACAACTCCTCCTGCCAAAATACAAACTATGGCACAATTTGTCACTCATCCGTTGGTGGGCATCTGACTTCTTTCCACTGTTGGTCCAAGAACAGAGCTGTCCTGAGCCTTCACAGGTGTGTAATTGTTTCTTCATTTCTCCTGGGTGGACAGAAGTGGGAACGTTGAGTCCCATGATGATTCTGTGGTTTAACCAAGACTTTTCTAAACTGTTGTCCAGTACTACCCCAATGACATTCCTATAGGCAATGTGTGAACATTCTTTTCCAAACTGTTTCTTTTCAGTTGTTTTGTTTGCTTGTTGTGTGGTTAGAAATGGTCTCAAGCAGCCAAGACTGGCCTTGAACTTGTGCAGCTCAGAATGACCTTGAGCCTCTTATCTTCCTGCTCCCCTCCCCCCGTGCTGAGATTACGGGTGTGTGTCTCCATACTGAGTTTATAGGTCTGGGAATGGATTTAAGGCTGTAGGCCCGCTAGGTAACACTGTACCCACTGAAATACTTGCCCAACTTCTTGTCATCCTTTTCCAAATCTTCTCTTTGTTATAAGCGTCCTCAAGGGCTTCTATTTGAATTTCCCTATGATGAACGGTTCTGAGCATCGTCTCACGGCTGCTCAGCCATGTGTACGTCTGTGAAGAAATGTCCATTCAAATCCTTTGCCCATGTTTTGATTGAGTTTCGAGCTGTAACTGTTCAGCTGTAACTGCTTCGTAAATGTTGGCACTGGGACTTAGTGAGATACTTGATTTACTTGCATTTCCTCTCATTCTGTGAATTGTTTTCATTTTCTTGTAATTTCCTCTGGTATACAAAATTTTTAATGATGTCTGGTTTATCTTCTTCCTCTTCTTCCTGTTTGTACCTTTTCAATTTATTTTTTATTTTATGTGCACAAGTTTTTTTTGCCTGCATGTATATCTGTGTACCACTTGTGAATTTAGTGCCTGAGGAAGCCAGAAGAGGGTATTGGATGCCTTGGAACTGGAGTAACAAAGGTGTGTAAGCCATCATGTTCCTGCTACGAACTGGACAGAACCCAGGACTCTGCAATAACAGTAAAGAGTTCTTAACCTCTAACAGCAAGTGCTCTCGGCCACTGAGCCATCTCTCCAGCTACTCCCCACTTCTTTTGAAGGAGTCTCAAAAAGTCCCTAAGAAGCCAGGTGTGATGGTGCACCCCTTTAATTCCAGCACTGGGAGCAGGGGAAGAGCCCTGTTCTATATAAACACACTGTCTCAAAAAAAAAAAAAAAGTTCCTAAGAAAGTTACAGAGTCTCTATGGGACTCAGCAATCCCACTTCTATCCACCGAGGAGAAATGAAAACACATGCCCACACAATTACACACCTGTAAAGGCTCAGGACAGCTCTGTTCTCAGCCCAATGAGGGAAAGAAGTCAGTTGCTCACCAAGGGATGAGTGGCAAATTGTGCTATAACTTGTATTTGGGTGGTGATGGTGTCTTTTCTTCCTTCCTTCCTAACCCCCCACCACCACCCAGGGTTTCTCTGTATAACAAACCTAGCTGTCCTGGTACTGGCTCTGTATCAGGTTGGCCTTGAACTCACAGAGACCGTCCTGCCTCTCTCCCTTCCTTCCTTCCTTCCTTCCTTCTTTCTTCCTTTCTTCCTTCCTTCATCCTCCTGTTTTTATTCCTTGCTGGCCTTAAATTCATTATAGCCAAGGATGTTTCAAGTTTTGTGGGTTTTGTTGTTGTTTTGTTTTGTTTTTAGACAGGTTCTCAGTATGTATCCCTGGCCAGCCTGGAACCTGCTGTGTGTAGACCATGCAAGCCTGGAACTCATCTCTAGAAATCTGCCTGCCTCTGCCTCTCAAGTGCTGGGATTAAAGGTGTGCACCACTACATCAAATCTTGGTCTCCTGAGTGCCTGGAGTACAGGTATGTGTGTACTACATATTCATTTTACAGAATGCTGAAGTTCAAGCCCAGTGTCTCCTGCATGCTAGGCAAATAACCTACAGAGCTCTGTCTCCAGCCAGTGGTCAGGATCAGGTATTTTCCAGTTCTTGACCTCTTAGCCATAAAGCTAAAAACAAAGATCATAGCTGTGCAAAGTAGCAGGATAACTTTATTGAGAGCAAAGCAACAGGACAGCTCATAGGAGGATCTGGCAGGCCTGATAGCAGACATGAATGAGGGCACCCAAGGCTGCTTGTTACTGTTCAGGGTTTCCTCTTATGGGGTTCAAGAGGAGGAGGAGTTCGGTTCCTAGTGGCATAGTTAGGGTGATTCCCTGTTTTGATTGATACATTAGGTTATAGATAGTTTTCCTACTGCACAAAGTGTTGTCCCATAATGCATCTGATTTTAATCATGTGAATGCCCGATTATGCATAGGCATAAGAGGGTAAGTTGGGGATTCTCTGTACAAGTTCATGTAAGGATACAGTTTTGCCTTAAAACTTCTCCCAAAACCAGCTCAGGACAAATCAGCCCTTGAATTCTTCATGCCTGTATATGTTGGGAATATGCTAGAATAGAAACTGTTTAAGTTTGATTGTTGGTAGGGTAAGAGAAACTTACGATACTGTTTAGAGAAGGGTGTGTGCGTATCCTGACTCAGGTAGGGATCCAGGGAGTGCTGCCCTCCTAGGAATGCTGTGTGGAGAGAGCTCTGTGTGTAGCTCTTGTAGGTGAAGGTAATAATAGGTTGCCAAGCGCATTATTGGAAGAAAAGGGGAGGATGTGTAAGTCAAACCAAGGGGAGTCCCAAGACACTAAGCTATTCCTGTGCTTGACAGCCTTGCCAACATTTGTCTGATGGTAGTCTATAGTACTGGCTCTGTCACTTTGCAGATAGAAAAACAGGCTCACAATGGTGACATGAATTATTTCAGGTCATACCTTAATGCAAACATTTGATTACAAAATAATACACACATCGGGCATTGGTGGCGCACGCCTTTAATCCCAGCATTTGGGAGGCAGAGGCAGGCGGATCTCTGTGAGTTCCAGGCCAGCCTGTGAGTTCTAGGATAGTCAGGGTTCTGAAGATAGACCTTGTTTCAAAAAGAACAACAACAACAACAACAAAAAACAAAAAACCCCACAAAAATAGATAAATATTCTATCATACCCCCACCCCCACTTTTACCTCCCCATCCCC
Source organism: Cricetulus griseus (assembly GCF_003668045.3). Taxonomy (NCBI): domain Eukaryota; kingdom Metazoa; phylum Chordata; class Mammalia; order Rodentia; family Cricetidae; genus Cricetulus; species Cricetulus griseus. The sequence continues at coordinate 73,134,781 of NC_048596.1, forward strand.
ACCCCACCCAGACCCTGCCTTCAGCAGGTCAGGAATTGAAGAGGAAGTTCAAGTCAGCCGCTAATCACACAATAGAACTTTTTTTCTATGAGGGAGCAAAAGCTTAATTCTCTGGGGTCAGGGAAAAAGGGGGAAACACACACACACACACACACACACACACACACACACACACACACACACACACCGCACGCACACACACACACATGCGTGCACACACGCACACACACGCACGCACACGCACGCACACACACACACACACACACACACGCACGCACGCGCGCGCGCGCGCGCACACACACACACACACACACACACACGCACACACACACACACACTTTCAACACGCCAGAGTCTATTTCCCCTTTCCTCCTCCCTGATGCTTCCCTTCACACCTCGCCTTCTACATTTTCCCTGGTGTTTCTGTCTAGCTTTATTTTTCCCCTTGTAGTTTAAATACCCCAGCAAAATATTTCAAACAATGTAAAAATTACAATGTGGTTACATTCTCCCCCCCCCTCCAGACAAAGTTTCTCTGTGTAGCTTTGGAGCCTATCCTGGCACTCGATCTGTAGACCATGCTGGACTTGAACTCATAGAGATCCTCCTGCCTCTGCCTCCCAAGTTCTGGTATTAAAGGTGTGCACCACCACTACCCAGCTACATTCTATTTTTTAAGTGAATGATTACAATGAATACAAGTAAAAACAGCATATCATACATGATTAAACATTTTACATATTACAGGTGAAAAAAAAAATGTTCCCAAGGACCCATATACATTCATGTCTAAGCAACTTGTTACAGATTTATAAAGTGTAAGCAAGCGTGGCATTTTTCTCAGCTAGTTCTTTTATTGGCAGGCTGCATTTTGTGGTTACAAAGAAAGGATCAATCATTTTTATTTATCTCAAAAAGTAATCTTATAAAAATTCTTAAAAGAGGGGCTGGAGAGATGGCTCAGCAGTTAAGAGCACTGACTGCTCTTCCAGGGGTCCTGAGTTCAATTCCCAGCAACCACATGGTGGCTCACAACCATATACAATTCAATCTGGTGCCCTCTCTGGCACCTAGGCAGAACACTGTATATGTAATAAATAAATAAATCTTTAAAAAATACTTAAAAGAATCAGAAATCTAAACTGTTAAACATACTTTAAAAAGTCATTTCTATGTTGAGTCCTCAGAGTGCATACCCACTCAACAACTTTTTATTAAATCATATCAGGAACCCGAGGGCAAAAATGGGTATAAGGAATTAATCATCGCCTTTGATCACCAACCCATCCTAGCCAGAAAGGCGTCAGCAAGTAATAGCCAGGCTGCCTTTGTCCTTGTTCCTTGAAGCTTAACTAACAAAAGTGAGCCTCTCTAAACTTTAAATTGTTCCTCAAGATTTTCTACTTCAAAGATATTGACAAAAACATCTTAACCTACTTACTAATAGTTCTATACATCTGAATTCTTTCTAAGGGTGGTGGTTGAGTCACTAATCTGCTCCAGCAGTCATGCTTGGAAAACAATTACTATAAGTACCAGTAACGCTGCCCCACAAGGGGCTAGACACTCCGAGAGTTTTCATACAGCTCATAGATTATGAGGGACGTGGTGATCTCAAGGGCATTAAGAGAGCTATGCTCAATAACAGCATGAGATCCTCAGGAAACATAACCCTTGTGGCTCTGCCTCTGCAAGGCCACCCAACGTGTTTGTGCTGATTGCTAGCTAGGCTTGTTTCATCAGTTCCAAAGCTGCTTGCTGTTCCTTCCTCATGGTCCCCAACACCCTCCCCCCCAAATTTTCTTCTGTTGGTAATTATGGGATACAGAGGTGTCCTGAGCGGGCTTCAGTGACTTAGGAAAATGGATGGAAAAGGGGTGCAGACTCATCAAAGATGACCCAAATATGGGCAAGCTAAGGAGTGCAGATGGAGGCATCCCAGGCCTGGGGCTGCTGAGTAACTGGGTTTGGTAGGAAAATAGAGCTGATGATTCTGAAATGTGTTGTCAGTGGAGAAAAGGGCGAGTCTGGGAGACAGCAGGGGTTGGGGAGCTGATGTTGATTTGGAATTGAGCCCATTGAACAGGAGGTTTCTGAGGCAGAGTACACAGGGGAAAAGCCTTGTGAGACAGTCTTTCTGTGCAGCTGTGGCTGACCTGAGATCACTATGTAGACCAGGCTAAAGTCAGACTGTCCAGGACCATCTTGCCCCTGCCTCAAGGTTGGGATTGAAGCATGAGCCATTATACCCAGCTCTACTGCAGGTTCCTGATTTTTAAAAGTGCTTGTTCTTGGAAACCCTATCTTGGCATAGAAGGTCCTATATTTGAGCATCATATACTGAAAAGAAGCCCCTAACATACCTCATTGAGCATCCACATCTCCAGAAAGTGAGGCTCCATTCTTGCCCAGTGGCAACCCCGGGAAACCATGCACCTTGCGATGAAGCAGCAATCTTGGGACAAAGCCTCAGTCCCCCTCAGCTTGAAATCCTGGCCTTTACACCCTGCTCTCTATGGTGCCTGCTTCTGTGGAGCAGAGGGCTTGAGCATATGGCTGTAGGCCCCCAAGCCCTCCAGATGTGGTTTTGAGGCTCCTGGCTCTCCTGCCTACAGCCAAGGTTGGTGAACTCTAATTACATAAGACTGATGACCTCTTCTGGGAAAGGAAACTAATTCTTGCCTCATGCTCAAACTAGCACTGTCTCACAGCGCTGCCTACCCCTTGGCTACTAATGCTCATCCTCCTCCCAAGAACAGGCAGTAGAATCTGTAGCCTGGAAGTAAGGGCATGGACCAGGCTCACTGCGGCACCTCATTACTCTCACAGCACCTTGTGCTTGGAGCATGCAGATCAGTATTTAGGGGCCCCGCAGAATGGCCAATCACTTTTAAAACACAGCCAGTGGTTTGTTCATAAAAGGCATGGAGAAGGGTCACCTTCATCCTTCCCAATGTTCTCCAGGCAGGGCCATTCACACGGTACTATGCCAGCTGCTCACAGGTAAGAAGACATCATAGTTTTTCATGTGGTCAGTGATCCCCTGACTCTCTAGGAGCAGGACCACCCATTCCCCACTATCCTTGGAGAAAGGTTTGGCCTGATGGAGTTTTCTTGCCCTCTCCAGAGCCTTACTCTGACTTCTGGATCAAGAGTAGGAGAGAAGATGGGCGGTGGTGTCTCATGCCTTTAATCCCAGCACTCGGGAGGCAGAGGCAGGTGGATCTCTGTGAGTTCCAGGCCAGCCTGGCCTACTGAGAGAGTTTCAGGACAGCCTCCAAAGCTACAGAGAAACCCTGTCTCAAAAAAAAAATAAAAAATAAAAAAGAATGGGAGAGAGTGGAAGGATCATTAGGCCTTTGTGTTAGTTCAGACATACTTCAGCTCATCCAAGAATAATGGCTAACAGGCATGGTGGCCCCTGGGTTTCAGTCGTAACTCTGCACTGTGTGCCAGTGGCTTTCTCATCAGTATGATAAGAAGGTTGGAGCTGGGTGGTGGTGGTGCACACCTTTGATCCCAGCTCTCAGGAGGCAGAGGCAAGCGGACCTTTGTGAGTTCAAGACCAGCCTGTTCTACAGGGCGAGTTCCAGATGACTGGCATTATATGTTGGGAGGTCCAAGAAGCCACTGTGTAAAGCACTGGAAAGAATGCCAACACACACTAAGTACTCAACATATGTAACTGTGGCCAGGCGTAGTGGTAAGCACCTTTAATTCCAGCACTTGGGAGGCAGAGGCAGGTGGGGATCTGTGATTTTGAGGCCAGCCTGGTCTACAGAGTTCAAGGCCAGCCAGAACTGCACGATGTGATTCTAATTTCAAATGACTAAATAAATGAATGTCAGAAGATGCCAGCTCACATCTATCGTATTTCTTACTCTAAGTGTGGGGGACACACGAAAAGATGAAAGAAACCACCTTATAGTTAAATCAATAGGGAAGGGCATTTATGAGTGACACTGTCTCTCAGCTTGAGAGCTGAGGACACAGGAATGATGCTGGGACACTTAAGGAAGCTTCTGTCTGACTACAGCCAGTTTGTGACAAGTGAGCACACTGAATGTTACTGTCAGGTCCCAAAGAAACCCAGGACAGAAGGTACTAGTGCACACCTAGTACCATACCAAAGCGCACACCGGCCGGCTACCAGGCTCACTCAGTAACTGTGGCTCCTCTGTTCTTCTCACCTGCCTCCTATCCTACCCCTTCCCAGCCCTTGGGCTCCACCCCCGCTTCTGTTTCCTATATGACCCTTTCTTTACAAGTTACATGCTCTCTTTGATCTCCCTCTCCTCTTTCTCTGGCTCTCCACCCCTCTCTTTCCTCTCATGAATTGCTTTAGTCTACTGGCCATATTTAGTCTACTACTTTTTCTCCTTGATCTGGACTCTCTTCAGTTGCCTTTGCCAGTACATTCCCTCGTATCTACAAAACCCTTCTCAACCATAACTTGGAGTGGGCATTTCCTCGATTTCACTCAATTACATCTTTGGGTTTTCCAGAGAAGCAGGAAGATGAGAATCTATCACTGTTTCCCAAACTGGTCTCAAACTTCTAGACTCATGGTCCTCCTGCCTCAGCTTCCCGATTAGGCTGAGACTACAGGTGCAGACTCTACACCTGGCTTTTATGTACCGATTGTTAAATGTAGCAATTAACCCAGATAAAACAGAAAGTAAACAAACAAAACCTCCTTTGGACTAATTAACTTCATCTCTGCACCTCCAGCCAGCAGCTCCCCTGCAGTTTCTCCCGCCCCAGGGCTGGGCCCAGTTTTTGCAGTCTGTTCAACAAATTGAGCTCTTGCTACAATTGTTGTGGGCCCTGGGGACACATCAGTGAACACCAAAGCAAAGCTCTGCCCAAGCAAAGCTGACTTTAGCATGTGTGTAGAGGACTGGTAAAAAGAGACAGCAGATTTAAGTTCCCTGTCACAGGGTATGAGGAACAGAGGAGGTAGGTGACCAAGGTGAGCAAAGGTCTGATTGTGGGAGGAGCTAAGGGGACTACTAGAACCAGAGACAAGCTAGAGAAGGGTTTGGAGGGAATGTGGGTTAAGGAAGCTGGTGCTGGGAAGCCTGAAGCCAGCCACACACTAAACCCTAAATAACAAGAGGTCTGCATCCCTTTGCAATTTCTGACACTTGGGTCGTTAGATCCTCAGCCCTCCCACTACCACCTTGTCTGATTCCACACTCTTATGATTTCTTTGTACATGGTGCATGTGTGTGTACACATATGTGCACTCGAGCACGCACGCGCGCGCGCACACACACACACACACACACACACACACACACACACACACACACAGAGTTATGAGTCTGTGATCTTTCTGGGTTAGTTTTTGTTTTTCAAGACATGGCTTCTCTGTGTAACTCCCTAGCTGTCCTGGAATTTTGCTTTGTAGATGAGGCTGGCCTTGAACTCACAGAGATCCACCTGTCTCTGTCTCCCAAGTGCTGGGAATAAAGGAAAGCACCATCAAGCCCGGCTGTTTGTTTTTAAACAAATAAGAGGTTTTATTAAAAATTGCTGGCTAAGACCACACCAGAAACCCAGAATTCTCTGCCTATAGTCCAGATCTGATGTTAGTGCAGAGTATATAAAGGAAAAAAACAAAACAACAACAAAAAACCCAAAACACAAAAAGTTGCAGCGTTTTTGTTTTTTGTTTTGGAGGGGGAGGGTCGTAGTTAGGTAAACTCACATCCTGCTTTTGTGTAAGCAGTGCCTAATTTTACAACAGACATCCCACAGGTGCCTCAATTATCTCCAGCAAGCAAGTAGTTTTTTTTTTTTTTAAAGAAAGCAAAACTAGTGGTTAGTTGCCAGGACCCATTGTCTTGCAAGAACAATAGAGGCAGTTTCTTAATATTAGCTAACTATTCTGGGAAGTCATCTGTCTTGGGCCAGATTGCTGATAGGGTACATTTCCCAAACAAGCAATTTTCTCATGTATTCTTTAAATACAACTGTCTTTACATGTTGAACATCTTATTCACTATCACAAGTCAGTATTTATCCACGTTTTAACACAGGGCTCTTACTGTCTAAACTAGGTTGGCCTTAAATTTACAGTGATCCTCCTGCCTCAGCCTCCAGAGTGCTAGCGTCACAGCTCTGCACTCCCATACAGGGCTTAGTTCTGGTTTGAGACCGGTCCTATTGTACAGCCCAGGCTGACCTTGAACTTCCAGCTCTTGATTCTCTGCCTCAGCCTGCTAATGCCTTTAGGTTACAGGCATGTATCACCAAGCCTGAATACTATTCAACTTTTTGAGGGTAGAAAATTCAACTCTGGCCTCACACCAGGGTTCACTTAAAAGTGTGGCCTTACATATTTTACCTTATGTCTCACGTCTTGCTGGCCTTGTCTGTAAAACAGAGATAATTCAGAGTTGGGATTGTGGTGAGGAGAAAATGAGACACAAGCTGGAAAAATTTGGGAGCCCAGTTACCTGGGTCCTGGGAGATCATTGTGTTGTTTGTTTTGAAACAGGGGCTCATTATGTAGCCCTGGATGGCCTGGAACTATGTGGACCAGGCCGATTTCGAATTTGCTGACCCCCTCCTCGTCGGCGTCCCCCGTGTCTCCCCCACCCCACCCCCAGCAATAGAATTACAGGCATTCATCACTACTTGTGGCTTCCTAGGTCTTTGGAAGGATTGCCTGGCCGTGAATTAGGTACCTTACTTGGGGATGCAGGAAATAATGCTTGCCCACCTTGGCCAGGGACCCTACAGTGGCTTTTCTGCTGCCACCCAGGGCCTCAGTTTCCTCCTCTACGGAGACAGGACCGGGAGGAGGTGGGGGGGGCAGGAGGATTAGAGGGGTGGTGGGGACAGAGGAGTGGTGGGACGGGGTGGGGGCGGGGCCACCTAGGTAGCACAGGCTGGTCTTGCCTGGCCCTTCAGCTTCTGCTCTTACTGCTGGACCCGCTCTGCCCACCCAACCTTTGCTCCCACCTCCTAGTCACCAACCCAGGCATACCAGCCCCATCCCAGGGTGAGTCCAAACAAAGGCCGGTCTCGGGGGACCCGCCGCGGCCGAATCTGAGATCAGCTTAACTGGGCGGCTGGCAGAGCCTTTGGAAATCCGGAGACCCTCGCCAGCCCCTGAGCTCCCCTAAGAGCTGATCTTGAGCGATGCCACTAGACACAGGGAGAGGGGCGTCATCAGCCACCTCCTCGCTTCCGTGCTCCCCTCCCCATTCTTTTCCCAGGCCGTGGGAGGCAAAGGGTTAAATCCCATAGAGCTGATGTTCTGACTCCAGGCTAGAGGGGCCCGGGAAGCTGGGGTCACTTCCTGCTCCGTCCCAGTCACCCTGAACTGGTCCCCGGGTCCTCAGCCTGGAATCACCCCTAGAGAAGGACCCTAGAGTTCCCGGCATCCAGCCCGTCCCCCGAGGCAGGGCACTTAAGGGGTTAAGTCCCCTGGGGCTGGACTCTTGCCTTCCGGCTTTTCCCAGACCCCCGAGCCGTGAGTTGGGGCCGCCTGGGTTCCCGGGGTGGCCTGGAGGCCCGGGACAGCCGCCGGGGAACAATAGGGCCAAGGCAGCGACGACGGGTGCGGGGCGCAGGCCGGGCCCGGGGCGCGGGGACGGCGGGGGCGGCGGCCGGGGGATTGTGGGAACCGCGCGAGGGCCGCCGTGGGGGAGGGGAGGCGCGCGCGCGCCGCCCGCCCGCCGGGAGAGCGAGTCCGGCCCGGGGCGGCGAGGCGGCAGCCGCTCTCCGGCAACCGGGAAGCCCGGGCGTCCGCGGCGGGGAGGGGACGCTGGCGGCTCGGCTGGGCTTTCGGGGCCGGGAACAGGGTCGGCGCTCCGGGCCAGAAGCGCTCGAGTCCGGGTCCGCCTGGGTGCGGGGGGCGGCGTCGAGGGCGGTCCCGCTGCCTCCTTGTCAGGGTCACCCTGGGCCGCGCGCTCCTCCGCGGGAAGGCAGCCGCCGCGGGCCGTCCTTCCCGCCTCGGTCCTCTGGGGGCCCTGCGGGGCCCGAGGCTGGCGCTCTTGGGCCTGGGCTGGTTCCCAGTAGTTATCGCCTCCCTGTCTTTGCTACTTCTTGCATGTGGCCTTGTCATTAACCCTTTCCCTTCTAAGGTAGGCCCCTGAGTTTAAGTTTCTCGGTCCTGGTACCTGGACCTGTCCTCGGTCCACTCGGCAGAGTACCTTTCTCCCATTCGGGGAGGCACCTCTAGTGGTCTCCGTCTACAGATCGGAGAGACTGTGTAGATGAAATTTATTTCTTCCTTTACTCTCACTTCTGCCTCTGCTGCTGCTCTTAGCACTGGTCAGCTAGTTGTCTGTTGCTTCAACTGCTTCACACACCAGCTGCCTCCTGGAGAGCTTTTGTCCCTATCCATACTGTCACCCCCCACGTCTAGGCCACTCCAGGGATCTGTTAAATGTGTAAATGTGAGCGCCCTCTTGCACTTTGTTCCTGTGGCCCTGCTGTCTCTCGTGGGAGTCATCTCGATTTTGAGAGCGACAGATGACTCCTTTCCCAGGGGGCTCACACTGAACTTGCTTTCTGACATCCCTCTGCCAACTCGTTAAAGACATTGAACCAAATAGGTTTCCAGGAGCAAGGGGTGTCTAGGGCATCCAGTCATCCAACAGAGTTTTTACTGGGCACCTGTCCTAGGCATGTGATAAAACGGGGACAAAAAGAACAGAGCAGAAGGATGGGTCCTCGGTGGGTCTGGTAATGGATGGCTTTGGGGACAGCATTACCGAGAGCTCAGAGACCCAGTTTCTCAGACCTTGTCACTGGGTCCAACTCCTCCTCTTATAACTAAGGAAATTCTGCTCCCCGGAATTTCTCCAGTCCATTATCCTTCACTGTCCTGCCAGGAGCCCACAAGTTTGAATCTCATGTGACTGTCAAGGTCACTCATGCTTTCAGACACAGGGGCAAACCAGTCACAGAATACTGCATTTGTGCTCTTAGCTCTGTTACTTCCCAGTTAGAGGCCTTGGAGGACACCCCATACCCCACTCCCGTGTTTCTCCACTAATCTGTAAAATGGACAAATGATCCCTGAGTCTCCCAAGGCAATGAGGAAATAATGACGCCTGGTAGCCACCATGCCTCCCAGGTGTTCTCCACACACTTGCTCATCACCTTCCTTCAGCCCCTTTCCCTTCATTCTGTTTGAGACAAACTCTCTTGTAGCTGACTGACCTTGAACTTGTGACCCTCCTGTTTCTATCCCCCAAGTATAGAGTCTTCTGTAGGAGCCCCTGACCTCAGACTTCCCTTTCCCACCCCTAGACTGACCCTCTTTCTGAGCTTGGATAATGGCAAAGTGCCCTGGTCCTTGTGAGGGAAACTTTTTTTAACCCTTTAAAAAGTGCAAATCTCAGTTCTCTCTGGAGCTCATAAAGGGAAAGTTTATTGGTCTCAATTAGCAGTCCCATAAAGGAAGAAAATTGGAGTCTTAATGAGCTTTGTCTGATTTACAAAATAGCACAGGCCTCTGGGCGTTGGATGTGTGGGGTGAAAGCCTGTCTCCCCTGTGGATGTTGGATAGCGCTCCAGCCTTCAATCTAGGTACAAAGGGTTATGACTGATGGGTTTTTAATTGACTCTTTACATTCACTGAGTTGCTTCATTGCAGTCTTAAGATCTGCAGTGTTTGGAACCAGGCCTCTGGGGCCACAGGGCTCAGGGAGAGATGGCGCCAGAAAAATGAGTGGCAGGTCACTGAGAGTCACACAAGTGGGAACACAAGAGAAGCACACAACCAGGTCGCATTATGTGCCCATCTCTCCCCACCAGAGTACCTGGAACCTTCGAAGTCGGGAGCTCTGGGATGGAGCCTGAGACAGTGCTGTGGGGCCCAGATCTGAAGGGTCCTGAAGAGAGCCGGAACAATGCTCACAGAGGTGAGGGGCACAAGGGACTGTGGCTCTGATGAGACAGTGGCCCTGGCTCAGGGAGGGGCCCAAACTCGGGGCAAACATAGGGGAGGGAAGAGAGACCAGACCCCATGTTCTGAAAGGAGATGGGGGCTGGAGACTCCCTTTCTGTCTGTAGGTGCTGAAAGTGGGAATGAAGAGGAGAGCCCTCAGCAGGAAAGTTCTGGGGAGGAGATCATCTTGGGAGATCCAGCTCAGAGTCCAGAATCCAAGGACCCACCAGAGATGTCCCTGGAGAGCCCCTCCCAGGATGCCTCAGTCCCTCAGGACTCCCCAGTCCCACTCGGTTCTTCCAACCCCTTAGACCACCAGACAACTATGGACCCATCAGCCCCTGAGGTAGTCCCTTCCCCATCTGAGTGGACCAAGGCTTGTGAGACCAACTGGCAGTGGGGAACCCTCACCACCTGGAACAGCACCCCAGTAGTTACTGCCAGTGAACCCAGCCTACGGGAGCTAGTGCAGGGCCGCCCTTCTGGGGCTGAGAAGCCATACATTTGCAATGAGTGTGGCAAGAGCTTTAGCCAGTGGTCCAAACTGCTACGGCACCAGCGCATCCACACAGGTGAGCGGCCCAACACATGCTCAGAGTGTGGCAAGAGCTTCACACAGAGCTCACACCTGGTGCAGCACCAGCGCACACACACGGGCGAGAAGCCCTACAAGTGCCCCGACTGTGGCAAGTGCTTCAGCTGGAGCTCCAATCTGGTACAGCACCAGCGCACACACACAGGCGAGAAGCCCTACAAGTGCACTGAGTGCGAGAAAGCCTTCACACAAAGCACCAACCTCATCAAGCACCAGCGGTCCCACACTGGGGAGAAGCCCTACAAGTGTGGTGAATGCCGGCGTGCTTTCTACCGAAGCTCAGACCTCATCCAGCACCAGGCCACACACACAGGTGAAAAGCCCTACAAGTGCCCAGAGTGTGGCAAGCGCTTCGGTCAGAACCACAACCTGCTCAAGCACCAGAAGATCCACGCAGGGGAGAAGCCATATCGCTGCACCGAGTGCGGCAAGAGCTTCATCCAGAGCTCGGAGCTGACACAGCACCAGCGCACTCACACTGGGGAGAAGCCCTATGAGTGCCTGGAGTGTGGCAAGAGCTTTGGCCACAGCTCCACGCTCATCAAGCACCAGCGGACACATCTACGAGAGGACCCCTTCAAGTGCCCTGTCTGTGGCAAGACCTTTACGCTGAGCGCCACGTTGTTACGCCATCAGCGCACACACACAGGTGAGCGGCCCTACAAGTGCCCCGAGTGCGGCAAAAGCTTCAGTGTGAGCTCCAACCTCATCAACCACCAGCGCATCCACCGTGGGGAGCGGCCGTACATCTGCGCCGACTGCGGCAAAAGCTTCATCATGAGCTCCACGCTCATCCGCCACCAGCGGATCCACACTGGCGAGAAGCCCTATAAGTGCTCCGACTGTGGCAAGAGCTTCATTCGAAGCTCGCACCTCATCCAGCACCGCCGCACGCACACAGGAGAGAAACCCTACAAGTGCCCCGAGTGCGGCAAGAGCTTTAGCCAGAGCTCCAACCTCATCACACACGTCCGCACACACATGGACGAGAACCTCTTTGTGTGCTCGGACTGTGGCAAGGCCTTCCTGGAGGCTCAGGAGCTGGAGCAGCACCGCTTGATCCATGAGAGAGGCAAGACACCTGCCCGGAGAGCTCAGAGTGACAGCTTGCTAGGGCTTGGGGATCCTTCCCTGCTGACCCCGCCACCAGGAGCCAAACCCCACAAGTGTCTGGTCTGTGGAAAGGGCTTCAATGATGAGGGCATCTTCATGCAGCACCAGCGGATTCATATTGGAGAAAACCCCTACAAAAATGCAGACGGTCTCACAGCACACTCGGCCCCCAAGCCTCCGCAGTTCCGCTCCCCCAGGGTCCCCTTTGCAGGCAATTCACACCCAGGTGCTTCGGAGGGCAAAGCTGACCCCCCAGGACAGTCCTTGAAAGTGCCTGAGGGTCAGGAGGGCTTCAGCCAAAGGCTAGGTCAACTCTCCTCAAAGTGCTATGTTTGTTCTCACTGTGGAGAAAGCTTCCTCGACAGGGCTGTGCTCCTGCAACATCAGCTCACCCATGGCAACGAAAAGCCCTTTCTCTTTCCCGAGTGTAGGATTGGCCTTGGGGAAGGGGCAGAGCCCAGTTCCTTCCTAAGTGGAAAGCCCTTTAAATGCCCGGAGTGCAAAAAAAGCTTTGGTCTGAGCTCTGAGTTGCTGCAGCACCAGAAAGTCCATGCGGGTGGGAAGTCCCAGAAGAGCTCCGAGCTGGGCAAGAGCTCCTCAGTGCTGTTGGAACATCTCAGGAGCCCCTTGGGGGCCAGACCCTATAGCTGCTCTGATTGTGGGGCCTCCTTCCTCGATCGACTAGCTCTTACCTGCCACCAGGAAACCCACACTCAAGAAAGGGCCCCCACTCCTGAAGACCCCCCTTCAGAGTCAGCCACCTTGTCCACAAACCAGGAAGATGAGGGAGAGGCCTCTACCCCCCCACCAGGCAGCAGCCATAGGGAAGAGGAAAGTCCTAAAACTCTCTCACAGGAAAAGCCCTATGTGTGTCCTGAATGTGGAGATGGCTTCACAGAAGTTGCAACGCTCCTCCTCCACAGGAGCTGTCACCCAGGTGTCTCCCTGTGAAGTAGGTCTGGAGACCAGGGACCTCTCTCTCCTGAGAATGTGGGGAAAGCAGGACAACCCCATCAGATCATAGAGAAGTGGAGGGTCAAGGACCCTGGGAAGAAGTAGTGTATTTGCATCAGCGATGAGAAGCCTGTGAGATTGTGGGTGGGAACCCCTTATAAGCTGTAGAGAAGAACTGCTGGGTTAGAAGCCCTATAAATATGTAGGAAAAAAACCCTTTAAGTCTGTAGCAGAGAAATCCTATAAACCATAGTGGGTAAAAGCCCTATTAATTGTAGGAAGAGGTTCTAACATGTTTCTAGTCAAACCCATAAAACTGTATCAAAGTCCTTATCAGAATCCTGTAGGGTGGTGGTGGTCTAGGGAATACAGACAGCACTGACTAGTGAGGTGCCCTGGATGGTGGAGGAACACCTGAACTCTTCCTAGTGTTCTCCCCTGGCAGCCTTGGACAGAGGAAAGTGACCAGCGAGGAAGTTGTGCGGGAACGCAGTAGAGCTAGAAAGAGAAGAGAAATGGGGAGGGGATGACTAAGTGCTTCCAGACCCACAGGTGAGACAAGACGTCTGTTGCACTGGGGGTTCTTTGGTGAATTGTGTGTACTAGGGGAAGGAAGACTGGGGGAGGGGTGTTCCTTATCAATAAAAGCCCCCAAATGGAAAAGAAGCAGAAACGACAAGCCATTTTAAAGGCTGGAGTTTGAGGTGTATAACAAATCTCAAGTGTAAGAATATTGAGAAAATGTTGAGAAACCACCTCAGCTATTAGGGGAAAGTTACGTTTGTTTGAAGGAAGCAAAGCACAGTGGAGAAACTGCAGATGGAAGCTAGCCAGTTCCTCCCCCTGGGAGCTTGTTAAACTTCAAGTGCAAGCAGGTCCCAGTTCAGGCTGTCAGGTTCTCCTCAGGCAGGCAGGACCAGTCTTTCTCCAGCCTAGCTGGAGATGTCTACTCTGAGAGGCCTCTGGGGTTTCAAGGGGCCTCTGCCACATTCTCAGGTCTCTCAGGTTTTACCTGAAAGCTAACTGCCACAAGTCTTACTGCAGTGGCAACCCATTTCCTCGAATTCTGTCCTCAGTGGAGAGAGCCACTCGCTGCTAGTCAACTTCCAAAGAATAAATTCCTTCAGAGATTCAAGGCTTGTATGTGCTTGTCCTCCCTAGACTTATACAAGTTCATCAGAGCCACTTGTGGGTTCTCTGTGGTGACGAGGGATGGCAAGACAACAGAATAGACAGCTTTGATTTACCAGCAACACGATGTAAACCTCAGCCTTTTGTGTGAACTCTGTAAGGCTGCCTGCAGGATGAGCCAGCCAGGCTGCACTCGGTGGATGTCCTGACATGGCACAGACTGGACCAGAGTCCTTGAAGAGGCCATGGAAACTTGACCACCTTCTTCATCCCCAGTACTTGGATGCCCTTGAGATGGGGTGGCCAAATTTGATCTTGGCTCGGGAAAGGGAGAGATTTCACCTGACCTTTTTGGCCTTTTTCTCCTTAGCCAGGAACCATTGGAGGGAAACAAAAGGCTGAGAAATGCTCCCTACCAGGCCCATCTCCTCCTCAGACATCACAGGCTAGATGAGTCATTAATCCAGCCAAACCTGCCCACATGCCTGTAGCTCTGTGATGGAGAAGAGACAGTTGCCCTAAAAGTGGTTGAAGAAAAACTTTGGCAAAAACATCAGTAACAAACACCCTTAAAAATGGGAAGGACTGTCCCCTGAATTTGGGTTGCAAAGGGAGTGTCCTTAGCCCAGTGCTGGCATTAGTGACATACTATCCAGAGTAGGAGGACTGATCACCAAGTGATATGACTCTTCAGGAGTCCTGTGCCCAGAAGAGTGACCTGGATCCCTACAAAGCTGTGGAAGAGACCTCTTATTCTATTACCTAAAAGTTCAAAAAGTAGAGACCCATCATCTATCCTGTTTCAAGGACCAAACTCTAGAATACTGGGAGAAAAATGCCAGTCCTCCTGGGAAGAGAGAAAAGGCATGCCTTATATACCTACAGACAGAGAGCCTTGCTAGAGTCCCAAGTACCAGGTTGGGGAGCACCTTGGAGATGGGGAGGAGTCTGTGTATATTGACAGAAATGGAGTAGATACTCTCCTAAGTACAAGCTGATTTGTCCCCTTCTAAGGTGGTAGCAGAAACTAGAGGGAGATTCTGTGTAAAACTAGGAGCAGATTCCCTCAGACCCAGGTCTTAAAGTGTCATCAGAAGTCTGCTGGGGGCAAGCGGTCTATGTAGTCATGGCTGACTGTAGACTATGGAGAACTAAGATGTAGCATATGTGATAGGATGCTCACATGTTCTGGAGACAAGTGAGGGCTATGGTCTTGACTCCAGTACTAAATGGACCATGTGGATAGGTGGTGGACTGGGCTTCCTAGTAGGAAAAAGGCAGACAGAGACCTCGAGGTGAGACCTGTTCTTTTGGCCACCTCCCTCTCAGATCCAGCTATACCACTGAGAGAATCTGTTGCAGGGCCCAGTCCTACTAGCTGGCTCAGGAAAAGGTCTACTGGAATAAAATCTGGAAGACATAATGGCGCCAACTCCATACTGAGCCAGAGCCCTCAGAAGTGCCCCCGGGGAAGAGCCCAAGCATAGGAGAGGGTGGGGCTGATCTGCATTCAAGGGAAACTTAGAATTGGTGTTGAGTATGGAGGTCAAATAGGATTCATAAAGGAACTGGGTGTGAACCATGAATTGGGGAGAGGACTTGAAACCATCATCACCCCCCAGTCTGAAGTGAGTGGCTCCCAGAATCCTTTGCCTCCACAAAGGAAGCCCCTCTCACTTGACTTCTCCCTATGGAGTGAAGGGAAGTCCTATTTTTGAGTGTCTTGTGTCAGTAACAGTGTTGTGTCACCAGTGGTCATGTTGAATAGTTGAAGAGAATAAAGGGAGTAAGATTTCCCAGGTGTTTTCTGTTTTTCTTCTTTCTACTTGCTTAGCCAATGGCAAGCTCAGAACTTGTCTTCTCCCAGAAATGGGGCCCCTGAGGACCCCAAACGCTCCATATTGTCCCAAGCTTGCCCCTTTCCCAGGGGCCCTATGCTTCCTGTCCAATGTCTGCTTGAGAAAGGTTGACAGGTTTATGGAACTTTAAGCATCCATACTTTGTGTGTGTGTGTGGTGCCCTGGCTTGTTGTCCCATAGCCTATAGCTCCTCCTCATGGGAGAAGCTGAGGCTCTAGAAGTGCAGCCACTTACCCCAGACCCATAGGAAATCATGTGGGAAGTTAGAGTGGCCTGCAGGCTTGAGGCTACCTCCCCACAAGCCCTGGCTTTTCTCCTGAGGTTGGGCCTGCTGAAAACTAGGTTTCATCTAAGGCAGTTAGGACAACTACGAGATGGGCCCCTAAAGGGCTGCCTGTGAGCAACGTTAGCCATAGCCTGTCTCTTCTCATCTCTTAAGGGCTCTTGCTGAAGGCAGAAAGGCGTATCCCCGACCTTTCTTTATTTTTAATTAAAAAAAACTTTGGCCAGGGGTGGGCAGGTAGCACACGCCTTTACTCCCCGAATTCCAGAGGTAGAGGCAGGTGGATTTCTGTGAGTTCAAGGCCAGACTGGTCTACTTAGAGAGTTCCAGGACTGCCTCCAAAGCTACAGAGAAACCCTGACTCGAAAAACCAACCAAACAAACAAACAAAAAAACCAAAAACAATTGATGTGTATGGGTATTTTATTTGTATGTGTCTGGGCATCCATGTGCCTGCAGTGCCCACAAAGGACAGAAGGTACGGATCCCCTGCATCTGGAGTTACAGATGGTTGTGAGCAGCCATGTGGGTCCTGGGAATTGAATCCAGGTTGTCTGGAAGAGCAGCCAGGGCTCTTAACCCCTGAGACACTTCTCCAACCTTTACATTATGGTACCTCTAGCCCACATCCCAGAATAGGCTCTCTCTCCCTTTCTGTTCCTGGAATGGGTGAGTAGTCTGGGGAGGGGGACTTGCCTTTTCATGCCCCTGGGTCCCCAACCCTGGGAACGCTAAGGATCATCAAGACTAGCCTCTGTCCTGGAAGCGTCTTCAGTTGGGCAAGGGACTCCAGTGAGAGGGCTCAGAGCAGTAACTGATTTAAAGGCTGAGGTCATGCCTGCCATACTGGGCTGGATGACACCCGGCACAAGTAGTTCCAGAGTATAGGGGCTTCAGGAATAGGGAATTCTCTGCATGGAAGTCAGGAGTGGGATGGGGACAGAGGAGTCAAACAGTTGGGAATTAGAGCAGCGGGTTTCAACATGGGTCATGACTCCTTTGGGAGTGGAACAGCCTATCCACAAGGGTCACCTAAGACCATTGAAACAAATATTTACATCATGATTTAGAACAGCAATAATAGTTATGAGGCAGCAATGAAAATGATTTCATGGTGGGGCTGGAGAGATGGATCAGTGGTTAAGAGCAGTGGCTGCTCTTCCAGAGGACCCGGGTTCTATTCCCAGTACCCACATGGCAGCTTACACCTGTCTTAACTCCAGTTCCAGGGGATCTGGTATCCTTACACTAATGCACATAAAATAAAGTTAAATAAAGTATTTAAAAAAGGAAAAGAAAATGATTTCATGCTTAGAGGTCACCACAGCATGAGGAACTATATTAAAAGGGTCAGTGTTAGGAAGGTGGAGAAGCACTGGTTTAGTACATGAGGATGGAGAGAGATGCAGCCAGAACAGAGGCCAAAGCCTGAGGGAAGGTTAGTGTTGTGAGACACTGAATCACACAGTCCCTCACATGACTTAAACATGGATTCTCAGGTCTGGAGCTTGGGAAAGAACTGCAGGGGTTGGGTTTCGGTGGCTTGCATGTAGTCTTGTCCCTGAATAAATGCCTCGGAGAAAGGCTAGGTGCAAAGGGAAGTCTGGTTATGGTTGAAGGAAGAGATCATGAGGCAGGTGGTTGAATGCAGCACCAAAAGCCTGGGGTAAGCTCTGGGAGTAGTCCCCACCAAATGCCGAGGGTGTGCTTTAACTCCAGCTTGCCTGCCTTGGCCAGGGGAAGAATTCTGACTCATCTATCTCTGGGACCCTGACAAGCAAAGAAGCTTATCAGCCATTTAAGACAGATCCTGCACCCGTGTGACAGACTGATAGTTGTTTTCACTCCCCCGTTGAGGTGGGAAGACTTCTCCAGGCATTGGGACCCTGGAACCTTTAGCCCATCTCTTTGAGTGTGATATGAGGAAGTGGTATACTCTACTTTTTACTCTTAGGTGTTACTACCACTCATGAAGGTTTCACTACCCCAACCCGTACGAGGACTTGCCTCTGAGGGAATAGGTGTGCATTTACTTAAGGCGCCTAAGTGGCCATGACTTAGGAGGATCATGCTGGAGAGCGCTAGTGATGAGCTGGTGCACAGACCTCTCAGAACTAGCTCTACTAGCTCGGGTGGCTGTCTCTAGGATGCAATTCCCTGTTTCTCCCACCTTAACTATCCCAGCACTCCAGTCAGGGTGGCTTTCTTGGTGGCCCAATGTCATCCCCTGCTGAGACTCATGCTTCCGCGAGAGTCCCCATTGCTGTCAGCTCCACTCCCGAGGTCACCGGAGCACCGTAGCCCGTATTTCTGTTTCCAGTCCAACTTGGTTCAGCCACTGTGACCCCACTGAAATCAGGCGGGGTCAGAAAGCAGAGAGGGCCGGGAGTCCTCACGAAGGAAAGATGGCAGAACAGGCCGAAGAGCCCTGAGAAGGCACTGCTATTGTTAAGCCTGAGGCCACTACCATGGGTATGACTGCCGCTTCCACACCCACTCCGACCCGGCTCGGCACCGGCCATGGCGCTAGTCCCAGCGTGACTTCCATGAAAGCTCCACCGGAGGAGCCGACAGCACTCTGAATCCAGAAACAACGTTACACCTTTGGGCAAACGGTTTCCAAGGGCCCAGATAGTGGCCGGAAGAGGCTACAATGAAAAGTCATCGTGCTGAGATGTCATGGTCTGTGTTCGCAGAGTAGGGGTGGGGAAAGCCAGCCAGTAACAAACTGAAGGATTTACCCGCCTTTAGCCCACACAAGAGGGAAACCTCGAACTTCGAGCAGAACTACATCTCCCAGGATGCAACCCAAAAGCTATTATCTGAACAGCCAATGACCGCTAAGGGCGTGGCCAACCCTTAACCAAGGGCTTCTCCAGTATGAGCTGGTTGCTCCTTGAAACAGGTCTCTGCAGATAAGCTTGCCACTGCTCACTGGGACCCACGAAGTTGTTGGGTGGGCTGGAGCGGGTTCTCAAATGTACCCTGCTCCCAACCCTAGATCCACACCAACCCAGGGAAGTATTAGCCAGGTGTAGCACCTAGATTTATGTTTAGACCAAGTGGACTGGCTACTCTGCAACCTAGGGTTGGGTATTTTATTCATAACAATTAGCAGCCCATACACAACACCTCTAGAGCAGAGGCTGTGAGTCCAAAAGACCTTGTAACTATCTGCAACGCCATCTCCCAGCTCCACAGGGTCCCATCTTCACTGTTGAGGAGTCTGTTCAGGCCAGTCCTGCAGGGAGATTCTGAGTACAGGCTAGCCACAGGACAGTAGGCAAGGCTCTACCTTGGAATGACTGGAAGTGCTAGATTGTCCCTTCCCTTCTGGCAAGCTGCACCTCTACAATTAAGACCACCAGGATGAAAGCAGGGCTAGGGCCAGGTGCTCAAGGGAGCATCAGAATGTGTGAGGAAGGGAAAGAGGGCTGGGGAAGAGTGTCTGCTAAAAGAGACTGATGACCCTGAATCAACAAGATGTGGAGGCAGTGTCCGTAACTGCAGAGCTTCCCTGAATAGGGTAGACACCCAAAGCTGCACCTTCTTCAGAACAAAAGCTACACCAGGGCACAGGAAGGCTAAAGCCCGCCCAGGCCTGGAGCCAAGTAGGTGAAGAAAGGCTCCCTGGGCCCAAGACTCAATGCTTGCTCATCACTGAGTTTGTGGAGGCAGGTGGTAAGCCCTTTCCTGGTGGAAGAATTCCTCTTTAGGGGTAAGGATGGATCTGTCTCTCCAGAAGAAACAGGGTTAGGCCAGCTCTCAAGGCTGGATGTTATAAACCTGGGAGAGTGCCCTAGGCTGCAGATCTGACATTCAGGAAAAGATGGCACTCAGCTTGGTTAATTCCACCTCTCCTGCATGCACCAGTAGCCCCAAACCATCTAGGTACATAGGGCTGGGTTCATGGAGTCTGGAAAGGAAGCTGGGGCCATTGCCCCTGGGGAGTGGGGAGCTGGGGCACAGCCCCTAGGGTATATGGATGTTTCAAAGTCCCCTGAGGTTCAGGTTCAGCTGATGTACACACGGTGAAAATCATGGGCACCAAAGGCCGCGTTGCACTTGGGGCACTTCCTCTGGCGGGCCTCATAGCGGCCCCTCACACACTCGAAGCAGAAAACGTGGAAGCACTTGGTAAGCACTGCGTCCTTCTTGCGAGTGTTACAGCAGGGGCAGGTCAACCGCGCCTGGACCAAACAGAGGCATCAAGTTTAGCAATTCTGACAGTGCCGGCACGCCACGCAAAGAGCAGGAGCTCCAGGCCAAGCTCACCCAATGGCAGATGC
Source organism: Cricetulus griseus (assembly GCF_003668045.3). NCBI lineage: Eukaryota > Metazoa > Chordata > Mammalia > Rodentia > Cricetidae > Cricetulus > Cricetulus griseus. Next base: position 73,154,918 of record NC_048596.1, read on the forward strand.
TTCTAGTTCTGACATAACTTCTGAAGGTGGAAACCAACACATCATGAATGAGGAGACAGGCCCAGACACCAAGTTTTCTTTTCTTTCTTTCTTTTTTTTTTTTTTTTTTCGACAGGGTTTCTCTGTGGCTTTGGAGGCTGTCCTGGAACTAGCTCTTGTAGACCAGGCTGGTCTCGAACTCACAGAGATCCACCTGCCTCTGCCTCCCGAGTGCTGGGATTAAAGGTCCTACTTTAATTAAAGGCCACTACTGCCCAGCCCAAGTTTTCAAAATCAGAAAGTTAACTAAGAACAGCTCACAACTGCAGTTCCCCAGCATTTGGGAAACTGAGGCAGGAGTAGTGCTGTAACAAGACAAAACCAACCAACCAAAAATAAAAAATAAAAAGTCCCCAAACAGAAACCATACAAACAAAACTGGAAGGCAGCAGAACTGGGCTCTCCCAAAGACAGGGATCCAGCTGGAATTCTTCCATCTATTGCCCAATTTTCTTCTTTGGGCAAAATCCCCAACTGTTCACCCCTCCTCTCTTGTACCTGCTAAGTCACTGCTGAACACGGCACAATCATGAGAAACACGCTACCTCTACACTCAGTTAGGCCTACCTTGGTGTGACCCCAAGATCCTGCTGTGGACCTTCTGTTAGCCTAACATCTACCTCCCAACTGCCATTAGGAGGCCTCACCTTCGGACCCAGTCCTGCACTAGTGACCTTGGGTCCTGCATGACATGTGTCTGGCCTGTCTGGAGTCCCAGCCCACTAGGTTCAACTTTTCAGATAACTGTTTCCCAATCTCTCACGACTATGCCACCAGCACTGGAAAACCTTCCAAGGCCGTCCATGACAACTGCTACAAAGGGATACCTCATGACTTTCACCTCCTCCACCGCAGTGGCCCAGAGTTCGGGTGATCTGACTACCCTTGGTCCACTCAAGTTCACCAAGTCCTAGGGGCGTCACCCAGGAAGGAAGTTCATCTTCCTAATCTACTCCATCACCACTTTCTCCAAATCCTTAGGTGTCACTTCTGCCTGCCACTTAAATGTTGAGATTCCTAAGGGGAGAAGAATGTCCCCTGTGTGGCTTCTGACTCTGTTGTGGCTGACACTCCACGTGAAGTGTTTTCTCTAGCCCAGCCTTAGCTTCAGGGCCTCTCCAGTCTTGGAGGCATCATGTTCTCATCACCCTTGAAACCATCCCACGACCTGTTCCTAATCCATGGAAGAGTGTTATCTACCTAGTTTCACCACCTGGAACCTGAGCCTCCCTGGTGTCCCTCTTCCTTCATTCCAGCCACGTGACCCACCCCCCAAGTCCCACCTTAGCCTCTTCCATCTCTGGGTCCTTCACTTATCTAAGTGTTAATTTCTGACTCAGTGAGCACACTGCTCTAACAACTCTCCCCAGGCCCCCCTGCAGCTGATGTTGGCCCCACATCTGACCACGATTTTGAATAAAAACCTCTGATGGAGCTGAAGATGCAGCTTAGTGAAGCATGAGCTTGGTTTGTAGACGGCCCTAGGTCTAATCCCCTGCATTGAATGCTCCTCCACTTCCCCAAACCTGATAAATAAAAAGCCTCTACTCTGTGTACAGGCTACAAGCCTGCCCCACACCCTTCGGGGTCTGCTGCTCACCCATCTCTCCTCCAACATCATGGCTCTACCTGGGGCCTTTCCCGTACATAAGCTCTCACCCCATTCTCTAAGCTTTGGGTCTATCTTAGGCGACAATTCCTTCTAGGAAGCCAGTTGCTACACAACCCCTTCCCAACCTCAGGGCTGCTCTGGAGACTTCCTTTGGGCTCTTACCATGCCTCTGACATCACATTACTTATCACAGAGATGGCAGCATTACCATCAATTAACTGCTGGGGTCGGGACAAAATCCCTCCCCTGCCACATGGCACATACACAACAAATGGGTTCTGACTGCACACTTAGTGTCTTCTGCCGTCCTGCCTCATTCTCCAGCACCAAAGACGACCCAACTCTCAGTAGCCATCACCACATCCCACCTTATACTCCTTGATCTCCTCCTGCAGGATCTCATCAGCATCTGCATAAACCTCCACCTTCCTTTGCTTCTCCAGTTTGCGCCGCAGCCGGGAAATATCCTCCTAGATCAGAAGATGCCAGGCTAAGAACCTGCATGCCTGCATGCCTCCCGCACTGGTAACCCACAGGCCCTCCCCAAGCACATACCTGAGCCCTCTTGAGATTGAAACTCTCTTTCTCTCGGGCAGCCCGGCTCTCTGCCAGGCACGGCTGGATCTCTCGAAGCCGAGTCTGCACATGCTCCAACTGCACCTTCAGGTCCTCAGCCAACTGGGCTGCTTCTACAGCCTGAGGTGGGTGGGAACAGAAAGAGAGGACTGTATGCCCAAGCCTGGGGGGCCACAGTCCACGGATCCTTCTGTCAAACATCCAGAGTGACGTCTGCACTGAGGCTGACCCTGCCTTGTGGTCCACAGCCTCACATCTTCCCAACACAGCTCCTTACTGTGTAACAGTGCTCCCTCTGGCCTTTGAGCCTCCAGCAGGCTCTTCTCTCTCCTGCCATCAGCAACTCTCCCTGGGATGCAGCTCTAAAATCATGTCTCCAAGGAGCACTATTACTTTTTCACACAGCCTTAGTTTCTTTCATCAAGCTGTTTGAACCAAGTATAGTGTGGCATGTGTTTGTCGTTCCAGCAGTTTGGAGGCTGAGGCAGGAGGATCACTGAGAGCTCAATGCTAGCCTGGAATACAGTACAAACTTGTTTGAAAAAGAAAAAGAGCCTGGTGTGGTGGTGCACACCTTTAATCCCAGCACTTAGGAGGTAGAAGCAGACTCTCTGAATTCAAGGCCAGCCTGGTCTACAGAGAGAGCTCCACAACAGCCAGGACCAACTGCACAGAGAGATTCTGTCTCAGAAAACAAATGAGCAAACAAGAAAAAAGGAAAAAGAAAAAGATGTGAGTGACGGGCAGCGTGACTTATGTGTGGTGTCACTGGTGGGGAGGGAGGGCTCACCCAGTGCTGGTTAGCATAAAGCCGAGCATGTAATAGGGACATAAAAATCCTGCTTACATGAATGAATTCACCAGAAGAGAATACACCAATAGTTATGAAATCAACATTAATCCGGTCTCTTTAAATTCTCTCTTTAATAATTTAATATTTCCATTTTATGAGCATTGGTGTTTTGCCTGTATTCATGTCTGTGTGAGGGTGGTGGACCCCCTGGAACTGGAGGTACAAACAAGTGAGAGCTGCCATGTGGGTGCTGAGAATTGAACCTAGATCCTCTGGAAGAGCAGCAATCTTAACTCTGAGCCATCTCTCCAGTTAATCCTCTTTCTCAATCCACTTTCAAACAAAGTCTCTAAATATTCCAGCCCAAGCTGGCCTCAGACTTGCTAGGTAGCTGAGGATGACCTTGAACTTCTTGGCCCTCCTGCTGACCTTTCCAGTGCTGAGTTTATAGGCCAGTTTTTATACACCATCATGCCCAGTTTATACAGTGCTGGAGCCTGAACCCAGAGCCTGATGTATGCTATGGAAGTTTACTCACCGAGTTACATCATCAGTCCGTTTTTCTTTTGTTTAATATAAACACTTATACTCTCAGCACCTGGGAGCCTGAGGCAGGAGGATCAAGAATTCAAGCTGGGCTGAAGAGATGGTTCAGTAGTTAATAACACTTGAGTTCTGGCAAGGGACCTGGTTTCAGTTCCCAGCACCCATGTGGCAGCTCACAGCCATCTATAACTCCAATTCAAGGGTATCTCATGCCCTCTTCTGGTCTCTCAAGGGCACCAGGCAAGCTTGTGGTACAAAGACGAACAAGTAGGCAAAGACATTCATATGCATAAAATCAAATAAGTAAATATAAAAACTAGTGCATGTGTTTCATCTCAGTACTCAAGGCAGATCTCTGTGAGTCTGAGGCCAGAGACCAGCTCTGTCTAGTCTACATAATGAATTCCAGGACAGCAGGAGCTAAATAGAGAGATCCTATCTCAAGACACACACACAATAAAAACAATTAAAATCTATCACTGCCCACACAGTAGTTGGTGAAGTGTTCACAAGCACCTGAGTTTGATTTCCAGAACACACAATTAAAAAAAAAAAAAAAAAAAAAAAAGAAGCAGAACCAAGCTTCACCCTGATCACCTATCAGGACTGCCAAGCAGAGCCACGGGGAATACATGCTCAAAAGCCCAGTCTTACCTTCCTCTTGTTAAGCTCCAGGGCCTGGCTGCGCAGGGTCAACTCCTTCTCCACACCCCCAAGGCTGCCCTGCAGAGCCCGCTCCTTTTCCTCAAGCTTCTGCACTGTCAGCAGCTGGGCATCCACCTGCGGATGGGAGGCCTCAGTACTGGGTGCAACCTCTCCAGCTTCATCCACAAGTGTCACACCATAGCTGCCATACCTGAGACTTGAGGCCAAGAACCTGCTCGCCCAACTCATCCTTCTCCTCTCGGAGCAGCTTGTGAATCTGGTTGGCCTTGATCCGCTCTGACATGAGTTTAAAGTTGGCGTCATCCTTTTCCCGCAACTGCTGCAGCAGCCGCCCATTTTGCTCCTGCATGTCTTCAAAAGCCTGGCCTGTCACATCCATCTCTGACAGCAGTGCCTCTTCCTCCTGCAAGGGGGAAGGAAGGAAAGATAGAAAGTGGCAGATTAACAAGATGGCTGCTGGGAACTCCCAAGAAAATAGTATGTACCCAGACCATCAAAATGTCACACACTAAAGGCACTTAACCAGCAACCACAAGCAAGAAGGGAATCTCACCTGCTTAGTGGCACCCAATTTGCGTTGCAGGTGTTCTATCTGCTCCTCTGCCTGCCGGATTCGTCTCAGGGCATCCTCATCTGCAATCTTCTTGCTTTCTCTTCGATCTCTTTCCTCCAGTTCTCGGATGCGGCCCCGAAGCTCATCCACCTGCATTCATGGGAGGGAAGCTCTCAAACATTGGTCCGTCCGCACAGCGACACCACTACTAGCTTGCTTTGCATAGTGACAGAATTCAAAAAGCAGCAAACTTGCTGACCCCAAGGCTCTGAAGTCCCTGGGCGAGACTGTGCATGCCCCGCCCCTGGCCCTTACCTCAGCCTTGGCCTTCCGTTCAGCTGCCATCAGCTGCACCTTATCCCGCTGTTCCTTGGGTGCAGACTTGTACATGTCCAGCAGCAGCTTCATCTCCTTCTGACTCTCCTGGGCCTTCCTAGAGAAGGGTACAGAAGGGGATCTTAGTAAGAAGAACTGAAAGCTACTTGACAGGGGAGGAGACAGCAATAGGGCCTCACTTGAGCTCTGCTCGAAGACCCTTGAGCAGTTCTGACTCTTTCCTCTTTGCTTCCTCAACCTTGGCCTTTTCTCGATCAGCCCTTGAGAGAGCTGAGGCTACAGGTGGGGGCCCCAGGACAGGCCCTTCCCGTTCCCGAAGTTCTCGCTTGGGTCTGGCCTCAGGTTCTCGGCCTCGAGAGGGCAAGCCCTGGTTTCCAGGGGTTAGGGCCAGGGCATCATCTTCAGAGGAGACCAGCTCCTCCTTCTTTACTGAAGAAGCAGCAGGGGTGGCTCCAGGCACTGCAGCTATCTCCTTTTTGCTGTCAGGAGTACCTCCAGGGCCTGGCCCACCATCTTCTTTCCCTGGGGCTAGGGCATTGAGGCCAGAGTCATCTGGGTGGCTCAGGCTGGGGATGCAGTGGGAAGAGCCACTGGCCTGGGCCCGGAGCTGTACAGACAGAGAAAAATAGGAATGAGGTGAGCCACTGCCCACTAAGATCTAGCGAAGGCTTTCCCCAGGCAGCTCCCTCTCCTTACTTTGCCAATCTCAGCCTGTACTTCTCGAAGTTTCCGCTTATATCGCTGGGCATCCCCTTTTAGCTGGTGATTATGATTCTGGAGACTGCTAATCAGATGGCGCATCTCACGGTTGATAGGCCCTGAGAAAAAGTCAGAAAGTGGGTATGTAGGACGATCTCCTCCTAACTCTCCAACTCCCCAGAAGGGAAAGAAGCCAAGCAGAGCCCATACTCCCATTGTACAGAAAGGGAAATTCTGCCACTCACGTGGCAGCTCACAGTTCCAGGTGATCTGGTGCCTTCTGGCCTCTGTGAGCACCAGGCACACATGCAATGAGGTGCACAGACACATGCACGAAAGCGAAATACTTATACACATAAGCATTAGGCTTTAATCCTGTTATGTGTGTTTTACTTACATGTATGTCTGTGCACAATGTATGTGTACTGTAGTGCCCCCAGAGGCCAGAAAAGGACTTCGGACTGCTGAGAATTGTGGGTATTGGGATAAAATCTGAGTCCTCTGGAAGGGCAGTCAGTGTTCTTCCCCACCCCAACCTTCCCTGACTTCAACTCCCAGAGACAGGGTTTCTCTGTGTAGCCCTGGCTACCTTGGAACTCAGTCTGTAGACCAGGTAGGCCTCAAACTCAGATATCTGCCTCCCAAAAGCTGGGATTAAAGCTGTGCGCCACTACCGCCTGGCTGTAGTCAATGTTCTTTAACTACTGAGATATCTTTTCAGCTGCGGAAGGGATGGGGGTGGGGAGGAACAATACCTTTTTTTAAAAGATTCATTTTTATTTCATGTGTTTTGCCTATACACCCTACCTGGCCTGGAACTTACTTTGTAGACCAGGTTGGCCTTAAACTCAGAGACATCCACTGCCTCTGCCATCTGAGCGCTGGGATTAAAGGCTGTACAAGCATCTTGATGTGTCCCTGCTTCACCTCTACAGGAATCTTCCATGGTTTTTCTTTTATTGTCGTCTATCACCCTAGAGTTTACTAGAGTCACTCCACAACAGCAGAGATTCTTCATTTATTGGCAGAACCCCAAAACCTAGCATTGAGTGTGGCTCACAGGGAGTACTCAATAAATCTTTGTGAGACAAATCTCTCAGAGGTTAGACCAGCTCACAGTCTGGTGACACCTGCTCAACTTCCCATCCCAGCTGCTATGACACTGGGAGTGACACAGGTAGTGAGTGTAGTGCCTGTTTTCTGTGGCCAATGGAGACTCGGAGAAAAGCTCCTCATTAAATCTAGATAAGCAGCCGCAAGGTTCCAGCACCCTTCTAGGCTTATCTCTACCCAATCCCACCACGTACCAGCCTGCTCGTTGGCCGCAAGGTTCTGTTCAAACTCAATGCGCAGCATCTCATACTCCTTTCGTACCTGGGCCAGGGTATCCTCCAACTGGATCACTTCTGTGCGCAGTTTCTTCTGCAGCCCCAATTCATCACTCTGTGGGTCGAGGCATTTAAAGACACAACCGTATGAGAATCCTACCCCCATACTAATGAAAAGACCTAATTTTTGCTTACAAAGAAATAAAGCTGGCAGACGGAGGTGGCACATGCCTTTAATCCCAAAACTTGGGAGGCACAAGCTGAATTCAAGGCCAACCTGGTCTACAAGGTGAGTTCCAGGACAGCCAGAGATACACAGAGAAACCTTGTCTCAAAAAGAAAAAAGAAAGAAATAAAGCTAGCACTGGTCACTTAATCTTCTATCTCTCCAGAAAAAAAGGACTCCAGTAATCGAACGTAAGATAGATAAATACACCAAGCATCATGGTGTATGCCTTTAATCCCAGCACTCAGGAAGCAAGGGCTTGTGGATGACTTACACTGGAGGCCAACCTGGTCTATATAGTGAGTCCCAGGCTACCCAAGCCTACATTCTGACACCTTGATAGAGAGATGGCTCAGCAGTTAAGAACACTGGTTGCTCTTCCAAAGGACCTGTGTTTGATTTCCAACCCATATAACTGCTCACAACCCTCTGTATCTCTAGTCCCAGGGGATGCAACACCCTCTTCTGGTCTCTGTAGGCACTAGGCAAACTGTGCTGCACATGCATATATACAAGCAAAACACTTATTTATTTATTTGTTTATTTATTTTTGGGTTTTTTGAGACAGGGTTTCTCTGTGTAGCTTTGGAGCCTATCCTGGCACTCGATCTGTAGACCAGGCTGGCCTCGAACTCACAGAGATCTGCCTGCCTCTGCCTCCTGAGTGCTGGGATTAAAGGCGTGTGCTACCAACGCCCTCAAGCAAAACACTTATATCTAAAAATAAAATTTAAAAAGGAGGCAGCAGCACTGGGGAGATCACTCAGTTGTTAAGAGCACTGGCTGCTCTTACAGAGGACCCAGGCTCAATTCCCAGGACCCACATGGTGATTTAACCGTCTGTAACTCCAGTTCCAGGGGATCTCATGCTCTTTTTGGGCCTCAGGGGCACACAAGTGGTACACAGATGAACAAACAGGCAAATACCCACATGCATGAAAACTTTAAATAATACATACATACATATATAACATCATTAGTTTTTTTTTTTTTGGTTTAGTCTTTTTATTGTTTTTTAAATAAGAACTAATACATGTAGAACTAATACAAGTCCTAAAATATTTGGCACTAATATTTCTTTTTGGAAATCCAGCTCAGTTTCTTTTAATGTTAATATGATTAAAAATTAACAGGAATAAACTAAAATTTATTTCCATTGCCATATAAAGTTGCTGTTTTGCTACCTGGAAAATGCGCAGTAGAAACTGGCCTCTGAAGGCTTTCCTTGTGTTTTCAATGCTTCTCTTAGAGAAAATATTAAAATTGGCTGGAAACAAATAATTGTAAAATGCCATTACCAGGAAATGCCTGAGTCATTCTTAACTCTGTGACTTCTGGAGGGAGAGGTGCTGAAGGGGTTTAGAAGGAGCTCTTTCTATGGGTGTGGTCTGCATCCAATTAATACCCAAGCAGAAAACGGTTTCCAGCACGGACACTGCTCTAATGCACACTACTTGCTACCAGAACAACCAGCTGCGTTTTTTTTTTTTTTTTGGGGGGGAGGGGTGGTGGTTCAAGACAGGGTTTCTCTGTGTAGCTTCGTAAACCAGGATGGCCTTGAACTCAGAGATCCACCTGCCTCTACCTCCCCAGTGCTGGGATTAAAGGCGTGCGCCACCACTGCCTGACCACCAGCTCCTTTCTATAGTCATTAAACCAGTTTGTATCTTAATGGGCTTGTTTTCTACTCTGGTACTTTACATCTGATTATTAAAGAAACAGTAACTCAGCTGGATGGTGGTGCATGCCTTTAAATCTGGCATGGTGGAGGGAGGGCAGGGCAGGTGGATCTCTGTGAGTTCAAGGCCAGCCTGGTCTATAGAGCGAGTTCCAGGCTATTCAGGGCTACACAGAGAAACTCTGTATTGAAAAAAATAAAATAAAAAAATAAAAAGAAGAAGAAAAAGTAACTCTTTGGCAGCAATGGATCAAGTCCCATTTCATCTCACCGTGCTTGTGATTTTAGTGTTCTCTTAGCCCAGGTCTTACAGATAAACCATTTATGGTGGTTATAATGATACTTTTAAAATAATAGAGTTAATGATTAAAATTGGAAGAAAAACACATCCCAGTCTTACCTCTGGCCACGGAAGAATCTATGCCCAAAGGACTCTTAGCAGGTACACAAGGACCCATGGAAGCTCAGGAATGTCAACTCTAAAGGTCTAGTTTTCACCCCCAGCCCCAACTCATTCCAAGACCATACCTCCATATGCTCAATGTGTCTCAAGTGGGAGTTCTTGGAGGCCAGCAGCAGCCCCCGGGCCTCATCTAGTTGGGTCTTCACTTGCAAAGACTCATTGTAGAGCAGTGAAAACTGGGCCTGTAGCATGCGGTATTCCCCGGTCTCACGAACTACCTCCTCAGGAAGGCTCCGCAGGGCCACCTGGGTGAAGATGTCCAAAAGGGTCTTATTAGCACCAGGATCTGAGGCTTAGTGGAGGCCCTTTCAGCTCAACCAGAGCCTACCTTGAGACGCTCGTTGGTCCGAACAGCCCCCTGAAGCTCAGCCTGAAGCTTCTCTAGTTCTGCCATGCGGCTATTGGCCAATTCCTGGTTTTCTTCCAGCTCTGCATTCAACATCTCAAACTAAGGAGTGGAAGGGGCTGTGGTAGGCAAGACCAGGATGGGCAGTGTGCTCCCCTAAGAGTCCTCCATCCAGTCCTCCCAAGCTCCCCCTGCAAGAGCACTGACAGAAAACTCCAAACCAAGGGTTTTCCTTTGGCTCTCAGGAAATGGGAGAAAAATCAGTCCTGCATGGGAATATCTTCCTTGTACTTTTTCTTTATTCTACTAATTACCAACTTATGTAGTGCTTATTACTTGTATGTCCTCCGAATAGAACCTAACTTCCATAGAAGCTTTATTGGAACAGTTGGGAGTTTATTGACAATTTGATTTGAAGCTGTATGGTGGTTCAAAGCCTATAATCTCAGCACTTGGGACACAAAAGTAGAAGAATCAGTCACCCTCAGCTACACAGCAAGTTTAAGGCCAACTTGGCCTATGTCATGAGACCCTGCCTCAAAACAAAGAAAACATAAAAGGATTGCAAAAACAGACTCAAGTACAACATTAAGGAGAGAGAGAGGTGCTCAAGATAAAGTCAACTAAAGCTCCGGTTTTCATTCATCCTCATTAATCTGCCTAGTTCCTGGCACTTAAGTTCTGGAATTATTTAGTAAGTATATAAATGAATGAAAGGAGAAGGCGCAACACTGTCAGCTACAGACTCAGATACAGATGGTTGCCCTGCAATGAAGGACCCGAGGGAACTGCTGCTCACCTTCTGCATGCTAAGTGTGATCTGGCCTCCCTGGAAGCCCGAGGAACTGCCAGACACATAGTAGCCAGAGTTGAGCTGCAGAGAAAACAGACACAATGGATGTGAAGGGCAGAAGGTAGGGCCCCAGGTACTCAACTGGGCTCCATCCACTCCTGTACCTGCTCCAAGGCCTCTGCCAAGTGCTTATTGAGCTTCTGTTCTCGCTTGCGAAGCTTCTCAATGTCCCACTGTAGGTCCTCCACTGTCGTCTCCATCTCCAGGACCTTGGTCTCTGTTGATGTCACTTTATCTTGGAGCTCAGAGTACTGCAGGCAATGGAAAGTGGCTTGGCTTCCTAAGATCCTTAGATGGCAAACCCAAACCCTGCTCCAGTTCTAACTGCATCCAAGAATCTGATTCCCACCTCCAGTGAGATGCGGTGGTGCTTCTCTTGTAGCTGAGTGGCCAAGTCCTGTAGTCGACGGTTCTCTCTGCCCAGCTCCCGGGTGCGTACCCGTGCTACCTCCCCAGGGGCCTCACTGTCCCCTAGGAATGCAGAGCCCAGATGAGAGTCAAGCCCTGGGTAACCAAGCAAGCATTAACTAATCCTGAAGTTTACATGCTGAGTGTGTGAACTAGCTGTCTCACCAATTGCTTATGACAAACCCAGGAGATGAAGCTAGCTCAGACAAGGAACCATTTATCCAAACAGCTGATACTAGGTAGGGAGAACTAAGGATGGGAGAAAGAAGGCTGTTGCCACAAAAAGCCTGGGTACTTGCCTCTCAGTTTAGTGGGACAATAGCTGCCTCTAAGGTTTGCACAGTGTCCCAGAGAGCCCTCTCACTGCAGGGGTGTGACCCTACCAGGACCAACAGTTCCTCCAGCCAGCCATCCCTCTGGAGTCCCATTTCAGAAATCAAAGCTGAGATCTCATCTTGAACTAAGTTGTTCCAACAAGAATGAGGCTGACTATTCACTGGGAACTCTGACATCCAAGAATTACTGAGATTGGGAGGGGGACTCCTAAGGATGCAGGTGGGGATGGACTTCTCTAGAGGGTCTAGAGAACTAACCTCGGCTGTATACTCGCTGACAGAGTTCTTCCACCTGACGCTGTAGGCGGTCCGAGGCCTCCACCACCCGAGACACAGCAGCCTTGGAGAATTCCATCCGTCCCTGCAGCTGCAGCTCCACTTCCTCACTGCTGCTGGCACCCAGTGCCACCACAAAAGCCAATGCTGGCTCACTGAGAGGGGTTCGAAACTGCATTGGCAGGGGTTCTGGAAGGGACAGATAACCCCCATAGGAATAAAGGCAGCAATGACCATCAAACTGTACCAAGTTCCACAATGAGTGCTTTAATCTCAATGGCTAACCTAATTAATACAACCTGGAGAGTACTCTTGTCCCTTCTTGACAGGGAGACTCCTAAAATTTAAATAAGTAATTTTCTTTTCTGAATGGGGTCTTATTATATAGCCCTGGCCTCACCCAAACACACTGAGATCCAGCTGCCTTGGGGGCCCCAGTGCTGAGATAAAAGACTTGCACTACCATGCCTGACAACAGTTTTATTTCCTCCTTTTTTTTTCCTTCACGCTGTAGACCAGGCTGGCCTCGAACTCAGAGATCCACCTGCCTCTAACTCCTGAGTGCTGGGATTAAAGGCGTGCACCGCCGCCGCCGCCGCCGCCGCCACCACCACCACCACCACCTGGCAAGTTAATTTTCTTAAGGATCAGCGACATCACATCTTCAGAAGGCTCCTCTGCCCTCTCAATCTAAAGTAGAACCCAGCCTCCTGCCGTATTTGTTCCTTTATAACAATGCCAATTACTTTTTACTTACTATGGTTTATAGTTTCCTTTATGGCAACAATATATTTCTTCTTGCTTACCTCTGATCCCTCTATGTCTAGCATAATTCCAAAATTGAGTACTCATTTTGTTTTCTTTTTTACTTTTATATCTGTGATGTGTTTAAGAATGCCAAAGATGGGCTAGAGAGATGGCTCAGAGGTTAAGAGCACTGGCTGTTTTTCCAGAGGTCCTGAGTTCAATTCTCAGCAACCACATGGTGGCTCACAACCATCTGTAATGAGATCTGGTGCCTTTTCTGGTGTGCAAGCATACATACAGGCAGAACACTATATACATAATAAATAAATAAATCTTAAAAAAAAAAAAAGAATGCCAAAGACTAGTATCCAGTTTGGTTTTGTTTTTTAATAACAGAGGCCTGGTTTTGGTGGCGCTCGCCTTTAATCCCAGCACTCAGGAGGCAGAGGCAGGAGGATCTCTGAGTTTGAGGCCAGCCTGTCTAAAGATCGAATTCCAGGACAGCCAGGGTGACATAGACCCTCCCTCGAAAAAAAAGCATAAATAAATAAATAATAAATAAATGAAACAATAGAAATCCACCTGCTTCTACTTCCAGAATGCTGGGATTATGAAAACTCAGTTTGATTCCAAAATTTTGTTCTTGCTCACCATTTAATTGTGTTTTTTAAATTGCCTTTGAGACAGTCTCTCTGTGTAGCTGTGTAGCCATGGCTGGCCTTGAACTCCAGAAGAGAGCCACCAGCTTCTGCCTCCTAAGTGCTGGGATTAAAGGTGTGCACCACTACATCGGGTATGAAATCAACTTTTAAACAGCTGTGTGGGAGGGTGCATTTCAGCAGCCCAACACCAAAGCCACCTCAAGACTTTTTTCAGAAATTAAGGTCCCCAGGGCTCTTGTCCTACCCCTCAGATCTGAGGTCCCTGGGTCTGTCCGAGGGATCCCATCACGAGTGAGCCCCTCCTGGCACCCAGGTGCCTCAGTTCCCGAGGACAGCTCCCTCTGGCGCTCATGACATCGGAGAAGGGCTTCCACAGTCTCATCCAGCTAAAAGAAGAAAGAACCAAAGAGGTTATGAAAGCCTCGGTGCCTTCCCAGCAGGGCGATCTTCGGGCATTCACCTGGGCCCAGTAGCGGTTGACGATGAGGAGCGTGGCGTCGTCGGTGGCCTGCCTCTTTTCCAGTTTCTCAATTCTCTCCCGCAGCTCGTCCTCACAAGCTTGCCGCTGCTCCAGCCGCTCGGCCAGCTTCTTGTTCTTGAACTGCAGTACCTTGGAATCCATCTCCTCCTACCAGGGGGGAAGAGGCAGAGAAGTGTCAGGCAGGGACTGGAACCATCCCAGGGACAGGGGAGGACAACTAGATTGAAAGCGGAGAGGCATACTAAGGATAGCAACCAGTGAAATTTAAAAAGACTCAGACACAGACAGAGAAAATATCTTGGTCGTGAGAGCTTCATATTCTGTTTCTACTTCTTTTCTAACTAAAGTTTTTGACTGATCGCACGACTTACGAGAAGAAATTTATGTGTGAGTAGAAGGAGAGAAGGACTCCACAAAGTTGTCCTCTGATCACACGCGCGCCGTGGCACGCCCACGGCACGCCCACCGCACCCACCCCACCCGACTCGCACCCCCGTTTTGCGTATATACACACGTGCACACACGAGATTCTGAGCGCTTTGGGCTGAGGTCAAGCAGGAGTTTAGCAAAAGCCCACCCACCGTGGAAGAGATGCCCCCGAGACGAATGGGCTCTATCAGAGTGGTCGTGGTCTTCTCCTCGCGGTTCAGCTTCTTCTCTGGGGGTCCTGAGCCCCCGTCGCCGGCGGCGCGCTTGTTGCTGAGGCCAGACATAGCGGCGGTGGCTGCTGGGCAGCTCGGGGCTCTCCCGGGCCGGCGGGCGGCGAGCGGGCGGGCGGGCGGGCGGAGGCGGCACTTCCGTCACCTGCAGAAAACCGAGGGCAGACTACGGACGCGTCCGGGGCTCCGCAGCCCCGAGCGTCCCAGGGGACACACCTGCCGGACCCCGCCCCCGCTGGCCCAGGGTCCGCACCCACGGTAGGGTCAGCCGAGCGCCACCATCTTGGACTTCACCGGACGTCACCGGCCGCCAGACGCACAGCGCAGGCGTCAGAGCAGCTCCGGATGTGGCGAAACTTATTTCCTGTTTCTATTGGTGGCTCTAGGTTCCGCCTCTTGAGTCCTTGAGTTTTTTTCGCGATCGACTGTGTATCTCTCAGTGATTGGCCAGTAGGCCGTTCCCATAGTTACTGAGCCCGCAGTTGCACTTTGCAGTATAGGAATACAGAGGCCGATCTGCTGTTGGAGCCTTTCCTGCTGCTATTCAGGAAACCCGGTTCACGATCGCCTGCAACTTCAGACTCAGGTGGTACGTGCTCTCTTCTGGCCTCCGTGGACTCCCGCGAACGTGCTTGCGCGCGCGCGCGTACACACACGCACACACACACACACACACACACACACACACACACACACACACACACACACACACACACACACACACACACACAGAGTTTCTTTTTAATTAAATCTTTAAAAAGAGGGACCCCCAATAAGCAACTTTGAAGAGGCACGTGCAACTTGTTACGCATGCGCTCTAACTTCTCAATGATTGGCGAGTGCTTGTACTTTCTACTTTGCTTAACAACGGTCACCGGGGAGACTGGACTGGGAAGACGCCCCCTGCGGATTGGCTGCCACCGGCTTCACCGCTTGTGAGAACCACTAGAAGGGGCAGGTCCGGGCATTGCGGTGACAGAGCTGGGCGTCCCAGAGCCTGGGCGAGAGAGCACTTGACTGTGCCTCAGAAGAGCGAAGATGATCAGCCCCAAATCCAGCCAGGTCCTGGGAGTTAAGATGCAGTCGGAATTTGAACAGCTTCCCCAACTGGAGCAGGATCTTGAGAGTTGTGCCAGGTCGGAAGGTGGATCGGTAATAAGGACAGAAACAGACGTGCAGACCGAGTCCACCGCCGAGGCCTCCACCTCTGTGGGAGTGGCTGAAGATCCTGGAGCCAACTTGTTCCCGGTGAGAGCCGGACAGAGCTGTCCACTAATGAATATTTATAAAAGATTTCCCCGCAAGGCACTGACAGTCATTACTTTTGCTAGCATCCGAGGCATTTCTGGAGTTGCCATGTTAATAGGCTAGTAAAACCCGGCCTCGCCCCCTTTATTTTTTTTGCGGGGGGGTTCGAGACAGGGTTTCTGTGTGGCTTTGGAGGCTGTCCTGGAACTAGCTCTTGTAGACCAGGCTGGTCTCGAACTCACAGAGATCCTTCTGCCTCTGCCTCTCAAGTGCTGGGATTAAAGGCGTGTGCCACCAACGCCAGGCTCGATCCCTTTATTATACATAAAATTATAGCATTCTGAGACCCGCTAGACATTCACGACGGACCAGGGACTAGGCTCTACATATTGTAATAGCTCTTCTTGCCGTGATCTGTTTTCTCTCCACAGCCACCGCTACCCCAGCCCCGGATCTGTATGTGGTGAGTGTGGAGAGCCCTGGGGAAAAATTACACTTCTCATTTGTATTATTCCTTTAAGGTCTCCCCAACAGTCTTGTCCAGCAGCCAGGGCACCCCAATTTTACAGATGAAGAGACTGAGCTGAGAGATGCTCAAGGTGACCAAGTCACCAGTGTTCCAGGCTCAGTCCAAAGTGGCAGTGTGAGAAAACAGACAAGTACCAAGCATGTAAGCATGATGGAACACTGTGCAGATTGATGCCAAGGCCCTGGGGGACTTCACCATGGTCACACACAACAAGACAAGAACTCAAGGTTTCTAATCATTGGATTTATAAATAAAATGTCTCCTAAGGGTCTAGATCAAGAGTCTAGATCCTAGACCATGAATTTCCTCATTTATAGTGGGAGGCCCAAAAAATGACTTTCCAAAGGGTGCTTAGTAAGTTAGACTAGCCTCAACTCCTGATTCCCAATCCAATGCCCTAGAAGTCACAGTCCCATCAAGGAAGTTATATGAGCTATCAACGATTTGTCTCATCTTTTCCTGACAGGAAATACCTGGACATCCATTCTATGCACAGACTGGAGAAGGCAGTCACTGTGGAAGAGATGAGAGAGTATGGTCTGAGTTGGGACAGACAGAGTTCTCGGGAGGGGAGCCATGAGGGATGGCAGGCTAAAGCATAGATTGTCAGGTGATGGAGATGAGAGGAGGCTTGTGGTTAAGAGCATTGGCTGCTCTTCCAAAGGACCCAAGTTTGGTTCCCAGCTCCCACATGGTCTGTAACTCCAGTTCCCAAGGACCCAACACCCTCTTCTAGCCTCCCTGGGCACCAGAGAAACACGTGGTAGACAAACACACATGCAGGCAAAATACCCACACCGGTATAATAAAAATAAATCCTAAGGTGAGGGTGAGGGGGGGGAGCTCCTGTTGTCACTCATTCCTTCCTCTCCCTCCCAAGGGTTCTGGCTGAGCTCTTGGAACTTGGCTGTCCTGAGCAGAGCCTACGGGATGCCATTATCTTGGACCTCTTTTCCCATGCACTCATCTTCTGCCGCCAGCAGGGCTTTTCACTAGAGCAGACATCAGCAGCTTGTGCCTTGCTCCAAGATCTTCACAAGGCCTGTGTTGGTGAGAGGGAGGCTGCCACCAAAAGCTTTGAGCCCCAGGAGAGGAGGCTGGGCTAGGACAAGTGACTGTGGGAAGCAGAAATAGGGAGACTACAATCTGGGATTTTTGTTCCACCATTAACTAGTATTATTGTACCACATTTTATCACCTTTGAGATGTTTCTTTATCAAAAAAGGAAACACATGTAATGATGTTATGGGAAATATATAAATAGGGGGCTGGGGATGTAGCCCAGTTAGAGTGCTTCCCTAGCATGTGCAAAACCCTGAGCTCAGTTCCAGCACTGTATGAATCAGTGGGGTGGCACACACCTATAATCTTAGCACTTAGGAAGTAGAGGCAGGAGAATCAGAAGTTCAAGGTCATCCTCAATTACAAGGCCATCCTGGGCAAAAGCAGACTCTGTCTCACAAACAAAGTAGCTTCCTGGTGTCAAGTATGGGGGGCTCAAGCCTGAAAACCCAGTGCTCAGGAGGCTGAGGCAGGAGCAATGCCATTAGTATGAAGCCAACTTGAGTTACACATTGAGTTTCAGACTAGCCTAAACTACTAAATGAAACACTGTCCCAGAAATAAAACCAAACCAGAGGGAAGGACCTTGCCTGTCTTGTTCAGTGCCTAGAAACGTATATAATGAGAACTTAGTATTTGTTGAGTGAATTGACAGAACAAGCCAGGCCTTACTCCTAGATCTGTCCACTTCTGAATTCCATGCTCTACAAGGAGTGGGGTCAAAGGATGAGAGGAGAGTAGGAGGGACCTGACTGCTTCACCTTGTCTTCTTCCAGCTACCCCTTTGGGCAATGTGGAGGAATGCTACCGCTACTTTACCAGCGTTCTCTTTTGCCATGGAGTCAGGGTAAGATCTAGCCCAAATTCCTGTTCTCTCCCACTACTCTCCTCCTCTTCCTCTGAAGGCCCCCTGGGGTCTGCCTGCTTCTAGATACCATGCTTTTGGAGGAAGAGCTAGGTAGACTTCTGGAGGCTGCCAGGGCACTTAACTTATAATTGCCATCACAGCGGCCCCCTTTTAGCATCGATCTCTTTAAAGAGGAACAGCTGCTGGCATTGGCAGACTATGTGATCAACACCTACTTCCGCCACTTCAAGCTCTACAAATACGTCTTCACACCCCAGGTACTGTGTACAGGAAGTGAATGGCCACCTGTCTCCCCTTCTCTTATGGGCAGTGCTATTCTCTCAGCCTCCTCTTCCCGTGTCTCCCCAGGTTCGGCTGGACCTATCTTTGACTTACATAGGGCTACAGCCACCCAAGCCCTGGCCAGAAGGTAAGATGGGTACAGATGGGACAGGCTAGGACTGGGCAGTGCAGGGACTAAGGCCTCTTCCTGCTTCTGGCATGCAGAGAAAGAAGGCGAGGTGTTGGCAGAACAAGCAGCTACTCCACAGGAGGAAGAACCAGAAACTGTGACCCAGCCAGAGCAACAGCCAAGTGAGTACTCTGAGGGGTTAAGGTGCCCTGGGACTCTGTGCTAAGGTCAAATTTGGGTTTGGGTCTATTTGAATCTTCATTCCCCTACCCCCACAATTTGGTTTTGTAATACTGGGGAATGAAATTACAGCCATTTGCATAAGCATTTACCACTAAACTGTATATTCTCAGCCCACCCCCTTTGTTTGAGACAGTGTCTATTTAGTCCTGCCTGTTCTGGAACTTGCTATGTAGACTATGCTGGACTCAAACTCCTAGAGATCCTCCTGCCTCTGCCTCTTCACTGCTGAGCCATCTCTCCAGTTTTGTTTTATTAGAGAGACACAGAATGAGAATGTGTGTGTGGCAGATCAGAGGACTTTGGGAGTCCGTTCTCATTCCATCTTTATGTGGGTTCCTCGGATTGAACTCAGGTTGTCAGGTTTGCATAGCAAGCTCTTTACCGCTGAACCATCCCTCCTGCCCTTGTTTTAATTTTATTTTTTATTTTTTGAAACAAGGTCTTGCTGTGCAGCCCAGGCTGGCTTTGAACTCAAGATCCCCCTGTCTAACCTCCTGAGTGATGGGGTTGTACAGGTGCTCCACCATACCAAGCTCATGACTTAAGTTTTAGTTCTGCTGTCCCCTAAAATTTCTTTTGAGATTTATTTTTTATTTTATGTGTTTTAGAATTTTGCTTACCTGTATATCTGTGTACTACACGTGTGTAGTACTCGAGGTCAGAAGAGGTCTGAATGCCCTTGGAACTGGAGTTACAGATGGTTATGAGCTGCCATGTGGGTGCTGACAGATTCTCTGGAAGAGCAGTCAGCCCCTTTAACCACTGTACCATTTCTCCAGCCCCATGTCCCCTCTCTAAGTAATTCCTTATGCAAAAGTCCAGATTATAGTGTAACTGCTGGGGTGTTGCTATGGGGGTGGTTGACAATACCAAGTACAGATCTGGTAAGCTAGGTCCCAGGATGCCCGGTTTTAAACGTGCTGTGCATATTAACTCCATCCTACAGTCAAGGAAGTGTTCCCATCCATGTTTGTCATGAAGAAGCCGATGGACAGGCTGCCCAATGTCAGACTAAAGTACAGTAAGAATCTGTACTTTGCCCATTCTGCCCAGCCGTCTGTCTCAGAAACATGGCTGAACTGAAGCAACACTTTGCATAGCTCATCCCCAGATAACACCTCTCCTACCCTCCTCTCTCCCTGTAGGTGAGGTGTGCATCCTCCAAACCTATATCAAGACCCAGCTGAGCAAGGAGCTGAGGCAGCTCCAGCAGCTGGTGGAGGAGCGGCTCAAGGAGAGCGAGGAAAGGCTGAGCAGCAAACTGGCGGCCTTGGAGCGGCCCTATCAGCCACCTCCCAGCAAAGGCAAGACCAAGACCAAGTGATCCCCAGCATCTTCTCCAATAAAGACCTGGGCCAGAGCATCCCACCCCCCACCTTCATGAGCACCTTCTGTGCTTCCCTGTGCAACTAGATAGCAGACTTGGGCACTGGCTCTCCCAGGCTTGTAGCAGTTTTATTTCAGACGCAGCACAGACAGCGATGACAAGGCCAGGCTCATTGGGAGATGTTCCCTTCCATCTCAGCCCTGATCTCCAAGTCCAGGATTGGTAGAGGTAGAGGGCTGGTTTCTGTGGTGAGTAGTATTATCAGTGGTAGGCTTGGCAAGGCAGGGCTAAGCTCTGAGTCCCAACAGGCTGGAATGATTTAAAAAAAGAAAAAAAAAAAAATCTCCTCCTGGAGAGTCTTGCTTTCTGGCTTGCCAGGGAAGAAGTCCTAGGCTAGCACCAGTGCAGCCTCATCCTCTGTGATAGTGTTGGAGTCCCCTTCTTCTTCGGTGGCCATAATAGGGAAAGACCTAGGAGGCTGGTGCTGGAAGAGGGCTGCCCGGTTCTGTTGTTCACCCTTCTTCACCCAATGCCCATAGAGCCGGAAGGCACAATTATCAATTAGGCGCCTAACTGGCCGCAGTGCATAGGGGTCTCTCAACAGTGAATTCTTGGTTAGTGGCCGTAAACGGTGAGTGCTTAATGCCACTCGTCCAGCAGCCAGTATTGTCCACACTGCCACCTGGGAAAAGGGGCAATATTAGCCCCAATAAAGCATCCAGCAAATGGGAAAGGGCAAGGCCTGGGTGCAGACCCTGCCATGCTCAGGCTTACCCGGAACTTCTGTCGAGGTGTGAGGTTCCAGGATTGGCTACCTTCACAGCGCTCAAAGAAGGGGTGCTGTAGAGCTTGCTCAGCTGTTAAGCGTTCCTCAGGATCCACCTGCAGCAGCTTTGAAATCTAAAGAAACTTCACAGTATGAGAGTCAGAACTTGGGTCTTCCCTAGTGTCTCCTCATGGCCCCTACTCACCAGATCTTTGACGGTGCTTGAACGATCATCCCACTCTGGTGAGCTAAACTGGTATTGGCCTTCCATGATCATGCGTAGCATCAGGATTTGGCGTCTGTGCCAGAATGGTGGTGAGCCAGCCAGAAGCGTGAACAAGATCACTCCACAGGCCCAGCTGAGAATGAGACTGTGGTTAGACTGGCCTAGGTAACAATCAAGGACATGACACACAGAGGGGAAGGGATGACACAAACTTACAGGTCGACTTCCTTGCCGTAGCCTGGGTGGGTTTCATCCATGGAGCACTTAAGGATCTCTGGTGCTAGATACCCTGGAGTCCCACACAACTCTGGGGAGAGAGGGGAGAAGACTGAGGGAATGTCACTAGCCCCCTCCAGAACCCTAAACACCAGAAGCATCTCAATTTTACAAGAGAAACAGTGTTCTCTTTCTGCTCCTGTGTTTCCTGCCAAGCCTTAGAGCAAGGCCATGTCCCTAGCTAACCAACTTACATTCCCACTAAAACTCACAGAGGCCTTCCTAGGAATACCCAGTTTGGGGATGACTTCAAGGTCACTCAACTACATCACTTACCTCCTCTACCTTCAAGCCAAGCCAAGCCAAGCTACTCATTCATCAATACAATTTGTTACATTATTAGATACTTAATACGTGTGAAAAGCAAAATTCAAAGTTTTTTCTGCATTACTTTCTGCCAAGCCTACCCTCTCTTTCATAGGCTCCAGTCTGATGAGTGGCACCACCATTCAACTAAAGGAGAACAAATAGAAATATGGCTTTCTTTTTGCTTCTCTTCAATTTGAAAGACAGGATTTCATTTTTCCCTAGTGCCTGGGGTTGTACCTAGGGTTTCACACATATTAATCAAGTATTCTATCACTGAGCTACATCCCCAGCCTGGAATTTCTCCTTTTTTTAGAGAGGATCTCACTATGTAGCCTTGGCTGGCTTGGAACTAACTCATTATGTGGACCAGGCTGTCCCCCACTCAGATCTGTCTGCCTCTGCTTCTTGAGTGCTGGGATTAAAGGAGTGTGCAACCCTGCCCAGCACAAGCCTGGAATTTCTTAAAGCACGTACCAGGGTAGTCCCTGTTTAAAACCCTTCCTTGAGATGTGTATGGTCTACATGAGCTATACTGGTCTACACAGCTAGTTCAGGATAGACAGGGTTACATAGACAGTCCCTGCCTCAAGACAAAATAACCCTACCCCCATAAAAACTCAAACCCCTAGATTCTCTATCACTTGACACAAATCTGTATTTTTAGTTTCTTTTTACCACTCAAGGGTACCAATTCTTTGATGTCAGAAATTCCAAACTATTCCATGTTGTACTTGCAAGTATTTGATTATCTAGCATGTACTAAGGGCCCTATAGGACTGTCACGAGGTAGATGTACCTTTCCCAAGCTCACTATCTTCCAGGAAGCAAGTAAGAAGTAACAAAGTACAAGTCATGTGATGAAGAAAATACAAAAAGCAGGGGAACCTCCTTGAGTGGAGGTTTACAGCGAACCTGAGTCACTCAAAGCAAGAAGGAGGGTGAAGCAGGCAGGGCAAAGGGTTCTACATGGAAGCCCAAGAGAAAGGAAGCACAACAGCCGCAAGTTAAAGCCAGACCAAGTGTGAAATCTGGGTGAGTGGCTTAGGCAAGGCATCTCATGTCTTCATGCCTAGTTACAAAAAGGAGACTCCTGTCAGGCAGTGGTGGCACACATCTTTAATCCCAGCACTTGGAAGGCAGAGGCAGGTGGATCTCTGTGAGTTCCAAGACAGCCAGCGCTGTTACACAGAGAAACCCTGTCTTGAGAGAAAGAGAGAGACAGAGAGACAGAGAGACTACACTATTTATCTCCTGTTACTGTTGAGAAGACTTAGGGAAATAAGCTACACTGTGGAGATTTGGTGTGGCACCTGTCCATGGTAAATGCCATTATCTGATAGCTAATTAGTATGTGCAATACAAAATCATAAAGTACAAGATAGCCTAAAGTTTTCCATCTGCATCAGAAATACTGTGTATCTGTGTGTGTGTATGTATGTATGTATGTATGTTAGTATGTATGTATGTGAGAGAGAGAGGTGTAGGCCCAATGCTGACATTGGCCATCTTCCTCAATTATTTTGCACTTTATGTATTTAGCAAGATCTCTCACTTAAGCTCAAAACTCCACTGATTCGGATAGTTAGCCAGCTTACTCTAAGGATCCCATCTCTCAGCATCCTACACGCTGGTATTTCCATGGTTGCTGGCATCTAAACACTGGTCCTCAAACTTGCATGGCAAATGCTTTGTCCACTGGGCCATCTTCCCAGTCCCAGAAATATTTCTTTTTTGTTTTTAGAAACAGAGTTTCTCTGTGTAGCTTTGGAGCCTATCCTGGAACTTGCCTAGTAGACCAGGCTGCCCTTGAACTCACAGAGATCCACCTACCTCTGCCTCCCAGCTTGGAGCCTATCCTGGAACTTGCTCAGTAGACCAGGTTGCCCTTGAACTCACAGAGATCCAGCTACCTCTGCCTCCCGAGTGCTGGGATTAAAGGTGTGCTCCACCAACGCCTGGCTCAGAAATATTTATCACAGCAAATGCATAACATCGCGCAAATTCTGGTTCCCGGGGCCCCAGGTGAGTTGTTACACAGGCTGATTAGACATACCAGGCTCCTTACAGCACTGAAGCCCCACACAGAGGTCTTGTTTTGTCTAAACAAATGGCTGGGTCCTTCTAGTGCTACTCTGTCTTTCCTCCTAGGATAAAGGCTGGCTCTGGAGGCCCCTCCTCTGTGGATCTCTCAGGTTGAACAGTATTCCTTTCTTCTAGCTTTCTTGGCATAGTCCTCTGTTTCTCCCTCTCCATTTTCCAAGGTAAAGAAGTCAATGAGTTGCACAATGCCTTTGCATGGAGAGGGTACTCAGCATGTATTCACTTTATTTTCCTTGGCATCTGGGACTCAGTTGTCAACCTGGCCAGCCAACCTCATGTGTGGGTCTCCTTCCCTCCCAAGTCTCCTAAGGGACCCGAATCCCCTCACCTCGAAGCTTTTCGCCTGGTTCCAAATGGCAGGAGAACCCAAAATCTGAAAGGCGGATTTGCATATTGTCGTCTAGCAGAATATTCTCTGGCTTTAGGTCTCGGTGTACAATGTTGTTGGCATGGAGAAAGTTCACTGCTTCTAGCAGAGACCTCATGATGGACCTGGGTGAGACACAGACTCTGCTTCTGTTTCTCCCTGTACCACTCCCCTATTGTACATCCCAGGGGCATCAGGCTCTACCAGTACCTGGTTTCCTTTTCTGAGAGGGCCACCTTCTCGGTGAGATAGTCAAACAGCTCTCCTTTCCGCATCCTAAGGAATTGGGGGAGAGGGAGAAGAGGCAGAGGCACCCTACTGAGAAGATGACAAGGCCAGTGAGGAGAGATACATCTGTGGCCAGCAGAAGCATAGGAGAGAACATTCCAGACATGAGCTGCATCCCAGGGCAGTTTCCGACACAGTGGGTTGGTGGTTGATATATCGGGACACTTTTAGTAAGAAGAGTGACTTCTTGTGACAATAATTCACAGGAGGTCTTTATCTGAGAGTAACTATAGCTGCATGAGCCAAAAGTTCAATGAACAACTACCATAAGGTAGAATAAGAGTATTTTGGAATTTGCTTATTTTATCATCCTTTAAAATTGAGGTTCCAGCAGGTGTGGCCACACAGCTTTAATTCCAGCACTTGGGAGGCAAAGGCAGAAGGATCTTTGTGAGTTAAAGACCAGACTACAAAGTGAGATAATTGTTTCAAAACGAAAAAACAAAACAAAACCCAAAACAATATAAATAAATAATAAAATCATAAATAATAAAATTGAGGTTATAATTACAATTCTGGGCTGGGTGGTGGTGTCTCACTTGGGAGGCAGAGGCAGGCAGATCTCTGTGAGTTCAAGGTCAGCCTGGTCTACAGAGTGAGTTCTAGGACAGCCAGGGCTACACAGAGAAACACTGTCTCAAAACCCCCACCAAAAAAAAAAAAAAAAAAAAAAAAACAATTCTGATGAATACTTAAAACAGACTGTCATTGTCCTCAATTCTACAGGACAGTTAATAGACATTTCCCATTTCCCTTAGATTTCTCAAGAGGACCACTGGACAGCTCCATGATTTTTTTCTGAAGGTGTGTTAATCTTTGGTATTCAGATTATCCCCTCCTTTCCCAGATACAGGCTAGCCCAGGCTAGCCTCAAATTTAAAATCCTCTTGCCTCAGCCTCTGGAGTACTGGGATTACAGGCATAATTCTGGCCAAATAATACTCTTGAAATGCTTTTGCAATTAGTTTGCACTCTTAACATCAGATTCAAATAAACCAAAGGAAAAACTCCATAGGCAGAGGAGGACAGCAGTGTAGTGTTAAATGAGGAAAGATTGCTGAGTGAGGAACTAATTCCTTATAATTAGTTCATTGTTGAATACTTGGTGCCTAGTCATTTCCTTTCCAGTGATTTTATATTTGAGGGACTGGGACAGGGACTCTTGGCATTTTGATTGATCACTATTGGTCTTCAAATATTTGCCTCAGTCACAGCACTTAAGGAGAAGGCCTGTGCTTTGGGCTTTCAGGGAGGCAGGGCAGTACAGAGACCTGGCAGGAGCAGAGCAAGACAAATAGAGTGGTCTCCTGCCCACGGAGCTTTAACACTGGGGCCACACGTGGAGACAAGGAATAGGCTTTTCAGATGGGCAGGGTGATACTCACAGGTCAAACACCAGGAACATGAAGCTAGGAGACTCGTAGGAATCGATGAGAGTGACTGGGGAAAGAGGCAGAAAGGCAGAGAGAGATGGGAAGGAGAAGATGCACACCATAGGTGCTTTTCCACCCAAAGGCAGCACTAGACTATTCTACCGGGAAGGAAGGAAGGAGTATCAAGGTGGCTACAGGGACCCTAAGACTGGCCACTCTTGGAGATAGAATGAGGAGGAAAGATAGAGACCTAGAGGCAATTCTAGGGTGTGAGTTAAGAACAGACCAGCAGACATGGGGGGCTGTCAGCCAGCGGGAACAGGGAATGCAGCCTCACTGATATGGGGGTGGCCAGCGACCTGGCGAAGGATGTGCATCTCTCGCTGTGTGGCTTCCCGCACCTCCTCCAGCTGCTCAGGACTCAGACGCTCAGCGGTCACCTCCATGATCTTCACTGCAAACTCATCACCAGTAGCTCGATGGACACAGCGGCGGACCACAGAACTCACTCCTCTAACAGAATCAATCAAACGATAGTCAAGTCAGGCCTCCCCAACTCTCTCCAACTTCCTCACCCTTTTTCTTTTCCTACCTCTCCCCCCTGTTTTTTTCCCCCCAAGATAGGGTCTTACTATATTGCTCTGGCTGTCCTGGAAGTCACTATATAGACCACGGTGGCCTTGAAGTCATAGAGATCTGACTGCCGCTGCCTCCCATGTGCTGGGATTAAAATGGGTGCCACTACACCCACAAGACTGAGTCTCACCATGTTGCCCAGGCTGGCCCTGAACTCAATCCTCTTGCCCCAGCTACCTAAGTTCTAAGATTACAGGCATGCACATCTAGATTCTACATCCTTACCTCTATATAGAGTAGAGCCTTTGGACCATTATGCTTGCTGTCACAGATGCTGAAGACCCATCTGACAAAGCCTGGCCTATAATAAGTTTCACAGTATCCTCAGGCATGTACCAACCAGCAAGGTGTCACACAAAGGCCACAGGAACTCAGGCAGATGACTTGGGTGAAATCCTTCCCTTTGTGTGTAAGCTCTGAGCAAGGCTTTTTCACACTGTCCCAAAGTTTGCCCAAGGCAGGAAGTGGTAAGAAACTGTCTCCATCCAAACCCAAACCTCCCTCTAACACTCCGCATGTAAGAAAAGATCTGTTGAGACTACATCTCAGTGTAGGCCACAAATTTGCCACCAAGTGATCCGGAAATGATCTAGTGACTCATCTGGACAGGGGACGTTGAAAATGTTAGTGAGATAGAGGCAGGAGAGTCCATTTGGCTTTTGTTAAAAGGCACATGGATTTCCATGCTTGGGCTCTGTCATCAAAATATATTTCTTGCTGGGTGGCACACACCTTTAATCCCAGCACTTGGGAGTCAGAGGCAGGTGGATGGATCTCTGTGAGTTCTAGACCAGCCTGATCTACAAGAGTGAGTGCCAGGATAGCCTCCTAAGCCACAGAGAAATTCTGTCTCAGAATCAAAACAAAACAAAAAAAAACATACTTCTTCTGTTGGTTCCCTGGTTGTCCTTTATATGGCCTTCCCTATGGGTTCTCTTTTGCATCCTTAACCTCATACATGAAAGTCCATTTGTTTAGAATTCTGTCATCCATATCATAAGTAAACCACAAAATACAAATTTACTGAGTTGTCTGGTCAAATGTGTAACCAATGGATATGTTACCTTTTGGCCATATTTTAACTAGACCATCAATATACTCACCTATTCCTACTGTCTTATTCTTGGTTACTTTATAATTTCATTTTCCTGTCCATCTGAGTCGTAAACTTATGGTTTAATTAGTGTGTTTGTATGTATGTATGCGTGCATGCATACATGTATGTAGTAGAACTCAGAATCTCACACATGCTAGAGAAAGCTGGGCGTTGGTGGTGCACGCCTTTAATCCCAGCACTCGGGAGGCAGAGGCAGGCGGATCTCTGTGAGTTCGAGGCCAGCCTGGTCTCCAGAGTGAGTGCCAGGATAGGCTCCAAAGCTACACAGAGAAACCCTGTCTCAAAAAACCAAAAAAAACCCAAAAAAACAAAAAAAACCCAAAAAACCAAAACAAAAACACATGCTAGAGAAGCATTCTGCCATTAAGCCACATTTCCAGTCTCTAGTCAACTCATCTTTAATAAACTTCATTAAGAAACTTGTAATTAGCTGGGTAGTGGTGGTGCATGCTTTTAATCCCAATACTCAGGAGGTGGAGGCAGGTGGATCTCAGTAAATTCAAGGGTAGCCTGGTCTACAGAGCAAGTTCCAGGACAGTCAGGACTATTATACAGAGAAAGCCTGTCTCCAAAAACAAACAAAAAAAATCTAATTTCAGGAAGTTTAAAGGCTCAAGTCATCTAGCCTGAGTTATCTAGACCAGACTAAATGTTACCTATACCCATTCTACACTTGTTCTCTAGTAGAAAGGAACAGCTCCCCCCTCAGCATCCCAGAAGCCTTTTATTTTAATGACAATTACTCATTAGTAAGTAAGCCTTTCTAGTAAGATTCTAGATCATTTCAAGGGGAAAGCCAAGTCTTAGGACCAAAGGCCAATCTTTTTTCTGCTGATAGACTCCAGTGCCTAGTTCTCTGCCCACTCCTTGGAGGTCAGTCTTGGGCTGGACGAAGAGTTTAGGGGTGGTGTACTTGCTGAGCATGGATTAACAATGCCAAAATATAGGGCTGGGCTGTAGCTCAATGGTAGGGTACTTGCTTAGCATGTGAAAGTCTCTGAGCTCAAATCCTACCCCCAAGACCCCCTAGAAAAACCTGCCAAAACAAATCAATAGAGCTGAGTATGCTGGCCCATGCCTGTGATTATATAGAACTCAGAAGACTAAGGCAGAAGAATTTTGAGTTCCAGGCCAACCTTGGTACACAGAGACTGTCCCAACAATAACACTATAAATAAAAAATAAGTTGGGTTTACCCAGGGCTCCATCCTTAGCCCTGAACATTCCTCCTGTGTATCTTCTGCATCTCTGTGACCTCAACCTCTAAACCCAGATATTTCCTGTGTCAGATCATGTCTTCCTGAACATCTTTCCTTACGGAACCATAAAGATACCCACATCTACACGCACGATGCATTTACGTGTCTCTCTGCATTTCTGATCTGTTAGTGCTGTTGCTATTCTCATTCCCAAGCTAAGCCCTCCCCTCTCTCATTCCCATCCACATACTCTCTCTAATCCACATCTTAGGGTTTCCCCCCAGCAGGTTCACTGCCTTCACTCAGGCCTTATCATGCTTATTTGGACAACTCTAACAGCCACCTCATTCTCTTCCCAGCTGCTGAGGTTCTCGTAACTCATCCAACACACTGATTGTCAATCAGTTTCCTAAACATAAGGTCAATGATGTTCCTCATGGCTTAGCAGTTAACAAGAGTTAACAGTCTCTTCCCTCCTCCTCACAATAAAGTGCCGGGGATTGAACCCAGGGCTTCATATGTGCTAAGCAAGTGCTCTACCTACCACCGGTCTGTCCCCCACCTCCTAAGTCTCACTGTAAGTCTTGCTGGCTTGGGAATTTGCTGCACAGACCAGGCTGGCCTCAAACTCAGAGTTCTACCTGCCTCTGCATTCCTGAGTGCTGGGATTAAAGCTAAGTGCTATATGTTTAAGTTTACAATTAGCTGTGGGGTTCATTCAAAATTACCTATCACCCTATTACCTGAAAGATAAAAATAAAATCCTAATAGACTTTGTAGTATTCTGGCTCTTACAATATTTCTGCCTCTTTTCCACAATGTACACACACACAGCAAAATCGTCAAAGAAAAAGAGGCTATCAACTTGAAAGTGGGAGGGATGACAGATGTTTGAGGTAAGGGTAGTGGTGGGGGGCGCAGAATGGAGGAAAGGGAGGGAGAAGTGATATAATTCTATTTCAATTAAAAACATATATATATATGTTTTTTTTTTTTTTTTTTTTCTGAGACAGGGTTTCTCTGTGGCTTTGGAGGCTGTCCTGGAACTAGCTCTTTTAGACCAGGCTGGTCTCGAACTCACAGAGGTCTGCTTGCCTCTGCCCCCCAAGTGCAGGGACTAAAGGTGTGCATCACCACCGCCTGGCTAAGTACCTTCTTTTATAAGTTGTCTTGGTCATGGTGTTTCCTCACAGCAATGGAATAGTAACTAAGACACAGAATGTTCCCTGGTGACCTGCTTGAACCCTAAATATCTATTTGCAACTCACACACTATATTGTCTTTGACCCTTAATTTCTCATCAGAATCCTGGTTCCAACTGCTTACTGACATCCCCATGTGATATCTAAATGTGTCTGGCTGAGTCTAATGCCACACCCCTGTCTTTCCCAGGCCTCTGAAACATTTCACATAGCAGACCCTGCCAAGCTTCTAGGAGTGCACTCTTGTTTTCCTTTCTAGCTCACCAGTATCACCCATGTTCCTTGGTGGTTCTTCTTATTTAAAAAAAAAAAAAGAGAGAGAGAGAGATTTATTTATTATGTATACAGTGTTCTGTCTGCATATATCCATGCACGCCAGAAGAGGGCACCAGATCTCCTAACGGATTGTTGTGAGCCACCATGTGGTTGCTGGGAATTGAACTCAGGACCCCTGGAAGAGCAGTCAGTGCTCCTAACCTCTGAGCCATCTCTGCAGCCCCCACTTGGTGGTTCTAAGGGATTGCTAAGGTACCATGACCCTCCTCACAGCTGTTTCCTACATGCTGATGCCTCCCAAATTTATGGTTGTCATCTAGATTTCCTGGAGCTCCAGACTCAAACCCATTTGAAAGTGCCATCCCCTGGGCATCTCAAACTTAGTATTTCCAAAATGAAACTTCTGATTTGTTCACTCCACTCCCCAATCTATTTTTTTCTCAGTCTTCTTCATTTCACTAAATAGTACTCAAGTGCTCAAATAAAAACCTTAAAAGTGACCCTGTCTTCTCCCCTTCCTTCATGATCTATATCCAGTCCCCTTTGAAACCATTGCCTGAACCTGCCCACTTCTCTCCATCGCTGCAATCGCCATTATGACCATCACTTGCCCCTTTCCTTGCCAATCTCTATGTAAGAGCCAGAAAGATCTTTTTAAAGATATAAGTGTTTTAAGTGCCACCATATACTAAAAAGTGTCCTGGCACAATTATCCAACTCATGCCAAACTCAACAGCAAAACAGAAGGTAGATTCTGTAGCATGATAAATAAAAGACGAAGAGACTGATATTTGAGTTCAAGCTTCAAGCTGAAGATCAGAAAAGCAAAGCAGCTGATCACTAACTCTCACCTCTAGCTCAGGCTGAAAGCGCTGATCCATGAGCTCTTCTCCAAGCCTCAGACTGCCTCTCCTCAGCGTGGCTGGAGAATCCTGAGACTCAATGTCTTCCTATCCTCAATGTGGCTGGAGGATGAATGCCAGCTCTGAGACCCTGTTCCTGTCTTCAATACCTCTCATGAGTCCTGGGATTAAAGGTGTGTGATCCTAAATGCCAAGATCATCTTTGTGTGAGCTGTTTCTTTTAGCATTGGATCAATTTCATGTTGTCAGTGTGGCCTTGAACTAACAGAGATCAGTCTCCCTCTTAATCCTGAGTCCTGAGATTAGAGGTGTGTGCCTGGCTTCTATGGCTTGTGGCTGACTTTGCTATCTGAATCCTCAGGCAAACTTTAATAAATCATAAATAATATACCACCGCAAGATTCTGCTGTTGTTCTCAGTTAACTGAGGTGCAGGAAGACAGTCACTGTTCACAAGCATCCTCACATCATGTTACCTGTGGGAAAATATGCAGCAGCACTACACGAAAATTTAAGTTCCACTGGGCGGAGGTGGCGCACGCCTTTAATATTAGCGCTTCAGGAGGCAGAGGCAGGAAGGCAGGCAGTTTTCTGTGAGTTCAAGGGCAGCCTGGCCTACAAAGCTACACAGAAAAACCCTGTCTCAAAAAACAAACAAACAAAAAAATTAAGTTCCTTATCATGCCCTACAGCCCTAGGGAACTCACTTCTCCAACTTAATTTCTTTTGTCTTTCCAGCTCTTACTACATACAGCTCAGCCACTCCCTTGAGCAGTACACTCCATGCCCCTATAATGAGAAGCCCTCCCACCTCAGCTCATGTCATACCGGTTTCTGTGCTTCGGGTCTCAGTTGAGGAAGCAACTCTGTGGTAAAGCACTTGTCTACCACGACTGAGACACTGACTTTGATCCCCAGCACCACAAACAAAGCCTCCCAAACAAACCCCTGACATTTTCTCAGAAGTCTCCTCAAACTCCTTGTCTGTCTGTGGAGGCTTCATTGTTTTAATCCTACTGCCTATTCATTTTCCCCATGGTTCAAGTCACCCCTTCACCTGGGATCATTAGTGTCTAACACAACATAACCAACACACTAACTATGCTTCTGAAAGTAAAAGCCATTGAGCATCTGGGGTGGTGACGACCACAGTAGGTTTTAGACAGATTCCCTACCTAGCTAGTTGGATACCTTCGAACCACCCACGTGCTTCTTTCTGTCACTGTCACTTTCTGTTTAGGCTTTTTTTGTTTGTTGTTTTTTCGAGACAGGGTTTCTCTGTGTAGCTTTGGAGCCTATCCTGGCACTCGCTCTGTAGATCAGGCTGGCCTCGAACTCAGAGATCCGCCTGCCTCTGCCTCCCGAGTGCTGGGATTAAAGGCCTGCGCCACCAACGCCCAGCTGAAGAATAGGCATTTTCTACCCTCCCAGTGTTCAGCTTTGTGACTGGGACACAATCAAGTTTGGCGCTTCAATCAAGTTTGTTGACTATATAAATGAATGTATTAGAGAAAAGGAGGAGGGGAGAGAGGGTTAACTAACTCAGAATACCAGTTTAGTCACTGTTTTCCACGGACCACTTCCCGAAAAGCCTGCCTGCGGCACGAATCGTTTATACCTGGCTGGGATCCGACTTGTCTGAACCTCTCTCTCTGTATTCCCGGCCAAGGCTCACCTGCCAATGACGTCCTTAGGGTCGTACTTCTGGTAAAACTCTTTGGCCGCAGCCCAGTCGGGCAGCTCATCCTCCCGCCCCACGTCCAATGTCATTCTGAAGGATGTGGGGGCCTGCATGGAGGAAACGGAGGGCAGTGAGGGTAGGGAGGCCCATAGATTCTGAGAGGACGCACATCGTGGCTCCCGGGGGCGCAGCACCTGCGGCTGGGGCGCCAGGGTCCTGAGGGGTGGGGGTGGGGTAGAAGGATCAGGACCTGGGAGACCACACTGAAGGGCCTAGAGGGAAGGAAGGGTGGCAGGGCAGGGAAGGGAGGGTAGCAGGACAGGGAAGGGGGCAGGGAAGGGAAGGGGGAAGGCAGCTCGGAAGAAGGGGGAAATGGCACAAGTGCGGGCGGCTGTTACCGCGCAAGCGCACTCGGCGATCACTGGGAGGAGGCGCGGGGTCTCGAGCACAGTGACTCGTGTGGGCGGGGGCGGGGTGGGGTCGGGGAGGCCGGCTAACCTGGTCTTTACCCTCAGCCGCCTGGCTCGCGTTTATTCCTTTGCTTTTAACCCGTAGGGCGCCCACAAAGACTTAAGCCTCCGACTCTGCCATCGCAGCCAAGGGCCCCCTCTGCTTGAGGACCGAGGCTCACAAACCCTGCCGATTGGAAAGTGGCAGTCCAATAGGGAGCCGGGAGTCCAGGGCGGGCAGGGACGCAGGAGCCACAAGTTCCCGAAAGGTCTCTACTGTAAGGAGGAGCCTCAGAAACAGCCAATCGATGTACCGCATTTGCTTTTATCCAGTAGCGCTGCAGGTCTGGAAAGGGACGCGGAAGTTAGGTTACCGGAAGTGTGACATCTCTGCAAGTAGTTCTCTGTCCTCGGTTCTCGGTTTGGGACAAGGCCCTCACGCTTTCCTCCAGGAATCCTCATCCTTTTGTTTTCGAGACAGGCTTCCCTGTGTAGTCCTGTTAATAGCTCTGTAGACCAGGTTGACCTTGAAAGAGATTCGCCTACCCTGTCTCCGGAATGCTGGCATTAAACCCATGTGCCACCACTGTCCGGCTGGAATCCTCATTTTAAATCCGCTCTTTATACGTATACATAGGCAGCTTTGGCATTTGTTGCCGACTAGGACATCAGACTCCTCCAAGGCTACCGGTCTTGTTCTCAGAAGCCTTCTGCTTTAAGTACACTAGGTTGTAAGGGTCTACCTGGAGTGACTGACTTCAAAGCCAGCTCAGTCCTAAAACCTAGGCTCTGGACTAGCAGCAATGGAAAAAAACCAAAATCCTTGAGGTTACATTCCAGTAAAAAAGAGACGATAAACTTTTTGGTTTTAAACCAGTATCTCCCTATGTAGCCCTGGTTAGCCTGGAATTTTCTGTTTAGAACAGGGTGGTCTGGAACTCAACCACTGTCTGCTATGTGTTGGAATTAAATATGTGCAAGACTCTTAGACTTGAATGATCTCTCAACAGCTTTTTCTGTAATGAAAACAAGTAACTTATCACTTTCTAACACTCTAAAGCACTGTCTGCCATCGGATC
The DNA here is from genome assembly GCF_003668045.3 of Cricetulus griseus. Lineage (NCBI taxonomy): Eukaryota > Metazoa > Chordata > Mammalia > Rodentia > Cricetidae > Cricetulus > Cricetulus griseus. The sequence goes on from NC_048596.1 coordinate 73,189,074, forward strand.
TAGCTTTAACAACTTTCAAAAAATTTTGAACTTTCCTAAGTAGGTTTGTTGTTGGTATATAGTGGATAATTATCCTGAAATTAGTCAAATTAAAAGTATTCATGTAATTAAGAACCAAGATCCTTCCTGTGAGAATATGGAATCTGGAACTAGAGGAAGAGTCCTACCGGGAGAAATTAAAGCAACGATGAAAAATAGATTAAAGATATAATTTTATATTTTCTAGATTTGATCTTTGAAAGGACCCCGAAACAGAACCTGGTAAAAAGAGAAGTCTACATGCTAATTTCTATTAGTTGCCAATAAAGGAACCAGGGATCTTTGCAAGAAATGACCAAAGACAAGAAAAATCAGATATGAACCACAATATGGGCCTCCTGATGTTCCTCCACTCAACCCCACAGACTTAAAATCTGTGGGTTTTACATGTATACTATACTTTAACAGAACATATTTTAAGGATGACATTAGGATGTGGGATATAGATTAGTTGTTGAATGCTTTCCCAGTATGAACAAGGCCAAGCTGAAGTCCAAGCACTGAATAAAATTAGTAAAAGGCAGAGATAGGTATAAAAATCAAGAAAACATATAGATAGATCATTAACATTGTGAATACAAAGGAGGAAGAGTGAACTTTTTGGCAATGCAGCTGCCTTTTGAGTCACCATGCTTCTGTATAAAACCCAGAGAAGCTCATTGGTTAGTGGATTTCTTTGGTCTGTGGCCAGTGCCCTATCTAGGGTGAATAAATGTTCATTCACGTCTCTCCAGGGAAAGTCACACAAAGCAATTGGTATCTACAGGGCCGCACAGAACCAAAGAAAAGTTGAGAGGTGCAGTTCCAGGGTCCTGCTATGGGAATCAGACATGCATCTGCAATGGGTCTGTCTGAGTGTGCAGCACCTGTCAGGGTAATGCTGATATGGTTATTCTACCCGTGCGGTAGGAGATCATGAGCCACACCCGTGGTGGCAGACGCATATTCCCTGCAATGAATAAGACATTCGACCAAGACTCGAAAGGGCATCTTTGTGAGGAAATCCCAAGATGATCACATATCATCTCATTTGTTACAGGGTGCATGTCTCCTTGATGAATGGGGTCTGCTAGAGGTACACCCCAAAATGGTTGATGGGATAGAGAATCAGTGTTACAACCCTAAAAGTATTGTTTGATGGGATGGTAAGCAGGCTGTGGTGACAGTTCTGTGGGCAATAAGACAGCCAAGGTCAGAAGAACTTGCTCATATAAGGGGATATTTATTACAAGGAGGCAAAGACAAGCAACTGTTTCCTTCCACACTAGCTTCTGACTTGACAGGAAAAGTGAGATACAGGGAGAAAGATAAGCATATTGACTTGCTGTTTCTCACAACTACCAAGATGGAAAAGAGAGCACAAACTAGTTCTTTATATTCTTAAGTTCTAGGATTCATAGGAGAAACTAGAAAGATGGAGAGAGGCAGAAGTAACAGAAGATATTCTCTGAAATTGAGCTTAAATACAGAGAAAGGGGGGAAACAAGTCAGCATATAGATGGGGGGTACTGCTTGAACCAGAAATGACTATTTTTAAATTAAATTTTGTGTGTCTGTGTGTGCTGTGTGTGGGCATTGCACATGCCACAGCGTGTGTGTGGTCAACAGACAGGTCACAGGAGTTGGTTCTCTCCTTCCACAATGTGAGTTCCAAGGATCAACTTAGGCTGTCAGGTTTGGTGACAGGAATTCTCACTCCCTGAGCTATCGTGTTGGCCCTGGAATAGACTTTTTTAAAGGTTTATTTATTTATTATATATACAGTGTTCTGCCTGCAGGCCAGAAGAGAGCACCAGATCTCATTACTGATGGTTATGAGTCACCATGTGGTTGCTGGGATTTGAACTCAGGACCTTTGGAAGAGCAGTCAGTGCTCTTAACCACTGAGCCATCTCTCCAGCCCTGGAAAAGATTTTTAAATCAGAAATGAGATTCCCCTAATGGCCTGTTTAATAAAACTGTGAGACATGGGGATGGATGGAATTTGAGTATGTGGGAGTAGAGAAATTATAATGTAAATCTGCATAATCTGAAGAAATGTAAGAGAAAAGAATCCCTGGTGGACTAGTTCATATGAAACACCAGCTGGGTTATCACTGGCTAAAGTTCCCTAACATCAGGTTCTGGGAGACCACAGAAAAATGGTAGGTATTACTAGGGAAACAGCATTCAAGAATCAGTGCTCAGTGCCAAGTGTACTGGACCTGATAGGACTATTTTTACAAGAGATACAAGAGAAAAGCAAGTTAATTCAGCAGAGACCTCATGGCTGGTATGGAACTTTAACAGCTTTTGCAGAGCACGATGGTGACACATGTAAATCAAGTTTATAAGGTCTGAAAACAAAGGGGATTTTTAAAAAAGGCAAAGATCACAAAGGGGATCACTTAAAGACAACTACACCTGAGCTTGGTGATGTATCTGTCAGCACATAGGAAGTGGAGGCAGGAGTTCAAGGCCAGCCTGGGATACATAAGCCCATTTTAAAAAATAAAAACAGCCTGTGAGATAGATAGTTCACTGGGTAAAAATACTTGTCACCAACACTGATGATGTGTCAATTCCTAGGTCCCATGTGGTGCAACAAAACCAATTCCTGAACATTGTCTCTTATTTCTATCTGCATGCTGTGCTAGAGCTCTCCCGCACAACACACAAAACCAATAAACATGGGGACAGGAGAGATGGACCCTCTTCTGACCTTCTTGGACATTAGGAAAGCATGTGGCACAGATACATACATGCAGGCAAAACAATCACACATGCAATTTAAAATTCCAGCTGTGATAAAAAAAATTGTGACAAATGTAGCAAGATATCTATAAAGCCAGCATTCTTATGTAAAAAAGCCATAAGCTTCACCAAAGCTTTTCCTAGAAGTGGGCAATTATCCTCCCCAGAGCATAATACTCCTATAGGAAAAAGGATACAGAGGGTGGAGTTTATTTGCAATTAGGTGTGGTTAATGGAGAGTAGTGGCCACAGCACAAGTTTAGAGCCTGTCAGACCCCGAAAGCTGGCTCCATTGGCAGGTGTAGCAGGCTGGCATTGCTGGCCTTACTTCCACTTGGCTTTGGGCCAGGCCAACCAATGCAAATTAGCTCTACTGAGATCATTCAAGACATGGGGGATGATGTGCATCACCCAAAGGAATGAGACCAGATGGCTCAAGGCAAATGTGAATTTTGGTATGGTGCTGTCCCGTCTGTGCTACTGGGCCCAAAATTACTCTCCCAAAGAACTGATTCAAATGTTGTATTGGATCTTGCTAATGTTTTCAGAGTATCCTCTGCTGGAATGGACTTCAGAGAGCCTGTTTGTTCTCTGTGATAAAGTTTCATTATATAAAGCTAACCCTTGAATGTCTCACAGACTTGGAAAACATCAGGAGGAGCAGTAACAACTGGGGAAGTAGACTTTTCAATGATATAGCTGCCTTTGAAGTCACCTGTGTTCCTGTAAATAACCCCAATACACTCATTGGCTCATAGACTTGAGTTTTTTCCTTGGTCTGTTGTTGGTTTCCTATCTACTGTGAACATATTTGTTCCTGTCTCCCCAGAAGTAACACAGCATTTTGGAATACTGAAGCCAGCTAAAATGTGTCTCTCTCTTTCTCATCAGTGTATGCATCTCTAATTTGTTTAGCTCTTCCCTTTTCCTTTTTCTTTCTGAATAATGGTAAAGTCACTCAAAAATTCTATTCGTGCCAGGCGTTGGTGACACATGCCTTTAATCCCAGCACTTGGAGGCAGAGGCAGGCCAATCTCTGTGAGTTCGAGCAAGTGCCAAGATAGCCTCCAAAATTATACAGAGAAACCCTGTTGGGAGCCATAGAGCTTGACATGAACCTTTAGGCCAAACTTGGCAAGCCACATCATTATAGAACTGTCTTTTGATTATAAATGGCTTCTAGAAGCATGAGCACCCAGAAGGAACAACATGACCCAGACGTCAATCCTTTGTTCCAACCACAGGACCACTCACCTAAGCAACTCTCCAGCGTCCCACCACTCACCTAGGTAACCCTCCCTCTCCCCACCACCCATGAACTTTTTATCCTGCCAACATCCTCTTTCTATAGTTTTCTAACATTCTGCTTAAACTAACACCTGCTCTTGGCCTTTTCTCTCCCTCCTCTTTACCCCATACTACTAACTACAGAAGCTATCCTGGAAAAAATAAAATTTGCCACTTGATCATAATCCTGTCTTATGGTCATTCTCTGGCATTTCTTGTCCCCATTCCCTCCCTGGACTTCTTGCTCTAGGTTGCTGTCCTGTGAGTTGGGACAACTATAAAACCCTGCCTCAATAAATAAATAAATAAACAAACAAACAAACAAATAAATAAAATCTATTCGTGAGGCACATGAACTTCAAAAGACATGTTCAAGAACCAGGCAGGCATGGTGCATGGGAAGCAAAGGGTAGCCTGGTTTAAATAGTGAATTCCAGGAAGCTAGAGCTATATAGTCAGACCCTGTGTAAAAAACAATGGGGGGGGGGAGGGTAGTACAAGAATATCCATAGTAGCACGGTTCTATAATGTTCATGAATTGGAAACACCTCAACGATACCAACAGAAAATTAACAAATTATAATGTATTGATATAAACAGCAGCAAAACTACAGCTATATACAATACTCACTATACAGCTAAGAGCAAAGACAACAAGATATATGACTCCATCTCTATAAAGTCCAATTTATTTTTATTTACTCATGTACCCATAGAGTCCAGAGCATGTTGACCCCCGCCCCCCAAGCTGGAGTTTTACAGGCAGTTGTAAGCTTCTGGATGTGGGTGCTGGGGACTAAACTTGGCTCCTCTGCAAGAGCAGTAAGTGCTCTTAACTCCTCAGTCATCCTTTCTCCAGGCCTTAATGATTTTTGAGGAAGATGCTCTTGTATCCCATTAAGGTTTTCGTGTGCATGTATGTATAGCTTTGTGTATTAAAGTTTTACCCACTTATATGTATGTGCACCACATACATGCCTGGTACCTATAGAGATCAGAAGAAACTGGAAAACCCTGGAACTGCCATTACAGAGGTATGACTAACCATGTAAATATGGGGAATGAAACCCAGGTCTTCTGCAAGAACAGGTTTTTTTGTTTGTTTGTTTTTTGTTTTTGTTTTGAACATGTGCTCTTAACTGTGGAATGTTTCTCCAGCCCTTGCCCCCGACACACTTTTTTATTTATTTTTTTGTGTAACAGCACCCAATGTCCTGGAACTTTCTCTGTCACCAGGCTGGCCTTGAACTCAGAGATTCTCTTGTCTCTGCCTCCAAAGTGGGGATTAAAGGTGTACACCACCACTGCCCGGCCCATATATCCCAATTTAAACATTTATTTCTTGATTGGTTGATTGACTGTCATCTCTCTAGAGCAAAATCAAGCAAAATTACATTGTGAAGTCAGAATAGTAGTTACTTGTGATAAGAAATGACAGCTGGGTGTTGGTGGATCACGCCTTTAATCCCAGCACTGGGGAGGCAGAGGAAGGTGGATCTCTGTGACTTCGAGCCTAGCTTGGTCTAGAGTCAGTTACTGGATAGCTACAGCTGTTAGACAGAGGAAACTCTATCTCAAAAAACCAAAGATTAGAGGGTATTAAAGTTTTGCAGTGCTGACAACAATCAATTTGAGTAGTAGCTTTCAGGTTTTGGCTAGGTAGTCATTTAAACTGTGTATTTGTCTGGATATCTTCGTGTGGGTTTCAAAACTTTAAGAAAATATTTAAGCTGAGTGTGGTGGTGTACATCTGCAATTCTAGCACTCAGAAGGCAAAAGAAGGAGTTCGAGGCCAGAGTGGGCTATATGATCTTGTCATTTTAGAAAACAAAACAATAAAAACAGAAACAGTCAGGCATGGTGGTGTACACCAGTAATCCCAGCACTTGCACAGCAACTTTTGAGCACAGTCTGACTCAATTAAAAAAACAAAAACACACCCCCCAAAAAAACAGATACAAAACCCACCCCCCAAATGTACATTTACAGACCTTTAAAGTTTAAAATATTATCAGGAGTCCCAAGTTAAAGAATATAAAACATAGTTAATCATATAACTGTCAGGATACACAGTGGTTGTTCTTGTAATCCAATCTTTTCATCCCTCTGGAATCAAACTGTCTGAATTCAATCTACCTTTTCTATTTTTAACTTTTAGGACCTAGGACACATATGTACCCGTTTACTCAACTATAAAGAACTAAGGTACCTATTATTGAGTCACTGTGAGGGCTCAGAAGAAACAGTGTCTGGATCACAGCCTAGCAGTAAAACTAGTCAATAAACAATGTGCTGGCTACTATTGTCTGATTTCAGAGTCGTGGCTGATAGACAAGAAGCTGATCTCCCCCCGCCAAGGGAAACTTCTTAAAAAAAAAAAAAGAAGAAGAAGAAGAAGAAGAAGAAAAAGAAAATCCTATCCCTTCCTTGGGGTACCTACATAGAGGTTAGAGATTAGATACAGGCTTAAGTCGTCACTTAGATGTCTAGTCTTGCCTTTACCAAAGGCCCAAGGGAAAGCAGGAAAAAGAACAATAAGACAAAATTTCACCACCAAAAAAGGTTTTTATTACAAAACAACTTCTAATAAAAATCAAGCCTGGTTTTCAACCCTTTCTCTGAATGGAGGCTCCTAGGATGGAGGGGCAGGGGAGACAAAGCAGAGGGTAATGAAAGAACAGAGCAGGCTGACCTCCCCGTGAAGTCTCAGGTGCTTTGAATAGCCTAGATGAGCTCTTCCAATGGCTCCCGAGAAAGGCAACATCCTTCCAGACAGGAAGAACCACGAACCACTCCTGTCACCAGAACTGAGCACTGCCGCGCTGTTGGACTGGATCCAGGTCTTGACTGGCTCTCAGCAAAGGCCACCCAGGGTTACTCAGCCTGTGCAATGGTGTAGGAGAGTAGCCACAGCAGCAGGGGACCCAGAACAAGGACAGCAAACCAGACAGCAAAACTGGCCAGAATGAGTCTCCGGGCCCTGGCCCCCCAGTACATGGCCTCCTCCGACTGGCCTGCCTTATGCCGCTCTTCTGCCTGTGGGGGCAGGTTCTTGGTTAGATTCTCCCCCTGCTTCTGTCCCCAAGTGCCCACTGCCCCACTCTATTAATTGATCTACCATACCTTATATTCTCACATCCAAATATTTTACATCCTTTCCTTTGCCTTTCTTGTCTCATCTACAACAAACTATCCATAGCAGTCCTGCCTACTTTTCAAGTGGCCAGTTAGCTTAGAAGATTGCACATGGAAAATGTTTTTTAAAGGCTTTGGCTTGTTTTGTGGTATGGTGATGGTATCAGGGTCTGGGCATACTAGCCAAGTACTCTGTTGAATTACATTTCTGGGCAGAAAATACTTTTAAGTGCTTCTGTTCCCATTATTTTCTATCTATCCCACATTTGTTCATTCAGAATTTCTTGACTCAAATGAGTCACATCCAGTCAAATCCCTCATGGCCCAACAAGCACCTTCATTTTCATCATGAAGCATCTTTTATGATTTTGCCCCAGTGAAATTCTTATGGTGGCAGAAAGTGTTTCTGACTGTTAAGACTCATCAATGGGGTGAGAAAATTCCAGTAATTATGTTTATGGTAGCTTGATTAGCCTTTCAGTAGGCATCCATATATACCGAGCTTAGTGACAATGCAATTATTGACAAGGCTCTGGGCTCAATTCCTAGCAGCACCATTCCCACTGCCGCCACAAAAAAGGGCACAGGTGAATTGCTCTAATCACTATGCAACTGTCTGCCTGTAGTTTTGCCCCTTGTGATTCAACCTCAAAGGAGGCTTTGAGTAGATCTTTCTGGAACACAAATCTGGCCATGTTACTCCCTTGAAATAATTTTCACATTGCTCTCTAATATTCAAGATAAAGTCAAAATTTCCAAATACAGAATTGGAGGCCCTCAGGAATCTAGATCTTTAACGTCAATTTTCAGTATTCCTCATTTAACCGTTTGTACTCATTGTTGCCTTTATTTGGATTGTTCTTTCACCCTCATACACTCACTCTTTAAAGTTATCTTCTTGTCATCTTTGGGATGCTCTGGTAGCCTAACATATTCTTTCTCTCTCTCTCTGATGGCCTAACATAACATACTCTCTACTCCCCCCCCCACACCACACACACACACACACACGCACGCACGCACGCACACACACACACATGCGCGCGCGCGCAATGTAACTTTCCTTGTTCCTTTGTTCCTAAAGTACCCTGTGTTTCCCCTGTACCACAGTATTGGTGAGCTGCATTCTAATTATCCATTTTTACAACTATCTCTTATTCTGGCACTAAGCCCATAGCTAAGCATCAGTAGGTATTTAGTAACTGTTTAATTTAAACTGTAGACAGATTAGATACACAAAATCATTTTCTTATACCCATCCCTTTACCCACAGGAATTATATTCCTCACCTTGATGGCAAACACAAGAGCCATGACTCCCAGGCAAGAACAGCCACAGATAATGCTAGTAGCTGCCAAGTAGCGGAGGCGGAGCCAGCAGCAGTGGATAGGCGATGGAGAATGAGCAGCTTCCATGTTGCTCATCAAGCTCTCCGCTGCCTTTTCCTCGTCCTCCATCACCTGTGGGCGATACAGTCAAGGTACTTTTAAGCCCAACAAATGAGCTCTTGCTCTGGTGTGGTGACTCCACCCTTCTCAAAGCATGCTGTCTTCTGTCCTAACCCTATACTTAGGAATGCTGTTGTACTGGGAAATTCCACCAATGACTCAGACCAAGAGACTAAATACCATGGATGGAATCATCTCCATACGCTTAAGTCTCAATCTTTGAGGGCAAGCATGTGTGAAAATACTCTTAATTTCAACAAGTATAGAGAAGCAAACTGACATGCATACCAAGAAACAAGATATAGAATCTCAAAATCCTGTTTAAGTAAGTACCGTATTTTGTTTTGAGACAGGGTCTCACTATGTAGCTCTCCCTTGCTGGCCTGAACTATGTAGACAAGCCTGGCCTCAAATTCAGAGATCACCTCCCTCTACTCCCTTGTGCTGGGATTTAAAATAAAAAACAGGGTTTCTCTATATAGTCCTGGCTGTCCTGGAACTCACTATGTAGACCATATATACTCAAAGAGATCCACCTGCCTCTGCCTCCCGAGTGCTGGGACTAAAGGCGTGTGACACCATACCCAGCATGAAAACAGTTCTGGGAATGAAGGAAAGGGAAAATCTTTTTTCCTGCTTATAAAACAAAAAACCTTAAAAAGAAACGAACACCTAACCCAGTAGTGGTGGCAGACATCTACAATCCCCGATTCTGGACAGGTGGAAGCAGAAAGATCAAGAGTTCAAGACCAGTATTGCCAGTTCGGAGTTTGAGGATATATGAGATCCTGTCTCAAAACAAAACCAAAAACACAACCAAAACATCCCAAACCCTAAACACATCTTCCCTTGCTATGATGCCTTCTTGCCACCTTCTCTCTCCATTTTAACTCAGACCAGACAACACAGTCAGATCTGCAGAGCTCAAAAGACCTCACTGCCCACACAGAAACCTGCACAGTGCCTTCTTTACTCATTCTCAGGCCCTCTATGCACATCAAAACCCTTTCCATCCTCATGTCTAATCATTCTCCTACAGCTTGCGCAAAACAAAAACCACCTGTGGCTTCTCAAGCACAAGTAAAGAATGCAGAGATGAGAGAGCAAAAGGACGTGTAGCAAAGCTGCAATGGCAAGTTGAGGCAAGAACTGAAGTGTCAGCAAGTGAGAAGAGCCCAAGAACAGGGCGAGTTAAGGTTAGAAATTATAAACATGAACATAGATTCTTACCTGGCTATAGGCTTTGAGGGACTGTGAGTTTCGGCTCCTGCCTCAGGTTTGATTTGGCTTGGGTGGAGATGAAGCTGACTCATGGCTCCAAGCCAAGCCAAGGTAGAGTTGTGGGGCCAGACACCATGTGAAGAGCCCAGGGAGCTGGGACAGGGCATGGCCAACTCAAACCAGTTTGGCTAGATGGAGAGCAGAGGAGGGCCAAGGCATGAAGCAAATGGAGGATGCCTGCTTTCTGAAGAAAGGAGTGTAAGGAAGCACCTGAGCAAGGAGGCTGAAAGGGAACTTGAAGGCGTGGGAGAGCTGAGGGAAGCTCAAGAGTCAGAGAAAAGAGCTATGTCTGAGTGGTCTGAAACCAAGACTACACAGCCTACCATATCAGATTTGACAATCTTCCCTTTTTTCTGACTGAGAGAGGGGTTAAGTTCTGCTTTAAAAGTATACAATCTTAGATTAGAGATCAGGTATGGGGTCACTTCAAGAGGGAGGTGAAAAATTATATCCAAGTTCCCACCCAACCCTCCACCAGACCAGAAAATCAGAAGCCTCCTTACACGGATGCTTGTACAGAAACTAAGTTTATTATGTTTTCTTCTTTAAAAAAAAAAAAAAAAAAAAAAAAAAAAAAAAAAAAAAAAAAAAAACCAAAAACAAAAAAACAAAACAAAAAACAAAAAACAAAAAACCCACCCCACCTCATTGAAGAAAAGCCCCTCCCCTTTTCCCTAAGGGTTTGAGGCTGTGAAAGACAGCTGGGGAATCAAGTACAAGGGGGTGGGGACAGAGACTATCTTGCCACCCTTAACACTGCCCAGCCATATAGGGTAGGAGGGGGGGTTGTGATGAGCCCCATTTCCATGACAACCAGTTACCTACCCCCTACTTTGGTGGAAAGGGAGACAGCCCCCTATGTCTCCCTGGAGGCTTTTCCCCTCAGACTTCAAGTAGTGGTTAACAGAGTCAGGCCTGGGCGTGGGGAAGCGACCATGGTGGGATACCTAGGTGAAGGGTCTACCCACTCACGTCTTGGCCTTTCGACCTCTGTGACTAATAGTAGGGATAGATAGGTGGGGAGGAGCACTGCTACGCAGGATACGCTGGTCCCCTTGGTTGGTGGTCCCAACGAGCCTGCGGGGACCGGTTCGGCGGCGTGGGGTTCCATCTCCTTCCTCCTCGTCACCTGAGGCTTCTGCCTCTGACTCCTCTACTGAACCCTCAGGCCCCAGGGGACTTGGGGGCTGCAAGCGACCCCGCTTTGCCATCCCAGAACTCCCAACTGAAGGCCCTGACCTTTTGCGAGGCATTTTCTCAGTTTCTAGTGGGGGAACTAGAGACCCTGGACGTAGGCGGGTTGAGCGAAATTTGGGAGTTAATGAGACCACAGGTGGTGTCAGTTCTAACCCACTTGGCCCACTATCTGCTAAATCCAGGTCGTCCTGAATTACGGCCATCACCATGGACCCTTCACTCTTTCGTCCCCGCATTCCCTCTGCTTCAAGCCGGAGGCGGGCCAGGCGCGTGAGAGGGCGGCTTCCATCCTCATCAGAGGAACTGCCTTCACTTTCCACCTGGCCCACAGGTTGCCGCCGCACCCCCAATCCACAACTCTCAAGGACAGAAGAGCTGTCGGTGTCCACGGCAGGGAGCTGGCTGGGCCGCGGTGATGGTGGGTTCTTGGGAGGTCGGCCCCGCTTCCGCTTAGGTGGGGATGTTGAAATGGTGACAGTGGTGACTGTGTTGGTGACAGCAGTGGGACAGGCTAGGAGTGGTGGGAGTGGTGTCAGGGGTGCTGGGAAAGGGAGTGGCTGTGTCCGGCTCTCTAAATTGCCATCCCCTGGAGAGGATATGGTCCCAGGAATGGGTAAATCCCTTGCTTTAGGAGGACGCCCACGTCGTCTTTTCTCCACAGGTGATAGGATGGGCTCTGGTCTGTGAACTGGTTCAGGTCCAAGAGGCTGCGGCCCAGGAACAAACTGGGGCCTGAGGGCAGGTTCTGCAACAGTTACTGTCTCAGACCCAGGGACTGGGTCAACTCCATTGGTTTTCCCCTTAGAGATGGATGGTGTCTCATCCACCCCTCTCCCAGCATCTGCTGGAGACCTGTTCTTCTTAGGGGGCCTCCCCCTCCGACGTTTCACAGCTGGTGGAGTGATGGGAAGCTCTGCTCCTTCTCCATTCTCTGGGCTGCCCCCACCAGTCATACCCAGTTCAATGTGACGACAAGCTATGAAGGGATGCTGGGTGGGGGTGGACAGTGAGGATGAAGGAGCAGCTTCACAGGGCCCACTGCTGGGAGGTGAGGATTCTGGCCCTGACATGCTATGGGTGGATGGGCTTCCTGGACTGGTGCTAGGTTCAGATACCCCAGGTACCAGCGTGTTGGCAGTTCCCCGATGTCGCCGTCGTCTCACAAGTTCTTTTTCCTCCACCACAGTTACCAGCCGTCCTGGCAGCTTTCGGAGTACTTTGGGACCTGGAGGTTGTCCTGCCTGGCCAGACCCCTGGCCCCTGATTTCTACATCAGCACTGGTACGACGCCGTGGGGGACGTGCGGGTGAAGGACCCTCAGGAGAGGAGGTGGCTGAAGATGAGGTTGATCGGGCTATAACCTCGGGTCTAACAATTTCTTGTGGCTTTTCTGGGTTGGAGATTTGGATCCGAACCTCTCCCATTTCTTCCAAGTTCCTGTGAGCCTCCAATACCTCCTGAAGTGGTTCATCAGATACTGCTGAGGGTGGGAGCTCCAGGCCATTGCTCTCACTCAGATTCACGGTCAACTCCTCACCACCAGGTAACAGTGTGGGACCATCCCCCTCCACAGGACCTGGCACTTCCTGCTGCTGACCATTGGGGATGCTGCCAGCTTCCAAGGTTGAACTGGGTGCAGGAATTAGATGATTCTTCTCTGACTCAGGCAGAGCATCAACAACCCCTGACAAAAGATCCTTTGGAGGCACAAAATTAACAAGGGAAGCCTCAGAATTGGTTGTTCCAGGAAGCTCTAGAGACTCGGTAGGTACCAACTCTTGTTTATGAAGCTCTAATTCTCCTGAGTCCAAGGGAAGGTTGGTAATCCCAGGAGAGATGGGAACAGGAAGGGAATCAAGTAGGGTTGGTGGAGAAGAGGTCAAATGAGAGTTTTGAGCTGGTGAGGGGGTACAAGTGGGTAGAGGGGTACAGGCTGGAGGAGGAATGCAAGTAAGAGAAGAACAAGATGGAGGAAGCTGAAGCAGAGGTGCAGGAGTAGGCAAGATATGGTCAGGAAGAATGGTTATTGGATTTGGGGCGGAAATGGGTATGGGAGCTGTGGCTAGGGCAGAAGTTATAGCAGGGCAGGGGCAGGGGCAGGGGCAGGGGCAGGGGCAGGGGCAGGGGCAGGGGCAGGGCAGGGGCAGGAGCAGGAGCAGGAGCAGGAGCAGGAGCAGGGGCAGGTCGAGGCCTAGGCACTGGCCTGGGAATCCGTTCTCTCACAGGGCTGCATTGGGGAGGCGTGAAGGTGTCGCAGGTCAGATGGGTAGATGTGACAGGAGTGTGGTTTGCTCCTTGAGTCTCAGCCCGAGCTCCACGAAGACGCTCACTGACACGAGTCCCCAGCCTCTCAGGAGGCTTCGCTTTCTTACTGCGCCGATGGCTGCCTCCACTAGATCCACAGGACACCTCATCCCCAGCCCCTGGCCCTTCCTCTTCCTCGTGGGGCAATCGAAACACCTCCTCCTTGGCTTGATCCAGGTCTTTTCGGGCAGCTTCCACTTGTTCCTACCAATAACACAGCCCAATATGGTCAGCAAGTGGCAGAGTAGAAATGAGTGGCTTTCCACTACCCCATTCCCCAGAAAGACTTACTTCTGCCTGCTTGAGCTCTTCTCGGCTTACTTCCTCCAATGAAGCTTCTAGGAATTTCATGGCATAGCGCTCAATGGGAGTCAGCTGTAGGGAAGAGTATGTTGATAAACATTAGGAAGGATCTATTTATTACCACCAGGGAAGACATGGGAAAAACAAAGTCTGAGTCTTGGCATAAGTTATGACAGATGAAGAGAAGTGGTAGCCGATCCAACACTGACCTGTTCTACAAGGGCAGCAATCTCCTGTTCAGCCCTGGACATCTCCTCTTCCTCAGCCCCAGGGCGACTGGCCTCCTCTCCCTCACCAGTAAGAAACCCATCGTTCTCATTAAATTCTGCAAGTTCAGCCACTTGCTCAGCTTTGGCCTGGGTGGCTGCACGAATATCTTCTTCATCTTCTGCCCGACACAATGCCTTCAAAGTGTACAGAAGAAAAACAAAGCATACACAAATAAGAAATTGAAGAACATGGAGGCTTCTGGCAGCGGTGAGACATGCCTTTAATAATCCCAACAAAGGGGAGGCAGAGGCCTGTCTGGTCTTAAGTGTCCTCTGTTCAGTCATGCACACCCATACAGAGACACATAATGTAATAAATATAATTTTTTTGTGGGGGGGGATTTCGAGACAGGGTTTCTCTGTGGCTTTGGAGCCTGTCCTGGAACTACCTCTTGTAGACCAGGCTGGTCTCGAACTCACAGAGATCCACCTGCCTCTGCTTCCTGAGTGCTGGGATTAAAGATGTGCACTAGGCACAAAGTAATAAATATAATTATTAAAAGTTAAAGAGCTGGGCATTAGTGGTGCACACTTTTAATACCAACACTCAAAAGAGGCAGAGGCAGGCAGATGACTGTGAGTTCAGGCCAGCCTGGTCTACAGAGTGAGTACCAGGACAGCCAGGGCTGTACAGAGAAACGCTGCCTTGGAAAAAAACAAACAAACAAACAAAACAAAAAAAAAAACCCAAGAAACAAAAAACAAAAACAGACCAAACACAATAAAAACAACCCCACAAAACTAACCAAACAAACAAACAAAACCAAAATCAGTCAAACAAATGAAACATCTCTTTACAGAAAACTGAAACTAATCAAAATGCAGAGTCATAGAGCCCTGTCCCAATGGATACATCCACAAAATAACTGCACACCTAAGGCTCAGGGGACATTTTGGAAAGGGGGCAGAAATACTGTAAAAGCCAGAAAGATCAGACAGTTTGCTGTGAGACTGTGCTTAGTCAGTTACAACCATAAAGTCTCACCAACATGGCTGCCTGAACATGAGATGAATAAGAACAGCAGCAATAGATATGCCAAAGTGGATGGGGAAAGACCATGAGGCCCCAACCCCACACAAAGAACCATAAGCAACTAAGGAATGCTGAGAGCAGGAGGAATAGGCTTCCCCAGGGAAGATGACACCAATACTAAAGAGTCAGCTCTGAAAACATACATGAGTAGTACTAAATGGACTGAACAGGGCTGGTGCTGGTGGTACACACTTTTAGTCTCAGCACTTGGAAGGCAAAAAAAGGGCAGATTTCTGTGAATTGGAGGTCAGCCTGGTCTACAGACTGAATTCCAGGACAGCTCCAACGCTACAAAGAGGAACTCTGTCTTGGAAAACTAAACAAAGGAGTGAACAGGTTGTACTTACGTATTTAGGAACACACACACACACACACAAAAAAAAAAAAAAAGAGGCCATGAATTGGAAAGAGAGCAAGGAAGGACAGGGCTTGGAGGGAGGAAAGGGAAGAGGGAAATGATAAAAAAAATCATATAATAACCTTAAAAAGAAAAGAAAATCAAACAAAACAAAAAACCACTGACTATAATCTGGGAACCAATAGACACTGTACTTTCCCCTGAACACCCTCAAATATAAATGAAAGCCAACATATATTTAAGCAGCAGTACTATTTTAGGACTGATCCCCCTTATGTTACCTGCTCCAAAATATGAGTCTGCTTGCTTGCCACAGCCTCTTCCTCCTCCTCAGGAACAGAAGATGCAGATGAACCAGGTGGCTCCTCCAGAGGCATATCAAACAGTTCTCTGATGGTCTGCTATTGTATATAACAGAAGGGAAGAGGTTAACCAGGGGAATATTATGTCTAGGCCAAAAACTTTGAGGTATGGAGGTACTACAGATTGAAACACAGATCTGTGGAGGTCAAAGCAATAGCTGTCGAGCAAACAGAGGAACTCTTTTCTTTCAAAAACAAATGTTCTCTTCTGTCTAGACTGAAAGGATTTTATTTTGTACCTGTTTAAAATAGGCTGTAGTGAAGTTGCCTCCTTCAATGGCCATATCTCCCAACATTCTCTTCTGATTTGCCTTTTTTAGAATATTCTCCTCTACTGTTCGTTCACTGATAAGCCTAGGAAATGGAAGTGAGGTGTAAACAGCCAAACATATCGAGATACACGATCCATAAAGAGAAAGTAAGGTGAGGTAGGAGCAGGCAATACCTATAGATGTGGACATCCCGAGTCTGACCAATTCGATGACAGCGATCCTGGGCCTGAGCATCCATGGTAGGATTCCAGTCGCTGTCATAAAAAACAACAGTGTCTGCTCCTGTCAGGTTCACACCCACACCCCCACTTCGAGTTGAAAGGATGAAGCAGAATATGCGTTTGTCTGCATTGAACCGTTCCATCAAGGCCTAAAAGGAAAGGGAAAAAAGATGGTATTTGGAGACTTATTCCCAAAACAAACCAAAGACTTTTTTAATTTTTAAGGTCCCTTATCTAAGCTGAAAGCTTGAGAAAAAGAAACAGAAGTTGAGGGGCATCTCTAAAGGGCTAAGGATGCCTAAGTTACCTGTCTCTGCTCAACTCTAGTAGACCCATCCAGACGCAAATATAGGTGACCATGGTAGGTGAGAAACTGCTCTAATACATCCAGCATTCGGGTCATCTGGGTGAAAATGAGCACCCGGTGGCCCTCTGCCTTGAGCTGCCGCAACAGCACTGCCAATGTCTGCAACTTTCCTGAAGAAATATGAAGGAGTACAAGTAGTTAGCTACATGATGGCATAGAGAATACTAGAAGCTACAGCTGAAGAGTAATCAGAACCTTATGCAAATGATTCAACTAGGCCACTGAATAAAAAAACATTTAATTCTCCATTTTCTACCCTCCCTCCCCTTCCTTTCTTCTTTTAGTTTTTTGAGAAAGGGTTTCTTTCTGTAAAAGCTCTGGCTGTCCTGGAACTCACTCTGGAGACCAGGCTGGCCTCAAACTCATATAGACTCACCTGCCTCTGACCCTCACTAGTGCTGGTATTAAAGGCCTATAGCACCAATGCTGAGCCAGACTAAGATGTTAAAAGGTCATATTTTTGGTTGTTAGCATAACCTTTAATGTCTGAGCCATCTCTCCAGAAAAAAAAAAAGGCAAAAATAAACAAAACAACAACAGAAAAGAAGCTATCTAGTTTAATGTTACAACATATAGAAATGACACTGAGGCTTGAGATATTGCAAGAGTACTTGTTACTCTTACAGAGGAACCAGGTTAGATTCCTAGTACCCACATAATGGATCACAACCATCTGTAATTCTAGTTCCAGGGAATATGATGCCTTCTTCTGACCTTCTTGGGCACCAGGCATGCATGTAGCACACCTACATACACACAGGCAAAACAAATCAAGTAGGTAAATCTAAAAAAAATTTTTTTATTAAGACAAACAGAAATAACATTTGCATTATTCCTAGTTAACTAGCAAGAAGACCAATAAATAAAGGTACTTGCTGATATGGCTGAGAACTTGATTTAGTTTTGGTACCAACTCCTATAAATTGTCTTGGACCTCATACCACATAGATACTGACAGAAAACAAAGTAATAAAAACTTTTGGCAATGTTGGAGACCTGGACAACCTCAGTTGAAGCCTGAGTCACTTTATCCTCAGCTCCAAGCTTCAATATGTGTGTGTGTGGTGAGGGTTGTGCTAGGGATTAAATTTAGGGCTTCCTGTCTGCTAGGAAAGCATTTACCACTGAGCTAACCCTCCAGCCCAGTTTCAAAAGACCTGCAATTAATTGATATGATTTCAGATGTTATTTAAAGTGGGGGCCAAGTGGAGAGAAAGGAGTTTGCAGATATGACTCAATAATGAAAGTACTTGCTTTGTAAGCGTGAGTGCCTCAGTGTGAATCCCTAGAATCCATGTAAAAGCTGGGATGGGGATAAAGACAGGAAGATAGGATGAGGGGGATTGATAGCCAGCCAATCTAGCTGAAATTGTGAGCTCCAGATTGAATATGAGACCCTGTGTTAAGAAACAAAGTGGGGGGTGGGCTGTGAGCAAGGGGTGGGGGAAGTGGGATGGGAGGGAGAACTTGTGGTTGGAATGTAAAATGAAATTAAAATGAATAAATAAGTAAGAGGAAGGAAAAGAGGAAGGGGGGGGAGGGAGACCAGGCTGTGGTGGCTCACGCCATTAATCCCAGCACTGGGGAGGCAGAGGTAGGTGGATCTCTGTGAGTTCGAGACCAGCCTGGTCTACAGAGCGAGTTCCAGAGAAACCCTGTCTCAAGAAACAAACCAAAGTAGGTTTCAGTGGTTCATGCCTTTAATCCCAACACTCCCAATACTCAGGAGGCAGAGGCAGGCAGATTTATGAGTTTGAGACCAGGCAGGTCTGCAAGAGTACCAGGATAGGCTCCAAAGCTACACAGAGAAACCCTGTCTCGGGGGAAAAAACAAAAAAAGAACAAGTAACAATAAAACAACAACAACAACAACAAAACCCTCTCAAGAAGCTGCATATGTGGGGGCTGGAGAGATGGCTCAGAGGTTAAGAGCACTGGCTGCTCTTCCAGAGGTCCTGAGCTCAATTCCCAGCAACCACATGGTGGTTCACAACCATCTATAATGAGATCTGGTGCCCTCTTCTGGTGTGCAGGAACACATGTAGACAAAAGTCTGCATATATAATAAATAAATCTTAAAAAAAAAAGAAACTGTGTATGTAAACTTGTGTAACAACATAAAATCGTTAAAAAGCAAATTTAATCAATTACAGAAAAAAAGGTGGACAGTGATAGAGAATTGACAATGATCTCTGGCCTCTGGCCTCCACACTAAAAATACAGATGTACTCACACATGTATGCATGCACAGACACATTCTATACACAAGAAAAATTTTCCCCCTCTCAACCCTAGACCAGGTCTTACTATGTAGACAAGGTGTCAAACTTAATTTCCTGCTCAAGCTTCTCAGATGCTGATAACAGGTACATACTTACTATCCCAGGCAAAAAAGGTTTGTTTTTCACTAAGAAAACCTGAGTATAAATTAATATTTTCTCATATTCTAGGACATTTAGAAAATTGTCAGTTTTAGTAGTCACCTTCACATAAATACAAAAATAATCAGTAAAGATGTTTTTTGGAGGGGGGCACTTTTCTAGATAGGGCTTCTCCATGGCTGTCCCGAAACTAACTCTATAGACCAGGCTGGCCTTGAACTCACAGTGATCTGCCTGCCTCTGCCTCCTGAGTACTGGTACTAAAGGCGTGCGCCACCAACGCCCAGCCCAGAATTTCTTATTATGTAAACCATACATGTTCACATGTTTTTTTGTGGTTTAAGCCCCTGTAAAACTTGGTTTTGTTTCTTTCAGCCAAATACATTATATTAAATATAAGGGTTCTAGTTTTTTAACTGTGCAGTCTAATCTCACCATAAACCATTCCCATTAACTTTTTAAGGCAAGATCTTGGTTTGTAGTCCAGATGGTCTGAAACTTGCTAGATAGGTCATACTAATCTTGAACTTGCAGCAATCTTCCTGCCTCTTTGTCCTGAGTGTTAGGATTACAAGTGTGCACCATCATATATAGCTGCCTTTACCCACAAACTTGTGTGCTTTTTTTTTTCTAGACAAGGTTTCTCTGTGTAGTTCTGGCTGTCCTGTAATCTGCTGCATAAATTAGGGTGGCCTTGAACTGAAAGATCTGCCTGCCTCAGCTGGGAGTGAAGGTGTGCTTCCACACTCTATGCTGTGCTGGTCTCACTCATCCAAAATGAAAAGCAAAATGACAGATGTCATGACAACCACTAAGTAAATAAATCAATTAATAACACATATACTTAACTTCCACAAAAGCTACCAAAATGCTACCTCTATGCTGCATCTCTTTGATGTAAATAGTCTTGACACTAAGAGTGCAGAATAATTGGGTATGCAGAACTTCAAGGTCATCCTTGGCTCCATAAGCAAATCACAGGCCATCTTGGGATACATGAGACATTGTCTCAAACAAAACAAAGAAAATATTGAGGGTCCTCCATCGGTCAAAAACTCACCACAATCATACTGGATGAGTCTCAAATCAGGGAACTGGGTACGCATATTACATACAATACGGTGTAAAGGACGGGCTCGGGGCCAAAGTTCACAGGCCAATTGCTCCTGGAAGGCTGCCTGATGAGGGGCCATCCAAGGAGGTGGGTGGCAGGCATGCAGGGAAGGGGGAGGTGCCTCCACAGGAGGCATGACAAAGATGAACCTGTGAAAGAAAAAAGCAAACAATGTAAAAGATATGACTTTAAAATATCACAGAAGTTAGTTCCTTCTTTAGCCCTAAGAACTACATCCATGAAGCCCCAAGACCCACTTCCCATCATCACTTAGCCCTGCCAACCTCTCAATGATTTCTGATAGCTGGTCTAGTCGTTGCTGGGGAAACAGTACAGCTTGATGGGCAGCCTCGGTATAAGTCCAAAAGATGGGGTGGCTTGGGCCAGGAGAATGAGGACTGATGGGGCTGGCAACAGGTTGGGGCAAGGTACAGAAATCCAGGACTTCAGTCCCATACACAGGTGACAGGGCTCCATGAGCCTCACTAAGTTGGAAAATCCGTTCTAGGCGTTCAGATCGCTGCTGCTTCCGCTTTTCTTCCAGAGAATCCTAAAGAAGAAAGAACAAAAACTGGTGTATTCAAGAGTTTACAACAAAACTTTATAAAGACCTAGATTCTTTTTTTTTAAACAATTTTTTTCATTCATTATGTATACAACATTCTGCTTCCGTGTATATCTGCACACCAGATCTCATAACAGATGGTTGTGAGCCACCATATGGTTTCTGGACTTGATCTCAGGACCTCTGGAAGAGCAGTCAGTGCTCTTAACCTCTGAGCCATCTCTCCAGCCCCCTAGATTCTTATTTATAGATGGAGTCTGTGGTGGTAAGTTCGAGGGCAGATACTGTGTGCTTCATCATGTTTAAAACTTGTCAATGAGAATGACTGTTTTCACAACATTGAATGAAACCATCCTCTACAAGCGAAAACGCATCTTTCCTGGTAATGCCTATTAAAGCAGAGCTCCTGGACATCAAATGAAGACCAAGAAATCCAACAATCTGTAGCATGACTGATTTGTGACAATTTACTTCATTCAACTTACATTCAACTTCAGGACACCTAATTTTCTTACAGTAGGTCCATAGAATATGAATGGACACTTGCATGCACACACACAAATAAATAAACAAGCAAATAAATGTAATTTAAAAATCAGCACATGTTGAGCCAGGTGTGCTGCCTTTAATTCAGCATTCTGAAGGGGGTGTAGTTTCAAACAGGGGGGAAAACCCAGGGGGGTGGGGACTGACTAAAACAGCAAAAAATGAGAAAAGAAGAATGGGGAAGCATGAAATAAGGAGGGGTTTTTTTGTTTTGTTTTTTGAGACAGTGTTTTTCTCTTTGTAGCTGTGGCCATCCTGAAACTCTACCTCCTTGTGCTAGGATTAAAGACGGGTGCTACCACATATATCCAAATGGGTGAAAGGGTGGCCCATAAGAATCAATCAAATCATCCATTGCATAAATAAAAGACTATTTTTTTCCTTACATGTACATAATAGTTACCTCAACCAATATAACCACTAAGGCATATAATAATAAATTAACATTCCAATTAGAAGCATATGATAAGTCAAGCAACTTCAACCCAAAAACTCTACAAATACATAATATTTATAAAATATATTATTCATAGAAATATGTATTTAAAGTTATATAGTTCCCAATTAGTCATATTTATCAAACTGCTTCCATGCTCCCTGACAAGATAAACCACACATACCCCCAACACAAATATATATTTTTTTAGTATTTAGCATTCACAAACATACTAAACATGAGGGACAACAGTGTTTTTTGTTTTTAAAGCATAACTTTTCAGTGAATTCTTTCATGAACCACAGTAGGAACTGAAGATACACTCGAAAAAAGTTAACAGAATTTTAGCTTCTATAGTTCTACAATCCTCATAGTGGCAAAACATGGTAGACTTAAACAGAGTCAGACATCTGGATTGAATATCAGGTATCCTACATATCAAATAATTACATTATGATTCCTAACAGTAGCAAAATTACAGTTACGAAGTAACAACAAGAATATGGCTGGGGGTCATCGCAACATGACTGCCCTAAAGGACAAAGCAATAAGGAGGTTGAGAACCACTGCAATAGGAGGAGACTATCAGGTATGGAAAGGGATGTTGGTGGGGAAGGGGGGGGGAGAACAGAGGATAAGGGGAAGGTTAACCAAAACTAAAGCTGAAGATAAAAGAAACTTGTAAGCTAATTTAAAAAGATTCAGGGCACACATTCCAGGCCAGCCTGGTATACATAGTGAGTTCCAGAACAGCCAGGGCTACTTAAAGAGACCTGTTTCAAAATAAATAAAAATAGTGTGTGTATATACAATTAAATGGGTAAGAAATATGAATTAGCATTTAAGAGTGCTTGCTCTACAATCGTTGAGTGCCTGAATTTGGATCCCAATACCCAAGTAACATACTAATCATTCTCACAAATGCCTGTGGTCATAGCACTGAAGGGGACAGACAGGGTATCATGAGGTTTGCTGACTCCAGGCTAGTCAAGAAAATGTAAATCCCAGATTCAAAGAGAGCGCCAGGTCTCAAATCAGTGAACAGTGATAGAGGACCCTCGATGTTCTTTCCTAAAATCTCTTTCCCCCTCAAGCATACAAACACATAATTTTAATTCATTATTTTGTGTATGGGTATTTTTGTGTGCATGTATGTTTATGCACCACACGCATGCAGTACCCTGGAGGCCAGAAGAGGGTGTTGTATCCCCTGGAACGTGGAGTTTCGAATCACCATGTGGGTACTGGGAATTAAACTACAGCCCTCTACAAAAACAAGCACTCTTTACCAGTAGGCCAACTCTCCAGCCGACACACAAGGGAGGAAAAAAGAAAGAAAAAAAAATAAGGCATAAGCAGGTAACTTGTATGGGTGGATAAGACTATTCGTAAGTTATCAAATGATATCCAGTTGCCAGGTATGAGTTATCTACCTATGAATTGTTGGTCAGGGAGGACACAGAAGGCACCCAAACAAGACTATTTCCATTGCTCTTGGTTTCCAACAAGGTGAGATAGTAAAAACCTATTGCAGAAGACTCTACACATTATGGGTAGGACCTAGATGTCATGGTGCCACAAAATGTTCAACAAACTACTAGGGGAGTAAAATCAGTGATGGCCTTTTCTAGCTGTGAACCCTTCAAGTTATAAAATCAACATGCCAGGAAAGATGTGCCCCTTAGTTTAACAGTGGCATGTTATGAAGGTATCACTTGCTTTCTGCTTGGGTTTGAGGTATCCATCCTCCACAGGAAGGAGGTTGGTACTTTAAACCTGCCCAAAAGTTCATAGCTGGACTGGTAAAATGGCTCAGTGGGTAAACATACTGCCACACAAGCCTGAGGACTTGAGTTTACAATGCCAAGCTGCACACTAAACATTTATTTCTGTGTTTAGGTCACCTCGTACTCAGATCAGCACTGCTCTCATCCTTGGGCAGAGAAGGTTCTGTATGCAGAGAGTAGTAACTTGTCATGGTGCTGAGAATAGCTGTAAAGTGCTCAGCCCTAACCAGGTCATCACCTTTTTTATAGCACAGAAAACATCAAGAGGGACAGAAATGAATATAAGGGCTGGATAATGAGAAAGAGTGCTGTGAAATGTCTTGTAAATATGACACAGTTGCTACATTCATGAACTCACATGCTGTGTTACCTACTCAAGATGGAGCAGTTAAAGGGGAAAGGGAAAGTCATTTTCTTCAATGATATAGCCAGCCACAGTTTAATAACCACCCACTTATGCTCATGTAAATGAACTTAATTAAACTCAGGACCTCTGGAAGAGCAGCCAGTGCTCTTAATCTCTGATCCATCTCTCCAGCCCGTAAATCTTTTTGTTGTTGTTTAGGTTTTTTTTTTTTTTTTTTTTTTTTTTTTTTTTTTTTTTTTTGGAGACAGGGTTTCTCTGTGGCTTTGGAGAAGCTTGGAAATCTTAAAGACCTTGATTTATTTCTTTCCCATGTCTTTCTAGTATAGTGGGAAATTACCAATACGGAGTCAGGTAGAAATATAAGGGTATTTAATAGGGAAAAGCCTTACTTACAGAGCGACCTAGCCAGCCGGAGTGGCAGCAGTCTGTCCATCAAGAAGCAAAGTGAAACCGAAAGCGCAAACGCAGTCACACTATGTCACTCTGACCAAGCCTTCACAAGCGTGGTCAGGCACACCTGTAGCCAGCCCCTAAGTAGGCGTGGCTACAGCTTCCCCTACATTCTAGTTTGTCTTTAAAGCTACCAAATTGTTCTTAGCCATGGTTGTGCACAATCCCAGCACTGGCCAAGGCAGGGGGATCTCTGTAGGTTCCAGGCCAGCCTCATCTACAGAGCAAGTTCCAGTACAGATTCCAAAGCAATACAGGGAAACCCTTTCTCAAAAAACCAAAAAGAAAACCAACCAACCAACACAAAAAAGAGGGGGCAAGCATTGGTGACATACCTCACTGGTGGAAACTTTTGCTTAGTAAAGAATATACAACATCTCTGATAGGTAGAAAAAGACAGGGTAAGATCTGGACTTTTCTGATCCTGGGTTATTTAATTTTGTACTGTTGAGTTTACTCTTTGGTTCTGGGTACAATTCCTAGTACCAAAACACAAACTAAACATCTTCTGAGAAGATACTTATTTGGTTTTTTTTTTTTTTTTTTTTTTTTTGAGACAGGATTTCTCTGTGGCTTTGGAGGCTGTGCTGGAACTTGCTCTAGGCTGGCCTCGAACTCACAGAGATCATCCTGCCTCTGCCTCCCGAGTGCTGGGATTAAAAGTGTGCAACACCAAGGCCTGGCAGCATTATAACTTCTATAAAACCTACAAAAAGACCCTCAATATCCAATTCCTTTGTGGAAGTAAAACTTACCAGATAGAAAGGGGAACGAGGTGGTGGTGGGGGCTGGCGTCGAGGCCGGGGCCCACTGAACGAGGTAGCAGTGGGAATAGGGCTGGGAGGACCAGATCGCAAAGTCAGTGTTTCGGGCTCATCCTTGGGAACAGATACCCGGTTTACCATGGTGACAGGTAAGGAAGCCGCACCAGATGCTGAAACGATGAGGGAAGACGCCTGGGAAGTTGGTTCCTGTGTTAAGGCTGGGGCCAGTGCTAAAGTCTGGGTGGCAGTTGGACCCAGAGTGGACACAGGAACTGAAGCAGGGCTCAAAGTCAGTGTTTGCACTGAAGTTGGGACCAGGAGTGAAGCAGATGATGATGCTGGAGCCAAAGTCAGTGTGTGAGCTGGATTTGGGCCTATTGGAGAACTTGGGGCCATAGGGGGTGCTGGAGCCAGAGACAGTGTTTGAGTTGGACCCATTGGTGCTCCTGATGCTAAAGACAGTGTCTGCCCTGGTGTTGAAACCAGGGATGATGCTGGAGTCAATGACAATGTCTGAGTTGAAAAGGGCCCTTGAGGGCTCCCTGTTCCTAAAGAATGTGTCTGAGATGGAGACAATCCACCAAGAGTTGCTAAAGTTGGGGCTAAGGTCAATGTCTGAGTAGAAGCCAGGCTTGATAGAGGTGATGAAACTGGGGTTGATACCATAGTTGTTGATGAGGGAGCCAATACAGGAGTTGAAACTGATACCAGTGATGATGAGGGTAAAGGGGTTCCTGGCATTGATGGTGGTGTTATAGCTGGAATTGGAGTCTGTGATGTAGCCAGAACAGGAACAGAGCCTGGTGACGGAGCCAGGACTGGAAGTGGAGCCAGAGGAGGAGTAGGAGAAGGGCCCAGGATTGCTGTCTGTGAAGCTGTCATAGGAGTCAGAGAGGAGGCTAAAGCCTGAGATGTAGAAGGTGCTGGAGCCAGAAGGGAAGCCTGAGCTGGAGCTGAACTTGGTGATACCGGGAAAGGACTGGTCAAAGCTGAAGCGGGCACCAGGACAGGTGAACATGCTGGAGCCACAGGTGAGTTCAATCCTGGAACATGTGAAGACGTGGTAGCCAACAACAGAGAATGACCAGATGTCTGAGGTGGGGACAGAGCTGGAGTAGTAGCCAAACCTAGAGCCAAGGCTGACACTGATGGGGAAACCCCAGCTGATGCCAAAGGTGGTCCAGAGGCTGCTGAGACAACAGCCAGTGCTGGAGCCACACTAGTCAACAGAGCTGGACCTAAATCTGAAACAGGCAAGGGGGCTGTGATGGGTATGGTTAGTGGAGCAGAGGCTGGGGCAGGAAGTGTAGAAGGAACAGAGATGGGAAGTGAAGATGACACAGGGACAGAGACTGTAGAGGGCACAGGACTAGCAAGGGGAGAGGAATTGTGAATTGTCATTGGAGAAGAGGCTGGCCCAGGGAGTGAGGACGGCACATGCAGAGAAGAAGAGATGGTGATGGGAGCAGCTCCAGGTGCTGATGCTGTGGAGACACAAAGGATAAGTTAGCTTCATGAAGAATTATTTTTCTGCTCCTGCTACCACCTGTCCCAACCCTTCCATTAAGCCACAAGCTTTACCAACATCCCAGAAAACCTTCATTTCCACAACATGAGATCAAAAATTTAAGAAATACAGTAGCTTGGCCTTTCTCTAAGATTCTGACAAATATCTCTTAAATAGGTCAAGGCTTGAGACTCATAGAAAATTAAGACAAAGGGATCTAGTGTGACTAAGAAACCTTCAGGAATACCAATGTGTTATTTCTGATAAAAAATTTCTGACCTCAGCAGTTATAAACTCACCACTGACTTCAGGCGAAGGACTGTGGACCAGCTTGAGGAGGGGCCTCACCAGAGTGGGTGTTGGTATAGGGGCTCGAGTAGTACCCAGAGGAGGTGTGGTTAGACGGCTAGGGGTTAATGTAGGCCGTGATGTCAACACCGCTGGAAGCCCAGAACTTGAAGGCCGGGGTGCTGGTGCCAGTGGCGGAACAGGAGTAAGTCCATCCCGAGGGGCCTGTCTTACTACGATCTTCACCACACCTGTATTGTTCACCATGGATGGTGGCACTGCAAGAAGAAGCTACATTGAGAGGAAGGTAGAACAGAAACGAGAGACCCGAAGGATGGAAGTAGTTCAGGGGAAAGAAAAAGTGGCAGACAGATACTGGAGATATTGTCAAGAGAAACAACACTGAGGGAAGGCTAGACACACAGTTGGCCTAAGACATGCCTGGAAGGACCAAGGCCAGGTAAGGGCTGAATAAATACAAAGGCCAAGAGCCTCACCCTGGTTAGCAGCAAGCGGAAGGCTGAGGCCAGTGGGGGCAGGGGTGGAGCTGGGGGTCGAAGAAGGCAGCACAGAGACAGGGGTGGGGCCAGGGGTCGGGGCCACGGCCTGGATGAGGGCC
Source organism: Cricetulus griseus (assembly GCF_003668045.3). Classification (NCBI taxonomy): domain Eukaryota; kingdom Metazoa; phylum Chordata; class Mammalia; order Rodentia; family Cricetidae; genus Cricetulus; species Cricetulus griseus. The sequence continues at coordinate 73,216,507 of NC_048596.1, forward strand.
ACATGGGCAGGCTGGCTGATGAGGTGGTGCTGCCCCCCTGCTGACACCAGGTGCACCACATTCCCTGGGTTAAGGGAAAAGAGAGAAAGAGAGAAAGAAAAAAAGAAAGAAGCACCTATCAGCCTGAGGGCAGAGGCAAGAGCAAGAGAGAGAATAGGCAAGAAGTAACAGCTCTAGAATTATTTTTTCCTATTTTTAGCAAAGACCCCTTCCACCATTCCCTCTGGCCCTACCCACCAAAGCAAACATAAAGGCTGACATCTAAAAAGTCACACAAACAGAGAAGACAAGAGGAAAAAGGCAGGACAGGGGGTGGGTTTTACCTACTTTGCAGCGGGCGGGGCTGCCCCACAGCCAGCTGGCGCACCTGGGCACCAGTCAAAGTCAGTTTGTTGCCCTGGATTTGGAAGGTGAGAGGTTTGCTTCCCCCAGCACTCGTCACTGGACGCTGTGCCAAGGAGGCCAACTGCCCGATGCTGACTACTTCTCCAGCTACAAACAGAGAAAGACTTTTGTACACAGGGCTCATGCTGTCCAAAACCACATCTCAGACCCCCACAAAACACCTATCTTCCTGAGTCTAAACCTTTCCCATAATTTATCATGTTCAACAAATTAAGCCTCCAATGAGAGCCTTTGTGTCCAGTGCCATTTGTCTTAATTTCCTTTCTATTCTTTAATGGCTTGCTACCAGGCAACCACTACCTCTTGTTCTTTACCCTAATTTATTTTTCTCATGATTTGCATCCAGGAGATTAAACTCAGGGTCTTATACATGTTGGGTAAGTAATTTATCACTGAATTATATCACCATCCTCCAAATATTTATCTCGATAAGCTTGCCACTATTCACTCATGTATGGGCCATTTCCCCCATAGAACAAACTGTGAATTCCTTGAGGTCTCTTTTTATGATTTACCATTATCTAAGCAAAAACACCTAATGTGAACTAGCTGCCTAGAACTTTGTTTTTTTGTTCCTCTTTTCCTACAGTTCTCTAGCATGTAGCTTTTTGTATCTGAATACCCTCATTACATAGGCCTGATAACTTACAGGGCAGACGAGCCTGCATTTCAGGAGATAAGATGAGGCGTTGTGGTGTAGAATTCGGAGCTGCCACTGCTGTGGTGGTAACAGTTGCTATGGTGGTGGAAGTGGTATTAGCAGCAACAGGAGAGAAAGTGTAGCCTGGAGGCACTGTGAGGGGCTTCAACAGGCTAGAGGAGCCTGGAGGTGGAGCTGGGCTCAGGCGAACTGGGGCAGGTGGGGCTGGCTTCAGTGACAAGGTTGGTGTGGGAGGCCGTGAGGTTCCACTCATGACTCCCATGGGGGATGGCAACACTACAGATAGAAACATATGTCAGATACATCTTGACAAACACCTTAGCTGGGCTGCAAAAGCGTCCATACTACCATTCCTTCTAACCTACTGAGAGCTATACGCCCTAATCCTTTTAATTTCACTACTTTGCACCCAGAAGCAACCCCATTACATTTGTTTTCAACTCACCCTGGGGTAGAGGACCAGTATTTGGCTGCAAGGGAGACAAAAGAACAGGTCCAGGTGGTCGGGATGCAGGAACAACTGGGGTTCCAGTAGGTGTAGCTGACACCATGAGTGGTGCTGGCAGCACTGGGGTGACTGGACCAAGGGTGGGCTGGGGTGAGACCTCAGGGCCTGGAGGGGGACGGACTGGGACAGGGCCAAGAGGCACCCGTGGGCTGTTCACCACCACCACTGTACGGCCTTCTTGCTTGGGCACTGGCTGCAGCATCCTGTGAGGAAAAATTAAAGGGTATCAGTAGACACAGAAGGAGAATAAGTAACAAAAGAAATTAAGACCAGGCAGAAAGGCTATACACACAAAAAGAAGAAAGAAGAGAGACCCTCCCCCCTCTTAAGGAGAACAGGGAACCAGAGATAACCAGAAAGTACCAAGGAGAACAAAAACATCAGCAACACAGGAGTCCCTCTCAGATATTCCAGTCATTCTGCTCCCCCAATCCCTCACACTCTGAAGCAACCTGTATGCATTAACACAGTTTACAAGTATGTCTATTCCAATTCCTCCTCTTATTAAAAAAAAAAAAAATTCTCCATTCCCTAATGCATGTACCTGTTGACCTTCATCTTGACAGGCTTGGGTCGAGGTGGGGGATCAGGAGCAGTAGCTACCTCTAACAGAATGCGTCGGGAAAGACGGTGGCGGGGTAGAAATGTGTCAGCCTCATATCGGGAGACTCGACCCTCCAGGCCAATGAGATCAAACCGACCCATGTCAATTCGCTGCCACAAGAAACACATGGAACCATTTTGATAATAATGTCCTAGATATGACATCAAAAGTAAAGATGTCACAGAAAAAAAGAAGAAAAAGAAAACTGACAAACTGGACATTGAAATTTCTGTGAATGGAAGGACAGAGTGAAAAGGAAACCCACAGAAAGCCAAGACACCTGTGTATCACATATCTGACAAGAGGTTAATTTCCAAAGTAAACAAAGAACTTAATGACAAAACAACTGCTTTTGTTAAAAAAAAAAAATCAGCAATGTCTTGGATACATACACATTTCTAATGACATAAATGATCAATAAGCACATGAAAAGACGTTGAGGATCAACAACAATCATTAGAGAAATTAAAATCAAAACTAAAATGAAATACCACTTCACATATTAACAGTTATTACTTTAAAAAAATCCTTTGGAAAGGATATGAACAGAAGCCCTAAAAAACTGGTGGTAGAAATATAAAATATATAGCAGCAGCTATGGATAAATAAGGCAGCTCCTAGAAACATTAGAAATAGAATTACATGACACAGCAACTTCGTTTGTTTTAAACTGGTATTATTTGTTTATTTCCTTTTTGGTTTTTCGAGACAGGGTTTCTCTGTTAACAGCCCAGGGTACCCTGGAACTCTATTTGTAAACCAAGCTGGCCTCAAACTCAGAGGTCCACCTATCTCTGCCTCCCAAGTACTGGGATTAAAAGCTTGTGCCACCATTCCTGGCACAACTTTGAGCACAGACTCAAATGAGAAAGCAGGAACTCAGACTATCTGTATATTTATAGTAGCATTGTTCATAAAAGCTAAAAGATGGGCTGGGTATGACAGTACAAGCCAGTAACCTCAGCATTTGGCCAAGCAGAAAGGTCTTGGGTTCAAGAATGACCTGTACATAGCAACACCTGTCTCAAATAAACAAATTTAAAAAACAAATTCATTCAAATGGTAGAATCTGCAAGTCAAATGTCCACTCACAGATAAATAAAATGTGGCATTATCCACAGAATAAAATATTACTTATTCTGAGAAAAGAAATCTGTCTGAGAAGAGCATCTGAAGCACTTTTTGGCTTTGGCCTCACCAACAAAAATTCTCACCTGGAATTCCTTGATTTCCACCCTGCTGGCCAGCCCTATAAAAACTCCCAGGCTGCTAGCCCCCACAGTGAGCCAATTCTTCAAAGTCAAAGTAAGGCTAGCATATATTCTGGAAGAGAAGTGAGGAAGTGAAGTGGACAAAACTGTGGGCCTTGTGAATTCTAGTTTCTGTTGCTCTCCCCTAAACAGGATAGCTGATTAGTATGGAAAAGGAATCCTGTCTACCTAATAGCCATGCTGTGAGAGGGCACTTAATTCCACTACAAGGGACATTAATATCCCATTTTGAGAAACTGGCAATCATAGCCTCTAAGCTACAAAGGGAAAACCAGGTTTTGTTTTTTCTTTTTTCTTTTCCCCCAGTGGAGAAAGGAGGGAAGGTGGGAAAGGGCTAGGCAGAGGTCCAGGTTTTTTACTTAACTAGTCACTCTCAAGGAGCACCATATGTATGATGAGAATAAGAGGCTCAGTTATTATCATCAAGATTTACATCCAAAATGGCTCCATGACTCTGACAGAAGTCCCAGAAGTAACTCTACCACTTTCATTCAGGAGCTGAATCTGAATTAGGGACTGACAGGTCACCTCACAGCCTGCCACGTTTCCAGGCTATTTGTATAAATGAAAACCAGTATCACTTTGCTGGATACCAGGCTCCTGACCTTTTTTGCACTTCAAGAAAAAGAGTAAAGGGCTGAGTGGTGGTGACACACGCCTTTGATACCAGCGCTTGGGAGGCAGAGGCAGGTGGATCTCTTTGAGTTTGAGGCCAGCCTGGTCTACAAAGTGAGTTCCAAGATAGCCAGGACCAAAACCAAAAAGAAAAAGAAAGAAAAGGGTAAAGGAAAAACATCTCCAAGGAGCTACTTCCCTCCCTAGCTTCTTTCTAGTTTATGTGTGAGAATACTAATACATGTTAACCAAGTGTTTTATGGTGACCTGTTTGTTCTCCATAATCTTGTTAACTACAGCCTCTTAATTTTCAGCATCTTTTATCTGGGGGAGGAGGTGTGGTATTTATGTAAAGCTTGTTATTTAGACTGCTACTAAACACTAGGATTATAAACTATGCAACTATAATGTGACTGATAAAAATAACCCAACCTTTTTTGGCTCAGTATCAAAGTCTCAGGTACTGCAAGGCTAGTCTAAAACTATACAGTTGAGGATGCATTTGAATATTTAATCCAGTAACCTTCACACCTCACAAGTATGGACCACCGTATGTGTTCAGCTGATACAGTGATGGGGATCAGACTCAATGCTGTGTACACATTAAGCAAGCACACTAGCAATTGAGTTATACCCCAAGCCTAATATTCTCTTTAAGAAGGAATATTAACTTTAAAAATGGATTGGGGGGCTGGGCATTGGTGGCAAACGCCTTTAATCCCAGCACTCGGAGGCAGAGGCAGGTGGATCTCTGTGAGTTCGAGACCAGCCTGGTCTACAAAAGCTAGTTCCAGGACAGCCTCCAAAGCCACAGAGAAACCCTATCTCAAAAAAAAAAAAAAAAAAGAAAAAAGGATTGGGGGAGGATTGTTTTTTTTAACATATGCTACAGTGTGGATAAACAAACAAGTACTTTATGACTTCATAACAGTAACAAAATAAAATGGTAGATGTCAGAGGACGGGGGTGGGGGGGTACGGACAGACACAATTGCTCAATAGGTACAGTGTTTTAGCTTGAGAAAACAAAAGCAGTTCTGCAAATGGATGGTGGAGATGACTACACAACATAAATGTTGTTGATGTTACTGAAATGTAGACTTAAAATAGGTTAAAGTGATAATTTTGTTGACTATATTTTACCACAATTACAAAATTAAGGGATTCAGGTTGATGGCACATGCCTGTAATCCCAGTACTGAGAAGGCAGAGGCAGAAAGATTAGGAATTTGATGTAGATGACCCTATCTCAAAAGGTGGGAAAGACCAAGCCTGGGAGTGCATGTCTTTGATTCAGTATGGGGGAGGCAGAGGCAGGCAGATCTCTTCAGCGTGGTCTATATAGTGAGTTCCAAATCAGCCAAGGATACATAGTCAAACCCTGTCTCAAAAAAAAAAAAAAGAAAGAAATGGAAGGAATAAGAAAAAATATTATTTACCAAATAGTTATAGATATGACTTACATTTTCAAAAAGTGTTAACTTGATTCTCAGGTACACTGCACACTAGACCTTACAATTCTTGCTTTTATGGACAAGGAGAAACTTAAGCTAATAATTAACTTGCCAAAGATCGCGTGACTAGAAAATAATGAAGCTAGGAAAATAGTACTGAGTTGACAAAATACAGAAATAGTAAACATGCAAAAGGTCAGATCCTAAAGAGATAGGAGGTTTGGATAAGAAACCACTAACCTTAGGGGCAACTACATACCTGGAGTGGGTGGACATCAGTAGCCCTTAGCACCAGAGAGGCGGTGCTAAAGCAGATGCCTGGGGTAATGAAAGGGGAGGTAACAGGTCGAGGGTCAAATAGGTTTGGATGATTGCAGACTTTCCGCAACTGCATCAAAATGTTGATGACACTCATGAAATGGCCTGTAGCTAGTGTCTCCTTAGTTCTGGGGAGAAAGGAAAAATAAATAAGGGACATTCTGACAGCTACCTGGATTCTAACCCAGAGTAACAGGGTCTGCCCTCAGTCCTCCCTTACGTGGTCTGTGCCATGAAGTCATCATAGAGACAGCGTTGGCGCTTGGAAAGCCGGCATCGGATAACATGCTCATACTTTTTGGGCATCTGCTTCTCAACATCCACCTTAACTCGGCGAAGCAAAAAAGGTCGCAGGACCTAAAAGCAAGTAAGTAGGTTGCTAACAGAAGAGTGGGCACTAAACTCCCCATAGTCCATCTGGATGGTTCTTGGCCCCAGAACAGGCAGCATACTGGGTTAATCCATCAGCAAACTGTCATCAAGCATGTCAGATAACAATTACACTCAGATGCAAATCTTCCTTTCATGTAATTTACTGTTTATAAAGATGACAAACACAAAAATAATTATACATCAACATACAAAGATGCACCAAGAGCAAACTAACTCTGAAAGAGAGAAGACTCAAATTATATCTGGAGGAATGACTGTCACATGATTACAAAAATAAGCCAGGCATGGCCGGGTGTTGGTGACCCACACCTTTATTCCCAGCACTCGGGAGGCAGAGGCAGGCGGATCTCTGTGAGTTCGAGGCCAGCCTGGTCTCCAGAGCTCCAAAGCTACACAGAGAAACCCTGTCTCGAAAAACCAAAAAAAAAAAAAAAAAAAAAAAAAAGGCCAGGCATGATAACCTGTGTGACTGTAATTCTAGCCACTTTCAAAGAGTGAAGTAAATTACCTGGACCCAGGAATTCAAGACCAATCTGAGCAACCTAATGAAAACCTTACCAAGGTAATAATAAAAATAAATAATAATCTAAGAGAGAAGCTGAGTAAAATCTGTGGCTCTGTGTAATACACAGCTCAATGAAAGAAAAAGCATTTTTTTTTTCTTCTTCTTCTTGGTTTCAGTTTTGTGAATCCAAGCCAGACTGCCTGGTCTATGTATGGAGTTCCAAGACAGCCAGGGCTACACAGAGAGACCCTGTGTCAAAAAAAACAAACAACAACAACAACAACAACAAAAACTCCAACAGAACACATTAAACACATCCAGACTGGGGTTAGAGATGGATCCGTGGTTAAGAGCACCGGTTGCTCTTACAGAGAGCCTGGGTCAAGTCCCAGTATCACACAGCAACTCACAACTGTCTGTAACTCATTACCAGAGTATTCACACTCTTCTGACTCCCTTGAACACTAGGCAAGGTGTATGATGTACATAACATATGCAGGCAAAACACTATACATATAAAAATAAAAATCTAAAAAATAAATTTGTCCAGATAAAGAGAAATCACTAACAAGACTCAAAGAAAATATCCCAACTACAGAAAACAAAGAATGACTAACGCAAGACTGCTCAGCTTGGCAATGATTATTCTCTGGAACAATACAACCTGACAACTTAGTTCAGCCTCGCATTGACTTCTCCCTCTAAATCGTTACTAGGTATTGCCCTTAGCTTTTACTATTGTTAATACATTTACAACAATATAAGCACTACCTTGTGAAGGCGTTTGACTAGACCTTCATTATATTCTTGGCTTCCCTCAATCATGCCAGTTAGAGGGTTAGAGAACCATTCCTTGAACTCTCGATGAGACTGGAAGACATGTGGCATCAAAAAATGCATCAAGGACCACAACTCCATGAGGCTATTCTGCAAGGGAGTTCCTGTCAGCAGCAAGCGCCTCTGGCTGTAAAGAGAAGGAATTATGAAAATCCCAACTTTCTGACCACCTTTAATATACTTCTTAACCCAGGTAGCCAACCCTTCATGGCAAAACAACTCTCCCATGAATCTCTATATTCATCTTTACCTGTTGAAGTTCAGGAGTGACTGCCACCGTTGGGACTTGAAATTCTTGATGTTCTGAGCCTCATCCAGAATGAGATAGCGCCAGTTCTTTCGACGAAAAGCCTGGTGATCCTGTAGCACCAGCTTGTAAGATGTGATACACACATGGAAAGCATTGGGCTTGGTCCAGCCCTAAGAGGTCAAAAAGAAAGCAGCATATGATGAAGTGGGAAAAGCACACAGAAAAACACAAAGAGGAAGGGAATGCATGTTAAAGTACTCAAGGACAGAAACCAGGCTAGAAGAAATGAAACAGTACCAGCAAGAGAATAGAACCATAGGAAACTAAGGCAAAGTAATGTGTATGAGGAAAGGATCTAAAACTATTAAGAGAAGTGACACATGGAATATCAAACCTGCCGCTTGAGCTTCCTTTCTTTCTGAGCTCCATAGTAAGTGAGGATTTTAAAGCTGGGACACCAACGTTTTAATTCCATCTCCCAGTTCAACATCACGCTGGTAGGAACAATAATTAAATGAGGACCCCAGTTACCTGTTTAGCAAAAGAAAAGACAATAAGACTACGTAGGCCTTACAGTTCTGGCTCCTTAAACAGAACCCTGACTAGCATCTTCTGATGCTGCTTAAGATGTCAGCACCTATGTTGTCCTCCTTATATAGTTACTGACAAGACTCAATGAAGCTACCAAGACAGCAGGAAGAGAACAGGTATTTTTCACTTTCCTTCAGGTGAAATCACTACTAAATAAGATTCCCCACCAGTAATTATCCAAGAGGCCCCAACAAGAATCTACCTTTCTCACAGGCCAAGTGAGCAAGCAAGGAGATGGTCTGGATTGTCTTCCCCAGTCCCATCTCATCTGCAAGAATGCCATTAAGCTTTTTTTCATACATAGTAACCAGCCAGTCAAGGCCAATGTGTTGATACTCTCGAAGCTGGCCCCGTAGGAGAAGTGGAATAGGTGTCTTCACCTAACAGAGAGGAGATTATCACACATGGTGGAAATGAGGCACTTATTACTAGGAAACAATAAAGTCAAGATATGAGAAAGCGGAACTGTAACCTATGGATACCTGGGTAGTGGCCAAAGTATAACCCTTGGGCTGGAGACTTTCTGCAGCTGCAGCAATATCAGTAATTTCTTTCTTGGGCCCGAGAGTGGTGGTGGGACCTGGGGTAGGAGGCCCACTGCCCCCATCTGCCTCACTCCTTTCCTCATCCCGAGCAAGCAAGTATTCCACCCCAAAATCATCATTGTCATCGTCATCATCATCTCCTTCATCTTCTTCCTGTTCTTCATCTGCTTGGCTTTGTGACTGAGCATCCTCAGACTCATCAGACTCAGATTCTTCTGACTGTGAACTCCCACTCATTTCTTCCTCCTCAGAATGTTCATCTTCCTCATTCTCACTCTGCTCTTCAGCAGAATCTAAATCACAATACCAAAGCTTAGTAAGCTATTCCTCCAACAGCTGCCCCCCCTCCCTTATCCTCTGAACTACATACTTACCTGACTGATTGCTGTCTTCTTGAGCTGCCTCTTCAACTTCTCTTGTTTCTTCTAGTTCACAGTCGTAACTATTGGCTTCAATCTCATCTTCCTCTTCGCTATTCCCAGAGCCTGGAGCAGATGCATCATAGGCATAGGCCCCTGGATACTGCTGCAGTAGCTCCTCCATAGAAAGCTCACCTGATAGGGAAAAAGAGAAGTAAACATTTGGTTCCTTTGCGAGGATTGCAAAGTAGTTATTTGAGTGGTACTTGTTTATTTTACCTAAGTGCCATCTCCCAGGCCCAGATCTACAGGGAGACTACGGAGTTTACATTTAGGATCAGCTAATAAAACCAATCCTTATAACAATCATAGTAAGTGTGGCACTGTCCAGAGAAGGACAATATGAACGGGGGTGGTGGAGATGGGGGGTAGGGTGGGGTAGGGGGAGCTAGGAGAATAAGAAGGGAAGAAGAGGAGGGATGCAGAAGACATGAGGGAGCAGAAAGGTTGAGTCAGGGGAAGAATAGAAGATAACAAGAATGGAGATACCAGCTGGGCGTTGGTGGTGCACGCCTTTAATCCAGCACTTTCGAGGCAGAGGCAGGTGGATCTCTGTGAGTTCAAGACCAGCCTAGACTACAATAACTAGTTCCAGGACAGTCTCCAAAGCCACAGAGAAAACCTGTCTCAAAAAACAAAAAACAACAAAAACAAACAAACAAACAAAAGAATGGAGATACCATAATAGAGGGAGACATTTTAGGTTTACAGAGAAATCAGGCACTAGGGAAATGTCTGGAGATCTACAAAGATGACATCAGCTAACAATCTGAGCAACAGAGGAGAGCCCTCCTCTGTTAATGAGAAATGCCCTCCCCTGATAATGAGACTGATGATTGACTTATATGCTACCCAATAGCCCTCATCCAGCAGCTGGTGGAAGTAGAAGCAGACATTCACAACTAATCACAGAACTAAACTGGAATCCAGATGCAGAGAAGGACGAGTGAAGAGAAAACTGGTCCAGACCAGGGTGGTGAAACCCACAGAAACAACTGTCCTGAACATCTGGGAACTCTTGCTCCCCAGACTGATAGCTGGGATACCAGCATGGGACTGATCCAGACCCCAGGAACATGGGTTTCATTGAGGAAACTTCGGAAATCAGTACTTATCCCTAACATAGGTGTGGACTTTGGGAGCCCATTCCACATAGAGGAATACTCCCTGAGCCAAGACACTTTGGGGGTGGGCCTAGGCCCTATCCCAAAGGATATGATAGACTCTGATGACACCCTATGGAAGGCCTCACCATTCAGGGGGAGCAGAAAGGACATGTGATAGGGTGGGTGGGGGGGTAGGGAAGGACGGGAGGGAAAAGGGAACTGGGATGGTTATGTAAAACAATCTTGTTTCTAATTCAAATAAAAAAAAAATCTGAAAAAAAAATTAAGACAAAAAAAATGAAAACAAAACAAAACAAACCAGGATAACAACAGGAAAAAAGCCTTTTTTTCACTGATAGTAACTTATTATCTATTAGCAGCACACAAACCAAATGTTAATTACTCAGAAACTATGGTTCTATACAAATGAACAATAGTGTGCATTTAATCTTCAGGTTTTAGACTTATCTTCTTATTCTGCAGATGCTCAATCTCCTTTTCATGGTACCTGATCACATCATCATAGTGTTTCTTTGCGGTCTCTCAGAAGTTTCGACCCTTCTTAGGTTTCTCTTTCTTTTTCTTTTTTTCAAGATTTTATTTATCTATTATGTGTACAACATTCTGCTTCCATGTATATCTGCACACCAGAAGAGGGCACCAGATCTCATAACGGATGGTTGTGAGCCACCATGTGGTTGCTGGGAATTGAACTCAGGACCTCTGGAAGAGCAGTCAGTGCTCTTAACCTCTGAGCCATCTCTGCAGCCCCAGGTTTCTCTTTCTAAAAGCTCTACTGATTTCTCAGAGCGCCCATGTCCAGGCTCTTCTACCAGTCTGAGCTCAAGCTTTACTTGGCAGGATCTTCATTAACCAGATACCAAGCCACCATACCCAAACCAGTAATGCTGAGGCTATCATTGTCACCTGAGCCACTGAACCACCCTTTTAAAATTCTGGCCAAATATTATTCATATCCTGCTACAGTAACTCTTCTTATAAGTGCCTTTCATTTACAAATCTCTTTGTCATTATACCTGAGTTACATGAGAACCATAGGTAAAAATTAGTTTGTAAAGCTACAAAGACAAAAATATCAGATTTACTGTCTATTTATCCAACAATTTTCTTCAGAGGAGAGACAGAAAATAGATTTTCAGTAAAGTATCTGGTAAATGTCACCTTCTCGAGCCAGCTCGCTCAGTTCCATGGCATGATCCACCTCTCCTTCTAACTGCTCCTCAGCTGCTATGGTGTCCTCTTCATCCTCTGCTACAAAGAGAATGAAGTTTCCACTGGTGAGCCCAAAAGGATAGTTCCAAAATCATGATCACACACACAGTCCTGGCTAAAAACTCGGTGGAAAACAAAACAAAGACATAAATGTAGGAAAGGGATGTATAGGGAAGATGGAAGGTTGACAAGGGTGGAAGGTGAGAGAAATGAAAATGCATTATACTCATGTATGGAATGTCAAAAAATAAACACAATTAATTACAAAAGAGCAGAACATTGTGACACATGCCCTTAACCCTAGCACTTGGAAGCAGACACAAGTGAATTCAAGGCCAGTTCTGGTTCTATAGCCATGGATACATAATAGACCTGTCCCAAGAAAACAAACAACAAAAAAGACAAAACAGGTCTGACCTTCATCTTCATTGGCAGTAAACTCTTCATCATCTTCATCTGGATGCCAATGCTGTTGGTTGCACTGTGTATCAGAGGACGGTGGAGGGTTTACCTGTTCAGGAAAGGGTAAAAAGTGGGAGAACTTAACATTTGAGCACAAAGTTGGGTTGTTGTGGCAAAAGCTTTTCATCCTAGCATTGGGAGGCAGAGGCAACTCTGTAAGTTCAAGACCAGCCTGGTCTGCATAGTGAGTTTCAGGACAGCCAGAGTGTCAAACAACAAGTTGGGCATGGAGGCAAACACCTTTGATCCCAGTACTTGGGAGGCTGAGGCAGGGGGATCTCTGTGAGTTTGAGTCCAACCTGGTCTACAAGGCAAGTTTCAGGACAGTCAAAACTATTATACAGAGAAACCCCGTTCAAAAAGCCTAAACAAACAAGCAAACAATTAAGCAAATAAGTTAAGTGAAAGGCACAGAGTTCAAGATCAGAAAGTCGGGCTGGAGAGATGGCTCAGACATTAAGAGCACTGACTGCTCTTCCAGAGGTCCTGAGTTCAATTCCCAGCAACCACACGGTGGCTCACAACCATCCGTTAGGAGATCTGGTGCCCTCTTCTGGTTTGCAGATATACATGGAAGCAGAATGTTGTATACATAATAAATAAAATCTTTTTAAAAAGATCAGAAAAGCACTTCTGTTCCCTTGAGTAACAGCTGCCTCTGGTACAGTATCAGGGCAAGGATGTAATCAAGGGTTTTCTCTCAGCACCAGCTACCAAATCCTGACCCCACTGACGAAGGGAGGACCTGTGAAAAGTGCTAGGAAATAAACAAAGCAGGACCAGGTGTGGTGGCTCATGCCCTAATTCAAGCACTCTAGAGGCAGAGCTCTTTGAATTTGAGGCCAGCTGGTTCATATAATGAGTTCCAAGCCAGCTAGGGATAGTGAGGCGGTCTCAGAAACAAAATATAACAACAACAACAAAAAAAAAACCAAAACAAAAAGAAAAACTAAAGGAAGGGAGTGAGGGGACCATTGAAATGGTTAAGTGGTCATTAGTAAGCCTGATAACCCAATCCCTGGAACGCATGTTTTCTGACCTCTACATGCATACCCACAAACCCTAATTTTTTTCTTAGGTCTACACGTATGCCAGTCCAGCCAGGACCATGTAGCAACACCCTGTCTCCAAAAAATAAAATGAAATTCAAAAGTAAATAAATGGCCAGAGTGATGGCCGATCAGTTAAGAAGAATACTTGTTACTCTTCCAGAGAACCGAAGTTCAATTCTACCCTTATCAGGTGGTTCACAGCCGTCTATAAACTCTAGGTTGGGGGAATTGAAGATTCTAGCCTCTGTGGGCATCTACTCATATATACATATCCACACAGAGACACACAAATCTATACATAATTACAGCTGAGGGTATATAAAGTTTCAAAATTAACAATAACAGTAATTTTAAAAATATCCTTAACATGCATTAAGACCAATGGTACAAAGGTCCAAGAGTTTTCTGTTTGTGTTTGTGTTTTTTGAGAGAGGGGAATCACAATGTACCTCTTGCTGTCTTAGGATTCACTATGGAGATCAAAGTGGCCTCCAAGATCTGCCTGCCTGTGCCTCCTGAGTGCTGAGATAAAGGTGTGTGACACTACATGCAGCTCCAAGAGATCTCTCCCCAACCCCACTTAAGAGTTTTATTTGTAAAGAGTAGACGGGGTGTGAATAGGCCCATCTGGAAAAAAAGTGGAGAGAGAGTTCTCCAAGAGATTTTTAAGAAGACCATCACAGTTCCCAAATCCACATTACCTAACAACTTATATATGTGTGTATAATTGCACATTTTTGCATGCTTGTGGAAACCATAGTTCATTGTCTGGTGTCTTCCTCAATCACTCTTGAATGAACTTGGTGCTTACTGATTTGGCTAGACAAGCTAGCCAACAAGCCCTAGGATGCTCCTAAGGTCTACCTCTTAAACAGAGCCTCCTGAAACATACCATTGCAAATCCATTTTCTATGTAGGAAACTGGGGAGTGAACTCAAGTACTTTACCGACTAAGCTACCTTTCTAGCCCTCCCCTAGAAAATTTAAAGTACAATAAATGTTTCCATTGTATTATTAGAAACCATGCCAACTGCAGGCTGTAACTTGACCCAAACCATCATTTTCTCTAGCAATGAAACCCCAACTGCCTTCAACCCTGATTCTCAAAACTTGGGATCAACCTAAGCCCAGGATTTCAGAAATGAAACCCCCCCATTTATTTCCCCTCTAATCTTCTTTTCTGTACCTCTTCTGTATATACCTCCAAATCCTGAGACGGTTCCTCTTCAACATTCTCTTCAGGCCCATCATGGGCATCACTGTCATGAGATGAGGGTGTTTGAGAGGGGCTGGAAGGTACACCCAATAGCTGAGGGGGGAGGGAACGGAGCAGCTCTTCCAGTGGAAGTTCTCCCTCATGTCGAAGCAGTTCAATCTCTCGCCTCTGGGTCTCTGCATCATTGCCTTCCTGCTGTTCTTCAACCTCAATGGTCTCCTCATCATCCTCTTCTTCCTCTTGGGGTTGGAAGTCCCCATCTATAGCAGGAGAACAAGGTCACAAAGTCCACGGGCCCTGCAAGCCACAGGGTGGGTTTTTCAGCTCTGGAAAGGGCACTTGGGAAAAGTAACAGGACCAAAGAGCACACACACCTTCATCATCCAGCCGAGAAACAGGGGGTGGAGGACTGGATGCTGCTGAGGAAGAACCAAGACAGGGGGAGGAGCCAGCTTTGCTGGAGGCTAGTGGCTGGTTAAGGCTCTGAGACAGAAGGTCTGAGTACTTCTCAGTTTGTCCCACAATGAAGTCCAGGTGCAGGTCCAAGGCTTTCTTACGCTTTTCTTCAAGCCGGGACTGTTGTTTGAATTGTACCACCTACCATAACCACAAAAGGCATCAGTCACCCACATATTCAAAGCCAAAACTTTAGGAATAATACCTTTACAGCAGGCCTTTGGCCTGATTATTCAGAAAAGAAAGCTAAAATCCCTTAAAGGGCTTGTGATTTATACAGCACTTTAAGAGACACAGAAACTGAATACATACAAGGGAGATGTCCAACTTAGTATCAAGGAGCTGAAGAAGATCAGCAAATCCATCACAAGTTGAACTGTTTTTTTGTTTTCTAGACAGGGTTTCTCTGTGGCTTTGCAGGCTATCCTGGAACTAGCTCTTGTAGACCAGGCTGGCCTCGAATTCACAGAGATACCCTGCCTCTGCCTCCCAAGTGCTGGGGTGTGAGCCACCAACGCCCGACAAGTTGGACCTTAAAAAAAAAAAAAAAAAGCAAGGCGGCACTCACTTTAACCCCAGCACTTGGCAGGCAGAGGCTGGTGGATCTCTGTGATTTGGGGGCCAGCCTGGTCTACAGATGGAGTTCCAGAACAGCAAGGGCTAGGCAGAGACAATATCTCAAAAACACAAACCAAAACAACAATAAGTAAAAACATGAGGCTGATAAAATGGCTTAGTAGGTAAAGGTACTTATTTCCATGACAACCTGAGTTCAACCCCCAGGACCCAGAGCGGGAAAGAGAGAACCAACTCCCACAGGTTGTCCTCTAACCTCCACAAATAAGCTATGGCTTATGTGCATATAAACATATGAATAAATATAATCTAAATAATTTAAATTTTTAAAAAGTGGGGCTGGGGACTGGAGAGAAGGCTCCAAGCTTACGAGCACATACTACATTTAAAGAGGACTGGAGTTTAAATGTCAGCACCTACATCTAGCAGTTCACAGCTGCCTGTAAGTCCAGCTTCAAACCCAACATCTCTGACCTACAAGGCCACCAACCTCATGTGCACATCACATACTGATATACAGATACACATATAATTTTAAAATTATGAAAATAAAAGTCTTTTTTAAGACTGGGAATAGAACCGGGTAGTGGTGGCATACAACTTTATCCCCAGAACTTGGCAGACAGAGGCAGGTGGGTCTCAGTAAGTTTGAGGCCAGCCTGGTCTACAAAGCAAGTTTCAGGACAGCTAGGACTGTTGCACAGAGAAACCCTGTGTGGAGGGGGTGGTGAGGCTTGGGAACAGAGAGATGGCTCAGAGGTTAAAAGCATGTATTGCTCTTCTTGAGAACCTGAGTTTGGTTTCTAACACTTATGTGAGGTAGTTCACAATAACCTATAACTCCACTTTCCAGAGATCCAACTTGCTCTGGCCTCTGTGGGTACCTGCATATATGTGGTGCACATAAAATGCACGCACACACACACACACACACACACACACACACACACACACACACACAAAATAAATAAATCTTTAAAAGAAGTTTCTACCTAGCCGGGCAATGGTGGCACACGCCTTAATCCCAGCACTCCGGAGGCAGAGACAGGTGGATCTCTGTGAGGTCGAGACCAGTCTGGTCTATAAGAGATAGTTCCAGGAAAACCAATAATAATAATAATAATAATAATAATAATGTTTCAAAAAATAAGTTTCTGCCTCTAGGCATAGTATCAAACACCTTGAACCTTCAACACTCTAGAGGTATGAGATTTCATTGCTAGTCTGGTTTACACAGGGAGTTCTAGACTAGCCAGAGATAATGAGACTCTGTCTCCATATAAACAAACAAGCCTAGGCAGAGTGACTAAAGCAGGATTTCTGTAAATTCAAGGACAGTTTGTCTCAAGCACACAAAGAAAGGGAGCAGGCAAGATGGCTCAATATCAAGCCTGATGGTCTGAATTCATGGCAGAAACAGAAAACAGACTCCCATAAATTGTCCTTTAGTCTTCATATGTAACATGGTATGTGTCCCCAAACCCAAATACAGACACAATAAATAAATGGTAATAAAAAATTGTTTTGTCCCAAATAATTTCAAGCCCAGGTGTTGTTAGATGGCACATTCTCAGAACTCAGGAGACTAAAGATGGCTCCATACCAGCATTGGTTACATAGGGAGACCCTGTTTCAAAAAGTATAAAGCAAACACTGCAGCAGGAATGAAACTGAAGAAAAGATGAGTTCAAAGACGAACCACCAAGATACTCCTATAATTCAGCACTTGAGAGGAAGAAGAGGCAAAAGAATCAGCCTCTGCTACATGATGAGTCTGAAGCAAACCTGGTCTACATGAAAACCTTGTTTCAAAAATAAACAACAAAAAAGTGCACTTAGGAAGGTGGAAAGATCAGAAGTTCAAGATTATTCTTAGCTACAAAGCAAAGTTGAGTGAGGCCAACATGAGTTACATGGCACCCTGTATCAAAACGGGAAGAAAAAGAAAGCCGACCTGTGAAATGCAGAATTACCCCTAATCTCAAACAACACAGTATGACAACTATTTATGTAGTAATTTTACACAACATGCATCACAAACTATCTAGAAATATTTATAATTTGTAGAAATATTTAATATTCTTCAATTATCTGTTCATTATGTTACATGCATTTCATATACTGGACTTGAACATCTCCAGACCAGAAGATGCCCACAGGGAGTCCTAGAACCAATCACACAAACACAAAAAGGGAGAAGAGGGCTTCAGAGATAATTACAATTTACATATAAGCAGAAGGAATTTTAATGGCATCAGCAGGTAAACATACTATCTATCCACCCTACAAAGAGTAGATGGTCTAGAGGAGTCAAGGAGTCCAACTCAACCCCAAAGGTACAAGCTTATTTTGCCATTATAAAATAAATTGCTGGAAGCTACTCCCGAAGTTTTAACTGAGTAGGTAGGAAAAGGAAGCCAAGAATTCCTTCTTCCTTGTGACATTCAGCAGTGGGAAGGTCCAACATATGGGGAAATGTCATAAAGAGCTGGAATTGCAGTGTTTAGTTCCTCAGTAAACTTTGGTCAGTCCTATCAACATGCCTCCCTCTAACCTAATTCAACCTCACTGCTTACCTTTTCCACATTGCTCCAGAACTGCCTAACATCCTTGGCCATGGTAGAAGCAATTCGGCGCAGCTTGGCCTGTTCTTCTCTCCGAGCTCTTTCCTCTTTTTGTCGCTGCTCTTCATGGTGCCGGATTACCATACGTACCACCTATAGAAATAAAGACACAGTATAAGATCACTCAAGCTAAATCTCCTTAAAAACCCAGTCAAAGAGAAAGGCAATCAAGGGCAAGAAACCCAAGATGTTACAGCTTGCCTTAAAATGCAGAAAGCAACAAAAAGTATAATTTCATCTGGTTCCCTTCCACCTTTCAAGTAATTCATCCACTAAAGTTTCTTTTTCATTTTTTTTTGGGGGGGGGCAAAGGGCAGGTGTTCAAGACAGGGGTTTCTGTGTGTAGCCCTAGCTGTCCTGGAATTTGTTCCATAGACCAGGCTGGCCTCAAACTTACAGATTTGTCTGCGTCTGTGTCCCTAGTGCTGAGATTAAGTGTGCTCCACCATCACCACCTCCATTAAGGTTTCAAAAGCACACCTGTAAAAATTTGGACAGTAGAGCAAACAGGACATACCTTCCGGGCCACACCTCGTTTCCATCGGCGCTCCTGAGCAAAGTCAGCAGAAAGCCACTGCATCTCTTCACATAGGAAGTCCCAATGGCTTTTAGATCGGGGAGGCTCTGGCACTTTAGGAAGCCTTTTCAATGACCAGAATCCCTCCTTTCGAAGTTCCGCAATCCGAGTTTCAATTTCAGCTTCCTAATGAGGGGTAATGACATTGATCAAAAGTTCCTGAACATACAAGCCATCTCACTGCCATGGCTAAATTCCTCACCCCTAATGGACTCCGTGTCTTATGCTCTTACCAATTCTAGAAGGTACTAGACTCTGCTGGCAGGTGGTGTGGGGAATTATCTGGGAAATCCAATGAGTTTCCTGAGATCATACAGCTAGGAAACAACTGGGAATCAAAAATAGGTCTCGGGAGCCAAGTATGGTAACACATGGCTTTAATCCCAGACCTCAGGAGACAGAGGCAGGAAGATGTCTTTTTGTTTGTTTTTACAGGCAAGGTTTCTCTGTTTAGCTTTAGAGCCTATCCTGACACTCGCTCTGGAGACCAGGCTGGCCTCAAACTCAGAGATCCTCCTGCCTCTGCCTCCCGAGTGCTGGGATTAAAGGTGTGCGCCACCATCATCCATCTGTGTTTGTTTTAAGAAAACATTATTTTGGGGAGAGATAGCTACAGCTTAGATCCAGCAGGTAGAAAGCTCTCTATTTAATCTCTAACACGGAGGGATTTTTGACAAACAGCAGATGGGGTAAAAGTCACACAAAATAATTTTAGAAAAACTTATTTTATGGGAAAAACACTGAAGATATACAACCAAACTAATATCGGTTGCCAATAACAAAAAGTTCCCACTTTTACTAAAAGCTTCTGCAATTCATTAAACTTCTGATTAAGAACATTAAATCATTTGAAACTTTGTTTGTAACAAGTAGGTTTAAAAAATTTTTGAACAAACCAGGTGTGTGTTAACAGCTGTAATCCCAGAACTTTGGGTGCTAAGATGGGTGCACCATAGAAAGTTACATACTTTTAGATTTAGGGCAGACTAGCGTTAAGATCCTATACCAAAATCAAACAGAATGGAGGGAGGAGGAAGAGGGGAGGCAGGCAGGCATATAGAAAAAAGGAGCAGGTTCTATAGCCAGAACCCATGTAAAGGTAGCAAACTAACTCTACAAAGTTGTCCTCTTGACCAACACATGTGACACAACATGCAAGCCCACATACATCAGGCACTTGTGTGAACATAAATAATAATTGAAAGAATTAGGCTGGGTAGCAGTGGTTTTACTCCTTCAAGAAACAGAGGCAGGTGGATCTCTGAGTTCCAGGGCAACCTGGTCTACAGAGTGAATTCCAGGACAGCCAAAAATACACAGAGTAATCCTGTCTCAAAAAACAAACAAAAAAAAGACATTAAAAAGGTTAATGGGTACCAAACCAAAGTTTAAATGGGTAGGCAGAAGGAAATATGGATAATACACACTTCTACTAAGCTCCCAGATGGAACTGCATGCACTTGCAGAAAATTTCACAGGCTACAGACTGAACAGAAATGGGAAAACAAAAAAAGTTTAATACCATCACAGTTTACAAAGTACTTCAATGTCTAATTCTTTTTTTATTTAGATTAGTGGAAGGTTTTTGTTATTTTTTTGTTTTTATTTTTTGGCTTTTTGCTTTCTTTGAGATAGCATCTATCTCACTCTGTAGCCCAGGTTGGCTCAAACTTTCCAGTCCTGCATCATCACCTCCAGAGTGCTTGGCATACAAATGTAAGCTACCTCATCTATTTTTTGAAGACATATTTATTTACTTTCTTGGTATTTCAGAGTAGGATTTCTCTATGTATATCTGACTGTCCTGGAACTCACTCTGTAGACCAGACTGTCATCAAACTCAAAGACATTCACCTGCTTCTGTCTCCTGAGTGCTGGGATTCAAAGTGTGTGCCACCACCATCCAGCATAATTTTTTCAATTATTATTTACTTTTTTTTAAAGACACCATTGTATATAGTCAAGCTGGCCCTGAACTCATGATCCTTTCTCCACCTCCTAGTGTAGAGATTAAAAGTTAACAGCCACCACACCTTCCTTTAATTCTTCCTTTAAGTCTGATAACAGAACTCAGGGTATATCTTAGTGGTTGAGAATTTGCCTAGTATATGCACAAAGGTTTGAGTTCAATCCCCAGAGCAGTGTATGGAGAAAACTGAATTTGAGAGTAAACTTAACAGACACTCCTATTTGAAAAACAAAAGTCAAAACTAAGGTATAACCAGTGATAACACTTCCCTCCAGCTGGGAAAATGGCTCAGTGATTAAGAGCACTTGTTCTTGCATAAGACCTGAGTTTGACACTCACCACCCACAGGGGCTCATAACTGCCAGTTCCAGAGGATAAGATATCCTCTTCTGAACACCAGAAGGACCAGGCATGGATGTAATGTATACATACATATAGGCAAGATATTCATATACACAAAAAATAAAATAACCTTTAAAAAAAAGTGAACACTTGCCTAGCATATATGAGACCTTAGTTTAGATGGAAAGAAAGAAGGAAGGTTGGTCACTTTCTTTTGCATATGTATGAGTGGTTTGCCTGGTGCACAAGGAGGCAAGAGGGAACTGGATTCCCTTCAACGAGGTTAAAGACAGCTATAAGCTGTGGGAACTGGGAATTGAACCTAGATCCTCTAGAAAACTAATCAGTGCTCTAAACTATAGAACCATTTCTCCAGCCTTCAAAAAAAAAAAGGGAAGCAAGGAGAGAGGGGTTGGTTTAATTCAAGCAACATACTCAAGACAAAGTAGTAATCCATACCCAAAACTCATGGGTAAAAACAAAGACAATAAATACCCATGAGATAATAGAGTTAAGACAGACAACTCCCATGAATCTTCATGGGCCTTCCCAATACATACATGTTTAGCTTGTTCTGCAATTTCTGCATGGCTCTTCTCCCACTTCGGGCCCTTGTTGGCCAGGTCAGCAGCCTGGGATAAGCTGAACCCCTCCAGAGGAACTGTGGTACCATCTGGCGGGCCTGGAGGTCCATCCAGAGAGGAATCTTGAGCTATATGTTGGGGGGAGATGCCACCTGCCCCACTAGAAGCTGGAGAACTAGATGAGGCAGGGGACACAGGATTGCTGCCTGTCATGCCGTCCGACACCATCTAGAAAAGGGGAAAATGATTGAAAAAAAAAATGCTGAACATTGTGCTAAATGATTTAAATACATTTTCTTTCTATTCCACTTCACAACAAAAAACTGTAGAATAAGATATCACTCTCATTTTTATCAACACAAACACTTTGTTGGTTTGTTTTCTTTTGGGGTTTTGGTAGAGGGAAGCTGTTACAGTTAAAGACAAGGTCTTACTATGTAGCCTAGTATGGCCTGGGATTTACAACCCACCTCCTAAATGCTGGATTAAGAGGCTAGTGTCACCATACCAGGCTTTAAAATGAAATTTGTTTTTAGCAAAGTAATTAAAATGATAGAGCCAATTTTCTTTTTTTTTTCTTTTTGTTTTTCGAGACAGGTTTTCTCTTTGGCTATGGAGGCTGTCCTGGCACTTGCTCTGTAGATCAAGCCAATCTCCAACTCATAGAGATCCGCCTGCCTCTGCCTTCCAAGTGCTGGGATTAAAGGCGTGCACCACCACCCTAGAGCCAAATTTCTAGTAGCTATCTGACATGCAAGATATACATGCTGATACACAGAACTACCTAAATTCAAGACTGCTACTACATGGCTAAAAGCATAGCTCTCAAAAACAAAAGTTTGTTTTACAAGACTACTACAGTGCATGATCATTTGTTCTTTTTGTTTGTTTTTGAAACAGTCTCACTACATAGACATAGAGATGGGCCTATCTCTACCTCATGAGTGCTGTGATCAAAAGCATGCTATGATTTCAAATTTAAAGGTCCTTTTAGAAGCTTGATTTTGCTGTTGTTATGTTTGTTTTTGTTTTTAGAAACAGGGTTTCTCTGTGAAAGACTCCTGGCTGTCCTGGAACTCACTCTGTGGACCAGGCTGACCTCTACCTCAGAGATCCTCCTGGGATTGAAGGCATGCTCTTCCACAGCCAGGGAAAGTTTGATTTTACTCACATAAACTAAGAAGCAAGTATGGCAGATTCACCTATGTAATAAATTAGAATTAATTTCAAATCATAGGAAAAAAAGATCTGAAACTTCTTCACTGAAAATGCAGAGGATGGAACTAAATACTGTTCTCAAATACCAAAACATTACTTTACACAGTATTGACTGTAAAAGCATTAATTCAAAACGATGTCTCAGCAAGTCAGTGGTATCACATGCCCTTATACCTAGCACTCAAGAGGCAGTGGAAGGCAGATCTCTGAGTTCAAGGCCAGCCAGGTCTACAGTGAACTCCAGGACAGGCAGGGATACAGAGAATCCCTATCTTGAAAAACAACCAACCAAACAAACAAAAAGTCCCACTGAAATATGGCAAATGAAATCATTTATGAAATTCACTACAAAACCAACATCTCAAAGTGCCTCAAATTCCTACCCCAGCTAAATGACATATCACAATTTCCCAGAAGCTAAGACAAAGTCTAAGTATCAAACCCATTGAAGCAATGACAGAGTGCTTACTTATCTGGACTGCGCAAAGCTCTGGACTTAACTCCCAGCAACACATTTGAAAGCCCAAAGGGATATGGCTCAATAGTAAAGAGTTTGCCTTAGCATGCATAAGGCCCTAAGTTCAAAGGTCATCACAACAAATGAACCAACTATCAATTGAGCTACCTATGGTGGTACAACTAGGATTCAGGAGGCTGGGGTACATAAGGAAACTCCCAATTCCCTCTCCTTCCTTTTTAGACAGGGTCACATGTACCTCAGGTGAATCTGGAACTCCCTATGTAGCTGAGAATGTCCTCAAACTTCTGATCATCCTGCTTCCACCTTTCAAAGTGCTGGGATTACAAGTATGTGTCACCATATACTGTAAATACAGTACTGGGAATCAACCCAGAGCCCAACTCTGAGCCTTGTGCATAACAAGCACTGTACCAAATAAGCTAAACCCCAGCTCCACAAGAAGCCCTTACTTATTAAAAGTCGGAAAAAAGCCTATTAAATGTAAATGAAGATCTAATTAATTTAAAAAACACTTTTTCCCCACTCCACATTCCCACAGTACAAGGAAAGAAATAATGCCTCACTTAAGGCAAACCCTGTTCTAGTTCCAAATGAAGTTAAACTATTCTCTTAGTTTAGTCTTAGAAGCATTTTGCCAAGTCTCCATTTCCAGCCTAGCCTAATTCAACCACTTTAAGAAAGACCTGCATCTTTTTTTTTCCTTTTTTTAAAACACAGGGTCTTACTATGCATGTACTTTTAACTGGCCTGGGACTCACTAAATAGACCAGACTGGCCTTGATCTCATAGAGATCTGCCTGTCTCTGCTTCTGAGTGCTATGATTAAAAGCATGTGCCAACACACCCCTCAAGATTTGCACTTTTGGAAATCAACTATTATTATGTGAATCGAAAGCAATCTAAAGCCAGGCATGTTAGCCCAAGTCTTTAATCCCAACACTTGGGAGGGAGAGACAAATGGATCCAAATCCAAGCCAGCCTGGTCTACAGAGTTGTGTTCCAGGATAGTACACAAAAAAACTCTGTCTTGAAAAAAACAAATTAAAAAAGAAAGAGGAAGAGGAGGTATCTAACAGGCTTGACATGTTATAGCCCAATCTATCTGAAAACTAAAGAAAGTCCAAACTCAACTACTCAGGTAGGTATTAAGACCTGCAACACCACTTCTGTCTCAAAACCTAGTCTATCAGTCTACAGAAAATAAGCAATGGAACCCTCCCCACTTTCAAACCTGTGTCTGTAGGACTGGGAGCTGAGGATGAGCAGGGGAGGGGCTGCTCTGCATGGTCCCACTCCCAGGCTCCTTGCTGGATGCCTGAAGAATGACTGGGTTATTATCACCACTGCTGCAGGCCGAGGGGCTGGTGTCCGGCTGCAGGGCATGCTGGGAGCTGGCCTCATTCTGGGCCACCAGCCACCGGGACCTGCCTTCCAGGGCCCGGGGCCCACCAGGGCGTCCCAGCCTCCGCTCAGGTCCACCAACCTCTGGAGCACCTATGGTTGGATAAAAAAAAAAAAAAAAGAAAAAAAAAAGTAAAAATAAAATTAAAGGCCATTAAAAGAGTTGTTTGTTGACACAGAAAGGGTCTTACTACACCATCCAGGCTGGCCTGGAAATAATTATTCTCTTGCCTCAGCCTCCTAAATGCTGAGGTTAAGAACTGTTTCCAGGGATAGGGAGGTAGCTCAGTTGGTTGAGTGCATACCTAGCACACATAAAACATGAGTTCAATTTCCAACAAAGCATAAAATCGACAGGGAGGCATAAACCTTCAGTATCAAAGCTTGGGAGGTAAAGGCAAAAAGATCAGAAGTTCAAGTTCATCCCTGGTTACACAGTATAAGACCCTGTCTCCCCATGTTTCTTGAGCATTTGCTGTGTGTCAAACACTTGGAAGTACTTGCTTAGCTAGAAGAGGTTAGAACATATTTGGAATACTGGGGTGAAGAGGATTGTTTGAATCCAAGCATTCCAGAACAGCCTCAGCCACATAATGACATTTCCTTTCAGAAGAAGAAATATGCTGGGCAATGGTGGCAGACACTAGAGTTAGAGGTACATGGATCTCTGTGTGTTCAAGGCCAACCTGGTCTACAGAGCAAGTTCCAGGACAGGCTCCAAACCTACACAGAAAAATCCTGTCTCAAAACAAAAACAAAAAAACAGTAACAACAACAACAAAAAAAGAAAGACAGGAAATAGTGGGAGAATTTAAATCCAGATAGCCTCCTCATTCCAAAACACTGAAGAAGCCAGTCAGGTTGGTGACACACACAGTTAACCCCAGCACAGGGAAGCAGAGGCAAGCAGATCTCTGTGAATTTGAGACCAGCCTTGTCAATATAGTGAATTCCAGGACAGCCAGGACTCTCCAGAGACCCTGTCCTAAAAAAGAAAAAGCACTGAGACCAGCCTGGTCTACAAGAGCTAGTTCCAGGACAGCCTCCATCCAAAGCCACAGAGAAACCCTGTCTCAAAAAACCAAAAAAGAAAAAGCAAACCTCTGAAGAAAATTGTACTCTTAGTACTATCCCTGGTAGTGCTGAGGTTCCATTGTTACACCACCATGGTCAAATCCCCCATGAAAACACTCACAAAGATTTAAAGTTTTCCAGGCCATAAATTCACAATTAACTTATTCTCTCATTATCTCATACTATTTCTTCATTAATGCACACAAAATTGTATCTGAAGGTGAGCTCACCTGTGTGAGCAGAGACCACACCCCCTGTGAAAGTCTGCACTTCCACGGTGCCTTGCTGTAATGAGGGAAATCACACCTAAAACAATAGAGAAAGCAGCAGTGAGGAACCAATCCACATTTGTCAATATCTGTCTAAGTGTATTTACACCAGTTGTCCGAGACTTAAAAATACAGCCAAAGTCAATTCACGTAATAGTAGGAAAAGTTCATTCTTCAAAAAAATAAATTTGGTTAGGTTAGGGAATGTCTAGAGAAATGCCTCCGGCAATTCAGTATTTACTGCTCTTCAGAGGTCCTGGGTTTGGTTCCCAGCATCCACAAGGCAGCTCACCACAGCTGTAACTACAGTTGCAGTGGAGCCAAACCCCTCTTCTGGCCTGTTTGGACACCTGGCACTCATGTGGTGAACACACAGGAATCCACAAAAACACGCAAAAGTAAAATAATTACTTTTTTTTAAAGTAATGGCAGCCACGCTATGTTGACACACACCTTTAATCCCAGCACTCAGGAGGCAGAGGCAGGTGGATGGATATCTGTTGAGTTTGAGACCAGCCTAGTTAGTCTACAGAGCAAGTTCCAGGACAGACTCCAAAACTACACAGAGAAACCCTGTCTGGAAAAAAAAAAAGAAGAAGAAAGAAAAAGGGGAGAAAAAGTAATGACAACAAAAGCAAATTGTGTTTTGTATGAAGAATTTCACAGGGTTGTACATTCTGGCTGGATAAGGGCAGAGAGGAAATGAAACAACAGAAGGTTTTAAAAGATAAAGTACTTTAAATTCCAAACACCAAATGACATTGAGAAGTTCACAAAGCCTGCTGGATGTCTGACCGCCTGCTAGCCTTTTCAGCGAGGACTCCACAGGAACGAGGGTGGAGTCCCCCCCCCAAAAAAAACAAAAAGCAAATAGTTGGTCACAGAAAAGGATCCTTTGAAATCTGTGCACGCAGGACGAAACATCCAAAGAACTTTAGAGCTCTTTAAGCCGCAACCAGAGCCACGCTCCGGAAACGAGCAGGATTAAACTATACAAGGCCCGGAAGTATTCACCCGGTTAACTCCTTATCTAGGTGCGTGCTGCTGCCTGGATTCACCCTCCCCATTCCGGGGACCGCAGGAGGAGGTCCGAGTGCGAGATGCCTGAACTCTTGACCCTAGTCTACACCACAGTCTCCCAAGACCTCGGTAGACGGACCCGGCGTGACCCCCGACCTCAGCCCAGGCTTTCGCGGTAGCCCCGCCCCCGCCCGGTCGCCCACCCCACCCAACGTGCGCGCCAGGCGGGGGTGGGGGGGAGGGGCCCGCGCGTGCGCGGCTGGAGGCGGAGTGATCCGGCGGCGCGCACGGCCTGGGGGGGTTCCCGCCAGAACCCAAAACCAGAGACCGGGTCGCGGGACTCGCGAGTCCGCGTCCGCGCCCGCCGGCGCCCTCACGTCAACAGGCCGCAAAAGGCTGAGGAAGAAAGGGTTCGAGAGCGCCAAGCCTCGGTCTCTCCCCCAAGTGGACTGTGGCGGGCACACGCCCGGGCTGTTCGTCTCATGCACCCTTTCCTCTTCCTCTCCCCTGAGGGGAGGCAGGTTGGTGGGCGGGCAGAAGCGCACCTGGGTCCGTCCTCTCGGGGTTTGTTCGCTCACGCACGCGTGCGCAGAAGGGCAGGAGGGCGAGGAAGACGCGCGGAGACCAGAGGCCACCCGGCCTGACACCCTCCCCCCGCCCCCCGCTCGGGTCTCTATGGGCGCGCGCAGGTAGCCTCGCTCGCTCGTTCGCTCGCTCGCTCACCGGCCCCGGGGCCCCGGCTGGAGGTGCGCGCGCAGCACCCCGGGAAGGTGGGAAGAGGCACTCGGAGGTGCGCGCGCAGCCACCCGTCAGGGGAGGGGGCACTGGGACGCCTCCGCCATCTTGTCTCCCTCTCCTTACCTGCGTCCTCGGGGGCGTGCTCACCACCCCCCCTCCCGCCGAGGAGGGGGGAGGGCCCCCTCCTGGTCGCCGCCTTCACCGCTCTAAATTCCCCTAAGGGCCGCAGCTAGAGCCGCCCCCGTGCTCGCACCGCTCCTGGTCCCGCCACGGAGATGCGATCAGTAAGTTGCAGGAAAAGGAGACGCTACTCCCAGCGACCCCGCCGCCGCCGCCGCCGCTCCCGAGGCCTCACCAAAATGGCCGCCGCCTTCTCGGCCGCCACCGCCACTACCACCACTACCACCACCAAGGCTCGTTATCGCTACCGCCGGAGCGGCCCGTCTTCTCGCGATACACAGTAACTGGAGGCTGGAGGGGCGGGTAGGCTCGCGTGCTAGCGTAGGACTCTTGTCTGGAGCGCAAAGCAAGATGGGAGTTGTAGTCAGTTCCCCAGTTCCGTGCTTGCCCGGCACGCTTCGTGGGATCTGAAACCAGTCAACTCCGTGCTGCGTTGAAGCTGTACAGTGGGAACATCCTTTGGGAGGTTTTTTTTGTTTTTGTTTTTGTTTTGTTTTGCAGATCAGCCAGTGAAATGAAACAAATCAGTTTTGGAGCCTGAGCTCCAAGCTCCAAACTCCAAACTCGCTTTGTTTTCGTTTTTTTTTTTTAAAGACAAGGTCTCATAAGGTAGCTTGGTGGCTGACCTGGACTCGATATGTATATCTGGCTAACCTTAAACTCAACAGATGTTCCTGCCTCTGCCTAGTATTAACGGTGTGCGCCACCACTACCAGCTGCAGTCGACTTTGTAGCATTGGCTTCCAAATTATCCCCCCAACACACACAAACACACACATATATCTGCAATTGGCGTGCAGGTTTTCCACATTAAGGACCCTTTTTATGAGGCTGGGAAGATGGCTCAGCAACTAAGAATATTGGCTGCTTCCTCTTCCAGAAGACCCAGTTTTATTTCCAGCACTCAAAGCAACTCATAACCATCTGCAACTCCAGTTCCAGGGAATCAGACACCCTCTAATGACCTTAGAGGGCAATGCACTAACACCGTGCATAGACTTGCATGCAAGTAAAATAACCATAAACATCAAATAAAAATCCTTTTTAAAAAATGTCTTGCCGGCCGTGGTGGCGCACGCCTTTAATCCCAGCACTCGGGAGGCAGAGGCAGGCGGATCTCTGTGACTTCGAGACCAGCCTGGTCTACAAGAGCTAGTTCCCAGACAGCCTCCAAAGCCACAGGGAAACCCTGTCTGGGGGGAGGTGGGGGGGATGTCTTGGAGAATCTGATACTCCTTTCCCATTTTAAGGACCTGTTTATTGTTAGCAACAGTTCCAAGAAATATCTTGAGCCCTTGGTAAATCAGAGACAGACATGGGAAAAGCAATTGTGGACACTGGGAAATGGCAGTTGAATAAAGACTGGTGTGGTGGCATATGCCTATAATCCCAGCACTTACTGGAAGACACTGGTAGAGGCCAGCCTGGACTGTTGCATACTCGGTATGTATACACACACACACACCTTGGCTGTTACATACTCCGTTTGTATACACACACCCCTTAGCTCTTGCGTACTCAGTGTGTACACACACACACCCACACACCCCTTGGCTCTTGTATACTTGGTACACACACCCCTAGTTAATCTTCTAAAGTTCAAGATTATTCTGTCTTTAAAAAGACGTGTAAACTGGGCGTTGCTGGAGCATGCCTTTAATTACAGCACTCAGGAGGCTGGTGGATCTCTGTGAGTTCGAAGCCAGCCTGGTCTACAAAGGGAGTTCCAGGACAGCCTCCAAAGCTACACAGAGAAACCCTGTCTCGAAAAACCAAAATAAGTAAATAATAAAAAGACATGTATATAGTCTTGCAGTAAGTATATGTTTGCTTTTTTTCAAGTTAGGAGTTTTAAAAAGTTTTGTGGGTTGTTTTGTTTCGTTTTGAATAAATTACAGAGGTGGGGCTGGAGAGATGGTTCAGTGGTTAAGACTGGCTGCTCTTCCAGAGAACCTGGTATGTGATTCCCAGCACCTACATGGAAGCTCCTAACAATCTCTAACTTCAGTCTTAGGGAATCTGACACCCTCTTCTGATACACAGACATACAGTCAGGCAAACACTCATAAAATAAAAATCTCAAAATTATAGAGGTAATAAATGTTTACTTTTATAAAAATAAAGTCTAGTATGAATTATCAGCAAAAACCTTCCCCACTGCCAGGCCATAGTAGTTCACGCCTTTTATCCCAGCAAAGGCAGGTGGATCCCTGTGAGTTCGAGGCCAGCCTGGTTCTACAGAGAGTTCCAGGACAGCCAGGACTATTACACAGAGAAACCCTGTATCAGAAACAAAAAAGAAAACCTTACCCACATGTTCTCAGTGCCCTGCCCAAAAGTAAACATATTGTTTTACACTTTGCCTTTTCAGATATATATAATTATCTGGAAAGATATTAATAAAAGATAATGGGACCAGGTGTGGCACTCAACCTTTCATCTCAGCACTCAAGAGGCACTAGCAGGGCAAATCTCTGTGACTACAAAACCAGCCTTGTTTACACATAGACACACACACACACACACCAAAGGAAGGAAGGAAGGACAGGAAGAAAGTGAAAGAAAGAAAAAATATAAAGGTAGGTAGTGGGGAAGAGATGATTCAGTAGTTAAGAGCACTGGCTCAGGCCAAAGGACCTGAATTCTGTTCCTAGGACCAACAAGATAGCTTGCAATCTATTTTAACCTCTTCTGGCCTCTGTGTCACCGAAAGCACATGGTACAGGCTTACAGACAAATCACCTGTATACGTTTTAAAAAATATTTTAATTTTCTTAAATGCTGGGTATGGTGATGAGCAATTTTAATCCCAAATATTCAAGAGGCAGAAGCAAGAAGATATAGATATCAAGGCCAGGCTGGTCTACATACTGAGTTCTCTGTCTCAAGAAAACAAAATAAGTTGGGCAGTGGTGGTACACGCTTTTAATCCCAGCCCTCAGAGGCAGAGGCAGGCAGATCTCTGTGAATTTGAGACTAGCCTGGTCTACAAGAGCTAGTTCCAGGACAACATCCAAAACCACAGAGAAACCCTATCTCGAACACCCCCCCCAAAAAAAGGAATCAAAATAATAAAAATAGAGCTAGGTGGTAGTGGAACACACCTTTAATCCCAACACTTGGGAGTCCGAGGCAGGTAGATCTCTGATTTCGAGGCCAGCTTGGTCTACAGAGTGAGTTCCAGGACAGCCAGGAATATACAGAGAAACTCTGAAAATACAGTAAATAAATAAATACTAGGGTCTACCTCACTTTTGACTAGCTGAAATATGGGTATGGTGCTGTATTCCCAGTACTCAGGCATCTGATATAAGAAAAATGTAATACCAAAATCAGCCTGGGGAATGGGAAATGGCTCACTAGGTAAAAGTGCTAGCCACCTGAGCTTGGTCCACAGAACTCTTTTTCTTACCAGGCTGATCTCAGACTCAAAGAGATCCACCTGCCTCTGTTTCCCGAGTGCTGGGATTTAAAGGCCTGTGCTACTACTGCTTGGCCCAAAGAACTTTTGTAAAAAGCTGGATGCAATGGTACACATCTGTAATCCCAGCACTCCTATAAGCAAGATGGGAAAATTGCTCTCATGCCAACTAGCATGGAGTGCAGCAAAAAAAAAAAAAAGAAGAAAGGAGTGAGCCTGCCTTAAAACAAGGTTGAAAGAAAATGAACTCCCAAAAAGTCGTCCTCTGAGCCAGGCGTTGGTGGCGCATGCCTTTAATCCCAGCACTAGGGAGGCAAAGGCAGGCAGATCTTGAGTTTGAGACCAGCCTGGTCTACCAGGACAGCCTCAAAAAAAAAAAAAAAAAGGTGTCCTCTGACCTCCATATTTTTTTTAATCTTTATTTTATGTGCATTGGTGCTTTGACTATTGGTAATAGATCCCCTGGAACTGGAATTACATACAATTGTGAGCTGTCATGTGGGTGGTGGGAATTGAATCTGGGTCCTCAGGAAGAGCAGTCAGTCTTCTTAACCACTGAGCCATCTCTCCAGGCCCTGACCTACACATTTATGCCATGATGCAAATGCTTTCTCTTTCTCTGTGTGTCACACACATACACAAAGACCAGCTTGGATTGTATAGCCAGACCTTGTCTCAAATAAATATGTAAAAGTGAATTCTATGTCAGCCAGAACTACTTAGTGAGATCCTACCTAGAAAAAAAAAATGCTGGAGAGGCTCCTCTTCCAGAGGTCTTGAGTTCAATTCCCAGCAACCAGATGGTGACTAACAACCATCCATAAATGAGATCTGGTGCTCTCTTTTGAAGTGCAGGTGTGCAGGTAGAAAACTGTATACATAATAAATAAATCTTAAATAAGAAGAAAAGAACTGTTAACCAAAATGAAAAAGAACAACAAACATTCCTTTCTGGTTCTAGCTATGTATCCCAAACAAGCCTTCCTAAAGACTAATGGCAAGGTTCAGCAGGGGTGTAGTTTGGGTTTTGGGTTTTTTTGGGGGGGAGGAGGGGGGTTGGTTTTTTTCGAGACAGGGTTTTTCTGTGGCTTTGGAGTCTCTCCTGGAACTAGCTCTTGTAGACCAACTGGTCTTGAATTCACAGAGATCTGCCTGCCTCTGCCTCCCAAGGGCTGGGACTAAAGGCGTGCGCCACCAATGCCCAACAAGGGTGTAGTTTTAATTCAAAGTGCTTCCTAAACCTGACCAAATTCAGTCCCCAGAACCCATGTAAATATGGAAGGATAAAGCAACTCCACGTATGCATTTTGGTATGTACACACTTGCCTTCAAACACAATAAATAGCTTCAAAAAGGAGTCTGGAGAGAGTGCTGGATACACAAGAGCACTTGTTCTTGCAGAGAACCTGGATTCAATTCCAAGCATCCACATGATGACTAATGCCATTCATAATTCCAGTTCCTGGGGATCCAAAGCCCTTTTCTGACTTCCTCTGGCACCAGGGATGTACTTGGTGCACATACATGCATGCGGGCAAAAATTCATATTCATAAAAAATAAATTTAAAAAATTTGCTGCGGTGGTGGTGCACGCCTTTAGCCAGCACTGGGGAGGCAGAGGCAGGCAGATCTCTGTGACTTTGAGACCAGCCTAGTCTATAAGAGCTAGTTCCAGGACAGCCTCCAAAGCCACAGAGAAACCCTGTCTCTAAAAACAAACAAACAACAAAAAAATTAAAGGCTGGAGAAATGGCTTAGCAATTAAGAGCACTAACTGCTCTTCCAGAGGACCTGGGTTCAACTCCCAGCACACACATCACAGCTCACAACTGCAACGCCAGGATCCAACACTCTCACACCAACACATATGCAGGTTAAACACCAATGTACACAATGAATTAAAATAATATAATAATAAAAAGTCGGGCATTGGTGGCACATTCCTTTAATTCCAGCACTGGGGAGGTAGAGGCAGGCGGATCTCTGTGAGTTTGAGACTAGCCTGGTCTACAAGAGCTAGTTCCAGGACAGCCTCCAAAGCCACAGAGAAAACCTGTCTTGAAAAACAAAAATTAAAACAACAACAACAACAAAATAAAGATATCTCCTAACCCTGACAACCTGAATTTGATGCCTAAAGCCCACAAGGTAGAAAAAGAATGAGGGACTCTACCTCAGGTGATAGAGTGCTTGCCTACATGCATGAAGCCTTGGGTTCTGCCCTAGTGTCTTTTTAAAACAGATGTCAATGCATATACCATCACTCAGGAGTTGCTGGCAGGAAGATATGAAGTTCAGGATTATCTAGCAAGTCTGATACCAGCCTGGGCTACATGAAATCCTGCTTAGAAAATAACTAGCCCAGTGGGAAACGTGCTTGTGTTAGTGCACAAAGCCCTGGGTTGATTGCCAAAGCTGCATAAACCTGGTATGATAGTGAATGCCTGTATCCCTGTCATTGAAGATTGAGGCAGGATATCTGTGAGGTCAGGGCCAGTCTGGTCTACATTGTGAACTCCAGGCCAACCAGGGAGGGATATACAGTGAGATCCTTTCTCAGAAAAAAAATAGGAGGGAGATTGTGTACAGCTGAATTAATAGTAGGCTTGCTTCACCTGCAAATGGTAACCCTAACACCAGTGACATGGATACAGGAGGATCAGCAGTTCAGAGTTATTCTCAACCACTTAACAAGTTTGAGGACAGCCTGAACCAAAACCCTAAGTCAAACAAACACAGCTATGGTGCTCTATGTTTGTAATTCTAGTACTCAGACTCAGAGGCAAGAGGATTTCAGTAAGTTCAAGGCCAGCCTGGGTTATGTAGATAGTTTCGAGTCAGAATGAGCTAAGATTACATACCTCTAATTTTATGTATGTGTTTTGCATGCCAGTACGTGTGCATCACATACATGCCTTGTGCCCAAGCAGGCCAGTAGAGGGCATCAGATTCCCTGAACTGGACCTACAGACAGGTGTGTGAACTGCCACATGGGTGCTGGGGTCTTCTGGTGGTTCACATCTTCTTGCCACCACCTCTTGAATAATGGTATATGCCATATTATAGATGTATGTCATTAAGTCTGGGGTTTTTGTTTGGCTGGTTGTTTTTTGTGTTTTGAGACAAAGTCTATCTGTGTGGCTCTAGCTGTCCTGGAACTCACTCTGTAGACCAGGCTGGCCTCAAACTCACAGAGATCTGCCAGCCTCTGCTGCCTGAATGCTTGGATTAAAGTGCTTGCCCTGTAAACATGAGGACCTGAGTTTGAAACCCCAGCATCTGTATAAAAAACTTGATGCAGTGATATGTTCTGTAACCCCAATACTGATGGGTAGACACAGGTAGATCCCAGGACTGGCAAGTTATCAAAGCACAATGGGTCCATTCCAAGTTCAGTCAGAGACCCTGTCTCAAAAAATAAGGTAGAGGGTCTGGGAAGATCAGCGATTAAGACACAGATTACTCTTCCAGAGGACCTGAGTTCAGTTCCCAGCACCCACGTGACAGCTCACAATGGTCTGTAATGCCAGTCTTGAGATCTGACTCCCTCTTCTGTCCTCTGTGAGCACCAAGCAGGTATGTGGTACACAGACATACATGCAGGCAAAATACTCATACACAAAAATATATCTTTATTTATTTATTTATTTACTTACTTATTTATTTTCTGAGACAGGGTTTCTCTGTGTAGCTTTGGAGCCTATCCTGGCACTCACTCTGGAGACCAGGCTGGCCTGGAACTCACAGAGATCCACCTGCCTCTGCCTCTTGAGTGCTGGGATTAAAGGCGTGCACCACCAACGCCCGGCCAAAAATATATCTTTAAAATATATGGTGGACAGCAATGGAGGATGACTTCTGGCCTCTACTTGCTCATATATCTATGTGGGCACACTCATACATAACACCAGGAAGAAGGGTGATGGTGGCAGACATAGCAATTCTCAAAAGGAAAAGTGAGACGAGATGGATCAGATCTGGGCACCTAACAATCCAATAAAATGGTTATATCCAATTCCATAAAAGGAAGTAAATAGGCCAGGCGTTGATTGGTGCACGCCTTTAGTCCCAGCACTTGGGAGGCAGAGGCAGGTGGATCTCTGTGAATTTGAGACCAGCCTGGTCTACAAGAGCTAGTTCCAAGACAGTCTCCAAAGCCACAGAGAAACCCTGTCTCGAAAAACCAAAAAAAAAGAAAAAAAAGGAAGTAATTATTTTAAGCATGGATTCCTGTTCCAAGTGTTGAGAAGCTGTTTCATTTCAAACCAGCTTTTTTTTCCCCTCTTCTTGTCTCATGTATCCTAGTCTGGGTTCTTCTTCTTCTTCTTCTTCTTCTTCTTCTTCTTCTTCTTCTTCTTCTTCTTCTTCTTCTTTTCTTCTTTTCTTCTTCCTTCTTCTTCTTCTTCTTCTTCTTCTTCTCTTCTTTTCTTTTCTTTTTTGTAGGTAGGAGGCATTTTATTTATTTATTTTTAAACATTTATTTATTATGTATACAGTGTTCTGCTTGCATGTATGCCTGCGTCCAGAAGAGGGCACCAGACTACTTTACAGATGGTTGTGAGCCACCATGTGGTTGCTGGGAATTGAACTCAGGACCTCTGGAAGAACAGGCAATGCTCTTAATCCCTGAGGCATCTCTCCAGCCCCCCAGGCTGGCTTCAAACTTGCTTACTATATAGCTGAAGATGACCTTGAACTTCTGATCCTCCTGTCTCTACCTTCAGATTGCTGGAATTACAGGCATGTGCCACCATGCTGTGATGGTGTTACAACTGAATCAAGGGATTTGTGCATTTTTAGGCAAGTACTCTATCAACTGAGCTACACCTTCAGCCTCTGTTCTGTGTAGCAGGGTTTTTTTGTTTGTTTGTTTTTTGATTTTTGTCTTTTATAAATGTGTGGGCCGGGGTGCTAGGGAATAAGCCAAAGGTTGTACTATATGGTTAAGCTATACCCAAACTTAAGTATAATATTCTGTATGGGGCTCTTTTTGAGACTGGGTGTTGCTCTGTAGACTGGGCTGTCATGAGTTCACCATCCTCCTAACCTTCTGAGTACAGAGGGAGGTGTGTGCATCACCACACCTGGGTGCCTATCCTGCCCCCAGCCCCAGTCTTTTGAGACAGGGTTTCTCTAGGGTAGCCACACTTCTGCTCAAATTTGCAGCAATCCTTCTGCTATTCCACACCCCATCACCAGTAAATGTTGAGATTGAAGGCATGCACCACCATCCACAGCTCCTTTTTTTTTTTTTTTTTTTTTTTTTTTTTTTTTTTTCTGAGACAAGGTTTCCCTAGCTGCCCTGAAACTCACTCTGTAGAACAGGCTGGCCTGGAACTCAGAGATCCCCCTGCCTCTGCCTCCCTGAGTGCTGGGATTAAAGGTGTGTGCCACCACATCCAGCTCCACATTCTTTGAGTGTTAATTGGTTTTTTTTAAAGATTTATTTAAGTGGGGCAGTGATGACGCACACCTTTAATCACAGCACTCGGGAGGCAGAAGCAGGTGGAGCTCTGTGAGTTTGAGGCCAGCCTGGTCTACAAAGCTACAAAGAGAAACCCTGTCTCAGGAAAAAAAAAATATATATATATATTACATATAGCGTTCTGCCTACATATATCCCTGCAGGCCACAAGAGGGCACCAGATCTCATTACAGGTGGTTGTGAGCCACCATGTGATTGCCGAAATTGAACTCAGGACCTCTGGAAGACCAATTGGTGGTGGTTTGTTTTTTTTTTTTTTTTTTTTTTTTTTTTTTTTTTTTTTTTTTTTTTTGGTTTTTCGAGACAAGGTTTCTCTGTGGCTTTGGAGGCTGTCCTGGAACTAGCTCTTATAGACCAAGCTGGTCTGGAACTCACAGAGATCTGTGTGCCTTTGCCCTACCTCCCCCCCCCTCCCCAGTACTGGGATTAAAGGCATGTGCCACCAACACCCCAGCAAAGATTATTTCTTATATACACAGTGTTCTGTCTGCATGTTTCTCTGCAGGCCAGAAGGCAGCACCAGATCTCATTACAAATGGTTGGGAGCCATCATGTGGTTGCTGGGAATTGAACTCAAGACCTCTGGAAGACCAGCTAGTGTTATTAACCACTGAGCCATCTCTCCAGCCCCTCATTTTTTTTTTCAGAGCTGAGGACCTAACCCAGGGCCTTGCACTTGAGAGGTAATTGCTCTACCACTGAGCTAAATCCCCAACCTGATAGATTTTTTTAAGATTATTTATTTATTAGTGTGTTCTGTCTGCATGTATGCCTGCAGACCAAAAGAGGGCACCAGATCTCATTATGGATGGTTGTGAGCCACCATGCAGTTGCTGGGAACTGAACTCAGGACCTCTGGAAGAGCAGGCAGTGCTCTTAACCTCTGAGCCACCTCTCCAGCCCTCACAAGTACTCTTTTTTTTTTTTGTGAGAAGATGGAGTTTATTCAACTTCAAAACTTATGACAGATATAGTGGTTAGGACTACGGCTCTGAAGCCAGGCGTTGGGGGCGCACACCTTTAATCCCAGCACTCGGGAGGCAAAGGCAGGCAGATCTCTGTGAGTTCAAGGCCAGCCTGGTCTCCAGATAGGTTCCAAACCTTGTCTCCAAAAACCAAAAAAAAAAAAAAAAAACAACCAAACAAAAACTATGGCTCTGGCTCTGGCTTTACAAAGGGCTGGACACAGCAATAGAATGCAGTAGGGAGCCCAGAAATGGAGCTGAACACATACCCTAAACTGATGGTGGTAATTACACAGCTAGCCAGATTTTATTTAGTGTGTATGTGTATGTTTATGCGCAAGCACATGAGTTTCTTCGTGAATAGAGGCCAGAGGTCAAGATCAGTTATCTTCCTCAATTCCTCTCTACCTCATATTTTGAGACAAGGTCTCTGGTTGTGCCTAGAGCTTATTGATTCAGCTAGACTGGCTGGCCAGAGGCTCCAGGGATCCTCTTGTCTCTGACTCCCTACCCCAGGTTTGCAGGCACATGCCATTCTGTTTCTTTAATGGGTGCTGGAGGCAGAACTTAGGTCTTTATGTTTGTGTGGCTTGTGTCATCCA
Organism: Cricetulus griseus; assembly: GCF_003668045.3. Classification (NCBI taxonomy): domain Eukaryota; kingdom Metazoa; phylum Chordata; class Mammalia; order Rodentia; family Cricetidae; genus Cricetulus; species Cricetulus griseus. The sequence continues at coordinate 73,254,933 of NC_048596.1, forward strand.
GCTCCCCCGATAGGCCCTGCTTGTGTTGATTTTTGACAAAGCTCAAAAGACATTCAGGGATGTCAAAAAGGATCAGCAGGTAAAGGTGCTTGCCACCACGTCTGACAACCCGAATTCGATCGCTGGGATCTACAGAGGGGAGGAGAGAACTTACTCCCAAAAGTTGTCCTCTGACCCCCCCACACATGCTCACTTGTAGCTGAATGTTTTTCTCTGTCCCACTGGTCCCCCGGACGGGTTTCTCTCCCAGTCTCGGTCCTGGAAGCCACTTATGAAATAATCAGTCAGAGGCTAGTATTAAATATAATTGTTTGGCCAATGACTCAAGCTTATTACTGGCTAGCTCCCTCTGTTATAAATCAACTCATTTTGTTTTTAATAATCTGTGTATCACCATGTGGCTGTGGCTTACCAGTAATGTTCTGGCATCTTACCCCTTCAGCAGCTACATGGCATCCTCACAAGTACTCTTAACCATTGCCAGTTCTATACTTTTTCTTTCAATTTAAATAATTCTATGTATATGGACAGTTTGTATGTCTGTATACCACTTGTGTACCGGTGCCTTCAGAAGGTGTCAGATCCTTTGGGATTAGAGTTACAGTTTTGTAAGCCACTATATGGGTGCTGGTAGTTGATCTCAGGTTTTCTGGAAGAGCTATCAGTGCTCACTAAACTATCCCTTCAGCCCCTCTGTATTTTTAAATAACATAAAAAATCATTACCAGGGACAGACTAATAGTATTAAAAATTCTTTCCCTTTATAGAACATCAAGAATTCCTTTTTGTTTTTTTCAAGACAGGTTTTTTCTGTGTAGCTTTGGAGCCTGTCCTAGAACTCACTCTATAGACCAGGATGGCTTTGAACTCACCTTAGATACACCTGTCTCTGCCTCCCAAGTGCTGGGATTAAAGGCATGTGCCACCAGTGCCTGACTCTGGCTAAGAATTCTTATAACTCCATTGAGATAGGTTTTGTTTGTATTCCCATTTTGCAGAAGGAACAGAATTTTTTTTTCAGAGATGGGAAGACACTTGTGTTCAGACAGTCAGCTCAGTGTTCACTGACTTCCATTAATTTGAAGGACCCTGAAGAAAGTGACTAGGCAAAAGCAAGAAGACTCCTAAGACTCCTAAGACCTAGGCCAAAGCTAGACGGGATAATGTAGGGAGAGAGCCCATACCTGTACCTGTGACCACGTCAGTTGGGGTACATAGAAGGCGTGTGGTAAAGGGCTGAGAGAGAGGGCACAGGCTCTCTTGGTTCCTGTCGGGTCATAGAGAGCAGCTGAGCTTGATCCTTGGAGCTGGAACTTGTAGTTACCGGTTTCTCGTGTGACTTCTCCCCGAATAAAATTAACCATATTACCCTAGTCCCATGTATCTTGACCTGTTCATCCACAGGACAATCACTGCTAGAACTGGCAAAAAGGTCACTGAATTTGCCATCGTGGCCAGTGATAACTCAGTAGCAGCATCAGACATGGCAGCCTCCTAAAGGAGCTGTCAAGCTCAGGTAGCTCATTGTTTCCATAGAAGCCTTCGTAAAGTATCCATTCTGTTCCACCCCCACCTCAGGCCCACCATGGAAGACTGCCAGTGCAGCCCCCCACAATCAGATGATGCAGTCATGCTTCTTGAATTTGGGGAAATCACAGGGGTCAGCATATCCAGAATGCTGGGATTAAAGATGTGCACCACCACCACCCAGCAATTGTCATTGTTTTAATAATTTGTGCATGTGTTTCTTGTTTATTATCATTTTTTAATATTTTTAATGTTATCCGGGCATTGGTGACACATGCCTTTAATAACCCTTAGCTGGCCTGTAACTTACTATATAGACCTGCCTCTGCCTCCTGAGTGCTGGGAGTAAAGGAATGAGCCAATATGCTTAGATTTTTAAAATTATTTTAAATTGTGTGTAATGTGTGTGGCTGCATGTGGGTATGTGAGCATGACTGCAGAGGCCAGAGGCTTAAGATCCTCCAGGAGCTTGAGCTAACTGTGAGCTACCTGATGTCGGTGCTGGGAACCAATCTCAGGGCCTCTGGAGAGGCAGAAAATGCTCATAATTACTGAGCCCTCTCACTAGCTCCCATTTTTCTTTTTTCTTTCTTAAAAATTTAAAATTCTTTTATGTGGAAGTATTTTGACTGCATGTATGTGTGTGCACTACCTGTGTCCAGTGCTCTCAGAGGTCAGAAGAGGGGTCAGATTCGCTGGGACTGGAGTTACAAGTAGTTGTGAGCCACCATGTGGGTGCTGAGAACTGAACTCAGGTCCTCTGAAAGAGCAGCCAGTGCTTTTAACATCTGAGCCATATTTCCAGCCCTTTTTCTAAAAGTAGATTGACCAGATCTGATGTCCTCTTCTGGCCTGTAGGCATACATGCAGACCAGAACACTGTTGTTGTATACATAATAAATAAAAAAAATCCTTGCTCCATCTTGAGAAACCCATCTTTTTGTTTTTGTTTTTGTTTTTTGAGACAGGGTTTCTCCGAAACCTGGCACTCGCTCTGGAACCAGGCTGGCCTCGAACTCACAGAGATCTGCCTGCCTCTGCCTCCCGAGTGCTGGGTTTAAAGGCATGCGCCACCAACGCCTGGCAGAAACCCATCTTGAAAACACAAAATGAGTAAGTAAATGAAGAAGAAGAAGAAGAAGAAGAAGAAGAAGAAGAAGAAGAAGAAGAAGAAGAAGAAGAAGAAGAAGAAGAAGAAGAATTTAACTTTCCTTGGCTGCAGGGGAATCCAGCCTCTAAGGATTGAGCCCCTTTCTCTTCACCCAGGGGAAATTTTTTAAAAAAGATTTTATCTATTATGTACAACATTCTGCTTCCATGTATATCTGCACACCAGAAGAGGGCACCAGATCTCATAATGGATGGTTGCGAGCCACCATGTGGTTGTTGGGAATTGAACGAAGGACCTCTGAAAGAGCAGTCAGTGCTCTTAACCTCTGAGCCATCTCTCCAGCCCCACCCAGGGCATTTTTATTTTTCTCCATATTTACACTTTAGTGAGATGGCTCAGTTGATTTCCATATGCTCAAAACAACCTGAGGAAGCTTCCAAAAGGACAATGCAAAATGCAAATTTTTCCATAAAGAGGATTACCTTGGTCTTCCTGGTCTCCTGAACCAAATTTTGCATAGGCTTTGTATCTTTAGGAAACTCTCTGACAAGATTCACATAGAGTGACAAGAGAAACAACAGGTATCTTCTAAACAAAGGATGGATTAGGGCTGGGTGCTAGAGCTGCAAAACTAGGCCAGGTGTAGCCCAGTGGGAATGCTGCCACAGATTGGGGCTGTATAGCTCCATTAGTAAAATACTTTCCTGGAAAGGCAAGGAACTGAATTTGATGCCTAGACCCCCCCATATAAAAAAAGTTGGGAGGCCAGGGGTTGGTGGCGAACGCCTTTGATCCCAGCACTCGGGAGGCAGAGGCAGGCAGATCTCTGTGAGTTGGAGACCAGCCTGGTTCCAGGACAGACTCCAAAGCAATACAGAGAAACCCTGTCTCAAAAAGCCAAAAAAAAAAAAAAAAAAAAAAAAAAAAAAGACAAAACAAAACAAAAAACCCCCACAACAGCCAGTTTAATTTTGCTATGTACTAAGTTCTGTGCTAAGCACCTTTTAGTCACATACATTAATTATCCCATGTGTCACAGGTACCCATATAAAAATAGGGTCCTCATTTCCCTTGTTTTCCCACCAGAAACAGACTGTATTTAAGCCATAGAACTGGCAAGCAGTGGAGGACTCTGGTGTCAAAGCTTTCAGCCCCCTTCCTTCTGCAACCTGGGAGATTCTGCCCACCTCAAAGCCAATTTTGAAAGATGTGCTTCCCACACAAACTGCATGTAGGTCAGCATGCTCTTTCATCATGGCTCTCAAAAATCTGCTTCTTGAATTCCTAATCAGAAAGATGTTGCCAGGAAGGATAGCAATCATTTAAAAATTACTACGTTTTTATTTATGTGTGTGCAGGCATGCATGGCACAGGACATGGAGGCCAGAGAACAACTTTTGGAAACTGACTCTCTCCTTCCATCATATGGGTCATAGAAGTGAACTCAAGTTCTCAGTGGCAAGAGCTTTTTATCCACTGAGCCATCTCATTCCCCTTTCCTTTTTAAAATGTTTATTTTTGTTTTGTGTGAGTATGCATGTGTATGTATATACCCACACATCTTTCAAGAGTTGGTTCTGTCCTTCCACTACATGGGTCTGGGTACTGAACTCAGGTTATCAGGCTTATCACTGGTGACTTTACCCAAAGAGCCATCTTGTAAGCACACCAATCATTCTTTGAACACTTTCTGGGTCAGGCCCTGGACACTTCCTTACAAATTCATACAGCAAAGCTGGGCTTCTGGGCACACATTTTTTCCCTTTTTTGTTTGTTTGTTTGTTTTGAGATAGGTTATCCCAGCTATCCTGGAACTTGTTTTGTAGACCAGGCTAGCCTTGAACTCATAGAGATCAGCCTGCTTCTGCCTCTACCTCTGCCTCTGCCTCCCAATCGCTGGTATTAAAAGCTTGTGCCCACTACCACCCAGATTTTTCCTTTCTTTTTCTTTGTAATTTTTTTTTCTTTTTTTTTCTTTTTTTTTTTGTTTGTTTTTGAGACAGAGTTTCTCTGAGTAGCTTTGGAGCCTATGCTGGCACTTGCTCTGTAGACCATGCTGGCCTCGAACTCACAGAGATCTGCCTGTTTCTGCTTCCCAAGTGCCTGGATTAAAGGCATGTACCATCATGGCTTGGCTAGGGGCACACATTTTTAATCCCCAGTACTCTGGAGGAAGAGGCATGCACATCCTTATGATTCTGAGGCTGGTCTGGTCTACAGAGAGTTCCAGAAGAGCCAGAGGTATATAGTGAGACCTTATATCAAAAACCAAAAACAAGCAAAAAAAATTCATACAGCAAGAAGCTAACTGAAACTATTAAAATTCCCTCTTGATGCTGGAGAGATAGCTCAGCCAGTGGTTAAGAGGACTTCTATTCATGCAGACCACCTACCCTCACATGGCAGCTCACAACCCTCTGTAACTCTAGTCCCAGAGGACCCAACACACTCTTATGGACTCTGCAGCTCCAGACACACGTGGTATGCAGAAATGATGGGGATGATGATGATGATGATGATGATGATTGGTTTTTCAAGACAGGGTTTCTCTGTAGCTTTGGAGGCTGTCCTGGAACTCACTCTGTAGACCAGGCTGGCCTCGAACTCACAGAGATCTGCCTGTTTCTGCCTCCCAAGTGCCTGGATTAAAGGCATGCACCACCATACCTTGTGGAATATTATATTAAGATGTGTTTCATTCTTTTATGTTGTATTTGTTTAACTCTGTAAATCTGTGTTACTCTGCCTGTCTAAAACACCTGATTGGTTGAATAAAGAGCTGAACAGCCAATGGCCAAGCAGGAAAGAGGCATAGGTGGGGCTGCCAAGCAGACAGAATAAATAGTAGGAGGAAATCTAGGCTTGAGAGGGGAGGAGGAGCAAGAAAAGGAGGAGAGGAAGATGCCAGGGGCCAGCCACCCAGTCACATACCCAGCCACAGACTAAGAAGTAAAGAAAGATATATAGAATAAAGAAAGATAAAAAGTCCAGAGGGAAAACATAGTTAAAGAGAAATGGGTTAATTTAAGTCAGAAAAGCTGGCTAGAAACAAGCCAAGCTAAGGCTGAGCATTCATAACTAAGAATAAGTCTCTGTGTATTTATTTGGGAGCTCGGTGGCAAAGTGTAAAACAACCAACTACTCAGGCATATCTACAATCACATAAATAAATGAAAAAAAATTGAGACAAGGTTTCTCTGTATTGTCTTAGAGACTGTCCTGGAACTTACTCTGTAGACCAGGCTGTCCTCAAACTCACAGAGATCCACCTGCCTCTGCCTCCTGAGTGCTGGGATTAAAGGCATTTGCCACCAATGCCCGGTTTGAAATTTTTTTAATCTTAAAAAAAATACAAACCTGACAAAGAAACGCCATCACAATTGAAGCACAAATAGTTCATATCTATAATTCTAGCACATGGGAAGCAAATGACAAGTTCAATGCCATATCAAGCTATTGAGGTCCCCTGCTTTGAAAACAACAGCTGGGTGTTGTAGTTATCCCGGAACTTGAGAGGTGGAGGAAGGAGGACCAGGAGTTCAAAATCATACTTGACTACACATCAAGTTCAAGGCTAGTCTGGGCTGCATGAGACCCTGTCTCAGGAAAGGAGGCAATGGTACATGTCAGTGAGTAGAGTGCTTGCTGCACAAGCATGAGGACCTGAATTTGGATCCCTAGCACTCCCACTCTCAGCCAAATCCCAGGGCTGTGCTGGCCAGCCAGGCTAGCTGAAATGGCCAACTCCTGCCTCAAAAAATAAAGTAGAAAAGCAGTCATGGCCGGGCGGTGGTAGTGCATGCCTTTAATCCCAGCACTCAGGAGGTGGAGGCAGGCGGAATCTCTGAGTTCCAGGAAAGCGAGGGCTGTGACACAGAGAAACCCTGTCTCAAACCCCACCCCAAAAGAAAGCAGTTATGGGGGATATCTAACATCAACTTCATGCCTCCAATATGCTGACATAGGTAAGCCCACTCATTTATACATGTGCACATGCATTCAAGAACACACACACACACACACACACACACACACACACCAACTAACCAATTAACCAAAACGCTACAGCATTTGCTCACTATGCCCAGGACCATGTGTGTGATCCCTAGCACCACAAAATATAACTGTAACCAAAACAAACAAACAAACAAATGAAAAAAATAATTGCATGCCAAACCCTCATACCTTGTTGATGGAAGAAAAAATGATGGTGATTGCTTTGGAAATCAGTTCAGCAACTCCTATAGTCTATTATCAGATCTACATTCCCGGGAATATTGAATATTCATTCATATGAAAAATATTACAAGTCAAAGGGCAGAAATAATCCAAATGTCCATGTACTGAACAATAAACAAATGTGGTATAGACATACTACAATGGAATGCTATTGGTAATAAAAAGAAGGTACAGGGTGGCTGGAGAGATGGCTCAGAGGTTAAGAGCACTGACTATTCTTCCAGAGGTCCCGAGTTCAGTTCCCAACAACCATATGGTGGCTCACAACATCTATAATGAGATCTGGTTCCTTCTTCTGGCCTGTAGGCAGAACACTGTAGTTTAAGTAAATTTCTAAAAAAATAAAATGGTATAAGCAATGCATGTATCTTTATTTTTTGAGACAGGGGTTTCTTATGTAGTTTTGGAGCCTGACCTGGAACTCACCTTGTATAGCAGGCTGGCCTCGAACTCAGACATCTGCCTGTCTCTGCCTCCCGAGTGATGGGATTAAAGGCACAATACATGTGTCTTCATATTATACCAATGCCAAGTGAACAAAGCCAGCTACAAGACTAGGTGGATTATATTAGAATTGTGTCTGAAATTATCATTTGATTTTTTTAAGCTAAAAAACTTATTTGGAATTGTCATTTGATTTTTTAAGCTGAAAAAATTTATTTGGAGATAGGGTTTCACTATGTAGTCCTGGCTGGCCAGTGACTTGCTATGTTTACCATGCTGACCTTAACTCACCTGCCTCGACAGTCCTGGGATTAAAAACATGTACCACCACACCTGGCTAAAAATATATTTTATGTGTATATGTTCTTGGGTGCACCCATGTGCATCACTTTCATGTACAAGTCTATAGAGGTCAGAAGAGGTATGGGCTTCTCTGGAACTGGAGTTACAGGTGGTTGTGAGCCAACACGTATGTGTCCTGGGAGCTGATTCTGTGTATTTTGCAAGAGCAACAAGTACTCTTAACTGTTGAACCATCTCTTCAGGCCCCCCTAACATGGTCTCATATATCCTTTGCTGGCCTGGAACTCTCTATGTAGCTGAGGATTGAGGATGACCTTGAACTCCTGACACCAGAGTACTGGGATTAGAGGCATTCACTGTTCTGTATAATTTTTTTTGTTTGTGTATGAGTGTTTGCCTACATGTATGTACATCATGTGCATGTCTGGTGCCAAGAAAAAGGGCACCAGATCCTCTGAAACTAGAATTAAGACTATTGTGAAGCCAGGCAGTGGTGACATATGTTTTTAATCCCAGCACTCAGGAGGCAGAGGCGAGCAGATCTCTGTGAGTTCGAGACCAGCCTGGTCTACAAAGCGAGTTCCAGGACAGTCTCCAAAGCCACAGAGAAACCCTGTCTCAAAAAAAAAACAAACCAAACCAAACCAAACAAAACGAAGAAGAAGAAGAGGAGGAGGAGGAGGAGGAAGAGGAGGAGAAGGAGGAGAGAAAGAAAGAAAGAAAGAAAGAAAGAAAGAAAGAAAGAAAGAAAGATTAATTTTGGCCAGGCAGTGATGGCACATGTCTGTAATCCCAGCACTTGGGAGACAAAGGCAGGCAAATCTCCAAGTTCAAAGCCAGCCTGGTCTACAAAGCGAGTTCCAGGACAGCCATAGCTTTTACATGGAGAAACTGTGTCTCGAAAAATCAAAACCAAACCAAACCAACCAAAATTATTTTCTGTATGTACACATAAGTGCAGTTACCTATAGAGACTAAAGGCATTAAACCTCCCAAGAGCTGGAGGTACAGATTGTGAGCTGTCTGACAATGGTGCTAGGAACCAAACTTGGGTCTTCTGGAAGAGCAGTGTGTGCCCTTAACTGCTGAGTCATCTCTCTGCCCTCTTATGTCTACTTTTATGTAGTGCTGGGGATGGAACTCAACTTCATTCATGGAGTCAATCATTCTGATGACTGAGCTTCAGCCCCAACCCTGCCTGACTCCTTCAGCTTGCTCTAATTGTCCATCATTGAAATACTTGATACCGGGACCATACCAAAACACCTGGCATGGGGTACACAGTTGCATTTGCAGTTACAAGCAAGAGTTAAAACAATCTTTTGTATTTGCATTGAGCTTCAGGTCAGTGACTTAGACCCTACCCATGCAGTTTTATATCTGGTTCTGAGTCAAAGGAACCTTAATCCACTTTTTTTTTTTTCAAGACAGGGTTTGCTTTCTTTTCCTTCTTTTCTTTCTTTGCCTCACTGTAAATATATTTCAGGCTATCATTAAACTTATAATCCTCTTGCCTCAGCTTCTCAAATTCTGGGATTACATGAGTGCACACACACACACACACACACACACACACACACACACACACACCAACCATACACACACAACACAACTAGCTTCAAGGGGACTTGTTTTGAGTATATACATTTCCAGGGAGTTCATAGGTCAGCCTCCAGTGTTGTTTCTCTGGAACCTTATTTTTTGAGACAGGGTCTCTCACTGGCCTGAAGATCACTATGCATGTGGCTCTTTAACATGGGCTCTGAATATTGAACTCAGGTCCTCAAGCTTGCACAGTACACACTTTCCTCAGTCCCTTCAAATTGTTTTTTAAAAAAGTACTTTTGAACATGATACATGTATTTATAATCCTAGTACTTGAGGGGCACACAGGAGGATAATGGAGTTTAACATCAGGGTTGGCCGTATTTAGTCTCTAAAAAGCAAACAAGACAGGAATGTATGTAACTCAGTTGATAGAATACCTGCCTATAGTGCACAGACCCCCATGAGTATGATTCCATGACCCTGTAAAACTAGGCACAGTGGTACTACAAGTTCAAGGCTAGCCTGGTCTATTTGGAGAGTTTGGGTCAGCTAGAGCTAGCTACTCAGTGAGGAACCTTGTCACACACACAGAAAGAAATTGTTCAAGGTCAACATTGGTTATGTGTTGAACTCAAGACCAGCCAGGACTAAAAGTGATTCTGCTTAAAAACAAAACAAAAAAAATCTTGTATTTTACAAATAAGAATAACATAACAGAAATAGTAGAATGCTCAAGGGCAAGAGGGATGACTCAATGGTTTCCCAACACATGGCATTTGGAAACCATTTGTAATTCCAGTGTCAGGGGATCCAATGCCCTCTTCTGGTTTCTGAGAGCACTGCATGCATGTGGTGCACAAATACACATGGAGAAAAAATTCATACAAAAATCATAAACTGGGCAGTAGTGGCCAATGCCTTTAATCCCAGCACTCGGGAGGCAGAGGCAGGTGGATCTCCGTGAGTTCGAGACCAGCCTGGTCTACAAGAGCTAGTTCCAGGACAGCCTCCAAAGACATAGAGAAACCTTGTCTGGAACCCTCCCAACCCCCAAAAAGAATAAATAAAATGTATACATGTATGTGTGGGTTTTGTTTTGAATTTTAGGCAAGGTCTTACTACATAGCCTTGGCTTGACTGGCATTCACTATGTAGACCAAGAAGCAGCACTACATAAAAGTAGACAGCTCACAATCTGTACCTCCAGCTCTTGGGAGGTTTAATGCCTTTAGTCTCTATAGGTAACTGCACCCATGTCTCTGGCTTATATTCTTTAATTTTATTATTTTTATTGTGTGTGTGTACATTTGGGTATGTTTGAGTGCAAGTGTCCATGAGGCCAGAGACCCTGGATGTAGAGTTACAGAAGGTTATGAGCCACCTTATGTGGATGCTGGGAATTTAACTCTGGAGCCATCTCCCAATCCCCACTAAATATTACACATTTTTGTTTGTTTTTTTGAGACAAGGTTTCTCTGTGTAGCTTTGGTGCCTATCCTGGCACTTGCTCTGGAGACCATGTTGGCCTTGCGCTCGTGAGAGATTTGCCTGCCTCTGCCTCCTTTGCCTGCCTCTGCCTCCTGAGTGCTGAGATTAAAGGTGTGCGCCACTGCCGCTCAACTCACACACACATATTTAGGCTATCTTGTCTCATAATGTAGTCTTAGCTGGCTTCCAATTCATAGAGATCTATGTGTTTCTGCCTTCCAACTGCTGAGATTAAAGGCATGTGCCAACACACCCAGCACTATGTATGGGTGTTTTGCCTGCCTGTGTATCTGTGTACCACAGTCCTGTATGGTGCCCCTAGATGTCAGAAGAGGTTGCTGATCTCCCAAGACTGAAGTTACAGATGGGTGTGAGTTGCCATGTATGTGCTGGGAATTGAATGTGGGACCTCTGAAAAAGCAGCATTTCTATTTGTTTCTCAAGATGGTTTCTCTGCATCCCTGGCTGTCCTGGAACTTACTCTGCAGACCAGGCGGGCCTTGAACTCCATCCACTTGCCTCTCCTTTGAGATTGCTGGGATGGATTAAAAGTATGCACCATGCCTGTACTCTTTTTTTTTTTTTTTTTTTTTTGGTTTTTCGAGACAGGGTTTCTCTGTGTAGCTTTGGAGACTATCCTGGCACTCGCTTTGGAGACCAGGCTGGCCTCGAACTCACAGAGATCCGCCTGTCTCTGCCTCCCGAGTGCTGGGATTAAAGGCGTGTGCCACCAACGCACGGCACCTGTATCTTTTTTTTTTAAAGATATATTTATTATGTGTAGTGTTCTGCCTGCATGCATACACACCAGAAGAGGGCACCAGATCTTATTATAGATGGTTGTGAGCCATCATGTGGTTGCTGGGAATTGAACTCAGGATTATCTGCAGGAGTAGCCAGTGCTCTTAACCTCAGAGCCATCTCTCCAGCCCTTGTTTTGTTTTTTTGAGACAGGGTTTCTCTGTGGCTTTGGAGCCTATCCTGGAACTAGCTCTTGTAGACCAGGCTGGTCTCGAACTCAGAGATCCATCTGCCTCTGCCTCGAAAGTGCTGGGACTAAAGGCATGCACCACCACCACCTGGCTATGCCTGTGCTCTTAACTGCTGAGTCAACTATCAGCCTCCAAATATTCTTAATTGAGACAGGGTTTCTCTGTGTAGCTCTGGCTCAACTAGAACTCAGTCTGAGGACCACACTGGCCTCAAACTCACAGAGATCTGCCTGCCTCTGCCCCAAGTGCTGGGATTAAAAGCATGCACCACCACTACCCAGCATTTTAATATTCTTAATAGCTAGTATGCTGAGGTTCCTGCAAAATCCATTTCCTAACATCAGCCTCTCTATGGGAACTAATTTTAGACTAGTTTTCCCTAAATGCTGACAATTCTTTCTGGAGTTGCCCTGAACATGGATCAAAGTTTGCAAAGAGAAATCAATAGGGTTGGTGACTAGGAGACTAGACAAAAAAAAGGCAGCTCTTAAATTCTTTGCATTCTCAGCATCCACATGGAGGCTCACAGCCATCCTAACTCCAGTTTCAGAGAATCCAACATCCTCTTTTGGTCTCCTGAAATACCAGGTTCACACAAAGTGCTTTAATCTTTTTTCACACAGTATGTGTTTGTTGCTTTCTCATAATGCAATGCTAAGTGCCAGGTAGCCTGGGATTGTCCCCACTACTAGTTTAGGACCTGGCACAATGGATGAAGCCAATGGTGGTTTAAAGAAAAAAAGGCGGCTCAGACTCAAAATCAAGTAAGAGAAGGGAGCTTTCTGAGTTGGGTGGTGGTGAAAGAGGTACAAACAGAGAAGGGAGGCAGAACTCAAGACATAGAAAGGACCCCAACTGGAATATCAGAAGTGTACATGGGAAAATACCTGGGAAGGTTAGATATACCCTGGTAGGAATTTTACTTAAGTATGGTGGCCCAAGCCTATAATCCCAGCACTTGGAAGGCCAAAGCAGGATGACAAAGGCTAGCCTGGGGTACTTAGTGAGAACATGCCTGAAACATGGAAAAAGAAACCAAGTATAAAACAGGGGTTCAAAGGATCAATCTCACTTTTCAAAATATTTTAAGCAGTCAGAAAAATAACTGGAGCATCAAGGCCTAAGAATAGTGGTTTTCTGAATTAATGTGTAGTTTTATATTTTTCCTATCTTACCATATGCACCTAGGTTTCTAATTTTCTTTACCTTTGCAGTGTACCTTCCCCTGTTTCCTTCCAACCCAGGGCTTTCCACATGCCTGGCAAGCACTCTACCAGTTAAGTTTTCCTTGGACCTTGGTATGGAACTGTAGCCATGGCTAACTTAAATCAATATTCCTGCCTTTGCCTCATTAAGTGTTGGGATCACAGGCATTATCACTATGCCTGGCTTTTTTTTTTTTTTTTTTTGAGTCAAGAGTATCACTGAACTCAAACCGCCGCCTCTGCCTGGGATTAAAAGCATGTGCTCCCACTTAGAGCTTTAAAAAAAATTTATAGTTTTATTTTTATTATGTTTAAAGGCTTTTATGTGTATAAACGTTTTGCCTGCAGGGATTGATGTGTACCATGTGCATGCCTGGTACTTGAGGACACCAGAAGAGGGCAATGAATCCTCTGGAACTGAAGTTACAGATGGCTGCAAGCCCCCAGGTACATACTGGGAATTAAACCCAAGTTGCTCTGCAGGACTAACAAGTGCTCTGAACTGCTGAGTCATCTCTCTCCAGCCCAAAATTTTATTACATTTTGTGTAAGTCTTTAAAAAAAAAATATGAGCCAGGTGGTGGTGGCACACACCTTTAATCCCAGTAGTCTAGAGGCAGAGGCAGGTGGATCTCTGTTTCGAGGTCAACCTGGTCTATGGAATGAGTTCCAGGGCAGCCAGGGTTGTTACACAGAGAAATCCTGTCTGGAAAAACAAACACAAATTATGTTTATCAGTGTTTTGCTTGCATGTATATGTCCGCACAACACACACAGCTGAAGCTCTCAGAGGCCAGAAGAGGGCAATGAACCATTGTTAAGTGCTGGCGACCAAATACAGCTCGTGTGTGTGTGTGTGTGTGTGTGTGTGTGTGTGTGTGTGTGTGTGTGTGTGTGTGTGTGTGTGTGTGTGTGTGTGTGTGTGTGTGTGTGTGTGTGTGTGTGTGTGTGTGTGTGTGTGTGTGTGTGTGTATGTGTTTTGTGTGTGTTTTTCTGGGAGACAGGGTCTCACTATGTAGTACTGGCTGTGTGTGTGTGTGTGTGTTTTTCTGGGAGACAGGGTCTCACTATGTAGTACTGGCTGGTCCAGAATTATCCATGTAGACTAGGCTTGCCTGATTAAAGGATGCACCACCATGCCCTGCCCTGCAGCCAAGTACTCTTAACTGAGCCATCTCTCAGAGTCCTACACAGCCACTTTTCTCTCCTTCACCCCCTCGTCCTTTTTTTTTTTAATTTTTAATTTTTAATATTTTTTTTGAGACAGGGTTTCTCTGTGGCTTTGGAGGCTGTCCTAGAACTAGCTCTTGTAGACCAGGCTTGTCTCAAAGTCACAGAGATTGGCCTGGGACTAACGGCGTACGCCACCACCACCGCCTGGCCAATTTTTTTTTTTTTTTTTTACTTTTTTGAGACAGGTTTTCTCTGTGTAGCTTTGGAGCCTATCCTGGCACTTGCTCTGGAGATCAGGCCAGCCTCTGCCTCCTGAGTGCTGGGTTTAAAGGCGTGCACCACCAATGTCCGGCAAACTTTTTGGTTTTTAACCAGTTTCTCACTATGTAGTCCTGGCTTTAGATAGAATCTTCACAGTCTATCTCTGCCTGCACTGAAATTCAACTTTGTAAACCAGGTTGGCCTCATCTCAGAGATCTACCTGTTTCTGCCTCCAAAGTGCAGGGGGATTAAAGACATGTGCCACCATGCCCAGTCATACAGCTGGCTTTTTAAACAGTGGTTTTCTGAGCTGGAATTATAAGGCACTTTTCCTCCATACTTTGTGTTCATTTGTTTGTTTTGTAGTGACAATGCTGTTTTGGCAAAAATGATATGGCTATGAAAACTGTGGGTCTTTTCTAACATATATGCACAGATAAAAAGAGAATACACACCGAGTAACTGATAGTAACTAGCCCTTTGGATGGTTCAATGTCTTTCTGCATTGTTTGAATCTAATGTATTTGAAAAAGTCAACACCCATCATTTACCAACTCACCCATTCAGAAATGGCAGAGCTTCCCAGGTAGGAGGGAGTAGGGGGGGGGGGACACCCTCAATCAGGACATGGCCAGTATTGTCCCCATTCCTTTCTCATTCTGGGACCCAGTCCAACCCATGCCAGACAACTCACACAGACTGAAAGAGGAGCCGGGGGTGGGGGTGTCTCATTGTAACACTCATTTTTATATAAATATTCGCAAGTCATGTTACAGAATAAGCCCCACTGGGGAAAAAGTCAAAGTTCCGGTCTTGTTAAACTGAGCCCTGCCTTCTAGTTGGGCCCCAGCCTGGAGGTGCTGCTGCTTTGGGAAGGCTGGGGCTGCTGCTGGGAGGCTGCTGAAGAAGCTGCCTGTGTTGCCCACCCCTGAACCAACCCCCTTCTTTGGTGTGTGTTTCATGGTGACCTTCTCTGGCCACCCCTCCCTTAGTTTGGGACAGGGTTCTGTGGAACAGGGCCCAGGAGTCCTGGGGGCACTTGGAAATATGGTGGTGGTGGCAGGGACTTAGCCATTAAGAGGAGTCTGAGGCTTGAAGGCTGAGCCTTTTAGAGCTATGGGCCACACAGAATGAATAGAACAAGTCTGAGGGAACCTGGGCTGACAGCCAAATAGTGTTTGCCCTTCCTTCCAGCCTAGATTCTAGGTCCCTTTCCCTGTTGGTCTACCTCCTGCTGGACCCCACATACCCAGGGTCAAGCCCTGGGTTCCTGCCTGTCCCCTCCAGGCTCTTCCCCTGGGACACCCTCCCCTACAGAGAGGCCAGAGGCTAGGAACACAGCACCAGTCTGAGGATTTAATTAACCAGGAAGGGGATTGTTGGGAGGGGCACCCCTGTAAAAATGTACAAAAGGTCTGGGGCATTTGTGGAAGGGGTGATAAATATGTACATGGAACCCCTTTTCCTTTAGTTCCTCCTTCCTCAGCCCTAGGAGGGCATGAGGACTTGGGTGTTAGGTGAAAGAGAGGGGGGCACTTTGGCCTCTGGCTTAGTGAGCCCTTGGGGAGGCAGGCCAAGGGCCTAGAGGCCCTTAGAGGGGGCATTGGTGCACCTTAGGTCATGAGCCATAACCTCTGAAATGACCCCCTCATGCGTGCACACGTGCACACACACTTACACACTTACACACACACACACACACACACACACACACACACACACACACACACTTCTCTCTAGAGGCTTATGACCTCTGTCCTCCCAGTGTCCCCACAGTCCACGAGATACTTGACCTTGTGGGGCTGGGGGGCTGGGGGAGTCGGGGGTGTTGGGGATTCTATTCCCAGGTCCATGACTTCAGAGATGGCCATGAGATTGTGACCTTTGCCTTCTAACCCTGGCTTAAAAACTTCAGCCCTAGGACTTTGTCACAAGGAATGGGGAAAGGGGGTGGAGCTTTGCCCCTGCCCCTCACCTCTCCTCACCTGTCAGCTCGGGCTGGGCCAGGGGCCCTAGGTGGGGAACTGGGACGGGGGGCGGGCACAAGAGGTGGTGGTGCTCCCAAAAGGGCTCCTGGTGGGGTCTTGCTGAGAAGGTGAGGGGTTCCTGGAGTCGCAGTAGGTGGTGGTGGAGGAGCCAACCGGCCATATAGCAGGGGATGAGCAGGGTCTAGACTATAGAGGCGGGCAGCAGCCATGGCCCCTGGTCCAGTCAACTCCTCACCTGCCTCATAGAAGCGTGGTGGCCTGGCCAGGCGTGGGGGCCCTGCCAACCAAGCTGGCTCTGGGAAGCCTGCACAGCGCTCTGGCAGACTAGGGCCAAGAAAAGGGGGCGGCCGGGGCCTCTCCAAAAGCAAGTGAAGGCCCTGCCCAGTGGTGGTTGCAGCAGCGGCGGCGGCAGCAGCAGCAGCAGCTGCAGCGGCAGCAGCGGCGGCGGCGGCAGCCTCTTCTTTCCGCTCTTCTTTTACCCGCACAGACTCTTTGGCTGGACGGGCTCCTTCCTCGCCAGCCCTGGCCTTAGGAGTAGCAGGAGAAACTCGCAGCTGGGGCCGTGAGAAAGGGAGGTCCCTGGTGGGGTGGGTGGGCAGGCACAAGGGGACAGAATGAAGGAATTCCTGTGGCTGACAGCACTGGAGTGGGTAGGGTTGCAGTTATGTAGAAGACATACCTGTCCTTCTCCTCCTTGGTGACAGAGGGCTCCCTCCGCTCCACAGGTCGCTCCTTGTCTGAGCCCGGTGTCCGGGCAGTTTCAGGGGGTCGGACCCAAGCAGGAAAGGCAAGAGGACTGCGGTGTAGGCGGCCCCATGGGTCTGGTGGGGAGGCAAAGGCTGGTGGGGCTCCTGGGCTTTCTTTCTGGGCAAAGACGGCGCTGGAGTCTGGGTAGAAGGTAAAGTGGAAAGTGACAGAGGCCAGGAGGTGGCCTCACAGGCCCAACTTGAGCACACTGCCCCATTGTCACAGTTCCCACCCTCCATTTCCCACCCTGCCCAGCACTCACTGAATGTGGGGCTGCCCAGGCCTCCAAAGGCCCCGTTGGAGAGGGCAGCCAAGGAGGCGAAGCTTGTGGGACGCCCAAAGGGATCTGTGGGAGGAAGGGGAACTGGTCAGAGCACAGGACAGCCAACTTTGAGCAGGACCAAAGAAATGGTGGGGAAAAGGCAGGTCAGTAACAAGGCTGGAGCTCGTAGCAGCTCAGATTTTTGGTATTTGTTCTTTGAAACAGGATCTCACTACATAGTTCTGGCTGGCCTGGAACTCACAGAGATCCACTTGCCTCTACCTCCCCCAGTGTTGGGATTAAAGGCGTGTATAACAGCTCTTAGTGACTTAGTTCTAACAACCATGTACTGAGCATCTCTTGTGCCAGGTCAGACACTGTTGTTTAGCCTCTTTACAATCTCCATAGTAAAAAGGACAATTCCCACTTTCAAATGATAAAATAGGCTCAGAAGGTGAAATGACTTGCCAAAAGTCATCTAGCTGTAAAGTACCATCAGCTTGGGGCACCTCTAAACTTTAAAAGTCAAATTCATGTCTGTACCCCTACTCCAAGTATTTAAGACCTTTTGGCAGTTCTCAATTCTGTAGCAAACTACGAGCCTAAAGACTTCTGCTGCCTTCACCCTTCTGTAATACCTTCTCAGCCTGATTCTAACTTCATACACAACCTAAATCTGCCAGAATTAACTAGCCTACCCCTCCATGAGAATCTCAGTCTTTCCAGCCAGAAACACCTTTATATGGGTTTAACTTCCTCCTTCCCTCACTCTCTTCTCTCCCCCTCCCTCCCCTCTCTACCTATAGTTAGGTTAAATCTCTCCAGGAAACTTTCAAGTCCCCCTAGGCCATGCTCTCCCTTGGACCTAACACAGCCTTCCTTCTCCACTCTATTCCAGATGGACACTACCCTCCACCACTGGTTATTTCAGAGATAGGAGTAGCAGCGGCAGAGTGTGAACCATTCTGCCCTTCCATACTCATTCCACAGAAGAGGGAATCACAGTTCAGAGTAGGGACAGTGACTGCCTAAGGTCACAAAGCAAATAAAATCCTATCTACCCAACCTGAGTTGTTTCTTAGGTCTGGTTTCCATATCTATTTCCATGTTAAGAATGGGGCACAGGAAGCCCCAAATTCTCTTGGCTCTTACCAATGTGGGTGCTGGGGCTCAGGAAGGGTCCATGAGCCCCGGGAGCTGTTGTGAAAGGATTGGCTGCAGCATGGACGGCTCCTGGGGCAAAGAGGTGGGAGATTCTGATGAGGATGAGTGGGAGCAAGGTGGATTGGGCTATAAGCTCTGAGAGGGCTGGCCAGACTCACCAGTTGCAGTGAAGAGGGAGGCCGGGTGAGAGAGCTCCTGCCCAGGGGGCAGGGCCCCGTAGGGCCCCGGAAGGCAGGGCAAGAGGTCGTTCCGAAAGTCAAGCTTGTGGGAGTCACCCTGCATGGGACATAGGAAGAGGAGCAGTGAGGAGCTGAGTCTGGTCTAGATTTTTTTTCCAACTTTTTATCCTGTTATTCTTAGATTGTCCCTGGCTCTTACTCTCTTACCCCTAGCTTCCCTCCAGGGGCTGGCTAGAACTGGGAGACTTTTAGGTATTTTATACTATCTCTTTTAGCATGTTCTCTAACCATACCAATAACCAGGCAGAGAACCCAGGTGCTATAGAACTGCTCGCCAGTGATAGGGACAGAAGAAAAGGCTTCTTGTTAAAATTTTTCTGAGCTTTGTTGAAAGTCACTACCCAGAGTTCAGACAACCCCTGACTCTTAAACCCACTTTCCCGAGCCCTCCAGTCCCAGTACCTTCATCTTTTCCTGGTGTCTCAGGATCATGTAAGCCACACGCACGTGCATGGCACACCACTTTCCTGGTTTCTGTCGCCCCAGGATGACCAAAGGGAAAGGGAAGGAAAAATGTTCACTCATCACCCATTCCAGGCCTGGCCCTGGGCCCAGCCTTACCACACAGCATCCTCAATCATCACCCCTACAACTGAGGGATGACTAGCTTAATCTTAAAGCCTAAGGAAACTGAGGCTCAGAGAGATAAACTGTTTTGCCCAAGGTCCCATGGCCAGTTACATCTAAGCCCAGGTTATGACTTAAAAACCCTGCACTTTCTATTGTTTTACATCTGGCTGCTTTCATATCTTTAACTTAATTTTTCCCAAGCAGGACCCCAACCCCCTTAGCCAAACACCCTGAAACCAGCCCCCAGCCTCATGCAGCCTAAGATCCTCACCAAACTCACCCTCAAAGGTGGCCGGAAATGATCAGGGATCTGGGGATGGTAAAGGAGAGATTGGAGGCGATTCAGACCTCTTCACTGACCTGAGCGTCACAGCTCTACAGCACCCTTCCCACAATATCCCTGAGACTATGGCTTCCTCAGTGTCAAAACTCCTTTCCCGTTTCTTCTCCCACTCTAGGCATCACTCCTTCTACATCAGGTTTTTAAGCCAGATCCTAGGATGGTACCCTGCTGTTGGGATGGCTGGATAGGACAGGTTTCTCTACCAGAGAGCAGTCTGTCCTTCATGCATGGAATCCTTAGGGGAAGGGACCTTTTAAGGAAGTCCATCCTTCAGGAAACATGTTCTGTACTTTTTTCACAGTGTTCTTAGAGCTGAGACATGTGAGGAACAGGGGAATGACTGATCACTTTAAAGTTTATCTTTTCACTGGGCATTGGTGGCGCATGCCTTTATTCCCAGCACTTTCGAGGCAGAGGCAGAAGGATCTCTGTGAGGTTGACACCAGCCTGGTCTACAAGAGCTAGTTCCAGGACAGCCTCCAAAGCCACAGTGAAACTCTGTCTCAAAAAACCAAAAAAAAAAAGTTTATCTTTTCACTGTTTAATGGGCAGGACTTCCTGGTATGATGCCACCTGTGTGGTGGGGGACGGCGGGAATCCTATGACTTACACTTGAAAACCACTACAAAAACCACTGTCTTGCTAGAGATGTAGCTTAGTGGGAGAATGCATGCATGAGGCCCTAGGTTTGATCTCCAGTACCACCAAACAAAACCAAAATACAAAACTAATGCCCCATTCATTACTTTATTCTTGGGACAATGTTCTCAACCTTTTATTCCTCATGTCTGGGAAGACCTGTTACACAAAAGTTGTCTCCTTAGACTCCTGAGCATGGATTACTAAGAAGAGCCAAGAACTCAACCTTCTCTAGTCAACTCTGCTCTCCCCTCAATATACCTTCCAGCTCCCCCAGGGCCTGACCTGACCCCCCCCTCACCTGTGTCCCCTTCTGGGGGAGCCCGCTCAGCACTGGCCCCAGTCGTGGTGGCAGCTCAGGGTTCGTGTTCTGAGAAAGGGGAATGTAGGGATCAGACAGGAGAGCCAGTGCCAAGTTAAAAGGGGTCTAAAATTAAGCTGGGTGATGGGACAGGAGAGGGAGCATGGCTTTGCAAAACCTGGGTCCAGAAGGGAGGGGCAAGAGGCTAGACACAGTTTTGGGGATGGAAGGAAGGTATACAGGCCCAGGATGTCTGTAAGGGATGGGAAGTGGTAGTTTCTGGATCAGGAGCTCACCTTGGGCTGGAAGGCCCCCTGCAGGGAGCCAAAGGAGACAGCTGGCGGGAGACCCGGAGGGAGCCCGGGCACAGCGGGAGGGAAGGCCATGTACGGCTGTGGAGAGAAGGGCACTAGTCCAAGCAGGGAGTGGAAGTGCAGCCCAGGTCTGATCTACCCATCTTTGGAATCCACCCTAACACCCCCAAAGAGCTTTCCCAAAGTCAGGGCTCTTGATTTTGGGGTTGAAGACTGAACCCCACTGATACATACATTCCCACACATCACACACCCTCACACACACTCACATTATGTCGGAAAAGGCCTTCCATCTTTCCTGGGTATTTCTCAAACTAGGGAAAAGAAGGGAAGAGTGAGCTGCCAGCCAGGGACCAAGGATCTTCCTTCCCCTGCAGGAGACACCCTCCCTTAGGCCTCTGAGCCTCATCAGCAGCCCAAGAGGAGCTCACCATATGGCCGTGGGGAGGCAGCAGGCCCGGGGGGTAGGGGGTGAAGTGCTGGTGGGTGTGCTGGTGGGTGTGCTGGTGCTGGTGGTTGTGCTGGTGGAACTGGAAGGCCAGGGGCCGGGCCGAGCCCCCTGCCCCCACCACCTCAGGGCCACCCTGGGCATTCAGGTAGCGAGAGTTCAGGTCCTGGCCGATCAGGTCCTGCTCTGTGGGAGGGGAGGGGAAGAAGGCTTTAATATCTGGTGCCACCAAATTAGCCTCCTTGGGCCCAGGTGACTGGCCTTCCCTTCAGCCTTGCACCACTCCCTCCACAGGCCCTTGGTCTCTGCCAAAGCCAACTGAGCCCATGCTTGGGGCCATGGCCCCCCACCACTCCACCCTGCCAGGACCCCAAACTCACCAGAAAGGGCGTTAGCGGCTGAGGCCCCAGGGTGCCCTGGCACCTGCAGCAGAGGTGGGGGTGGGGGCAGGGTGGGGCCAGGGGAGACCAAGGAGGGGTGGTGGGGTGGTGGTGGGCGCAACCCATGGGGAGGAAAGCTGTGGGTGGACAGAGGCAGGGGCAGTGAGGGCGTTGGGGGCCGGTGGGTGAGCTGCGCGGACGAGGAGGAGGCAGATGAGGAGGAGGAGGACGAAGAGGATGATGAGGGGGGAGGCTGAGCCACGGGAGGGGCCGGGGCCTTGGGGGGCGGCCGTGAAGAGCTGGGGAGAGAAGTGGGGAGATGAGTGAGGGGGTGGGAGGTGCTAGCTCTAACAGGAGGTGGGTCAGAAGCCTGGGTGATGCTGTGGCCTTGGTTCTCCAATATGGGAGATGGCAGAACTTGGCCCCCAGTGACTCCCTGCAGAGAACCCAGTCTCAGGATGAGATGCCTCCCACACCCAACAACCCCTTCTTCTCTTTAAATCTGGTTTCCACAAAGATGCCTCTGTCATCTCTTGCCATATGACTTTCCTTATTCTGACTCAACCACAGCACAACACAGAACATTCATTTTGATGCTTAATTACAATGGGCCACCAAAGTCACCACCATAAGACAGTGGAAACAGTACCACATTATCCTGTCCTGCAAATCAGGTAGCCTGAACTCTATGCCCATCTTGCCATGAATACCCTAGGTGACCTTGAGCAAGTCACTGCCCCTCTCTGAGCCTTAGTTTTCTCAATAATAACAATGATGATGACGACAAACAACAGTGAGGAACCCACAACAGTCGTGTCATTAACTCTTACCCTTAATGAGTACTTACTGTAGAGCAACTGCTGGCATTTGTTTTATGAGCCAATGCAAGTCTCCAACATGTCGCATCACCTTCCCCAGTGTTACTGTAGCCATGCAACCATCTGTACTATACCAACTCCTTTTCTATAACATAACTCACTTTTTTTTTCCTGGCCTTATCCTAAGCAGTAACATGTTAAATCAAAAAACTGAGGTATTAATTATATTTTCCTAAACCAGCTAACTTTAAATATTTTAGAGTTTATCAAGCTAAGACCTGAAATCACTCCATGTCCCACTAATGACAAGTGTACACACTTTGGGAAACACTGTATTCACTCAGAATCAATCCTCAAAATAGCTTTAAGAAAGAAGTCCTGTTACTATTTCGTCTCATAAGAAAGAGGAAATAGAGGCTCAAAGTGGTCAAGTGACTTGTCAAAAATCATACAGCCAGTAAGTGGCAGTACAAGAATTTTAATCTAGGGTCTAACTGACACTGAAGTCAGCATTGTTAATCATCATGTCAGCATTTCCCAAAGTATGTTCTCAACAACATTATCTGTAGTAGATACACCTTACACAAAGTTCTCACCAGCAAATACAGTTTTGAAAAGGTACAAACTGGATTCCCCTGAACACGAATGTATAAAGGGCTCAGTAAGCCCTGCAGTAGTCTCTTTAAATTTATTTTCCCCAGTGTCACTCCAACTTTCCAATCTCAGAATCCTCTCCAAGTCAGACTCACTCCACGCCCCAGTTACAGAATGTAGCTCTTCCAGATCAGATCAGACCAGACCCCTATACACTCACCTGCCAGTGCTGAGGTCCAGGCTGCTGCCATAGGGAGACGTTCGGAGGCCGAAGGGTGAGACCCGAAGCTGCAGCTGGGGCTGGGGTGGGGGTGGCAGACTGGGGGTAGCTGGTAAGGGTGTAGGGGATGAGACAGGAGGCCGAGGGGCTGGTGGTGGTGGTGGTTCCTTTGGGGGGAAAGGCACTAGCAGCGGGTCGGGCCCTGGGGGCTGCTCTTGGCTCCGCTCCAGCCCCGACACTTTAGGGACCACAGACAGTTTTGCTTCACAGTTCCCATTGAAGGTGCCATGAGGACCCGAGGCTGTGAGGGCAGGATGGCAGACATGCTCAGCAGAGGTTCATGCTCACCATGTCCCTTTCGTGCTTCCACCCCAGACCTTAGGACCAACCTTTGCTGGTTGAGACAGTAAAGGAAGGGTCAAGGTCATCATCGGAGACCTGGGAGAGAAAGGTTACATTATTAAGCTTCTGGAGCCTG
This sequence comes from Cricetulus griseus, assembly GCF_003668045.3. Lineage (NCBI taxonomy): Eukaryota > Metazoa > Chordata > Mammalia > Rodentia > Cricetidae > Cricetulus > Cricetulus griseus. Next base: position 73,278,729 of record NC_048596.1, read on the forward strand.
CTATGAACTGGTGGTGGTGGCAATGTCTAGTTCATCAGCCTAGCTATGATCCACTGGAATGTGGGCTTTAGGGGACTTAGAAGGAAGTGGGGTACTAAAGCCAAAAACCTGCTATGCCAGGCAGAGATGACAGCAGATCAAAGCAAAAATATCAGCTAAGACTTACTGCTGGAGGGCTAAGTGGTTAGAAGCTTGTACTGGCTGTTACAGAGGACCCAAGTTAGATTCCTAGTACCCATGTCAAGTAGTTCACAACTGTCTGTAACTCCAGTTTCAGGGTAATTTGATACCTCTGGCCTCTGCATGCATCTGTACTCACTTGTATAGATACATATACATAATTAAAAAGTAGTAAGATAATATTTTTGCTTGTTTTGAGACAGGGTCTCACTATGTAGCCTTGGCTGGCCTCAAACTCATAGAGATCTATCTGCCATTGACTACTGAATTCTGGGATTAAAGGTGTATATCACCATGCTTAGTTCTAATAAAATAATCTTTAAAAAACACTATCTGGCCTGCAAATCTGTATGGTTTGTGAATATTAGCAAAAAACAAAACAAAAATACTCCCCCCCCCAAAAAAAAACACAACCAAAAAAACAAAACAAAACAATCCCCACACCTTTAAATTGGTTATATTCTCAGAGCAGAGTATCCTTGTTAAAACAGACTTGAGGGCCTTTGATAATGGCCCCCCATTCTCATGTGACTATAATTAGCTAAAACTGGATAGTGACCACCCCCTTAGGTAGACCACCATAATCTCTGTCTAAAAACTTTAAGAGAAACACACACACACACACACACACACACACACACACACACACACACACACAAATGTAGTTATTTATGGGAGTAAAGAGGTAGAACATTACCTCCAAGGGCACATTATTTTCCAAAAATCACTAAAAAGAAACTGAAATAGACTGGGGGTGGTGGTAATGGTGGTGCATGCCTTTATTCCCAGCACTAAGAAAGCAGAGGCAGGTAGATCTCTGTGCGTTCCAGGCCAGCCTGGTCTAAAGAACGATTTCCAGGACAGCCAAGACTACACAGAGAAACCCTGCCTTGAGGGGAAAAAAAAAAAAAAAGGAAACTGGATACTTCACAGGATGAGCATTTGCACTGATCAATCATGGTCTGTTGTCCTCACTGCAAGACTCAAATTATACAAATAGGCTGATGTCCACAGGAAGGACCATTCTGTTCTAGACTTGGAGAAAGCTAGTCGAGGCTTCAAAGGTTCTGAGAAGAATACTAGACCAATAAGCAAATTTTCAATTCTTTGGTTACCTAGTTGTGTCTTACATTATAAACAATGGGTGGAGGAGCAAGGTATATGTTTGGAGAAACAGATCAGCAGATAAGAGCCCTGGCTCTTCTTCCAGAAGATCCAGGTTCAACTCCTACCACCCACATGGAGGCTCACAACTGTCTGTAACTCCAGTTCCAGGGGATCTGACACCCTCTTCTGGCCTTCTCAGGCACTGCACACAGGAGATACGCAGACATACATGCAGACAAAACACCCATACACAAACTAAAATGAAAAACAAAAAACAAACCAACCAATCAACCAAACAAACCAACAAAAAAACCCAAATCAAACCAAACCAAACAACAACAACAAAACAGGGCCACCAAGATAACTCAGCAGGTAAAGGTGCTTGTTGGGAAGCCTGATGACTTGAGTTCCACCCCTGGAGCCTACATGATGGAAGGATTATACTGACTCCTGAAAGTTGTCCTCTGACACATACAAACACAGTGGTCTCACCCCTCACCCCAACACCTCCTTCTTCCCTCCTTAAAACTTAATACTGGTTCACTACAACCCATGTTTCCACTCAGTAGAAAGACATCCCACTCAGGATGTCTGCTGCTTGTGGAAGCTCTGTAAGCTGCAGACCATTTAAACATGTGTAACAATGCCCACCCAACAAGTCCTAGCCCCACTCACCCTCTCATCCAGATCACTTTCTGCGTCACACTGAGAAGGAAAGAGAGAGATATCAGGAGATAGAAGAGGAGTGGGACCCAAGGGGGAAGGGAAGGGCCATTATAGGTGGATAACACTTACTATATATCCAGCTTCCAGAGAGTGACGAGAGAAGGCCTGAGAAAGACCAGAATCCAGAGGTAAGGGAGGCTGACTGGCCAGGAAACTGTATAAAGCCACAACTCCCAGCAAGGCATTAAAGGACAGTTAAAATCTACTCTCAATCACTTTTTCTAGCCTTTTCTTTGGGCACTTCCCACCTCCATTTCCAATGCTCTTACTATTTTCTTAATACACCAGGTTCTCCCATCTTACATTTTGTTCAAAACAACTTTTCTTCATTTCTTTCCTGAACAAACTTCTGACTCTACTTTGAGGCCCAAGACATTCTAGGGGGCTTTCCCTAACCACAACCCTCTGCCCATCCCCCAGAAAGAATGAGTGGCTTCCTCATGTGGGTTTCTGCAACACTTCTTATAGCTCTCTCCCAGATCACTGCCTTGTACAGCTGCTCAAACTGGTCTAGGTGTTTTCTTTTGTCTGTTTCTTTCTCCCTAGATTGCCACCAGCTAGAGGGAAAGGCAGGGGCATTTAATTTATTTATAATTCAACTAAGTGTCTTTGATGTGTCTCTTAAATCATCAGCATTTTGTAGTATGCATAGCACGAGCACAAGCAAGAGAGTTTGACTATAGTCAAGTCGTTGTCAGGCCCAGAATAGAGAGGGGGCTGCCTTCCTTTCTGCTCTTAGAAACTGGGATTACTGTTCAGGGTTGGCAGTTTGATGCTCATGGAAAACCAACCTACATGAATGATACTGTGACTGAGGAATTTTGAAGGACTGGGATCTGGGACAGACTCACCTCTTTCCGTCTTCGCTTATTGGGCCATTTGCGGGGCCTATCCCCAGGGGGCCGGCCAGGCTCACGATCTGAGCTGTCCCCTGGCTCCCCAGTGGCCCCACTGGAGCCCCCCCTCTTCCGTTTCCCAGAATGCTTCAGCCGATGTTCCAGTCGCTCTGGGGGTTGAAGAGATGCATCCTTCTGTAGAAGAGGAGGTGGGACTGAGGTGGTTGGAGAAAGAAAAGCTCCCCAACTCTCTAAGGGTGACCAAGCTACTCAAGTGCCTCTCAGTCAGGGTAACTTAGATAGTCCCCAGAGACTAGCTTTACCTCCTCCCACCCAGGGTGGGGCAGAAGCTAGGCCAGAGGAGCCGGTTGCTCTGGTTTGGGGTGTCACCACTGCCCCCTCAACCCCATCCACTCTGAGAGCGGTATCCTTCTCTTTGCCCTTCTGACCCTTCTCCCAAAGACCCCCAAACCCTATCAAGACACACCTGCAAGGCCTCAAGACTGGCAAAGCTAGCGATGGCAAAGCCATCGATCAAGTCTTCCTCCTCTTCTTCCTCCTCCTCAGGCTCCTCCTCGGCTTCCCCGTCGTCTGCGGCCCCCTCTTCCTCTTCCTCCTCTTCCTCTCCGCGGCTGCCCGAACCGGCAGGCCGCTTCCGAGCTCGCGGTCTTGGGGGGCGAGGTCTGGGTCGGGGTCGCCGCCGTCTCAGACCCCCAGGCCTCTCTCCAGAAGAAGCTGACGACCAGGGCCGGGCGGGCGGCGGCGGTGACGACGAGGATGAAGAGCCGCGCGGGGCGGCCAACAAGGCCCGGGGCGCGTCACCGCCTGGACCTCGGCGGCGCCGCTGCTCCCGATCACGGTCTCGCCGCGAGCAACGTCTTCGCCGCCGCTCCCCCTCAGCTGCCCAGCCCGGGCCTGGGGCCGCGGCCGTCTCCATGGTGACGGCCCTCAGCGCCGCATCCGGAGGCGGCGGGGCCCGAAGTGGCCTGTCCACAGGCCCGGGGTCGCGAGCGCGGTGCTGGCGTTTGCACAGGGACGGGAGAGCTTCGGCTTCCTCTTTAAAACAGGATCCGCTGGCCCCTGGCTTGCCCCAAGGCCAAGGCCCAGAGAGCCGGCGCCGCCCCCGGGGCGACAAGCCTGAAGGCCCCCCCTGTAGGGCTGGCGGGGCCGCGACGACGAAAACTGAGCGGCCGTCCCTTTAAGGCGAGGCCTCAAACTGTCCAGCCCCCGGCCCCTTTAAGACGACTCCACCGTGTCCGGCTGGTCTAGTGCGGCGGCGGCCCCGTGCCAGGGGTCGAGGCAAGTCTCCCAGAGGAAGAGGAAGGGCCACCCCTTTAAAAGGGGCGGAAAGCGCGACCTCCCCTTTAAAAGTGTCTTAAGTCCTCCGGCTGAAAGAGGCCACCCCTTTAAAGAGTCCAGAGGCTTTCAAACAGCAGGCCGTCCCTTTTAAGAAATCGCAGTTAAGTTTCTAGTCCTCCGCAAGCTGCCACTTCCCCTTTAAGACGAATTTAAAGAACTTCTGGCGTGGGACAGGAGGTAGGAAAACTCCTCTTGCCCCAGTTCTTCCAACAGGAGTTGTGTTTGTCAGCTTCGGCAGGTTTCCCCTTTAAGGCTGGAGTTGGAGTCGGCCGAGTTCGGTGCCCACCCCTTTAAGGAGATTTAAAGAAGTCTACGCCTCCGGTAGCCTTGAAAGGTGCAAGGGGGCGGAGCCTGTCTTCCAAAGCCCCGGATGTGAGGCAACGGTGACGGATGGAGCTTCTTTCCCTGTCCTCCGACATAAAAGACTCTTCCTCCTTTCCTCCGTCCCTGACTGACTTGTGTCTAGAAGGATCCAGAAAGGCCGCTGGGCAGCGAAGAACTCCACTGTAACCGCCTGTTGTCTTCTTCGGAGTCTTCGGCCTCTCCTTCGCCAGAACTTCCCTGCCCCTCCTCCCTCTTCCTCCTCAGCCAACGCCTCCTTCCTCTCTCCGCCTCCTCCCACTCTCCGCCTCCTCCCCCCTCCCTCCGTGGCTCAGGCGTTTATAGGTTGGTGAGTAGACGTCAATGCGAAGGGCGGAGTCAAAGTCGCGGGAGTGCCGGATGTAACCGCCCTCACATCTTGGATTGGGTCGTCAGATTAGCCCCGCCCTCCCCAAGTCTTGTGACTCGACTGGTCCGAAGTATGTGTTTGGAGCGGCCCCTTAGGCCACCGCCTCTTCCTGCTCTCCGTTCATTGGCCGCCTCCTGACGGCGACGAGGCGAGGCGCCGGGAGGTGGTGCCTGGAGTGGGAGGGCCGCCGGCCTCTGGGAGGCGTTGGGCTGGCAGTCCAAGGTGCGCTTCTCTGACGGGTAGGGTCTTCTGCCTTTCTGCCTGTTGGCATTTCGCGCAGGCGCGTGGCGGCAGCGCCTCCTGTCGGCCTTTGGGCGGATCGCTCTACTGCGGCGCCTCGGCGCACAGAGGCTCGCTGGGCGAGGGTCCGCGGTGGGGTGGAGACCGAGCTTCTGTTTCTGCGGGGTTCGAGGGATGGTCTTCCCTTCCAGCGCTCAATAAAAAACACCTTGCACTCGTGTGCGGAGTACTCTTTCACACTAATTCACTTGGTATTAAGTTCGAGGTAAATATTTGCCATTTGTTCTATTAAGGGCGTCTATATTCCAACAGCCAGGATTCTAGCTCCAGAGTGAGGGCTCTGGCCACAGTCCGAAGCCTTTATGTGACTGATCTGTTTGTGTTTAAATGTTAAATATATCATTATTGTGTGGGGTATGGACATGACGTATATAGGGGACATGCATGCTGAGGCCCGAGGACAACTTTGTGTTGTCTTCTCCCTTTCAGCTTTTTTTGTGGGTGTTGGGGTTCTGGTAACAAGGCTTATGTGCCAAGAATTTTTTATCAGCTAGCTGGTTCATTGGCCCTAGCTGTTACTATAACATGGATATTTTCTCGACAAACTCACTTTGTTTGCTTGTTGATAAATTCCCTAATAGGGCTTGTACCAGCCAAGTATCTATGATAGGTTGTCCTAGGTGGGTGATTACAGCATCTGGGAAGAATTCAAGACCATCTTGATCAAGGCCTTAGTCTATTCCAAAGCCTTTTAATTTCTATGATGTAATTCAGTCTTGTATTGGCATTTTTTGTTTGTTTTTTTCCTTCATAAATATCACCCCATAAAAGAGTTTGAGAGAGGTAGTGTGTACAGGAGTCTAGGTTTGATCCCCTAGCACTGCCAGGGGTTGAGAGTGCAGTTGGAATCTCTAATGGCCACTCTCCGACCCCTTGTCTGCTGCAACCCTTTTTTTCTTCTCTTGTACTGTCCCCTTTTTCTACTCCTTTGGTGACGAACAGAAACATCAGCTAGTATAACTAGTTGATCTCAAACTCTGCTGAAGACAAAGGAATCACAAACATATTGAAAACTTTATAGAAATATAGAGAAAAAAATACAGTTGATCCAGAGATTCTCCCCCTCCCTGAAGGATGTATGAATGAACAGTTGGAGCTCCTAGAGTTGACAGGGGTGTTCCCTATCTATCTCCTCCTCCAGGAGCAAGGCATCTAGTTCCTTCAGCCGTTCTTGCAGCAGAGGTCCCACATCCTGGCTGGGTGCCAAGTTGGGAGTAAGGGTCCTGCTGGCTGCAGTGCGGACCCCTCGTGATGGTCGACGGGATCGAGGCATGCTACTGTCCCGAAATTCTACAGCCCGTCGGAGTTTCCTAGAGCTGGTAAAAATCAGAGTCCCATTGCGCTCCCGTGGTTCCTCAAAGATGGTCTCAAAGGTCCTGGGCCAGGCAGGGAGAAGAGGTGTTTACCAGCATGTTCCATGGTTCAAACAGCCCTCTATTGCCCTCAGACCTTCCAAGTTTCTCACCTTCTAGTTGTGGGTGATTGGTAATTCTTATTGGTATAAATTTCTTCCAAAGTGAACTCCTTCTTGTTCAATCTAAAGCAAAAAGCAGAGGGCACTGAGAAACCTTGAGCAAGGAGGTCCTGAGAAGGTATATGTAAAGTCTGACTGAATTTCAGTTTCTGGGCCATGCAAGAGTTGGAAGTGACATCTGAGGAAGTTCTAAGCACAAGCCACGTCGATGCTAAACTTAATTTTCCAGGCTGGACAACAATCTCTGAGAGGAGACAAGGAGACAAGGTAACTCCTTCAGGGATAGGAGTTATCACCTAATTGGTCAAGGCAGGTTCCCCTGCTCTCTGAGCCTCTCACCTGATTGGTCGAGGCAGCCCCATTGGTGTAAGGTTTGGCTGTAGACGGACAGGAGTCCTCCGTATTCTGAATCTAGAAACTTTTCCCATGGTCTGCAAAAATGGGGCAGAGGGTGAAAGAAAGGCATGGGCTCAGGCCTCAGCTGACTCCTGTCTCTTTGCTCATTACCTTGGTCTCTGGGTCAGAAAACACCTTGTCCTTTGAGGCTTTTAACTCCTTCCCCTTGGTTGAACCCAATCTGCAGAGATGGTCAACAGTCAGGGACAAGGAAATACACAGCAATACACCCGTCTTCTGTCACTGGTTACTGAGCAAAGGAGGCCAGGCTCAGGCTGTGGCCAAGGCTTCCAGAAGGGTTTATTGAGAGCACTACCTGTGTTCTGCTGGTTCGCAGAAGAAGGAAGTGGATGCAGTGGATGAGCAAGATGTAGTGAGAGAAGGTGAGGCTCCCACACCTCCAAGAGGGAAGACCTCTTTCCGGAGACAGGGCCGAGGAGGTGGTGGGGTCCGGGCCATCTCCCCACAACCCACAGTATGTCTCCGGGGCCTGGACTGGCTTGGCTGGGATGGAACAGGAGGCCAGGTACAGCTACCTGGGCCAGGGGGCCCCAGATCAGGGCAGGAGTAGCTTCGGCCCAGAGATAACTTAGAGACAGGTGCTAGGGAATTGTCCTGAGTCCGCCACTGGCGGATAGGGGGCCGGGGGCTGACAGATGCAATTCTCTCAGTAGCCCTGGACTGCTCAGCCTCTGAGATAGCAATCTTCAACTCCAATTTCATGGGAGGTGATGGGGGTGGAGGCTGTGGTGCTTTGTTAGGCGTGAGGAAGATGTCAGCGAAGCTCTCAAGCTTGGATCGGACGGAACGGAAGAGAGGGGCCAAGCCCCAGGGACTGAGACGGGGGCGTAAAAGGCTGGACGGTGTTGGGGTCAATGGGACCTCCAGAACAGGATCTGGGGCTGAGGAAAGGAGAGGGTCACAGGCGGGCATTCCTCACCCCCAGGTGATTTAAGCACCACCTCACAAGCCTCAGTCTCTTCCCCCAAACACTAACTTCTCTCTAGAGGAGTAACTGTGCTCCTAAAGTTCTGTAATTAGGATTGCCTAACACGTCTAAGCCCTGGATTTGATCCCCAGTATTGCAAAGCAAAATAAGACCTTCTCAAGTTCCTGAGCCCCAAATCACATTTTGTACACCCTGATCTGCCCTGGGTCAGGGTGAAGCCCCACCCATAGTTCTGCCCCTGATGTTTCAGGCTCATGTTGGCTCCTGGAGACTTTTGAGTCTCATTCCTTCATTCAAGTCCTTACCTGGTAGTGGGCTCTCTGGAGGGTCAGCAGGCAGAGTGGACGGTTGGAATGGAGGTTCTAGTTCTCTGGGTGTAGGCACTGGCTGATGAACTTTTGTCATAGGCTCAGCTCTGGCGTGAAAGGACAAAGTAAGAGTTGGTGGTGCTTCCAAATCCAGATCCCTCTTTGGCCAGTGCTTCCCCTGGCCCTTAAGGCTTCTGAAGGTACTATAAGGAAGGGTTAGATAAGTAAACCCAATGCCCCCAGCTCTATACATTTGGATGATAATCGGCTTTGATAATCCCTTCTCCTAGCCCTCTCACCTTTGTGCTGGAACAATGAAGTTGGGCCCATCTTCAGCAAAACCCTGGATATAAACAGAGGAGGTGTTTTGAAAAAGCAAGAAGCCATCTTTGGCTGCCCCAGCTCTCCATGTCCTGACTTATTCCCCAGATATCTACTTGGCTGTATAGAAAAGATTTTTTTCTTATACCCTTTATTCAGGTAGTGTCTATCACATAAAATGTTGTCATTGGGGCGGTGGCACAAGCCTTTATCCCAACACTTGAAAGGTAGAGGCAGGCTATAAATTGGGTCAGCGTGGTCTACATAGCAAGATATAGGTCATAGTGAAACCTGTCTCAAAAAGTGGGGGTGGGGTGGTAGTGCACACCTTTAATCCCAGCGCTCAGGAGGCAGAGGCAGGTGGATCTCTCTGAGTTCGAGGCCAGCCTAGTTACAATACAAGTTCCAGGACAGCCAGGGCTGTTATGTAGAAAAACCCCATCTCGAAGAAAAAAAAGGAGGGGGGGCAGGCTAGAGAGATGGCTCAGTGGTTAAGAGGCACTGCTATAGCCGAGCGTTGGTGGCGCACGCCTTTAATTCCAGCACTCGGGAGGCAGAGGCAGGTGGATCTCTGTGAGTTCGAGGCCAGCCTGGTCTCCAGAGTGAGTGCCAGGATAGGCTCCAAAGCTACACAGAGAAACCCTGTCTCAAAAAACCAAAAAACAAAACAAAAAAAACCCAACAACAAAAAAAGAGGCACTGCTATTCTTTCAGAGGACCCACGTTCAATTCCCAGCACCCAACTGCTTCAGGGGATCTAATGCCCTCACACAGACATACACGCAGGCAAAACACCAATCAATGTACATAAAATAAAAATAAATAAGTTATTAAAAAAAATTCTGTTGTCCTACGTTTACAGAAATCCGCCCCAGCCTCATGCTTGCCTTAGCTGGACCCAGACATCTTCACCATACTTTCTTATACCTCAGCTGGTTGTCTGGGGCTGGCAATGTCTTCCAGTACCACCACCAGGGTAGGTTGGGTGGTCTGGTCCATCTTTTGTGAAGGGCTCTCTGCTGGGCCAGGGGCTGTCCTTGATCTCATCTTCAAGGTGGGAGAGGACTGGTGGGTCCGGCTCAAGGGTTCTCGGCACAAATGCAGTGGGTCAGGAGGTCTAGAGAAAGAACAGGAGCATCAGTGGGCTCAGCTGTGTTCTCAGCTTATTTCCTTCCCTGTCACACTCACCTGGCTTGGAAGGACCACTTGACTTGCTGGGGTGGTAACGCAGGTGACTGACTGTAGACAGAGTCCTGATGATTGTTGCGATTCATTGGCCTGGCAGTGTCCTCTTGGTATGCCAGGGGGACCTAAGAGAGGAAGAGTTGTTAAAAGAAAGCCAACCTGGGCTCATGCCTATAATCCCAGCACTTGCAAGGCTAATACAAAAGGATTGAGAGTTCCAGGCCAGCCTGGGCTAAAAAGTGAGACCCTGTCTTAGTAAGACAAACCAACAACAAAGAGCAAAGTAATGGAATGAGGCCAAGTGGACAGGATCTTCTGTGTCTCAGTGTCCCTACTCACAGAGGAGACAGATTTTGGCTAGAATTCACTCAGATTCCTAAAGGAAGTGATTTGGTCTGAATTAGGGGTGAGGTATTATAGTCAGGAGCTACAGGTGTGAAATGTAAGTAATCTAATCTAATCCAGGTTCTGAAGAAATGGAAAAAAGGTGACATTTTCCTCATCTCTGTCATGTAGCCAAAGACACCACCAGCAAACTTCCCAGGGGGCAGGGTAGTCAAAAGAGTTTCTCATACTTAGTAGAATATGGTTCCAGCTCAGTGGAGAGTGCGGGAAGGACAGACATAGGAGTTACCCCAGAACCATGCAGAAGTCTTGCATTAAGGAGACTGCTTTGAACGTTGGTTTAAGAGATCTGGTCTGACTTTAGTACTGAGCCGGGTGGTGGGGTGGGGGGTGTAGGGAAAGGGGAGGGGTCTTTCAATTAAAGGGCTCACCCTGTTTGTAGCCACGACATCTTCCAGGACTACGGCCAGGACGCGCCGAGAGGCCTTTTCCAAGGACGAAGGGGTCCCTAGGGGCTGCAGCCTCGGTCTTTTCGGGCTCTTGGCTTCCCATAGTGCTCGAGTTAGGGGCTGACGGCACAGGCTTGACTGTCTAGAAGGGCTGAAGGGTGAAAGAAGACAGTTGTCTGAGGCGGTTGTTGGCTCTGTACAGCCGCCAGGATCCCGGTGTCCCGGGCTCAAGACAGGCAGGCAGGCGGGGTGCGCTCTCACCTGGAATCCCCAGGCAAGTCCATGGGGAAAGCGATGGTTCCGGGGAGTCCCTGGGGGATCCCAGGCTGCGGCCTGGGGTAAAGGGGGAACAGGGGAGTGGGGAGTGAGGGCCAGCTCCTCTCCGGGGACTCCGCCCTTCATGTTCAGCCTGCGGCTCCCCGTAGGCCACAGGCCCTTCCTCGAAAGGGCGCCCCCAGCTGCCCGTTCGGAGCCGGGTCCTCCCGTGGCAGCCGCCTTGATCACTCGGGCCCTGCCTGGCACCTGCCGAGACTGGATCGCGGAGGTCACAGCTCTCCCACGGATCGAGCCTCCTGGGACTTTTGTCCCTGTAGATACCTCCCTGAGCTTCTCAGGGATCCGCTGGGATCCCGGTCCTGGGAGGCTCCGTTTCCTCTAGATTCCTCTGTGATCCTCGCCCCGCCAAGCATGGGCTCCAGAAGAATTACTCCACATACTAACAGCTCTCCCTTCCCACCAGATCGCCTAAATTGGATCTCGGTGGAAAGAATCCTACAGCGCGGTTCTTCCAATCAGAACCTGCGCGACTCGCCTCCTCCCACTGTGGGCTTCGTCTTAACAAAGTTCCTCAGGATGGAGGCCCAAGCTCATCTACGAACTCAGTTCGGATTCCGGGGTGTAGGCTGTCAACCCGACACCCCGTTCACGCCAATCCCGGAAGGTCCAGCCCACCGGTAACATCCCACCCCAAGCCCCCGCCCTGCTTGGATCCCCGCCCCGAGTTCTCCGGAGCCCGGGACCAGATGGCTCAAAGGTTTCCTTCTCCGCCGGCCTCTCTGCCCTCTCAACAGCCGGGTCCCCCTACCCCTCCCACCCTTTCCCTGCGCCGCTCACCGCAGCTTTCCAAGGATCCCGGGTTTTCGACAGCTCCCACCTCCGGCTTCTTTAAAACCAGCCTTTCGCAGCTCTGTCCAACCGTCAGAGGCCTTCTTCTCTGTGTCTTGGGCACCGCCCAATCGCCGGCCCTGGTCTTCCGGGGTTAGGAGAAACTACGTGAAACCGCCAGGCGGCCATGATTCCTAGGGGCAAGAAGCTAAACTGGGGACAGCACCGCCATTATAATTGAGGGCAGGCAGGCTTGAGCACTAGTCGACCGAATAGGGTCATTTTTCAAAGGCCAGTCAGCCGTCAACTACTATGGCAGATTTCTTGATATATTTGGACAACTGTAGTGAAGCTAAAGTTTCTCCACCTTTTGTAAAGTCATCTTCCGTATTTTTATTTTTTTTTCTTGTTCCTATGCCAGTAAACATCGATTAAGTGCTAACAACTTGAGAAATTCCCATTCTCTTAGGTTCCTCCGGGATTGAGGGGAAAGAAGGGCGGGGACCGTGAAGATCCAAGGTTAAAAATTAGTGCCGGCGTGTCTCCTCTGACTTGTTCTATTTGGAGAGACTGGGCAGAGCTTAAGTGGGGAAAAGGCTGGATGAGTTTCATTCACTGGCGCATATGTTTACTTCTTCCTAAAGTACTGTCTCCAGGCCACTTGGAAGGTCGGTAGAAGTTCAGTTGCAGGAGACCAATAGCCAATCTTGGGTTGCTCGGTGGAGCAGGTTCAGTGTCCTTTCTATTCTGGGCTCGCAGAAGTAACTTTTTGAAGAGAAGTCTGTCCTATGCAGGGTGTCAGTAATCTTTAGGGATAAGCGGTAAGGAGTAGAACCCTAGTGCTTGGAGATCCTGCACCAGTAGACCCTTTATTAGGAGCTGGACTGTTGGTGGGGAAGTGGGCTTTTACTGGCATTTTGCACTGTAAATGTGTCTTCATCACCTAACCAAAGCCCTAACTTCCCTAAGATTCCCTGTTCCAAACCAGTCCAAGAGACTGAGTGTGTGTTATGTGTATGTGGAGGCCAGAAAGCCTTGTTGGGTGTCTTCCTCAATTGCTCCCCCCTTTCTTTTTAAGGGGAAAAAAATTACTTTTTAAAAAGTATGCTTATTGCCAGGCAGTGGTGACTTACTTTCAATCTCAGCACTTGGGAGGCAGAGGCAGGCAGATCTCTGTGAGGCCAGCCTGGTCTACAGATCGAGTTCCAGGACAGCCAGGGCTGCACACAGAAATCCCCTGGCGTATATGTTTACTTCTTCCTAAAGTACTGTCTCCAGGCCACTTGGAAGGTCGGTAGAGGCTCAATTGCAGGAGACCAATAGCCAACCTTGGGTTGCTTGGTGGAGCAGGTTCAGTGTTCTTTCTATTCTGGACTCAACCCCCGCCCCACAAAGGTTCAGTCTTCCCAGTTCAAAAGACCTAATTAAGAGAAAAATCCCTCACAGGCGTACTCAGCCACTTGAGTTTTAGTTAATTCCAGATGTAGTCAAGTTGAAAACTAAGAATAGCCATCGCAGGGCCCAGGTTGGCTGAAAATTCACAGCAATCCTGCCTTTAGCTTTCTAAGTGCTGGGATTACGGATAAGCACCTCTATGTTTGGCTAGTGAACACTTTACTTGAAATATTCAAATACCATACAATTCACCCATCCAAATGTACAATGCAATATTTTTTAGTCCCCAGAGCCATGAGAAAAAAAAAAAGTAAATGGTTTTTAAAACCTAAGTGTTATTTATTTATTGGAGGCAGGGTATGCCAGAGCAAGTAAAGGTCACAGAACTTGAGGGAGTCCATTCCTTCCATCATGCGGATCTGGGGGATTGAATTCATGTTGTTAGGTTTGGCCAGCAAGTGTCTTTACCTGCTGAGCCATCTCACAAGCATATTCTCTGAGTACAAAACTATCATTTGCTCCAACGGAAATCCCACACCTCTTGGCCATAATTTCTTCCATTCATCACTTATCTAGTCCTTAGTAAGCCATATCTACTTTCTCTTTTGTTGCTGGCTTTTTGTTTGTTTTGTTTTTTTGAGACAGGATCTCCCTGTGTAGCCCTAGATATACTGGAACTCACTCTGTTGACCAGGCTGGCCTTGAAATCAGAGCCACTCGCCTCTGCCCCCCAAGTACTGGGATCAAAGGCGTGCGCCACCATGGCCCCTATGGCTGTTGCCCCTTAAGAGTCCTTGGTGTATTGTCTGCATGTATGTAAGCGTACTATATACAAGCATAGTGTACACAAAGGCCTGAAGAGGGCTTCATATCCCTAGAACTGGATTTAAAGAAGGTTGTGAACCACTATGTGAGTGCTGGGAAGTAAACCCAGGTCCTCTGCAATACCACTAAGTGCTCTTAACTACTGAGCTGTATAGTTGGTTGGTTTTTTGTTTGTTTGTTTTGGTTTTTCAAGACATGGTTTCTCTGTGGCTTTTTGGAGGCTGTCCTGGAACTAGCTCTTGTAGACCAGATTGGTCTCGAACTCACAGAGATCAGCCTGCCTTTGCCTCCCGAGTGCTGGGACTAAAGGCATGCACCACCACTGCCCGGCTAGTTGGTTTCTATTCTTTACCCCTTTGGGCTCTTTGAGGGGCCCTCCTCTCCTCCTTTTAATCCTCCTCTTCCTAGATTTCTCCTCCTATTCATTCTCTCTGCCTGCCAGCTCCACCTACCTTTCTCCTGCCTTATTACACCAGTCAGGTGCTTTAGACAGGCAAGGTCTCACACAGCTTAAGAGAGTTAGGCAAATGCAACCCATCTTTGCATCATTAAACAAATATCCTACAGCATAAACAAATGTGACACATCTTCAACGAATGTCCCCAAACACTGAGCAACAGCTGCAGTCCTAGCAGTATTCCTTTTATTTATTTTTTAAGGCAACATTTTTTGCATGATATTTGATCACACTGAGATTGCATCATTTACTGGGACAAAAATCTCGTTTCTAGTTGTGGTGTGGCTCAGCCCTAATACACACCTTTAATCCAAGAGTTTTCTGCTTTTTGTAAACAGGATTAAATAAAGTCAACCAGAGGCCAAGAGAGCAAGCAACCGGTTGACAGGAAATGAAGAAAAAAAAAAAAAAACATAGTAAGAGGGAGTCAGGACAGAAAAAGAGACACACAGGAAGTAGAAGGGAGGGATATTGAGTTGGAGGAGTCTTGTTTGAGGAAGATTTCTTTCTGGGTCATTGGTGGAGGAGGAGGCTCAGCTGGTGCTTTCTCTGCCTCTCTGAGCTAGCAGGCTTTCACCCCAGCATATCTGATAAAATCAAACATTGAGATTTTGTCAAGAACAACAACCATTTAATTATTATTTATTTAAATTCATCAATTGTTTTTTTCAAGAGAATTTATTCTTCTCTCATATATTACATCCCAACCTCAGTTGCTTCTCCTTCCTTCTCCTTCCCAGTTGTCATCTCCCACCAGCTCCCCTTTCCCTCAGATCCACTCCTCCATTTCCCTCCAGAAAAGATCAGGTCTCCCAGAGATAACAAGCAAACATGGCATTACAAATGACAATAAAACCAGGTGCACACCCTTATATCAAGACTAGACAAGGCAACCCAGCAGGTAAAAAGTTAGTCCCACAAGAACACCCTGCTACACAACCATAATTAATAAATATATGGAGAAGACCCAGGTCAGACCCGTGCAGGCTCCCTGGTTGTTGTGCCCGTCCCTGTGAGCCCCTAGAGGCCTGGTTAGTTGACTCTGTGGGCCTTGGCCTCTGGGTCCTGGTCCTCCAAGCAGTGCTGGAGTGGATTCCCTTTCGCGGCACGGGTCTCAATCTGGACCAGTCACGGGTTAACCACTCTCACAAGTTCTGCATCACCTTTCCCCTAGGGCATCTTGCAGGCAGGACACATTGTAGGTCGAAGGTTTTGTAGCTGGGTTGGTGTCCCAGTCCCTCCACTGGAGGCCTTGCCTGGTTACGGAAGATGGCCAGTTCAGGCTCCATATCCCCCATTACTAGGAGTTGTCACTAGGATCACCCTCATAGATTGCAGGGAGTTTCCACTGCACTAGGTTTCTACTTCAACCCTTAAATGCCCAATTCCAGTTTTCCAGTTGTCTCTTACTTACAGTACTTTCTCCCTCCACACACCTACTCCCCACCTGATCCCTCCTGTTCCCATCCTCACCTACCTCCAAGTCCTTTTTCCCTTTCCCAGGGAGATCCACAAGGTCTCCCTTGAGCCCTTCTTACCACTAAGCATCTCTGGGTCTGTAGATTGTAGTATGATGATCCTTTACTTTACAGCTAATATCCACTTATAAATGAACACATACCATGCTAGTCTTTCTGGGTCTGGGTTACCACACTCAGGATGCTTTTTCCATCCGTTTACCTGCAAATTTTATGATATCATTTTTTTTTTTTTTGGCAGCCAAGAAAATTGTGTAACTATACCACATTTTCTTTATTCATTTTTCAGTTGAGGAACATTTAGGTTGTTTCCAGTTTTGGGCTATTATGAATAAAGCTTTACCAATATCCTTTCTTTCTTTCTTTCTTTCTTTCTTTCTTTCTTTCTTTCTTTCTTTCTTTCTTTCTGACAGGGTTTCTCTGTGTATACATGGCTGTCCTGGAACTCACTCTGTAGACCAGGCTGGCATCAAACTCAGAGATCTACCTGCCTCTGCCTCCCAAGTGCTGGGATTAAAAGTGTGTGCCATCAAGTTTTGTTGTGGAATAATCTTTTTGTACACTGTGAAGAGGAGGACAATCAAGAAAAGGAGAAAGAGAGGAAGACACCAGGAACCAGTTACCCAACCACAAGTCAGGGAGTAAATAGGAAAGAAAGAAATATAGATTAAGAAAGGTAAAAAACAAAAAAAAAAAAAAATTAAAAAAAAGAAAGGTAAAGAAAACCCAGAGGCAAAACGTAGAAGAGAAATGGGATAAGTTAAGTTAGAAAAGCTGGCTAGAAACAAGCAAAGCTAAGGCCAGGCATTCATTAAAAAAAAAAAAAAAAAAGTCAACAAATATGTGTCATTTGGATTGGTTTAATAAACAGCTGAATGCCCAATAGCTAGGCAGGATTTTCAGGGCAGAGAGAATGCTGGGAAGTAGAAGGGCATCGTGGAGAGGAGAGACTCAAAAGACTCAGAGGAAGCAGTGTGGGCAGTAGAGTAAAAAGTAATAAAGCCACAAGGCAGAAGGAAAATTAATAAAAATGGGTTAAGTTATAAGAGGGGAGGGAGAGGGAGAAGGGATTGACATCTGAAGCAAGCTTGTTCCTAATAAGAAGTCTCTGGGTCATGATTTGGGAGCTGGGGGGGGAGGGCGCAGAAAAATCTGATAACAAAGCCTGGCTTGTTTACTTTTGAGACAGTATCTAATAATGTAGCCCAGCCTGTTGGATTTATGGCAGTCCTCCTGTCTCAGCCTCCTAAATTCTGGAACTAAAGGTCTTATCTACCATATGCCCATCTTGCATTTATTTTTGAAATTTTTATTTATTTTATGGCTGCATTTATGTCTGTGCACTATGTACAGTGTGCCTGGTGCCCTCATGGGCCAAGAAAGGGTGTTGGACACTTTCACTTGGGTAAACAATTTATACTCTAGAGCAGTGGTTCTCAACATGTGGTTGTGACCCCTTGGGGGTTAACTGACCCTTTTATAGGGGTTGCATATCAAATATCCTGCATATCAGATATTTCCATTATGATTCATAACAGTAGCAAATTTACAGTTATAAAGTAGCAACAAAAATAATTTTATGGTTGGGGGTTGAAAGGGGTAAACTAAACTCAAAGGCTTCACTTCTAAAAATGTACACTGGGGGAAAATTGTATAAATGTGACAAAGCCTTAAGTTCCCATTCAACTCTTATTATTATTCATACTAGAGAGAAATAAAGGGGCCAGACCCTCACTCAGCCTGCTTTAACATCCATGTCAGGCTACAGAAAAGACATGTAGGCCTCTGACACAAGGAAACTCCAGATCCTCTGACCTCCTGGAGCCTAGGGCCAAAACCGAACACAAAGAAACTCCAGACCCTTGGAGGGGGAGAGGAGGGAGAGGGAGAGGGAGAGGGAGAAGGGATTGACATGTGAAGCAAGCTTGTTCCTAATTTGAACTAATAAAAACAAACAAACAAACTCCAGACCCTCCCTGGCCTCCTAGATGCTTGGTTCTTGAGAACTGTGTATGGCCACAAAAGAAACTCCAGGGGAGACCAAAACCTCCGCTGTAGTCTCCAGGATACAGTTCTGAAAACTATTGATATCTATTTGGTATCTATGTACAACAGGCCACCTGCAAGTAACAAGACAAAGCCATAGAAACCGCAAAATGTTCCCTCTCATCACTGACCAATGAGAATAATTGGTACACAGGTATTTCATGCCAAAATATGACTTTGAGAAATTCTCCTAATTGTTCCCAAATGTCAACCAATCAGAAACCAGCCCGTACCTACTGATGTAATCCTGTAACTTTTGTCTTTAAAACTTAGCAGTAGCCGGGTAGTGGTTGCACATGCCTTTAGTCCCAGCAATCGGGAGGCAGAGGCAGGCGATCTCTGTGAGTTCGAGGCCAGCCTGGTCTACAAGAGCTAGTTCCAGGACAGCCTCCAAAGCCACAGAGAAACCCTGTCTCAAAAAACAAACAGAAAACCTACTAGTACACAGGGAACTTCACTCCCTCTGGGGGCTGCTGCGTTGGCTAGCTAGATGGGGTCCCTGTCATGGTTGGATAAGCAATAAAACCTTGCTTTTACAGTTCAGTGGGTCTGTCTCCCTGGTGGTCTTTGGGGATCTTTGCGACTTGGGCACAACAGAGTTCACCACAACATGAGGAACTGTATTTAAGAGTTATATCATTAGGAAAGCTAAAGTCACCACTGCTCTAGAGTCTGAGCTAGTTACAAAGCTATTGCATTCAGTAGGTACTGTACTTACCTACTGTTAGTTACTGTACTGTCTAGTTTTATGCCAATTTGACACAAGCTGAAGTCATCAGAAAGGAGGGAACATCAACTGAGGAAATGCCTCCATAGGATCAGGCTGTAGCTGGGCAGTGGTGGTATCAGCACTTGGGAGGCAGAGGCAGAGGCAGGTAGATCTCTGTGAGAAACTCTGTCTCCAACTTAAAGAGATCCAAACTCTTGTTTTACAAAAAGCAAGTGCTGGGATTAAAGGTGTGTGCCACTACCACCCAACTAGAGGATGCCCTCTTTGTCCTGGCTAAAACCCCAGCTTAAAATACTATACTTTTTGTTTCATTTTTGTATTTTTAAACAGTGCTATGGATGGAATCCTGTTAGGCAAGCATTATACAACTAAACTTCCTACCCCCAGCCCTTGTACCTACTTCTCTCAGAGAGCTCACCTGGTCCAGCACCAGTTTCTTCATACCAGAGATACAGCCTACACCTTGTGCCAACTTTGGCTATATTTTCCACCTGAGCCTGTCCATGCAGTTGCAGATGTACGCAGACTGTCGGTGCCACAGTACCTGCCCCTCCCTCTCCACCGTTGCCTATCATCTGCCACTCACTATGCCAGCTGGGAAACCTCCTTCATTACTAGCTCACACACAAAGAGAGATGCTCTACTGGTGACTTAACCATGGGCAGTGCATCTGTCACAGAGGCTCCTACAGCCATTCCTAGGCATGTGTGAGCACAGGTGGCAGATAGGGTTTGGGACACCCCATTCAGAATTCAACAACTTCTCCCCACTCCCTCCCACTCAGACACAGGCATATGACTGATGAAGGTTGTTATGGTTCGAATATGAACTGTCCCCTATGGGCTTAGTGGTGAATGCATGGTCCAAAGCTAGTGGTGCTATTTTGGCAGGAACTGGAAAGGGTTGTGGAATATAACTATGTAAAGATGTGTTACATTTGTTTATGTTGTGGAATATCACTTTAATGATGTAAAGATGTGTTGCTTTGCCTGCCTAAAGCACCTGATTGGTCTAAAAAGCTGAACAGCCAATAGTTAAGTAGTAGAAGGATAGGCAGGGTTGGCAGGCAGAGAGTATAAGTAGGAAGAAGAGGGGGGACAGGAGAAAGAAGACAGAATGAGAGAGTAAGAGAGGCAGCCACCAGCCAACCAGACATGGAGTAGGACATACAGAATGAAAGAAAGGTAAACAGCACGGAAGCAAAACGTAGATGAAGAGAAACAGGTTAAATTAAGTTATAAGAGCTAGTGGGACAAGCATAAAATAAGGCTGAGCATTCATAACTAATAAATCTCTTTGTCTTTATTTGGCAGCTGGTTGGTGGCCCAAAAGAAAGCCTGTTACAGGAAAGTTTAGAAGTTAGACCCTACCTGGAGAAGTTGATCATTGTGGGTGGTCCTTGGGGATAGGTTGTTCCCCTCCTATTTCCCTCTCTGCTTCCTATCTGATGTGAAGTGAGAGTAGTCTCCTCTACATGTTCTTGTCTCCATAATGTTCTGCCCGAGTGCATGAAGACAAGCCACCATGGACTGAACCCTCTGAAATTGTAAGCCAAAATAAATTCATCCTCCCTTGTTTCTGTATTTAGTCACAATGATTAAAAAATAAATAAATAAATAAATAACCCTTTACTTGTACCAGCCCTCAGTCCACCCGTCTAGCAAAAGGGAGGCAAAAGTCAGGAAGACTTCCTGAGTAGTTCCTGTACCAGGGAACTCATCTTTCAGGTAGGTTCCAGAAATGTGGCTGTGGCTGGCCTAGGTCAGGGGCTGTGAAAGAAATCATAATGAAAGATGTGTATTGGAGAAAGGTATCAGCCTGTGTCTGAGTGGGAGGGAGTGGGGAGAAGTTGTTGAATTCTGAATAGGGTGTCCCAAACCCTATCTGCCACCTGTGCTCACACATGCCTAGGAATGGCTGTAGGAGCCTCTGTGACAGATGCACTGCCTATGGTTAAGTCACCTCTATAACAGGCTTTCTTTGAGCCACAACCAGTTCCCAAATAAAGACAAAGAGACTTAATATTAGTTATGAATGCTTGTCCCACTAGCTCTTTGAACTTAATTTAACCTGTTTCTCTTCATCTACATTTTGCCTCAGGGCTTTCTACCTTTCTTTCATTCTGTATGTCCTACTCCATGTCTAGCTGGTGGCTGCCTGGCCCCAGCATCTCCCTCTTTCTCCCTTGTTTTCTCTTCTCTTCTCTCTTCTCTTTCTCCTACTTCTTCTCTCTTCCTACCAGCCCCGCCTACCCATGTACTGCCTAGCTATTGGCTGTTCAGCTTTTTATTAGACCAATTAGGTGCCTTAGGCAAGCAAGGTGAAACAGCAACACATCTTTACATAATTAAACAAATGCAGCATAAATAAATAACTTTGCCTAGTTAAACAAATGCAACATACCTTTACATAGTTAAAGTTCCACAACACAGCTCTCTTTGGGAATGAGCTGGTAATGAAGGAAGTTTTTCAGCTAGCATAGGGAGTGGCAGATTATAGGCAATAGTGGTAAAATGGAGAAAGCAGGGGCAGGAGAAGAAAAAAGTAAGATGCACAAAGTGACAAAATCTGTAGGCGCTATAAAGTCCCCTTTCAGATTGTGGATATAGGAGTAATCAGAAATGTATCAGTGAGTACTGGCTATGTAGCTTAGTGATAGGCTTGGGCTTAGCATGCTGAGATGCATCTGTGAAGAACATGCCACTTAGGAAAGGACAGTCTGAAACTGGATTACATGAATCTGTTAAGGTGGGCTAAGAATGTGGTTCAAGAGAGGTGGTGCCTGCCTTTAATCCTGGCACTCAGAGGCAGAAGCAGATTGATCTCTCTGAGTTCCAGGACAGCCAGGAAGCAGCACCCTTCCATGGCTTTTGCATCAGCTCCTGCCTCCAGGTTCCTGTCCTCCTTGAGTTCTTCCCTGACTTCCTTCAGTGATGAACAGTGCTGTGGAAGTGTAAGCCAAATAAACCCTTTCCTCACCAACTTGCTTTTTGGTCATGGTGTTTCCATCTATCACTGTAACACGAAAATTAAAAGACCCAGGTGGTGGCGCACACCTTTAGACCCAGCACTCGGAAGGCAGGGGCAGGTGGATCTCTGTGAGTTCAAGACCATCCTGGTCTACAAGAGCTAGTTCCAAGACAGCCTCCAAAGCCACAGAGAAACCCTATCTGGAAAAACAAACAAATAAACAAAGACCCAGAGACAGATATTGGGATTCAAGCTTCAAGCTAAAGATCAGAAAAGCAAAGCAGCTGGCCACCAGCTCTTACCTCTACCTCAGACTGAAAGGGCTGATCCTGTCTCAGACTGTAAGCTCTCCTCAGTGTGGCTGGAGAATGAATGCCAGCTCTGAGACCCTGTTCCTGTCTTAAATACCTCTCATGGGTCCTGTGAGCTCTGTTACTCTTTTAGACTGATTCAATCTCATGTAGCCCTGGGTGGTCTTGAACTCAGAGATCCATCTGCCTTTAAATCCCGAGTCCTGGGATTAAAGGTGTGTGCCACCACTGCCTGGCTGGCTTCTATGGCTAACTAGTATGGCTGCTTTGTTATTTTGATCTTCAGTGGCTTTATTAAATCATAAACAATATAACCATATATCACACTAATAGAAACCCTAACTAAGACACCTAGTTTGTATAAATGCCCTGGATTCCATCCCCAGCACCAAATAAAACTGGGTGTACAATGCATACTTTTAATTCTAACCTGGACAACATGAGGCCCTCCCTGTCTGGAAAAGAAGAAAAGGCAATTATTGTTTTCATTAATAAGTAGTTTTTCTACTTCTTTCTAGGACAGATACTACTTGTCCTAGTCTGGATTTATGGTGAGGTGATCCCTCAGGCAAAGGCCAGGGTCCATTTTACAGGCAGTCTGTAAAATGAAAGTGTGCTAACATTTAAGGTTGCATGTCTAGGCATTGACCCTCACTGAGCATGACCCATGGAGGGAATCTTTTTAAAAGTATTTAGTTCTTGAATCTGGGTGCTTTGCCTGACTGTGTGCCACAGGCGTGACTGCTGCTGGTGGAGGACACAGTGTCAGGTTTCTCAGAGTTACAGATGGTTGTTAGCCACCATGTGGGTGCTAGAAACAGAACTTAGGTCCTTTGCAAAAACAAGTGCTCCTAACCATTGAGCCAACTCTCCAACTTGGGAGAAATTAGTCTTAAGGCTTTTTGCCCAATGTAGAGTTGTTAGTGCCACAGAGAAGACATCCCAGGTTCAGATTTTGTTCCTACATCTAATAATAGATTTGGAGCAAGCTGATCAAGATTTGTTGGGATTTTGTTTGTTTTGTTTTATTTTTTTAAAAGATTTTATTCATTATTTATACAACATTCTGCTTCCATATATATCTACACATCAGAAGAGGGCACCAGATTTCATAATGGATGGTTGTGAGCCACCTTGTGGTTGCTGGGAATTGAACTCAGAACCTCTGGAAGAGCAATTGGTGCTCTTAACCTCTGAGCCATCTCTCCAGCCCCTTGTTTTTATTTTTTGTTCATTTGTTTTTTTTGAAGTAGCCCTAGCTGGCCTGGAACTCACTATGTGGACCAGGATGTCCTCAAACTAGGAGATCTGCCAGCCTCTGCCTCCCAAGTGCTGGGAATTAAAGGCATGTGCCACCATGCCCAGCTGTCTTATGGTTTTGTTGTTTTATTTGAGGGAGTGGACAGTACAGGTAAGCAAGCCAGAGTTTTGCACTGTGACATAGTGATAATTATCTCCATAAGAACTCTAGACAGTAAGTATTAGAAAACAGTATTCCACTCCAGCTGCTTAGTTGGCTCTTTGTGTGACCTTGCTGTGTAGATTTCCTCCACATTTTCTCTATAGTGCATAGTCTTCCTTACAGTTTGTCCTGATATTTATACAAGGGTTTGGTTTCACACCCAGTCCTGGTTATTCATTTTAAAAAATATTTTTATAGAACTTTGATCCTCGGGCATGCTAGGCAAATACCCTACCACTGGACTACATACTCTTAGCTTAAAAGCAGGTTCTTACTGTGATGTCCATGCTATCCTGGAACACGCTGAAGGCACAATTGTACTATTTAGGAAAGCAACAGTGGAGACGAGACTGACTTCCCTGCTTCCTTACAAGTGAAACGATCACCTAGCCATTTGCCTTTTGTCCCCCCCCCCCCAGCAGCCTAAATGTGCATTCCACTGTACAAAGAAAGAGTAAGCACAAAGCTATTAGTTTTGCCTCCAAACTAAAATCAAACTTCCTAAAGCATTGGAAGGTGGATCAGTCATTTCTATAGACTACTTAGGAGCTGCCCAAGGTACAAGATCAGTCAACTTACCCTTCCAGTCATTCAGTTTTTACCAGAAGTGCCATTTGTACATCAAAATATTATCACTGCTCCCTTCTTTCCTAGGACTTTTCAGAATTCCAGGCTGTGACTTTATGGTCATAGAATGCAGCTGTTCAACAAATCCATGTTAACATGTAGAAGCGTCTTCTCCAGCTAGGGCAAACAAACACTGGAGAACACAAGGGGAACCTCTTACTCCTACACTTCTCAAAACCTGTTTCGGAACACTCGGTCCACCTTCTTGCCCATAAGAATCCGTTGGCTTCATTCAAACGGGCCGCCTTCGTCAACACCCAATCAGAACGTCCGATCTTCAGCTACCGACCAATGAACGAATGCAATAGATAAGGGGGAAAGTAGGCATGAAGCCATCTCGCAGCGCCATTACACTTTAGGGCAGGGAGGTTAAGAAGCCGGCATGGCGCTCGGGTCAATAAAATCGATAGCTGGAACCTGCCTGTGTTCTAGGCAGCGGCGGTGCAGGAGCAGCGCCGCCATCTTCCCCGAAGGCATCTTCCGGTGCCTCTTACCCAAGTTCCAGCCGGAGTTTCCTGAGTAACGGTGTGGTCTGTGTTGGGCAGCCTTGGCCCCCCAGGCGGCCGATTCAGATTTCCTCCGGGCCTTCCCGGTCGGGCTCCCAGGTCTCCAGGTGCGCGGTGCCCCGGATGGCGCCGCCCTCGGCTCCGCTCCCTGCGCAGGCACCAGGAGAGGCTGCACCTACTCGGAGAAGGGGCCGGAGGCCAAGGGCCTTGAAGTTCGCGGACGTGGCCGTGTACTTCTCCTCGGAGGAGTGGGGCTGTCTGCGGCCCGCGCAGAGGACTCTGTACCGGGATGTGATGCGCGAGACCTACGGCCTCCTGGGCGCGCTCGGTGAGGCCCGGCCCAATCGGCTTACGCGGGGCCTAAGGGATGATGGAGCTTGAGGGCGGGGTAGAGTGGGGGCAGGGACCCAGGGTCCTGACCTGCGACCAGCTCTTAGGGGTGGGGGCAGAGCCTCGGCATATTTTTTAAGCATCATTTCCGAGGCCAGCCCTCTGACTGGTTCTCTTCCCCAGGATGTGCAGGTCCCAAACCAGCTCTCATCTCCTGGTTGGAGCGAAATACCGATGATTGGGAACCGGCAGCCCTAGATCCGCAGGAGTACCGGAGATGGGTAACATTCCAGAGAAGTGAGTGAAAAACGCCCGTGAAGACCCTGCAGCCCTCAAGTGTAACTCTGTAAACTCTACCGACCCAACCTAGAATTTTGGTCTGGTTAGGGGTAACCGGGTTGCTTGTACTGTAGGCAAACTAACTACTTGCAATACTCCACTGACATAAATGAATCACTGAGTTTTGAAAAAGATCCTGCTTCCCAGGATCTGGGACCTAGCCTTCATTGCACTCTGGAAGAGTAGGAAGAGACGTTAAGCACTGAGCCATCTCTCACTGAGCCATTGGCCCACGGTTCACTCTTTCCTTTAAAAAAGAAAAGGCCCATGTGCTCCTAGGGCTGTGAACTACTGCATGAAATACACTCTAACGTCTTTAACATTGTGCTTCTAGACCAACTACATACATAATTGGGAGTTGTCTTAGTGTCTGTGTTATAACAAGCATGACCAAAAGCAGCTTGGGGAGGAAGGGGGCTTATTTAATTTACATTTTCAGCTCATCATCAAAGGAAGTCAGGGCAGGAACTAAAGCAGAAGCCATGAGGAAGGCTGCTTACTGGCTTCTTCCCTGCTTTCTTATATGTCCAGGAACACCTGCCTAGATGGCACCACCCACAGTGGGCTTGGCCCACACACATCAATCACTAATTAAGAAAATGCAGGCTTGCCTAGAGGCCAGTCTGGTGAGGGCATTTTGTTCATTGAGTTCCCTCTTCCTAAATGACTGTAGCTGATGTCAAGTTGACATAAAATAATCCAGCACAATTGACCCTTTGTCAGCTTGACACACAAACACACCCCTGTTAACTACAACCTTCCCTTACTTGTTTATCCCCTGGTCTCAATTCAAACACTCCAAAAGTTGGGTGTCCTTACAGTGTCCAAATTCTCTTTCAAAAAGTTTCTCTAGAATATCCAAAATCTCTCTAAAATTAACTATGGGTTCCTGTAAAAGTAATAATAATAACAACAATGATAAGCTATATACTTTATTCCAAATAGTAATAACCAGGGCACAGTTACAATAAAATCAAAGCAAAAGTCTAACAGTGTGAACTTCTCAACATCAGACTTCTGAAACTCCTGATCTTCTATGTCCAAAGGGCTTGGCAGTGGCACCTCTGTGACTGTCATCCACAGCACACGCAGCTTGCTTCCTAAGCTCAAGCCAACCCCACAACTGCTGCTGTGGGGGCGGTCAGCCATGGTAATGGTAACTGCAAAATGCCAGGGCTACATCTTCAGTATTCTCTCCTGGGCTTTCTTTAGAGACATCCTGCCAAGCCTCAGTTCCTCTCTCTGAACCCTTCAATCCGAGGTTTCTAGCTAAATTGAAGCTGCACATTCACCAGTGGTCTGTGCTTGCCTGTCAGAGTGCCAACCCTCAGTTGCTCTCCATTACCCTTTATACCTTTGAAAACTAATAATACTTGTGAAACTAACATATGATGAAGTTCAGCTGCCAACATGAGATGCTGCCTTGGCCCCATCATGGACCACAGCTCTGTGTGCTGACCCTGAGGAAATATTCCCAGATTTATGATCCTTGGTGATACTGGTATTTTTTTTTTAAGCATGCTAATTTCTCAGACCAGCTGACCAGCATTAATTGTCCTAGCTAAGCACAGGTTTCTCTTTAGTTGTTCTTAATTAAAAATATCACATAGATACAGGGTGGTGGTGCATACCTTTAATCCCAATACTTGGGAGGCAGAAGCAGGCAGATCTCTGAGTTCAGGGCCAGCCTAGAGTACAGGGCGAGTTCTAGGGCAGCCAAGGATAACAGAAACCCTGTCTTTAAAATAAAGTTTTAAAAAATATATATGTGTATATATTATGTGATATGTATGTATGTCTTGGTAGAGTGTTTAAGGGAGTCTCAGGCTTCCCTCTAGAACTTCACAAACTAGGCCTCTATCATTTGCACTGCTCTCAGCATTATCTTCTAATTTCCCACAGAATAGCCCCCATACCTTGAGTACTCAGTAGCTTTCCCTGCACAAAGTTGCCACCACACTCTCCTCAAAACAGATGGTTAGGTCTGTCACAGCAATACCCCACTCCTGGTGCCAGTTTCTGTCTTAGGGTTTTTATTGCTGTGATAAACACCATGGCCAAAGGCAGCTTGGGCATGAAAGGGTTTACTGCACTCCCACTTTCACATTATAGTGTGTCCATCAAAGGAAGCCAAGGCAAGAACCGAAGCAGAGGCCATGGAGGAGGGCTGCTTACTGGCTTGCTCAGCCTGCTTTCTTATATACCCCAAGGCCACCTGTTCAGGGATGGCACCAAAATGGGAGGGGCACTCTCACATCAATTATTACTTAAGAAAGATGCCCCACAGGCCAACCCTGTGAAGGCATTTTCTCTACTGAGATTCCTTCTTCCCAGATGATTCCAGCTTGTGTGGAGTTGACATAAAACCAGTACAGGAATGCATTAAAAATGCAAATTCTGACTAATAAATTTTTTTTAAAAAAGGGAGGGAGAGGGAGAAGGGACTTACATGTGAAACAAGCTTGTTCCCTAACTACAACTAATAAATAAATTAAAAAAAATAAAAATGCAAATTCTGGGCTGGAGAGATGGCTCAGTAGTTAAGAGCACTTGCTGCTTTTCCAGAAGCCCTGAGGTCAGATCCCAGAACCCACACTGGGACAGTTTACAACTCTGTAAGTTCAGTCCCAGGAGACCAATCACCATCTTCTCTCATGAAACCACCCTTAGAATCTATAGTAATCGGCAAAAAGGGAAGTGTAGTAAAATGGGCATACAGTTACATGCTGTATGCTGTGGTGTTTTATGTAGGGAAGGTTTAGAGAAACCATATGCAATTGTAATGCATCATAAAACCCTGTAAGGCTAGGCGCTGTGCACGCCTTTAATCCTAGCATTCAGGAGGCAGAAGCAGGTGGGGCTTTGTGAGTTTGGTCTGCAAAGTGAGTTCCAGGACAGACTCCAGAGCAACACAGAGAAACCCTGTCTTGAAAAACCAGCAAATGAATGAATGAATGAATGAATGAATGAATCCCTGTAAGGATGGCATAGAGTGCTGCTCAGGGGGTAGAGTGCTTGCCTCATATGTGCACACTTAGGGTTTAATTCCCCAGCACTGCATAAATAGGTGTGGTGCCTGCTTGTAATGTTAGCACTTGGAGGGTAGAAGCAGAATAAGATGTTCAAGGTCATCCCCCACCTTACATAGTGAGTTGGAAGCCAGCCTAGAGTACATGAGACCCTGTCTAAACAACCCCCCCCCCCAAACATTGGGAGAAACTAACAGTTTCTACAGGGTAGTTGGGAACAAAGGTTTCTGTGTACCCCACAGAGCTACCCCACACCTACTAAAAACAAAACAAGTTTTTTGTTTGATTATTTTTAAGGACAAAGTCTTGTGCATTTTAGTAAAGGTATGTAAGCAAGGATGAGCCACTTTATGTGGTGCAGGATCAAATCCAGGGCTTCATGAATTCCAGGCAAGCATGCTGCCAAACCAGCCAAACCCTTAGCCCCCAAACCCTCTGTTTTAAAAGTCAACTTAACTCCCCCCCCCCCAATCTTACATGAGCTGGATGCAGAGCTCTAAATGCCTTCCACATTTGTACGACATTTTTAGCTCTCTGACACTAACAATTGACAGAATCTCAGTGTATTAGTCTTGTAAGTCTTAACGTTACTAGGCAAGCATACAGCCCAGTATTTAATTTCTCTGTTTCCTGGTAGAAACCAGAACCAGACAGAAGAATGAAGAGAAGCAAGTATTCCCACCGAAGGAAATGCCCCGAAAAGGGAAACGAGGGCGGAAGCCCAGCAAACCCCGGTTGATTCCCAGGCAGACATCTGGGGGCCCCATCTGCCCTGACTGTGGCTGTACCTTCCCTGACCACTCCGCCATGGAGAGCCACAAATGTGCCCAGAATCTGAAGAAGCCCTACCCTTGCCCGGACTGTGGGCGTCGCTTTTCCTACCCATCCCTGTTGGTCAGTCACCGGCGGGCACACTCTGGTGAATGCCCTTACGTTTGTGACCAGTGTGGCAAACGTTTTTCCCAGCGTAAGAACCTGTCTCAGCACCAAGTCATACACACAGGCGAGAAACCCTACCACTGCCCTGACTGTGGTCGCTGCTTTCGGCGGAGCAGGTCCTTGGCCAATCACCGGACCACGCATACGGGCGAGAAACCTCATCAGTGCTCTAGTTGTGGGCGTCGCTTCGCCTACCCATCTCTGCTTGCTATCCAT
Organism: Cricetulus griseus; assembly: GCF_003668045.3. Taxonomy (NCBI): domain Eukaryota; kingdom Metazoa; phylum Chordata; class Mammalia; order Rodentia; family Cricetidae; genus Cricetulus; species Cricetulus griseus. The sequence continues at coordinate 73,308,158 of NC_048596.1, forward strand.
CAGCGGACACACACAGGAGAGAAGCCCTATATCTGCCTAGAATGCAGCCGTCGCTTCCGCCAGCGCACTGCCCTGGTCATCCACCAGCGCATCCACACTGGAGAGAAGCCTTACCCCTGTCCTGACTGCGAGCGGCGGTTCTCCTCCTCCTCTCGCCTGGTTAGCCACCGGCGTGTGCACTCTGGGGAGCGGCCTTATGCCTGTGAGCACTGTGAAGCCCGCTTTTCCCAGCGCAGCACCTTGCTCCAACACCAGCTCTTGCATACAGGCGAGAAACCCTACCCCTGCCCGGACTGCGGACGTGCCTTCCGAAGGAGCGGCTCCTTGGCTATCCATCGCAGCACCCACACAGAGGAGAAGCTGCACGCTTGCGAGGACTGTGGCCGACGCTTTGCCTACCCTTCACTGCTGGCCAGTCATCGGCGTGTGCACTCAGGCGAGCGGCCCTATGCCTGTGACCTTTGCTCCAAACGCTTTGCCCAGTGGAGCCACCTAGCTCAACATCAGCTTCTGCACACGGGGGAGAAGCCTTTCTCCTGCCTTGAGTGTGGCCGATGCTTCCGACAGAGGTGGTCTCTGGCTGTCCACAAGTGCAGCCCCAACACCCCCAATGGTAGCCCTAGACCTGTTATAGAAGGGCCCAGTCAGAGGAGCAGTGTCCTTTAGCACGACAAAGACTATGGGAGATCACTTTATGGAGGGGTTCAGAACTCGGGAGGAGCTGCCAGAAGTCATACAGGGGGGAGCAGAACTAAAGCCCTGGTCCCCTGCCCCACATCCTGAACTCCAGCGTACTCCAGCACACTGGCTGCCTTACAGCACGTCTAAAGCAGTTATCCGGAGAGATGACACCATTTGATTAAAGTTTCCAAGCAAACCTATCTTAAAATAATGTGGGTCCCCCCCCCCAATTTCTTTAGGGTTGCCTTCTTAGTTTTTGTGTAAAGGTTACATTCAATCAGGAGAACCTCATTTGTAGAGGGCAGAACCTTCCCTGCTCTGCCTTTCTATATCACGAGAAAAACCACTCCTGCCAGGTGATAGGCCATGCTGAAAGCTACCTCACATGGCAGGCATTTCCTTGGGGATGGTGCTAACTTTTAGAAGGCTATATGCTGCAGTCTCCTTTGAAAACGTGGCCTAGGATATGTTTGGACTTTACCCACATGGTGGCTCTTCAGAAAACCTAATCACAACTGCTTTGTGCCCCAAGTTGGTCACATGTGTGGGGGTAGGGTTGGGGGGGTGGTCTTACTGCCTCAAGCAATCTTTAACTTGTGACTTGGGTCATTCTCATACCTCAGCCTTCTGAGTAGCTGGGAGTGGTAGGCTGGTGCCACCACATCTAGCTCTAGTCAAGCATTCTTTTTTTTTTTTTTTTTAAAGGTGCATATACATATTTTAAAGATTTATTTATTTCTATTTTATGTGTTTGCGTGTTTTGCCTGCATGTATATCTATGCACCGTGTTTGGGCCTGGTGCCCAAGAGAGGCCAGATGAGGGCATCATATTCCCTGGAAATGGAGTTACAGATAGTTGTGAGCCACCATGTAGATGTATACTGGGAATCAAACCACATGCTCTTAACCACTGAGCCATCCACTCCAGCCTCTGGGCAGTCATTCTGTGAAGAGTGGCTCTCAGTTCCCACAGGAGAAATCTCTGACTGTGCTGTTTTTAGTGCTTCTTCTGAAGGATCAGACGAGAACAACAGCACCACAGCATATGCTGTGCACCCCTCCCACCTGTTCTGTTTTTAGCTACTCAAGGCAGCACTGATTTGAGGGGAATGCCAGTGTGTTTGTTGGGTTTCAGACCTCTAAACACCCTAACCTACCTTCCTTCCTTTCTTTCTCTCTCTTTCTCTCTCTCTCTCTGGGTTTTTCGAGACAGGGTTTCTCTGTGTGGCTTTGGAGGCTGTGCTGGAACTCGCTCTGTAGAACAGGCTGGTCTCCAACTCAAAGAGATCCACCTGCCTCTGCCTCCCGAGTTCTGGGATTAAAGATCTGCACCACCAGCCCTAACCTTTCTTTTTAGAGATCTGATAAAACCAAATCTTCTTTACCATATCGGAAAATCAGTTCAGGTTGTATCTGAGGCATCAGCACAGTAAACAGAGAGGTTTGATTTTTTTTTTTTTTTTTTTTTGAGACATGGTTTCTCTGGCTGTCCTGGTACTTACTCTGTAGACCAGGCTGGCCTTGAATTCACAGAGATCCAGAGATCCACCTGCCTCTGCCAAATGCTGGAATTAAAGGTGTGCACCACCACTGCCCGTCGAGATGTTTGATCTTTAAGAAAAAGTGAGAGACTGGAATCTAGCAGCAAGAGGTGAACATGGAGGTTGAGTTTGCTACAGGTAGCTAGTGGCCTGGAAAATCCCTGGGAACTGGGTCTTATTTTTTTTTCCTGGTTTACATCAAATTTAGGAGACAGCATGGAACCTTCCATGGGGCCCCATTCAACTTTTGCTCATAAGGGAATTAAAGGAGGGTAGAAGCCATGTGAGCACTGTCTTAAATTTGTTTTGCTTCCATGGTACCCACTGACTTAGGTGCTTAGTAAAACTTTGGTACCCTTTTGCCCTCAGCAGCTACACCAAAGTGGACTTTGTAAACATGACTTCCCATCTTCCAGCAGCTGAACTGCATCCTCCTGCAGTCGAGTCTTCCTACAGTGTGCCTGATCTCAGCACTAGGTGGGGAGCAGACAGGATTCATCGATTTGTAATTACCTCTGTTTAGGTGTTTAGCAACCTGATTGTAACCCTTTGTTTCTTTGTGGATAAATGAGTGCTCTCCGGGCAGGGCCTTGCCAGATAGAGTTTCATTAAAATATTTAATGGATAAATTCTGCTCCTTCTGGAATTAATCTTTACAAAATGTGAATCTAACTCTTCGGCTGAGAAGAAATTCTCTGTTATGATGGAGATTGAACCATTAGCCCATGCACCCTGCCTTTCCCTAGCCAGGACCTAGGATGTCTGCAAAACCTCTATCTGTTACCACTGACTAGTGAAGGAATTCCTCATACAGGAATTTCACAGTGCTTCTGGGCAAAGGTGTAACTTAAAAACATGAAAGCTGTCATGGCTAACTTCCATCAGGTCCATGGAGAGCAGAAGTAAGAATGTTAGAGGCTTCTCTGTTGTCAGGGGCCATTCCACATGTGATTCCCAACCTTTATTCAATGAGAACCCCATCATCTTCCTAATAAATTCTTCTTTATAAAATATATGAAAAAAGTCACACAGTACTGTCGAATAGGACTGTGATCCGTGTTCCTTTCCCAGCCTCAGCCTTAGTTGCTAGTTCTTAGCAGTGAACCTTTAGTGAACCTTTTGTTCACTAAAAGACCACGAAGAGACTATCTATACTTTGTTGCCCTCTCCTGGTTTCCCAGTGTACCTACTAGTGTACTTGTTTCCATCATTTCTTGGGGGAGTCCTTCATGTGCGAAGTTCATCAACAATAGCTGTTCCTGGAGTCTCTTCTTCTTCTTCTTCTTCTTCTTCTTCTTCTTCTTCTTCTTCTTCTTCTTCTTCTTCTTCTTCTTCTTCTTCTTCTCCTCCTCCTCCTCCTCCTCCTCCTCCTCCTCTTCCTCCTCTTCTTCCTCCTCCTCCTCCTCCTGCTCATCTTCCTCCCCCTTCTTTTTGATACTAAGTCATGAAGTTTATTTTAGCCGGGCTTTGGTGGCGCACACCTTTAGTCCCAGCACTTGGAAGGCGAGACAGGCAGATCTCTGTGAGTTCAAAGCCAGCCTGGTCTACAGAGAGAGTTCCAGGACAACCTCCAAAGCTACAGAGAAACCCTGTCTCAAAAATCCCCCCTCCCAAAATAAAACAAAAACAAAACAACAAAAAACCCAAACAAATGAAAAACCAATATTTTGAGCCAGGCAGTAGTTTTCTTCACTAATTAGGTATTTCACCAATGTGGTAGAACACCTGGCTAAACCTGCTGAAGAGAGGAAAATTGTTTTTTTTTTTTGTTTTTTTTTTTTTTTTTTTTTTTTATCAAGTATTTACTATGCACTTATGAGGATAAGGAATTTTTAATTTATTAATTTATATTTTACATTCCAATCCCAGTTCCCCCTCCCTCCTCCCACTCCCCTCACTTCCCCCCACCCCACCTCCCATCTGCTCCTCAGAGAGGGTAAGGCCTCTGCTAGCATGTCTACTAAATCTGTCTCATCATCTCGTTGAGGCAGGACCAACCCTCACCTTCAATGTCTAGGCTGAGTAAGGTATCTCTCCATATAGAATGGGCTCCACTAAGTCAGTTTGTGCATTAGTGTTAGATCTTGGACCCACTGCCAGTGGCCTCATAAAATGTCCCAGTCACACCATTGTCACCTATATTAAGGGAGTCTAGTTTGGTCTTATGCAGGTTCCTCATTTGTCAGACCTGAGTCAGTGATCTCTCACTAGCTCGGGTCAGCTGATTCTGTGGGTTTCCCCATCATGATCTTGACTCCTTTGTTCATATTATTGCTCCTCCCTCACTTCAATTGTACCCTAGGAGCTTGGCCCATTGGTTAGTTGTGAATTTCTGCCTCTGCTTCCATCTGTTTCTGGAAGAGGGTTCTAGCTTCTCTGGGGTTGTGGATTATAGGCTGGGTATCTTTTGCTTATGTCTGGTATCCACTTATGAGTGAGTGAATAATACTATATTTGTCTTTCTGGGTCTGGGTTACCTCACTCAGGATGATTTTTTTCTAGTTCCGTTTATTTGCCTGCAAATTTCAGGATGTCATTGATTCTTTCTGCTGAGTTGTACTCTGTTGTGTAAATATACCACATTTTCTCAATCCATTCTTTGGTTGAGGGGCATTTAGGTTGTTTCCAAGTTCTGGCTATTATGAATAATGTTGCTATGAACAGAGTTAAGTAAATGTCCTTTTGGTGTGAATGTGCTTCCTATGGGTATAAGCCCAACAGTGGTAGTGCAGGGTCTTGAGGTAGGTTGATTCTTAATTTTCTGAGAAATGGTCATACTGATTTCCACAGTGGCTGTACAAGTTTGCACTCCCACCAGCAATGGAGGAGGGTTCCTCTTTCACCACATCTTCTCCAGTATAAGCTGTTATCAGTGTTTTTGATCTTAGCCATTCTGATCAGTGTAAGATGGTTATCTCAGAATTGTTTTGATTTGCATTTCCCTGATGACTAAGGATGTTGAGCATTTCCTTAAGTGTCTTTCAGTCATTTGAGATTGTTCTGTTGAGAATTCTCTGTTTAGTTCTGTACCCCATTTTTAATTGGATTATTTGGTAGTTTGATGTCTAGTTTCTTGAGTTCTTTGTATATTTTGGAGATCAGCCCTCTGTTAGAAGTAAGGTTGGTGAAGATCTTTTCCCATCCTTAGGCAGCCGTATTGTCTTGTTGACCATGTTCTTTCCTTTACAGAAGCCTCTCAGTTTCAGGAGGTCCCTTTTATTAATTGTTGCTCTCAGTGTCTGTGCTACTGGTGTTCTATTTAGGAAGTGGTCTCCTGTGCTTATGCATTCCAGGGTACTGCCCACTTTCTCTTCTATGAGGTTCAGTGTGGATGGATTTATACTGAGGTCTTTGATCCCTTTGGATTTGAGTTTTGAGCATGGTGATAAATACGGATCTATCTGCAACTTCTACATGTCCACATCCAGTTACGCCAGCACCATCTGTTGAAGATGCTTTCTTTTTTCCATTTCACATATTTTAGCTTCTTTGTCAAAAATTAGGTGTTCATAGATGTGTGGGTTGATTTCAGGGTCTTCAATTCTATTCCATTGGTCTGCCTGTCTGTTTTTATGGCAATACCAATCTGTTTTCATTATTATAGCTCTATAATAGAGCTTGAAGTCAGGGATGGTGATGCCCCCAGATGATCCTTTATTGTACAGGGTTATTTTGACTAACCTGGGTTTTTTTGTTTTTCCATATGAAGTTGAGTATTATTTTTTCAAGATCTGTGAAGAATTGTGCTGGGATTTTGATGGGGATTGCATTGAATCTGTAGATTACTTTTGGTAGGATTGCCAATTTTACTATGTTGATCCTACCTATCCAAGAGCATGGGAGATCTTTCCATATTCTGATTATCTTCTTTAATTTCTTTCTTAAAAGACTTAAAGTTCTTGTCATACAGGCCTTTCACTTGTTTGGTTATAGTTACCCCAAGATATTTTATGTTATTTGTGGCTATTGTAAAGAGTGATGTTTCTCTGATTTCTTTCTGGGCCTGTTTATCATATGTATATAGGAAGGATACTGCGTTTTTGAGTTAATATTGTATCCTTATACATTACTGACAGTGTTTATCAGTTGTAGGGGGTACCCTGGTAGAATTTTGGGGGGTCACTTATATAAACTAGCTTGTCATTAGCAAATAGTGAGTTTGACTTTTTTTTTTTACTATATATTGCCTTATTATGTTTAGGTATGATCCTTGTATCCCTATTCTCTCCAAGACCTTTATCATGAAGGGGTGCTGAATTTTGTAGAAGGCTTTTTCAGCATCTAATGAGATAAATGATCATGTGGTTTTTTCTTTCAGTTTGTTTATATGGTGGATTACAATGACAGATTTTGGTATGCTGAATGATCCCTGCAGCGCTGGGATGAATCCTGCTTGGTCATGGTGGATGATTTTTATGATGTGTTCTTGAATTTGGTTTGCCGGTATTTTATTGAGTATTTTTGCATCAATGTTCATGAGAGAAATTGGTCTGTAATTCTCTTTCTTAATCGTGTCTTTGTGTGGTTTGGGTATCAGGGTAATTGTAGCCTCGTAAAAAGAGTTTGGCAATGTTCTTTCTGTTTCTATTGTGTGGAATAATTTGAGGAGTAGTGGTATTAGTTTTTCTTTGAATTTCTGGTAGAATTCTGTGCTGAAACCATCTGGGCCTGGGCTTTTTTGGTTGGGAGACTATTGATAACTGTTTCTATTTTCTTAGTGGTTATAAGTGTTTTTAAGTCATTTATCTGTTCTTGATTTAATTTTAGTATGTGGTACTTATCTACAAAATTGTCCATCTCCTTAAAGTTTTTCAATTTTGTGTAGTACAGGTTTTTGAAGTATGACCTGATGATTCTCTGGATTTCCTCAGTGTCTGTTGTTATGTACCCTTTTTGTTTCTGATTTTGTTAATTTGGATATTCTCTGTCTTTTGGTTAGTTTGGATAAAGGTTTGTCTATTTTGTTGAATTTCTTGAAGAACCAACTCTTTGTCTCATTGATTCTTTGTATTGTTTTCTTTGTTTTGAATTTATTGATTTCAGCCCTCAGTTTGACTATTTCTTGCCATCTACTCCTTCTGGGTAAGTTCGATTCTTTTTGATCTAGAGCTTTCAGTTGTTCTGGTTCTGTTAATTCACTAGTGTGGGGTTTTTCCAGCTTCTTTATGTAGGCATTTAGTGCTATGAACTTTCCTCTTAGCACTGCTTTCATTGTGTCCCATAAATTTGGGTATGTCCTGTGGTCATTTCCATTAAATCTTAGGAAGTCTTTAATTTCTTTCTTTATTTCTTCCTTGATCCAGTTGTTAATTCTTCAATTTCTATGATTTGTGGGCTTTCTGAAATTAATGTTGTTGAATTCTAGCTTTCAGCTGTGGTGATCCAATAAGATACATGGGTTATTCCAGTATTTTTATATCTGTTGTGGTTTGCTTTGTTACCGTGTATGTGGTCAATTTTTTAGAAGGTTCCATGAAGTGTTAAGAAGATTCTTTTGTGTTTGGGTGGAATGTTCTATTGATGTATGTTAAGCCCATTTGAGTCAGAGCATCTGTTAGTTCCTTATTTCTCTGTTAAGCTTCTGTCTGGCAGACCTGTCCAGTGGTGAGAGTGGGGTGTTGAAGTCTCCCATTATTAGTATATGGGGCTTAATTTGTGATTTAAGCTTTAGTAAAGTTTCTTTTACAGATGCAGGAGCGCTTTTGTTTGGGGCATAGATGTTCAGAATTAAGATTTACTCTTGATCGGTTTTTCCTGTGATGAATATGAAATGCCCTTCTTTATCTTTTTTGATTGATTTTAGCTTGAAGTCTATTTTGTTAGATATTAGTATAGTTATACCAGCTTGTTTCTTATGTCCACTTGATTGGAAATTTTTTTTCTCAACCCTTTGCTCTGAGGTAATGTCTGTTTTTGAGGGTGAGGTGTGTTTCTTTTTTTCTTTTTTTTCTTTTTGGTTTTTCGAGACAGGGTTTCTCTGTGTAGTTTTGGAGCCTATCCTGGCACTCACTCTGGAGACCAGGCTGGCCTTGAACTCACATCCGCCTGCCTCTGCCTTCCGAGTGCTGGGATTAAAGGTGAGCACCACCAACGCTTGGCTTCCTCCATTTCTTTCAGGGAATTTTTCATTTCCCCTTTAAGGGCCTCAATCATCCTCATAAAGTCATTTTAGGTCATTTTCTTCTGCTTCCTCTGTGTTGGGATGTTCAGGTCCTGTTGTTGTAGCACCACTCATATTGCTTTTTATATTGTTGGATGTGTTCTTACCTTGTTGTCTGTGCATCTCTTTCTCCAATTGGTATAGGCGGAGCTTGTGCTTCGGGGGTCTGTCTTTCTCCAATTGGTATAGTTGGGGGCTGTGGCTCCATTGACCGCTCCTTCAGGTGCAAGCGGAGCAGAGCCTCCGGTGAAAGCAACTCCTGGTGGAAGTGGGCACAAGGCTCAGGTGGTCACTCCTCAAGATGCAGGAGGGCTACAGCTCCTATGGATGCTCCTCCCATTGGAGGTGGGGCCACATCTCTGGGGATGGCTCCTCTAGGGGTAGGTGGGGCTGAGGGTCCAGTGGTTGCTGTAGCAGTGGGGTATCTCCAACAGAGAAATGGCCATGAATGCTGGCTGGGACACAGGTGGTCTTTCCCAGGGGAACTTCTTGTGATAGCTTCTGGAAGCCACTGCTGATGTCTCTCCTGGAGGTTGTTCTCTGCTCCTGGGCCTGAGGTTCCAGCCTCCCTCTGACACTGCTCCTGGGCCTGAGGCTCAGGCCTCAATCCATCCACTTCTAAACCCTTTATTTGACAGCATTTCTTTGTGTAGCCTTGCCTGTTCTGAAACTCTGTAGACCAGGCTGTCTTCAGACTTATAGAGATCCGCCTGCCTCTGCCTCCCGAGTGCTGGGATTAAAGGTGTGCACCACAACCACCCAGCTATTATTTGTTCTTTTTCCTCCTAGATTTATGAGAGTCCTCTTATCTTGCACACACACTCTCTAGCCTATAAACATACTAAGATCTATCTTTAAACAATGAAAGAAAAAAGAGTTTTCCTTCTGGCCTGTCTCCATTTAGTTTCTGATAAACGTTTTATGCAAGAGTGCATTTTGTTTTCAACACACTACATTCACTGATGCACTGTGGTCTGCAGCCAACTGTAGCAATGTTACACTGATGAGCTGTTTCCTGTGTGCCATGTACTGCATTAAGTACTGTATTAGTCAGGGTTCTCTAGACTCACAGAACTTACAGAATGAATCTCTCTCCGTCCCTCTGTCTCTCCTCTCTCTCTCCCTGTGTGTGTGTGTGTGTGTGTGTGTGTGTGCATATATATATATATACATATATATATATATATATATATATACAAGAATTTATTGGAACGACTTACAGGCTGCAGCTCAACGATGGCTATCTGTGACAGTAGACTATGTCAGGTGCCTGAAGCAAAGAGTTAACTTAGTAGATGTGATTGCTCAAAGCTCAAAGACTGCACATTACAAAGGAAGTTTATCTTCAAGACTTGTACTCAGCCTACTCCTGGGAAGGACTTCCAAACCCTTAGAATATTTTATGCAATGAGAGTGGGTTTGTGTGTTTGGAGTCTTGGCCCATGCTGTGCCAACCTGACCAGATAAACATATCCTAATGATATTTATTTGCTCACAGGAGTCAAAGTGAGGGGACTGCAGTCTAAGAAGTTGAGGTCATGTAATGTACCTTGTCTCAGCAGCACAATAGAGCCAACACTGGTGGTGGAGTTGTGGGTGAGCCAGCCCGGAAGTTGTGAGCATGGGAGAGCTGTCCCCATTACTCATCTGTCGTGTGGCAGCATCTACTCAAAAAAGTAGATAGGAAGGGAGGGGAGGGAGTGACAGGGGCAGAGAGCAGAAGATTACCAAGAAATGGCAGATCCCACAAACTCATTTCCCCACCCTAGTAGTACAACTCATTGTGTGCCCAGCATCTGTCTGGACCTCTCTATGTCGTCTCTCTGGGACTTTGAAGACAGAACGAACCAATGCCTGCATGCTTGTGCTGCTTGCTGTCCCATCGACAGTGATAGCTGTCTCATTGTTTTCAAATCTCTAAGCCAGAAGTCTCTCATTTTCTTTCTACAATGGGTGTTTCTCTTTAACAGATGCAGAATCTGAAGCTCAGTGATATTAAACAGGCTGCCCAAGGCCGCACATCTGTCATTCTGAGGGCCTGAATTTCAAGTCAGGTCTGGAATCTTACCCCCCTGGACATAACACCAAAAGGTGAGCATTCATCCCAGGTGCAAACACCCCCATGTCCATCGCAACTCAGAGGTCTGTCCAGATACCTCTGCACTAGAGTAAGTAATTAATTAATGTCCTGTTCTTTTCTTTGAGACAGTCTTGATAGGTAGTCTAGGCTTGCCTGGAACTCTCGATCTTTCTGCTTCATCGTCCTAAATTCTGGGATTATAGATGTGAACCACCAAATTCAGCTTTCCCCAATTTTGTAACCAAGTTCCCATCTTGTACTTTCCAAGTCCCTGACCATCCAGCCAGATGAACACATCTGGCTATTTCTCCTTCTCAGCAAAATGCACAAGTAGGTGCTACTGAGAGCTCTGTTCTCTGAGATTTCCCTCCACTCCTGGTCTTCACAAATATCTCAGATAGTTACAGTGCTGCAGCTGTCCACTTCAAGTGGGGTCTGCACAGTGTGCACATCTCTGCCACCAAAACCTAGTCTTCCCTCCTGTCAATAGCTCATAGGATATCTCTCATAAAGTCTGGGCTGGGAGCAAGAGGGCAGCAACAGGAAGCATGGGAGTTTGGACCACATGTATCTCACTTGTGCCTTCAGAACTTGCTTGTACCAGATCACATATATACTGATGTTACTGGAGTGTGTGTGTGTGTGTGTGTGTGTGTGTGTGTGTGTGTGTGTGTGCGTGTGCATTTGTCTTGGTGTGCTGAGAACTGAACTTAGGGCTTCACATGTGCTAGGCAAGTACTCTACCACTGAGATATAGTCCCAGCTCTTTATTACTTATTTCTCTTTGATGAAGTCCTCTGGGGCTTACCAACTCAACTGGCCTCAGCCCACAATAGACAGTTCAGGTGGAATGGAACTCAGTAGCCTGTGTTCAAGCATTCAGTTTCCACTAAGCCCTGACATCAGGCCAAGAGTGGCATTTTAAAAGGAGAGCAATTTGCAGATGATGGGGCTTTGTTGCCAGATCCTAAGGGCCTCCACTATAATTCGCTTATAGAGGACAAATGAAGGCTCCACATAGCATCTTCACTTGCCCATGACACATTAGACACCATTGAATTTGCTGGATCATATACTCAAGTGTCAGAACAGCAAGCACAGTAGCACAGACTTGTAGCGCTTCCTACTCTGGGCCCTGTTCAAAATCAGCAGTTGGGACTGCAGAGAGTTAGCAGCTAAGAATGTTTATTGCCCTTGCAGTAAAATCCCCGGTGCCCATTGTGGAATATCTGTTTACACTGTGAAGATGTATATTTGCCAAGGCACCTTCTGATTGGTTTAATAAAGAGTTGAATGGCCAATAGCCAGGCAGGAAGAAGTTTGGCAGGACTTCCAGTGACACAGAGGACTCTGGGAAGGAGAAAGGTGGGGAATTTAGAAGATACAGAGAGGAAACAGGAGGTACAGGAGAGGTAATGCCATGTGATAGAACATAAATTAAAATAAATGGGTTAATTTAAGTTATAAGAGGTAGTTAGGAGCAAGCCTAAGGTATAGCTAAGCTTCCATAATTAATAAGAAGTCTCTGTGTCATTATTTGGGAACTGGCTAGCAGCATGGAAAAAAGACTCTTTATATATGGTATCTTCACTAAGGTGTCAGCTCTAGGAATATTTTACCAGCTTGCTGTTTCTACTTAGCATACTGGCTCTGAAGGGCTCACTGTATAGCAAAGCCTCCTAAAGGAGGTGAAGGAGATGAATCCTTCTCTATATCTCTTATTTTTTCTTTTCTTTTTTTTTTTTTTTTAGCTTTCTCAGGCCCTATGTGGAAATTCAGGCCCTATGTTGGAACACCAAATATATAGCAGGCTTTCTTTTGGGCCACCAACCAGCTCCCAAGTAATGATGTGAAGGCTTATTATTAGTTATGAATGCTTGGCCTCATCTTATGCTTGTCCCACTAGCTCTTATATCTTAATTTAACCAGTTTCTCTTCATCTACATTTTGCTTTGGGGATATTTACCTTTCTTTCATCCAGTGCATCCTACTTTTCCTGCTTCTTCCATGTCTGGGGTGGCTGTTGACTGCCTGACTGACTGGCATCTCCCCCTCATTCTCTCTTCTTTTTCTGTCTCCTAGATCCATTCTCCTACTTGGTCTCTCTGATAATCAGCCCCACCTGTCCCTCTGGCTCCTGAGTCTTTATTGGTAAAATTGAACAATTGATATTTTGTTTAAAAACAACAGCAAATTTAACTGTCACAGGGTAGGAGTACAATGCAAGTCTATTGCTGGCATTGCCAACTATAGTTGGTTTCCTTCCTTCCTTCCTTCTTTCTTTTTTAAACTCTTCACTCTTTTAGTTCTTTGCTCTTTTGAGGGGCCCACCTCCAAGCTCCCCCCAAAAATCACATGGAGGCTTATTCTTTCTTATGAAAGCCTGGCCTCTGCTTGACTTATTTCTAGTCAGTGTTTCTTAACTTAAATTATTCCATCTACCTTTGCCTATGCTGAATTTCTTTCTTTACTTCTTACTCCATGGCTTGCTGTGTAGCTGTGTAACTGCCCCTGGAGTCCTTTCTTTCTCCTCCTTTTGCTCCTTGATCTTTCTTCCCAGATTTTTCCTCCTATTTATTCTCTCTGCCTTCCAGCCCCACCTATCCTTTCTCCTGCCTTGATATTGGATATTTAGCTCTTTACTAGACCAATCAGATATTTCAGACAGGCAAAGTAACACAGATACACCGTTAAACAAATGCAACCTAAAAGAATGCAACACAGCCAGGTGTTGTTGGCGCACGCTTTTAATCCCAGCACTCCAGAGGCAGAGGCAGGCAGATCTCTGAGTTCCAGGCCAGCCTGGTCTACAGAGAGAGTTGTAGGACAACCTCCAAAACAATACAGAGAAACCCTGTCTCGAAAACAAAACAAAATAAAAACCAAAAAAGAATGCAACACATCTTTGCATCATTAAACAAATGTTCCACGGCATAAACAAATGTAACACATCTTAAAGTAATATTCTACAACAGCTAACTAAAAATGGACTGCATCTCATCAACATTATAGACAGAGATGGAGAAAAAAAATCAGTTACTAAAAACTGTATTAATTTGCTCAGTAGTGTAACCATGTTTGACACAGCAGCTGCCATTGGAGTTACTTCTTGGTGAAGTTTCAAATAAGTCATGGGTTAGAGAGATAGTTCAGCAGTTAAGAGCCCTGGCTGTTCTTCCAGAGAATCTGGTTTGGACTCCCAGCACCCACATTGCCCCTTACAATGGTCTGTGATTCCAATTCCAGAGGAATCTGATGCCCTCTTTTGGTCTTCAAGGGCACTGTACCCACATGGTGCATGCAAAACACCCATACACATAAAATAAAAATAAATATTAAAAAAGCATGATAACAAACTAGTAATTTGCCAGATTCCAAGCAGGCCAGATAAGAGAGATATAATGAATGGAACAGGTCCAAATTCACACCCTCAGCTCTGTGGTTGGTGGCACTCATCTTTGCAGTCCCTGCAGGGATACTATAACTGCTTTTGACTTAATATTCTCTTAGATAGAAGTAGCTCTAACGGCTACTAGAGGTTAGAGACTCTGCTAGATGCTAAGTATGCCCATTCCTTTCTACAACTTATGTATGTGTGTATGCCGTGGCATACATATGGAAGTCAGAGGACAACTTATAAGAATCCATTCTCTCTTTTCATCATGTGGATTCCAGGAATTAAACTCAGGTTGTCAGGTTTGGTGTTAAGTGTCTGGCTGGCTTTTTTTGCTATTGAGGTTTTTTTGTTTGAGTCAGGGGTTTGCTTTGGTAGCCTATGTGGCCTTGAACTCATTTTGTAGCCCCAGCTGGCTTTCAACTTGAGGTGTTCCTCCTTGCCTCAGCTCCCCAAGTTCTAGTGTATAGGAAACACCACAAGCATGCTGTCAATCTTAATTTGCATTCTGAAACTGTGAGCCAGACCTGAGCTAAAGCTAATTGATCACTGACCTCCAGAAGCCCCACTCTAATTACAGTGCCACAGTCAAGCTTTATGTCATCTCTTGAGATTGATTTTATGTGTATGAGTGTTTTGTTTGCATGTATGTAAATGCACCATGTATGTGCAGTGCCCATGGAGGCATAAGGGGGGGGGTTGGATCTCGAGGAACTGGAGTTACAGATGGCTGTGAGCTACCATGTTGGTGCTGGGGATCAAACTTTAGGATTATCCTGAACTCCTCATCCTTCCGCTTCCACACACCGGGTGCTCTGATTACATGAGTGTGCCATCACACTTGATTCGTGTGGGGCTGGGGATTGAACCAACACTTTGGGCTTACTATGCAAGTTCTCTATTAAGCTATATCCCAAGTCCTGAACAGCTATCTTTTCATTTTTATTTGTTGTGTGGGTGTCCTCAGTATATCTGAGGATATGTGTGGAGGTCAAAGAACAACTTTGTAGAGTTGGTTCTCTCTCTTTTTTGTTGTTGTTGAGACAAGGACTCACTATGTAGCCTGGCCTGGAACTCAGATTTAAGGCCAGGCTGGCTTTGAACCCATAAACATCTTCCTGTCCCTACTTCCAGGGTGCTGGGATTAAATCATGCACCAACACATTTGACTTCTCCTTCCGCTTCTGTTACATGAGTTCCAGGGATTGAACTCATGTCAACAAGCTGGCATGAAAGAACTTTTATCTGCTGAGCCATCTAACCCCTTCCCGTCAATATCTTAATACAATATTTCTAAAGAGGAGTACAATTGTAATATGTGACAAAACATGGGTGGACTTCAAAAACATGTAAGTGAAACATGGAAGATACAAAAGAAAAAAATATATCACAATTCCCTTCATGTAATATACCCAGCACGAGCAAGTTTAGACAGACAGTACATTAGAGTTTCCTTTGGGGCTAAGGAAAGCATTTTAGAAATATATAGTGATGACAGTTGCACAGCATTAGACAAATACAAAATGTTATTGCATTGTAAATATATAAATGTCTACATTAGGGGCTGGAAAGAAGACTCAGAGGTAAAGAGAGCTGGCTGCTTTTCCAGGGTACTCAAGTTAGGTTCCAAACACACACATGTTAGGTCATTAGCCAGTTCACATGGTAGCTCATAAGCCAATTACAGAAGCGGGTCGGTGGTGGTGCATGCTTTTAATTCTAGCACTCGGGAGGCAGAGGCAGGCAGATCTCTGTGAGTTTGAGAGCAGCCTGGTCTACAAGAGCTAGTTCCATGACAGCCTCCAAAAGCCACAGAAAAACCCTGTCTTGGAAAAACAAAACAAAACAAAACATAAGCCAGTTCCAGGGAATCTAAAGCCCTCTTCTGGCCTCAGTGGATACCAGGCATACACATGTTGCCCATACACACATGTAGTCAGAACACTCATACATATAAAATAAGCAGATCTAAATTTTAAAAAATGGGCTCAACTGGCAAACTTTCTTTTGCATTTGTAAAAATCTTAAATTTCACTTGCTCTCTCGCTCTTTCGCTCTCTCGCTCTGTGTGTGTGTGTTCATGTGTGCATCATGGCATGAATATGAAGGTTAGAGGCCAACTTTCAAGAGTGCTGGGATTAAAGGCTAAATTAATTCTTTTTTTTTTTTTTTTTTTTTCCGAGACAGGGTTTCTCTGTGTAGCTTTGGAGCCTATCCTGGCACTCGCTCTGGAGACCAGGCTGGCCTCAAACTCACAAAGATCCACCTGCCTCTGCCTCCAGAGTGCTGGGATTAAAGGCATGCGCCACCAACGCCGGGCCCACTCCATCTCTTAAAAAACTGTTAACATCCAGGAGTAGTGGAACTCTCCTTTAATCCCAGAAACAGAAGCAGAGAGGCAAGCAGATCTCTGTGAGTTCAAGTACAGTCTGATCTACATAGAGAGTTCCTCTGTGGACACGAATTTGGCTTCTATTATGTAATGCCCAGGATTTGCCATCAGCAGGAAGCTCTTAGGGACACCGGGAAGACCCAACCTCAACCTCGGGTACCAGGGATGTTCAGGTCCTCAGAATCCTTTGAGATGTCCCGCCATTCCGTAGCCAATTGCAGCACAGCCAATCATCTGCCGCTGCGACTGCAAACCAACCCTCCTGACGCGACCATTGTATTTAAGGGCAAATGGGGCGCTGCGGGTAGTGGAAGCCCGAAAGGCGCCATATTTGCCAAGCTGCAGAAATGGCGCCTTAGTGCTGTCAATAGCAGCTGAAGCCAGGCCGTCGCCATGTTTTCTGAAGGCATCTTTCGGGTTGATTCACCCGAGTCGTGTCTGTGTGCGAGCGGCTGTGGAATGAACCATGGAGCGTAACTAGTCTCCACCGAAGCCCTGCAGTCCTCAGCGGCCACACGCTGCCCACTTTGTTCCTTTCTCCTCCGGGGCGATAGTGACCAAGGGGCGTGGCAAGGGCGTGGCTTCCCGGGGAAGCCAAGGCTGGAAGCTGGAAGCTGGAAGCTGGGCGGCCAAGCCGCTTCCCTGGCAGGAGCTCCGATGGCGCCACCCCCTGCCCCGCTGCTGGTGCCGATGCCCGCCGAGATCTGTCCTGATTTCAGGAAGCCTGAGCTCGTGAGTTTCGAGGACGTGGCCGTGTACTTCTCCCCGCATGAGTGGGGCTGTCTGCGGCCCGCGCAGAGAGCCCTGTACCGGGAGGTGATGCGCGAGACCTACGGCCTCCTGGGCGCGCTCGGTGAGGCCCCGGGTCAGAGCCCTGCCCCCCACCCCCCATCCTCCTCGGGGGTTCACATGGGAGATGCTGTAGACCGACCAAGTGGATTGTGAGCCCTAATCCCGCACTTTTCCACCAGCAGCATCAGTCACCTTCCATTCCTAGGGCTCCTCGGGAGTCTCCATTCAGGCAAGAGCATCGCAAACCCGGCCCTGGTTGATTTGAGCATAGGTTCCGAGGAGGTGCCCTCACCCTAGTGGGATGCTATCTGCCCGGGCCAGTCGCTCAGACCAGCACTGTGACCCCTGTTCTCTCCCAGGATTCCCGGGCCCCAAACCAGCTCTCATCTCTTGGATGGAACAGGAGAGTGAGGCTTGGAGCCCCGCCGCCCAGGATCCTGCGGAGGGGGAAAGTCTGGGAGGAGCTCTGAGAGGTGAGGGATTGTCCCAGGTCCTCCTGCATCTTGTTTGTACGGGGTTTCTTCTCTAGTAAAGTTTTTTTTTCAGATTCCCCATTCCAGCATCCCTACAGAATTTCAAGAATCAACATGTGTCGGATACTAAAGGAAAGAGCCGACCTGTTAAGAGTTTTGGAAACTCTGAAGAGCAGTCCCGTTAAGAACAGAGTAGGAAAATCTAGAGACCAAAGAACTTTTAGGTTTCCACATGTTTGTTAAATACTGCTGCTCATTTCTCCCGTTTCAAAACCGACTAAGGCTGGTCGTGGTGGCTCCCACCTTTAATCCCAGCACTCTCAGCAGAGGCAGGTGGATTTGAGGCCAGTCAAGGTTGCATAAAGTGAGACCTTGTCTCAGTACTCCCTCCCCCGAAATAACCTAAAATGACCCTAAAAATTGAACTGGTTTCAGGTCTGCCTATCATATTTCTCAAGGCAAAGTGTTACATGAGAAAAATGCCCGTGTAATGACAGCTTGGCTCCTCTCCCAATGTTACCCTGAATCGAAGAGATCTGAAGCAAATATGGTACCTCATCTGTAAAAGTACCACTGTACCAACAACAACAAAAGGAACCCCCAAAACACAACAGTAACTACTGTTTCCTGAGCATTTACTAAGTTATCAACAAGCACATATGTATTAAATCTTCCCAATAATCCTGTGACGTCAAGAAACCATTATTTTCCATTTGACACATGAAATTTTAACTGATTTTCAACAAAGCTTTTGTGTTAGTCATTGAACAGTATATTTTAGCACTACCTGGGTAAAAGCTAGGATAGTAAAAGTGTTATGTTTTATTGAAACTTGTTTCTTGTTTGTTTGTTTTTCAAGACAGGGGTTCTCTGTGTAGCTTTGGAGCCTATCCTGGCACTCGCTCTGGAGACCAGGCTGGCCTCGAACTCACAGAGATCCTCCTGCCTCTGCCTCCAAAGTGCTGGGATTAAAGGCGTGCGCCACCAACTTGTTTCTTAAAGATTTTTATTATTTTTCATTCCATGTAAATGCATGTGTCTGTGGGTGGTTATGTGGATATGAGTGCAGTTGCCCAAGGAGGGCAACAGTCATGAGGTTGCCTGGTGCTGAAGTTACAGATGGTTATGAGCTGCCTGATGTGGGTGAGTTTTGGGAACTGAACTCCGGTCCTTTGGAAAGGCTGCAAGCAATATTAAGCACTGAGACATCTCTCCAGCCCCTGCTTTATGTTTGTAGTTCCGGCTAGCCTGGAACTTGCTCTTTAGATAGGGCTGTCCTCACACTCACAGAAATCTACCTACTTCTACCTCTGAAGAGCTAGGGTTACAGATGAGCAGCTACCATGCCCTACTGTCCTGTTTTGGGTTTCTGAGACAAGGTCTCACTTGCTGGTCTCAAATTCATAGCTATCTTCCTGCTTCAGCTTTTCCAAATGCTGGGATTACAGCTATTTCCTAGTGAGAGTCTTAAAATATAATTAATTTGTTTCCCAGGAGACACTTCAAATGAGAAGGAGCAGGGCCCAGAGAGGTCAGCAGAGACTCCTGCTCAGTTGCAATCTAAAGAGGTGGTTGAACATAAGACTTATTCCACGACTACCAAGTCCTCTGCAGAGGTACAGCTACCTATGGAAGCTTTCCCAGGCCAGATGGCTGATGCACAGCTTCCTGCCCAGGTACCCAGCACAGATGTGCAGGCCAATCAGCGACGCCATGTGTGTGTGGACTGTGGGCGCCGCTTCACCTACCCTTCTTTACTAGTCAACCACCGGCTCTCACACTCGGGTGAGCGACCCTTCCCCTGCCCAGAGTGCGGCATGCGCTTCAAGAGAAAGTTCGCAGTGGAAACTCACAAATGGATCCACCGGTCCTGCTCAGGGGGACGCCGTGGCCGTAGGCCTGGGATCCGGGCTGTTCCTGGAGCCCCAGTCCGAGGTGACTGGGATCCACCAGTGCTTTTTCGGCACTATCCAGACATCTTTGAGGAGTGTGGGTGAGCTCAATAGCTAGCTGCTTGCATCTGGAGCAGAACATGAACTTGGCACTAAGAAGCAACTAAGTCAAGACTTGGGAAATGAATTATATCACTTTGACTTTTCTCAAGGATCCTTTGTAAACTTGTAAAAAAGAAAAGTGCCTGTAAAGATTCATATAGATTAAACCTGACACTTGCTCCCCTCCCCAGTGATTGTGTTCTAGGAAAAAAAAAAGCCAGGGTAGGGTGGGGGTGTGTGGCCTGGGCTGGGGATGTGATTCAGTTGGTAGAGTACTGTTTTAGTCAGGGTTCTCAACAGGAACAGAACCAAGGTGATGAGTACACACACACACACACACACACACACACACACACAGAGATGTAGTATAGATACTGGTAAAAGCAAAGAACAAAAGACGAGGAGAAACTTCTGAAATGCCTTTGTTGTGGAATATTACTTTATGTAAAGGTGTGTTACATTTGTTTATGCTACATTTGTTTAATTATGTAAAGATGTGTTGCTTTGCCTGCCTAAGGCACTTGATTGGTCTAATAAAAAGCTGAACAACCAATAGCTAGGCAGTAGAGGACTGGGTGGGGTTGGTGGGCAGAGAGAATAAGTAGGAGAGAAGAGAACAAGGGAGAAAGAAAGGCATATGCTAGCCTGGCAGTTGCCAGCGAGCCAGCCATAGAATAGGACACACAAAATGAAAGGTAAAAAGCCCTGAGGCAAGCTGGGCAGTGGTGGTGGTGGTGGTGCACGCCTGTAATCCCAGCACTCGGGAGGCAGAAGCGGGTGGGTCTCAGTGAGTTCGAGGCCATCCTGGTCTACAAAGTGAGTTCCAGAACAGCCTGGACTGTTACAAAGAGAAACCCTGTCTCGAAATTGCCTGCCCCCCCCAAAGCCCTGTGACAAAACATAGATGAAGAGAAACAGGTTAAATTAAGTTATAAGAGCTAGTGGGACAAGCATAAGCTAAGGCTGAGCATTCGTAACTAATAATACATTTTTGTGTCATGATTTGGGGGCTGGTTGGTGGCCCAAAAGAAAGCCTGCTACATGCCTTTTTAAAATCTTGGTTCCTAGCATGAGGTGCCACCCACAATAAGGACTGCCTTCTCAAGTAAGGAAGGTTCTTCAGGTGAGGCTACCTATTCAGGTGGTTCTAATTTGTGCAAATTGACCCTAAAACCAGCCATAGTAATTCACCCTTGCCAGCTTTACACATATATGGCATTTTAAAAAACAACAATCTTATGTAGGCATGTAGGAGGTCTTTCTTTGGACTGTCAGCTCCCAAATAATGATGCAGAGACTTCGAATTAGGTATGAAAGCTTGGCCTTAGTTTGCATTGTTCCTAACTAGCTCTTACAACTTAAATTAACCCATTTGTATTCATCTATGTACTGCCACTGGCTCATGGCTTTACCTATCCTCCAGCAGGTCTTGCTCCTTCTGAGTCTCCTGGCAACTCTTCTGAATCCTCACTCCTTCTTCTTCCCAGAATTCTCCTGGTCTGGCTCTCCTGCCCAATCTCTCCTGCCCAGCTATAGGCCAGTGACTTCTCTGTTAGGCAATGAGAGTAATAGATATTTACAGTACATAAAGATTGCTCCACAACATATTAATCTACATTCTGCCATGAGGCTCATTACCTCCCCTCAGTACTTTATGTCCAGCTTCCTCTGAGTCTGTCTGGTGAACTACCCACCACTCAGATTCTTCCCCTGAGCGCTCTCTCCCCAGAAGTTCTGCCTATCCTCTACTGCCTAGCTATTGGCCATTCAGCTCTTTATTAAAATAATCAGAAGGTGCCTTAGGCAGCTGAGGTAAAACAGACATCTTCATATAGTGTGATCAAATATGTAATGAGTCTGTCTCTGTCCTGCCAGCCAGCTCCTAAATAATGACATGGAAACTTACATTAATTATGAAAGCTTGGCTTATCGCTTAGGCGTGTTCCTAACTAGCTCTTATATCTTAAATTTAACCCATATTTTTAAATCTATGTTCTACCTTGTGGCTTTTTACCTTTCTTTCCTTCTGTACCTCTGACTTGTTCTGTGTCTCCTGGCATCTCCTGTGGGCCTAGATTCCTCTTCCTCTCTCTGTCTTTCCGGAAGTCCCGCCTATATATCCTGCCTAGCTAATGACCATTCAGCTCTTTATTAAACCAATCAGAAGGCACCTTGGCAAAGACACATCTTTACAATGTAAACAAATATTCCACAACACAAATATCTTGCAACATGGGCTGGAGAGATGGCTCAGAGGTTAAGAGCACTGACTACTCTTCCAGAGGTCCTGAGTTCAATTTCCAGCAACCACATGGTGGCTCCCAACCATCCGTTATGAGATCTGGTGCCCTCTTCTGGTGTGCAGATATACATGGAAGCAGAATGTTGTATACATAATAAATAAATAAAATCTTTAAAAAATATCTTGTAACATATGCACACAAGCATATACAATGCATATATAAATATATATTTTGTTCTTTGAGACAGGTCTCAACATGTAACTCTAATTGGCCTGGAACTCACTGCATAGACCAGGCTGGCCTCAGACTCACAGAGATCCACCTTCCTTGGCTTCTCAAGTGCTGGGATTAAGGATGTGTGCAAATAAACTTTTTTTTTTTTTTTAATAAGAATGATGCTAAGATGCACACAATCTGAAAGAGGTTTCTTTTATGTGTATGAGTGTTTTCCCTATACATATATTGTATATATTTCTCTATACATACATATATTCTGCACATTCCCAGAGTGCAGAAGAGGACATTGGCTCTGCAACTGTACTTTAGGACAGTTGGTAGCTGCCATTTGGGTACTGGATATTGAGCCTGAGTCCTCTGAAAGAGCAGTTAATGTTTTTAACCACTAAGCCATCTCTCCAGCTCAAATAAATAAATATTTTTAAAGTAATAAAAATAAATCTTAAGAACTATAACCTTGTCCCCTAAGTCTCATTTTTTTTTCATACTATAAATATAATCTACCATGTCCCTCAAAAATCCTTAAAAATCCGAATACTTAAAATCTCAAATCTTAGCTTGGTATGATGGTGTATGACTTTAATCCCAAGACTCAGGAGGCAGAGGCAGGTGAATCTCTGAGTTTGAGGCCAGTCTGGTCTACAGAATGAGTTCCAGGACAGCCAGGGCCACATAAATAAATGTAGAGGAAAACTAGAAGGGTTGTTGCACCTGGCATTTACTTAGGCCCTGAAGTAATCTCTTATATATAATCAGTGATTGTTATTTGAGATTTATGGGGTTGATTTTGCTTGGGAATTTCAGAACCTTAGCATGACCTCAGTCATACAACATTCCTGGCAAACCTGGAATTCTTATAATGACTGTGTTTGCTTAGGTAATGATTCCTTCAGATAATTCCTAGATTAGCTAAGAGATTTTGGTATGCAGTAATTGATTTGCTAAAAGGCCTTTTGTGTAACAAACAATAAAAGAGCCAGTCCACCAGAGGCTGGTTCTTCCTGCAGTGTCTCTCCTGTCCCATGTAACTCAGAACACCAACGGATAAACTTTGTCTCAAAAACAAAAACAAAGACATCAAGAAACAACACAAAACAAAACAACAACCAAAAAAACCAACAACACCAAAACCCCAAAGACAGTCTCAAATCTCTTAATTGTAAACTTGAATGATTATCATAGCAAGTTATATTTACTATGTTATAGTACCAAGTAAACATCATAGAAAATAAATGACCATTGAAAAGCACAAATAATTAATCAGAGAAAATACCAAATCTTACAACTCCAATGACCAGCATCTGAATCTTCCTTTTGTTGAGAGTTAGGCTGGTCCTGGACTTTCCCTAAGCCCTGATGTATGGAGAAGGAACTTAGTTCCTTAGGTAGAATCCAGAGTATGCTTGGTAAGACCAGTAGTGGCCTGGGACCAGGACCCTTACCCACCAGTGCTGTGGAATATTACTTTAACTATGTACAGGTGTGTTACATTTATTTATGCTGCATTTGTTTAACAATGTAAAGATGTGTTGCTGTTTTACTTTGCCTGCCTAAGGCACCTGATTGGTCTAATAAAAAGCTGAATGGCCAATAGCTAGGCAGTAGAGGGATAGGGCAGGGCTGGCAGGCAGAGAGAATAAAGAGGAGGCACAGAAATCTAAATTCAGGAGAATGAGAAAGAGAGAAAGAATAAGGAAGACAAGAGGAACATCTGGAGCCAGCCAGCCAGGCAGCAGCCAGTCAACCAGACAAGGAGTAGGACGTACAGAATGAAAGAAAGGTAAAAAGTCCTGAGGCAAGGCATAGATGAAGAGAAACAAATTAAGTTCTAAGAGCTAGTGGGACAAACATAAGCTAAGACCAAGTATTCATAATTAGTCTCAGTGTCTTGATTTGGGAGCTGGTTGGTGGCCAAAGAAAGCCTGATACACAGGAGCTGTTTCATATCCTGAGAACTCAACTTTTGGATACTAGAAACTCAACAATGCCCACTCCCTCTCTCCTCATCCTCTGCCTGGCTTTGAAGAGCCGGCTGTGTTTGTGTTTATTAGTCCCAAGGCCACAGAGCTGAGTGCTAGGTCTGTGGTACACTTGAGATATCCTGTGTTTTCTCTGTGCAATATCTCATTGTACAATAGCTTTCTGCTGACTCCGCCCCATAACGCCCTAAAAACCTGTATATAAGATGCTATATTTCTTTTCTTTTTTTCTTTTGATTTTTCTAGATAGGGTTTCTCTGTGTAGCTTTGTAGACCAGGATGGCCTCCAACTCACAGAGATCCTCCTGCCTCTGCCTCCAGAGCACTGAGATTAAAGGCGTGTGCCATCAATGCCCAGCTTAAGATGCTGTATTTCTTAATAAACTTGTTTACATGAGCCATTAGCTTGTTCAGTACCTCCTGATAACAAATTTTCCTCTTCTTTTTTCATCCCCCTGGTCCTCTCAGGAATATGTTATTGAAGAATGACCTGTTATTTCAGGTCAGAGTATACTCTTCTAGGGTCCAAAGGGCTTCATATCAAAGTTGTTTGAGGAATGTTTAATGTCCCATGAGTTAAATCTGAAGATATAGTTTACAACACTTAACTGCTAATATTATTGCAATTGATGTTACATTAAATGTAGTTTTTTGAAAAGTCCCCACATCTTTATAGGGAGTAGCCCTATTAAGAGGTATGGCCTTGTGGGAGTAGATGTGGCTTTGTTGGAGGAAGTGTGTCACTGGGGGTGGGCTCTGAGGTCTCAGATACTCAAGCCATGCCTAGTGTGGCACTCTTTTCTTGCTGCTTTGGATCCTGTTTGTTTACACTGTGTGAGGATGTATCATTGTGACTGGTTTAATGAAGAGTTGAATGGCCAATAGCTAGGCAGGAAAGAATAGGCATGATTCCTGGGAAGAGAGAGGAACTCAGGGAGTTAGAATCTAGGTGCCTAGATTCTAGATTAATATAAACAGGTTAATTTGAGTTATAAGAGTTTTCATAATCAATAATAAGTCGTATGTCATTATTTGAGGGTTGGCAGTACAAAGAAACTTTGATGAGAAAGCAAACGACAGGATTCAGATGTAGAACTCTCAGCTCCCTCTCAGCACCATGTCTGCCTGTGTACTGCCCTGCTTCAACCATGATGACAATGGACTAAACCTCTCAACTACAAGCCAGCATCAATTCAATGTTTTCCTTTATTGCTGTAGAGGTGATATCTCTTCACAGAAATAGAAACCCTAACTGTGATATTAAATAAAACAACATATATCTACTAGATGTATATACAAACATATTTTTCACTATTAAAACCAAAAAGTGCCACTGGGCATTGGTGGTGCATGCCTTTAATCCCAGCACTCGGGAGGCAGAGTCAGGAGGATCTCTGTGAGTTCGAGGCCAGCCTGGTCTACAAGAGCTAGTTCCAGGACAGGCTCCAAACCTACAGAGAAACCCTGTCTCAAAAAAACCAAAACAACAACAACAACAACAACAAAAAAGACCAAAAAGTGTTAGTGACAATCCACAATTCTATTGCTGGTCACATTACAATTCATAGTTCTGGGCTGGGCAGTGGTACCTTTAATCCCAGCAGAGGCAGAGGTAGAGGTAGAGAGGCAGAGAGAGAAGCAGAGAGAGAGGCAGAGGCACGTGGATCTTTGAATTTGAGATAAGCATGGTCTACAGAGTGAGTTCCAGGACAGCCAGGGTTACACAGAAAAACCCTATCTCGAAACATCGCCACCCCCACACACACACAATTCACAGTCCTGTAACTGGTCACATGGCCTTAGCTGGGACTTATAATTATCTTCCCCTACTACCCATTTCATATTTCCTCCACCCTTAGTCACACTTCAGCAGGTCTTGCTTTTTCACCTGGAGGGGTGACCTATACCTTCATTCCTGAAAGGTCTTAGTCATTTGTCACCCTGTCGGGATTAGGTTGTTGTAATTTCCTACTGACTTTAATCCTTGGACATGGTGGTCAGAAGGAAGTCTTAACTTCTAATTCATTCAAATGTTTCCTGTGTCTATTTTTTTTTTCTGAAACCAAAACTTCCAAACCTACAGAGAATAAAGTCTCAGGAACCAAAAGCAAAAATTTTCCTAGTTGTTTGCTATGACTGATAGTGAGTGGAACCATTCCCATTTCCAACCTGTGATTCCTGGATTGGTGAGTCCTGGATATAGGATAAACAGTACCATATATTGGATGATCTCTCTCTCTCTCTCTCTCTCTCTCTCTCTCTCTCTCTCTCTCTCTCACTCACTCACACACACACACACACCACACACACACACGTGCTCGCAATATATATATATATATATATATATATATATATATATATATATATACACACACACACATATATACAGCCTTCTGAAGAACCCTGCTCTATTTTCATTCAGCTTGTATTTTAGCTGTATCTTTAAAAGGCCATTCCACTATTCTATCAAGCCAGCTGCCTCTAGACAACAGGTAAGATGGTAATACTTGTGAACTCCATGTACATGAGCCCACTGCACTCATGAACTTTCTTATTTCTGAAGTGAGTTACCTGCTCAGAAGCAATGCTGTGTGGAATACCATGACATTGGATAATATTGTGGAATAATCCTTTTGTACACTATGAAAACATGTTGCTCTCATTGTTAATAAAAAGCTCATTGACTGATAGCTAGGCAGGATTTTTAGGGCAGAGAGAATGTTAGGGAGACAAAGGGCAGAGTGAGAGGAGATGCCATGAGTTGCAGAGCAAAAAAGATGGGAAGTATATACATGCATTAAACAAGCCTCAGGGCAATGCATAGTTTAATAGAAATGGGTTATTTTAAGTTGTAAGAGCTGGCTAAAGTCAAGCCCAAGCTATTTGTCAAACATTTATAATTAATAATAAGACTCTGTGTGGTTATTTGGGCAATGACTGGAAGGACAGAACTGATCTGTGGTCTAGACAGAAAACTCTGCCTACAGGATAAAACATTCTGAGTCCCTGGATGGTAGTCTTACAAGAAGCGTTTCATTTAGGGAAGGCAAATCCATAGCCAGAATTAGTATCTTTGCCAGTAAGGACAAAGTGCTGTCCTCTCCATATGGAAGTGCTCCAGTGTAATCAGCTTGCCACCCCTGGAAATGGTACCATATTGAGGGCCCACTTGCTGACTCCTGTTGTTGGCAGATTTGACATTCAGCAGCAGCTATAACCAAAGTAGCTCTAGTAAGTGGAAGTCCATGTTAAGCCCACACATAACCTCCATTTCTGTTACCATGGTCACTTTGTTCATGGGCCCATGGGCAATGACGGGATGTCTGGGGAAGCAGGCTGACTGTCCACAGAATGGGCTCATATTTATTGAACTCCTCTTCTGATGTCATCTTTTGGTGACTCTTTACAATGGACACAATTATCGTCACATTCTTTGCCCATGTGGAGAGATCTAGTCACATCTTCCCCAGATGTCTTTCTCTTTCCAATCATGTTACTTCCAAGTCCCTGACCATCCATCCAATCCATTGGCCACAGTCCATGAATCAGTGAACAATCACACATCTGGCCATTCCTCCTTCCAAACAAACTGTATGGCCATGTGTACTGCCCAGAGATCTGCCCACTGTGAAGATTTTCCTTCACTTGCATCTTTCATGGTTGTGCCAGAAAGGGTTTGCAATGCCACAGCTGTCCACTTCTGGGTAGTGCCTCCATAGTGTGAAGAACCATCAGTAAACCAGGCCCCAGTCTTCTCTTCCTCAGTCAACTATTTATAGGGAAAAACCCAGGAGGTAATAGCTTGATGCTTGACAGCAAATGGCATTGTAATGGGGATAAAAACCATAGGCATTTGGGCAATTTCTTCACGTAACTGGCTTGTGTCTTCAGAACCTGCTCAGGCTTGATCACATAAAATACCACTTCCATTTGATAATGGATTGCTGCTGCACACATCCTACTTTATAAATTGGTGAGTCAGAGAACACCCAGCTCATAATGGGTAGCTCAAGGTCCTGCAGTAAATCTTGTGGTCCATTGTCAAATGTTGAGTTTCCACTAAGGCCTAATAGCAGGCCACGAGGATCCATCTCCCAAAGGTGAATAGTGTCTACAGACGACAGTAGAGCTTTTCTTCAAAATCCCAAAGGTCTCCTCTGTGATTCATCTATAGGGGCCTGTCAAAGGCTCCAACAGTATCCCTATCTGCCACTGACACCCCAAGTATCATTGAGTCTGCTGGATCATATGGCCCAAGTGGTAGAGCAGCCTGCACAGCCTGTAGGACCTATCAAAGAACCTTCTGTTCCAGGTCCCACTCAAAACAAGCAGCTTTGAGTCACTTGGTATATGGGCTAGAATAACATATCCAAGTGAAGAATGTGCTGTCTCAAGAGTACAAATAGGCTAAGTGTTGTTTCTTTCTTAGTGGTGGGAAGAGCCAGGTGAAATAAATTATTATTTCCAGGCGTTGGTGCACGCCTTTAATCCCAGCACTTGCGAGGCAGAGGCAGGCAGATCTCTGTGAGTTTGAGGCCAGCCTGGTCTACAAGAGCTAGTTCCAGGACAGCCTCCAAAGCCACAGAGAAACCCTGTCTGGAACTCCCCCCCCGCAAAAAAGTAATAGATTATTATTTACTACTACTACTACTACTACTACTACTATTATTATTATTATTATTGTTATATTATTATTATTATTATTATTATATTATTCTTATTATTATTCTAGTCTCACAGTTTCATGCCAGCTGCAGTACAGAGATTCATCTACTGGCAGTTGCCTGTGGGATGAAGCCAGCCACCAACCATGTGTTAGAACCATGTACCAAACTGAGCCGCACCCGTGGCTGACATTGCAATTTAAGATTTATCTCATGCAAATAGAGAGCAATACAGATGCACAGTAAAGACAGATCCAGATAGCAGAAACCTCTAAATAGGATACAGTGTATTGAAAAGTATACATAGGCTTGAGAAGGAAAGGAGAAAGGGTTTAGGCAGTCATAAAAAATAATAGTTTAAATAAATAAAGTCATTAAAAGAGGAATAAAGTAATATAAAAAGCCACATAAAGATGGAAAATACACAGGGAGTCTGGATCCTGTATGTTACTGCATTGTCTTTAATTTATTTATTTTTTTGATTACTGATAACAGCTGCTAAGAGACGTTGGATTTGTAAAGGCTGTTAGATTAAACCAACCTATATATTTTAAAAATGTCTTGACTTCAAAATGAAACTCAAAAGAGGTCTTTGAGTTTGCTTTGGGGAAGTGGTTGTGCTTTTGTTCCCACAGAAAATGAAGGACTAGATTCATTCAAAGTTAAAGATGATCAGTTTTGATTGAGGAAGACCCCTCCTCTGAAAATCCTGGGTACAGACATAAAGAAATAAACCTAGAACAACTACAAGAAACACAACATATATTTTACCTGCTCAAACATAAAACAAGAATCATCTTTGGCTGACTTGTGCACAATACACAGTCTATACTTACATTAATACAGATATGTATAGTACATGTATTTTCAGAGCAAGGGAACCAAATACCAATAAAAACAGATGTCCCATGTGATCCAATATCTTAGAGCACCTTTTTGCAGTTTCCTCAGAGGTCTGCATCCAGAACAGCTTCAAGACCAATGACTGAGATGATCCTGCCTCACAGACTACTCCAGCCAGGACTTAACCATTATCCTGATTTTCTCAAGTTTTCCCCAAAGATGTCAGTGCCCCCAAACAACAGGAAGCACTCTAGAGAAAACAATGGCCACATTCCCAAAAGATGGGCTATGGATGTTTGTCATCATTCAGGGGAAAGGGAGGTTGGTTACAAGTTGTTATTGGTCACAGTCAGAAAAAATACTGAACAAAAGAGAAATTCAAAGACCACGTTCTAAAGGAAAAAAGGGGATGTGCTATAAAAATGATGAGATAAAAGGGTAGATTATTGAATCTGCTTTAATCCAAAAAACAAATATTAGTCTCAAAATATTTTGCATTAGTGTGGATTTTGGTTTACTGATAAAAATTTAAATTTATTTTTGTTTTACTGTATGTATGTTTCTTCTCTTGTTTATGGTATTGTGCTTATGCAGCTCATTAAAAATGTAATGTATAATTAAGAAATGCAGGATAGTAGTTAGTCATGTTTAATAATCAAACTTGTAGGCATATTAGGTATGGTTTCAAGGTTAAAGAGAAATATTTAGAAAGATAGATGGTGTTTAAACACTTCAAAGACCTACAGAATATGACATTTAAATGTTTTAATAACATAAGGCTTTTCTTGACAATGGAACATCTGCTCCTGGCAGCACAATTGACTTCAGAGAAGATGATGGGCATCAAAGAAATCCCATATGGAGTTTGCATTCTTTATGACAAAAGCTAGCCATTTGGCAAAGAAACTGCCCTTGCTTCAATTGCTGACAGTATACTGTCCAAACTGCACTAGCAGGATGCAAAAGAAAGTGACTGCCAAACTTTGCCAAACAAGGTAGCACAGTCCTTCAAAATTCCCAGCTTCTCAGAAATATCTATCATATATTCTAGTTCTGTAGGCTATTATATCCTTCTAGGGTCTTTCCTGGAGTTCAGACTAAATAGTTAAACTTATATTTTTCCTTAGTTATGATAAAAAGTAAATTAGGTATAAAACTTTAGACTCACAAATATAAGATAGATAATAGAATTTTTTTTCTAAATTTTCCAAATACAAATAGACTGGATATAACAACTGTAATTCTTACTTGATAACTGTTTTTGTTATATATACTTTTACTATATTAAAGTTAAAACCTTCCTTTTATTAGACAAAAAGTAGCAAATGCTGTGGAACAATCTTTTTATACACTTTGAATATTTGCTACTCTCACTGGTTTAATAAAGGGCTAAATGGCCAATAGCAAGGCAGGTAGAGTTTAGTTGGGACTTGCAGACAAAAAGCAAGTGTAGGGATGAAGAGGGTATAGTCTCCAGCCAGATTCAGAGGAAGCAGGAGATGAATATGCTGTGCTTTAAAGGTACCACCAGGTGGTGACCTATAGAGAAACAAATGAGGTTAATTTAAGTTGTAAGAGCTAGTTAGTAACAAGCCTAAGCTATCAGTCAAGCATTTATAATTAACAATAAGTCTCTGTGTGGCTATTTGGGAGCTGGCTGGTTGCTACCAAATATTTTGAGATATTTGATTACACTGTGTGAAGGTATGTCACTGTGATTGGTTTAATAAAAGCTAAATTGCCAATAGCTAGGCAGGAGATGTAGCAGGGACTTCTAGACAGAATTCTGAGAAGAAGAAAGGCAGAGTCACCAGTGGATGCAGAGGAAACAGACATGCAAGACAGAAGGTAAAAGCCAGGAGTTTTTTGTTTTGTTTTAATTTTGAACATATTTATCTTTTTTTAATTTAAATTAGAAAGAATCTTGTTTTACATATTAATCTCAGTTTTCTCTCCCTCCCATCTTCCCTTGCCCCCTACCTGCTAGGGTCTGGCCTGTATCAGTCCCACACTACAGAGGCCATCTATTTCAGACTGATGTCTTTGGGGTTGCAATTGGAACCAGCCGAACCCATGAGTTGGGGAGTGTAGATCAGGAAACTCCTAGCTACCCAGCGGTGTTAAGGATGAGACAGAGACATCTTGTCACCTCAGGAGGGCTCTCAGTCCATGCTGGAGTCCACAGTTTATTCAAGCATTCTCTTAAATAGCTTTCCAAAAGTGGGGGTGCTGGTAGAAGACATCTATTATCATGTATAGAGCTGATATCAAATATTTTCTTTAATCCTCAAGATAGTCCTAGAAGGCATGTACACAAGCCCTCAGACATTCCACAAGGGCCCCAGCCTTCCAGTACCAGGCACATTCCACAAGCCCCCATGATGGGTGTGTGTCCACCCAGGGACCTAGGTCTATTGTTACACAAACTAGGAACCATTCCCCACCAAGGCCAGGCATCCGGAGGTAATCAGCCAGCATATGAAAGACAATGGGATAACTGAGCTCCTAGAATTAAGCTGATGCCTGTATCTGAAATATCATAATCGATATTTGGGCCCCAACACCTACCTATGCCCCCATCCCCCCATCCACTCCCCAGGGAGGGTGAGGCCTTCCATGAGGGATCATCAAAGTCTGTCACATCATTTTTGGCAGGACAGAGGCCCTCCCCAATGTGTCTAGGCTGAGAGAGTATCCCTCTATAGGGAATGGACTCCCAAAGCCCATTCATGCACTAGGGATAAATACTGGTTCCACTGCCAGAGGTCCCAATAGACTGCCCAGGCCTCTAACTGTCACCCACATTCAGGGGGCTTTGCTGGGTCCTATGCTGGTTCCCCAGCTGTCTGGCTAGGGTCTGTGAACTCCCATTTGCTCAGGGTAGCTGTTTCTGTGGGTTTTTCTCAAAAGCCAGGAGTTTTGTGGCCACACATAGATGAATAGAAATGGGTTAATTTAAGTTATAAGAACTAGTGGGACAAGCCTAAGCTACAGGCTGAGCTTTCATAATTAATGATAGGGCTACATGCCATTTTTTGTGAGCAGGCAGCCCAAAGAAAAATCTGTCTACTTATGGTGTCCCATATAGGGGCTTGGATATCTAAACACAGGGGCTAAGAAATATTCTGGACAATATGCCGGATGTAACTTTCTAGTCCTGCAGTCTCCCAGGGAGGCTTGGTGATGAAGGAACCGGCTTCCCTTTTGGCAGCCATAACAGCTGAACACGTGCTTGCCATAAACCTGCCTTGGTCACTTAGAGGTCAGATGCCTGTCTCGTGACAAGGAACCTTAGTCACTTAGAGGTCAGATGCCTGTCTTGTGACAAGGAGCCAATCAGAGGTTAGCTGGTGGCGCTATGCTTTACGACCCTGGGTGTGCTTTACGGACAAGCGCACAACAATGACGTAGAGAGCATAGCAACCACCCTGGGAGGGCCTATGGGCCATAACAACCAGTTGACCAATCAACACAGGGCAAGCCCTCCAAGCCTGGAGGCACACCAATCGTGAGCCTGTGCGTACCCCTAGACACTCCCCTTACGCTGCCCTATAAAGATCTATGTGCAGCGACTTCAAACCGTCTTTTCTAGCCGTCCGCCATGGCGGGTGGGTGAAAGACCTGAGCTAACATGGGGTTAGCTCGTTAAATTACAATAAAGCCTCATGCAGTTTGCATCAAGCTTTCGCCTCCATTCTGTGTTTGGGGTGGCCGCTGTCCTGGGCTAAGATTCTGGAAGCCTCAGCTTTCTGAGGGTCTTACAGTGATAAAGCTTCAAATAAGGCTTCCTATTCAGGCAAGTTGACACTAAAACCTGCCTAGCATTCATGAAACTGGGTTCTGGGTGGAGCCCCTCAGACATTGGATGTGGTGGCCACACCTGGAATTCCAGCTCTCTGGAGGTGAATGTGAAAATCTCAAGGCCATGCTTTGCTACATAGCAAGTTCCACGAAGAAGGAGAAAGAGGAGAAGAAGAAGAAGCAGGAGTGATGAGCATGGGGACACATTTCCGTTACTGCAGAATTTGGGAGTGTGAGGTTGGAATTCAAGGCCAGTTGGGACTATTTAGGGAGACCTTGTGGGCACAGGAAACAAGGGCTGAGGATGGCTCATGCACAAGGCCTTGAAACCCTAGCACCACAAAACAAAAAGCAAAAGGAGCCTGGATGGTGGTGGTGCATGCCTTTAATCCCAGCACTCAGGAGGCAGAGGCAGGCGGATCTCTGAGTTCAAGGTCAGCCTGGTCTACAGAGAAAGTTCCAGGACAGGCTCCAAAGCTACACAGAGAAACCCTGTCTTGAAAAACAAACAAACAAACAAATAAATAAATAAATAAATAAATAAAAAACAAAACAAAAAGGAAAAAGCAAAGCAAAAGGAAAACAAGAGAAAGAACAAGATTCTGGATTCTCTCAATATTACTTTCTATATAGCTGAGACCTTCCCATGAGCTCAGTAAGCATCCACTCCTTCCTTGTCTACTTTAAAGTAAACTGAGGAGGACTAAGATCTGGAGTTAGGTCTAGTGGGGGGCATGGTTGGACCCTGCATAACTGTCACCAACAGGAAGCCCAGCAGTAAAATGGGAAGGGTACTGACAGTGCAGCACACTCTAGTCTCTGCAACCACCCAGTGATCTGATGGTGAGTCACTGCTCACCCTCAACCTCAGTTCTCTATCAGTAAAATGAAGATTACTAACGGTGACCTTAAAGAGTTGCTGTCAAAATCTGAAATTTCAATATGATATTACGTATGACGTAGGAAATGTGCACTGAGCATTTGTTTAACAAGTGAATTACTGTCAATATTTTACA
The DNA here is from genome assembly GCF_003668045.3 of Cricetulus griseus. NCBI lineage: Eukaryota > Metazoa > Chordata > Mammalia > Rodentia > Cricetidae > Cricetulus > Cricetulus griseus. The sequence goes on from NC_048596.1 coordinate 73,342,448, forward strand.
TCTTAGAAAATGTAAAGGAGGACATTAGGAAGACAGTTCAGTAATACTTTTTTTCTTCTCAGAACTGAGGGTTGCCCATAGGGCCTGGTGCATGCTAGACAAGCATTCTACCACTGAGTCACATCCCCAGCCTCTTTTACTTTTTATTTTGAGGTAAGGTATTATGTGGCACTATTCCAGGGGACACATGAACAAACATCTCATGCCAGATGGGGAACAGATCAAAGTCATGATACCACTGACATTCAGCCTGGTAATGAGTTTATTAGGGTCACTTACAGGAATATGGGCGAGGGGTCTCTTACAGGAGCAGGACAACTCAAAAGCAACTGCATCACCAAAAGTCCACCCCAGCACAGTGATAACTTGAAGCCTGGAGGTCTCTGCAGGACCTGTAAGCAGCTGGACATGATGGAAAGTCTTTCCTCTTCACCATCCCTTACTGATCATGTGACCTTGGACAATGAGAGTGTAGTCCCGGAGGCTGGTGACTTGTTTACTTCTTGAGTCTTTTTTTTGTTGTTGTTGTTGTTTTTGTTTTTCGAGACATGGTTTCTCTGTGTAGCATTGGAGCCTATCCTGGCACTCACTCTGGAGACCACCAGGCTGGCCTTGAACTCACAGAGATCTACCTGCCTCTGCCTCCCGAGTACTGGGATTAAAGGCGTGCGCCACCAATGCCCAGCTACTTCTTGAGTCTTAAGGATCTCCTTCTTTGTATAGAGTGTTTCCATTTAGGACTTCTTCAGTCTTATGGACCCTCCCTTTAGAACTGTCTGAGTCTCTTATATATCTATTGAGATTATGATATCTTACCTCCCTCCAGTCTTCCCAGTTACTCCCTTGCTCATTCTCAAATTCATGGCCACCTTTTATTTAACTGAGTTATGTGTGTGTGTATACATTCATATAATATATACACATAAGGAATGCATATTATATATTTTTAATTATATAATATATAACACAATTATATATAATTATGTGTATATATACAGATATGTATTATTACATATAATATGTAATATATAATTATTGCTATTCTATAATAATTGTATATTACTAAATATTCCTGTACCATCTGTATAATGTTACTTGTGTGTATGTTCTCAGGATTGCTTTGTATTGGATAACCAGTCTGTGCACTCTGCTCTAGAAAAGACTATTTCTCCTCTCATCATTCCTTAGTTGTCTGTAGTTCTTTATCTAGGGTTGGGTCCTCATGTACATTCCCCCTTCTATGTTAGCATGTCTATTGGTGTCATCCTTACAAATTTTCATGTTCAGACAGTCGTATTGATGAGATTTCATGTGTTTAGCTTCTCCGACATTTCCAGGAGACAGAATCTCACAGTAAACTTCCTGTTCCTCTGTCACCCACCCTCTTCTTCAATGATCCCTGAGCCTTAGGTATAGGAGTTGTGTTGCAGATGTAGCAGTGGGAATTGGGCTCCATAACTCTGTGTTTTGATTTGTTGTGGTCTTCTGTAATGGTTTCCATCTGTTGTAAAGAGTATTACACTTATCTGTGTGTATAACAACAAATACTTAAAATGTAGTTAAGGATTATGCTGGCTTAGTAAAGTGACAGTTGTAGGTGCTCCTCCAACATCCATGACATCACTAGCCCTTGGTTGTAGCACAAGTTCTCATAGGTCTTAATAATAAAAGCCCAGAGTCAGCTATAGGGGGAGATGTTGAAAGATCAGAGAGACAAAGGAGCAAGCCACAGCCACAGCCTACCTCGTTAACTTCCAGCCAAAAAGAGACTGAATTCCTGTCTCCTCCCACCTTATTCCTCTCTTTATCCAGCCATATCACTTCCTGTCTGTCTATTCAGATCTCCAGACCTCTATGGCTAACTAGTGGCTAGCTCTGTCCCCTGACCTTCAGGAAGGCTTTATTTGTTAGAGTATAAACAAGATATCACTACACTCAGTAGGTGGCTATGTTGCCAATGACCAGGCATGATTTTTCTCTTGTTGAGTGGACCTAAGTCCGATTAGAGCACTGATGGTCACCACCAATGTGGTGCCACTACTGCACGTTAGGAGTATTAAATCCGGCTCGCTGGTCATTGCTGTGGGTCACAGACATCATAGCTGGGTAGGACTATTGGTGGCTTCCCTCCTTTGGAAGATTTCATGGCACTTTCTGATATCATATATTGAATTCCTTTGAATTAATTTTGTAAGGAGTTTTCTCTGGGAATTTGATAATGAGAAATATGCTCTGTGTTGAGTGGATTTTAGCTTCTATTATTGAAGTATCTTTTCTTTTTCTTTTCTCTTGGGTTTCTCTGTGTAGTCTTGACTGTCCTGGAGCTAGCTCTTGTAGACCAGGCTGGCCTCAAACTCACAGAGATACACCTGCCTCTGCCTCCCAAGTGCTGGGATTCAAGGCATTTGCCAGCAATGCCTGGAGCTTTCTGCTATCTTGAAATGTAGTCCTCAGGTAGGCTTTTAAGTCAGATCCAGCTTGGGTTCTCTGGATCTAGTGTTTAAGGTGCAATCCTGTGTTTCAGCAATAGCGACTTACTATCCACCTCTAGGTGGCAACCAAGGGCAATGAAATTAGCCTATAATGTTTTGGGAGTCTCTGGACAAACTTGTTAAACAACTCAAAGAGGGCTGCTCATGCATTGGGGTTTGTTAGATAGTCTATGACTCTTGTGGGGAGCAAAGGTAGCCCAGATGAGAAAGTTTCATTTAAACTATTTCTGTATATATAGTCATAGACATAGACTTACAAATACTCTATGTATTTTAAGCTAATAGTTAATCTATGATTTCTTATGATTGTTTTCAGATATTCTTACTGTTATTTTACCCTCCTCAACCTCCTTCTGTGTTTATCATCCTCTATCCTACCTGTTAGAACCCCTTCCCATTTTCCCAACATTCTCACTTCTACCCTGCTATTTCCCTCTCTATTGCTCCCCAACCTCAGCAATGGTCTGTCATGGAATATTATTTTAAAATGTGTTACATTTGTTTATGCTGTAGAACATTTGTTTAATGATGCAAAGATGGGTTGCATTCTTTTATGTTGCATTTGTTCAACTCTGTAAATCTGTGTTCCTTTGCCTGCCTAAGACACCTGATTGGTCTAATAAAGAGCTGAATGACCAATAAGCTTGGCAGGAAAGGATAGGTGGGGCTGGCAGGCAGAGAGAATAAATAGGAGAGGAAATCTGGGAGGTGATGAGGGAGCAAGCAAAGGAGGACATCAGGGGCCAGTCACCCAGCTACACAACCAGCAATGTATTAAGAAAGAAAGAAAAGATATACAAAAATAGAGAAAGCTAAAAGCCCAGAGGCAAAAGATAGACTGGATAATTTAGTTAAGAAAAGCTGGCTAGAAATAAGCCAAGCTAAGGCCGGGCATTCATAAGTAATAAGTCTTCATGTGACTTATTTGGGAGCTGGGTGGCAGGTCCCCAAAAGAGTCAAAGAATAAAAATCAAACCAACTACATTTGGCATACCAACATAGGCCTGAATTTCCATGTAGGGCTTGAGAAAGCTGAGAAAAAAGAGAGAAAGAAAAAGTGCATGGTTTCTTTAAGAGGCCCTGCTGTTCAGTCGGCAGTGCTAAGCAGAAGGGCAAGCTAAGTGAAAAAACACTTGTGGCCAAGCAGGCCTGGCTTCCTACAGCTAGGGATATTTGAACGCAGTTCCTGGTCAAATACACCTCTCAGCAGGCTGCAAGCTTTAGGCTTGGCTCTCAGGAATCCAGAAGTGGGCAGAGCCAGCTGATAGGGCATTGTGGAGGACTCAGCTGTAGTTTAGCAGTTTGAAAGTGTGTTCACACTGTCAAAAAAGACTAGAGATACTCAGGAAAAGAGGTCTAGATGGAAAACAAAACAAAACAAAACCCTCTAAACAGGTTCCAGTGTGTTTTACAATGTATGTAGGCTTAAGAAACAAAGAATATAGGTATAGACAACCAGTATAAACTAAAAGGAAATAGTTTAGGTATATATAGGTATAAACTAAAAGGAAATAGTTTAAAAATAATAAAGTCTTTAAAGAGAGAGTAAAAGTAATATAAATGAAAAAAGCCATGTAGGATGGGAAATACACAGGGAGTCTGGATCCTGTATAGTACTGTGTTAACTTTGAATTTTTTGATTGCAGAAAAGCAAAGGACAGCTGCTAAGAGACTTGGAATTAAAAGAGGAACTGTGGAAATAAACCAGCCTAGATATTTTAAGAATTCCTTAATTTTAAAATGGAAGTCAAAAAATGTATTTGTTAAATGAGTCTTAAAAGATACATTTCTTTGGAGAAATGGTTTTGCTTTTGTGTCCTCAGGAAACAAGAAGCTGTGGATTCCTTCCCGGTTAATATGGATCAGATACTTAATATGGATAGATATCAGGTGATATCTATCAACAAAGTTTATAGCTAGTCTTCCCAGGACTTGGCCATTATCTCAGATTTTCTCAGGAACTCCTAAAGATTCGTTTACCCTCAGACAACAGGAAGCAGTCTAGAGAAAATGATGTCCACATTCCCAAGAGCTGGGTTTTGGAGGCTGTTGGTTATTTGGTGGGTTATGGATGTTATCATTTAGGGGAACATAATATGTCAATACAAATTTAAAGTTATTTTTGTTACACTGTATATATGTTCCTACTCTTGTTTATATGTTCCTACTCTTGTTTAAGGTATTGTACGTATGCAATTTCTTTTAAAAATGTAAGGTAAAAATACTAGTTTTTGAAGGCTATTATTATAAACTAGGATAATCAAGAAACATAGGCTAGCAGTTAGTCAACTATAACAATCAGATTTGTAGATATGTTAGGCATGTTTTCAAGATCATACAGAGATACATTTTAGATAGATAAGCAGTCATCAAACACCTCAAAGACCTATAGAAAATGGTATTTAAATGTTTTATTAACTTAGGGTTTTTCACAACAAGGAGACACATCTGCTCCTGGCAGCACCAATTCACTTCAGAGATGGTGGGCATCAAAGAAACTGCTTATGGGGCTGGAGAGATGGCTCAGAGGTTAAGAGCACTGGCTCTTCCAGAGGTCATGAGTTCAATTCCCAGCAACCACATGGTGGCTCACAACCATCCGTTATGAGATCTGGTACCCTCTTCTGATGTGCAGATATACATGGAAGCAGAATGTTGTATACATAATAAATAAATAAAATCTTTAAAAAAAGAAAGAAAGAAAGAAAGAAACTGCTTATGGAGTCTGCTTTCGTTCTGGCAAGGTTAGCCACTGGACAAAGAAACTGCTTTTGCCTTGACTGCTTGACAGTGTGCTGTGCAGACTGGACGGACATGCAGGACCCACAGGAAAGTGACTGCTGAGCTTTGCCAAAACAAGGTGGGACAGTCCTGCAGTGTTTCTGCTTCACTGAAGAGTCTGCCATACATTCTGCAGGACACAGAGGAAAGCAACTGACGAATTTTGCCAGTACAAGGTGGTACAGTCCTTAAAATTTCCTGCCTCACTAAAAAGTCTGCCAGATACCCTAGGCCTGTAGGCTGAAGATGGATGCCCCAACAGCACAGAGGAAACTTGGGTGACTATCCAGGCACCCAGATGTCTCTGTCATTTCTAGAGTTTTGACAGTTGCTTGCAGTGCACTTCCTGTTTACTCAGATAATATATCCTTCTGGGGCCTTTGATGGAGTTGAAGACTAGATAATTATAGTTGCAGTTTTCCTTAGTTATGATAGAAAGTAAATTAGGTGTAAAACTTTGGATTCACTAAGATAAATGGAGTGTTTTCTCTGAATTTGCTAAATACAAATGGACTAAATATAATAAATTAATTCTTACTTGATAACTGTTTTTGTTGTGTATAGTTTTACTATGTTAAAGTTAAAATCTTTCATTTTTATTTTAAAAAAGGGGAAATGTTGTGGAATATTATTTTAAGATGTGTTACATTTGTTTGTGCAGTGGAACACTTGTTTAATGATGCAAAGATGTGTTGCATTTGTCCAGCAGATTTATCCAGTTCATGCTTGGAAGAAGTAGTGTGGATTGAGGAAAGAGTTAGACAAGAGACAGGGATAGAGTCAGGAGGGCACCTAGTGAATACCAGGATGAGCCCCAAGTTTATTACTCAAGGCTCTTATATACCCCAATCAAAAGGCTGGGGGGGGCACTTCCTTACCAAGATACAAAGAACAAACAAGCATAATTAACTTCTCAATACCCAAAACATCAAGAAGCCACTCCCTAAACCAAACATCTGTTGTCAAGGTGAGACATCCATTAGCTACACTTTAGGCAAGATGTCCTGTTGTCAAGGCAAGATACACTATAGCCACACCTAAAACCAAACATACTGTTGTTCAACCTTGAAGGAGCAATAATGGGCTCTAACTCACTGACCTTAAATCAAGATGAAATGGAGCCACTTTTATGGGCCCTGACATGTGTTCTTTCATGTTGCATCTGTTTAACTCTGTAAAGCTGTGTTACTCTGCCTGTCTAAAACACCTGATTGGTCTAATAAAGAGCTGAAGGGCCAATAGCAAGGCAGGAGAAAGGATAGGTGGGGCTGGCAGGAAGAGAGAATAAAAAGGAGAATAAATCTGGAAAGAGAAAATTGAGGAATGAGAAAAGGAGAGAGGACAGCAGGGGACAGCCACCCAGCTGCACAGCCAGTCACAGAGTAAATTGGAAAAAAAAAAGGTATATAGAATAGATAAAGATTAAAGCCCAGTGGCAAAAGATAGACGGGATAATTTAAGAAAAGCTGGCTAGAAATAAGCCAAGGTAAGGCCGGGCATTTATAGGTAATAATAAGCCTCTGTGTGTGATTTATTCGGGAGCTGTGTGGTGGGCTCCCCAAAGAGTAAAGAGTCAAAGAGTAAAAACCAACTACAGGCAATGAATACTTTTTGAGATATTTCTTAGCCATTTCTATTTCTTCTCTGGAGAACTCTATTCAGATGCCATGCCCATAGTTTGAAGGGGGCCACTTGTTTTTTGAGTTGTTTGTATATTCTGGATCATAACACACTGTCAGATGTCCAGCTGGCAAAGATGCTGGTGGCAGAATAGCACCAGAATAACACCAGATCATCCAACTGAAACTTAAAAAGCCAGAAGGGCATACGATTATGTGTTTCACATTCTGAAAGACAACAACTGAAAACCAGAATACTGCTCCCAGCAAAGCCGTCTGTCGTCATTGTGCATCACAAGCATCCTTGGTGCTCAGTGGCAGCAGGCCTCCCAGAGCCGAGACTTCATCTGTCACATAGACCTCAACACAGTCAGCCGGAAGATCTGGTCACTCTGTGCCCAGGGAATTCATATCTGCCTTATCTTTCAGCTTAGTACAGACTTAGTGAGCAGAAACCTGATCTTGATCCAACATATTGGCACTGAGAGATGGTAGAAAGACAGGGCCATTATGGATGCATAGGAAGGGAAAAGAACCCCTTGCCCTGAAGTCTGGCTGAAGCCTCTTCTCAGCTACAAAGCAAGAATTCTAGCTGTGGGGGCTGGAGAGATGGCTCAGAGGTTAGGCGCACTGGCTGCTCTTCCAGAGGTCCTGAGTTCAATTCCCAGCAACCACACAGTGGCTCACAACTATCCATAATGAGATCTGGTGCCCTCTTCTGGCGTGCAGACATACATGGAGGCCGGATGTTGTATTCATAATAAATAAATCTCTTAAAAAAAGAAAAATAATTTCAGCTGTGAATGATGCCGACATGAGGTAATATTCCTTTTGTAGATAGGCATTTTATATTAGAATAGCAATGGACGAGGCTTAAAGCCTTGAGGATTTTGAGTAGGGTCTCATTCTTCTCTTGAATATTTGATGAGAATTTCACAAACATCCCAGAAACTACTGACAGTTAATCCCTCACAGGATTGAAGAACAGATGAGCAGGTGTACACTTTTAGAACATTAGAAGTGAGCCGTTGTGAATGTCCCATGTGCCCCAGCTGATGAAAGGACAGCTCTGTGACCTCTGGTCTGTGTCAGGAGCGGTAATCTTCAACTAGTTTGGATTCTAGGCCAAGCTGGTGAAAATCCCCTAATTAACAGCCCACTCCATTTTCTGCCTTCTTATTAATGGCCTCCCTTCACAGGCTTCCAGCTCCGTAATACACTGACCAGAAGCAAAACACTAAGCACCTATTCACAGGCCACTTCCACCTAGCTGACCTTGAGATGACTGCAGGTCCCCAGCGTCTGTACCCACGCCCAACCGCATCTTGTCCTCACTGGCAGGGAGGTCCCTGCCCACATGGGCCTGTCTGCCTGGGACTTGTTCTCAGACTGGCACTTGTAGACTCTGTGGCCATTTTGGATGAGGGCTAGAAGAAAATGACCCAGAAAGACCCTGTAACCCTGTGCCCTGTAACCCTGGGCACAACCGCTAGAGAGCCTAGTTTGTGAGATCCCACTGCCACCATTTTCATGCAGGCGTCCTCAAGTCCTTGTTGTGTACCTGCTGCTTTCGGTTTTCAAATTTTACCTACATCAGAGTGCGCACGGAGTTGATTTCTGTCCCTTCTCGGCCCTGGTATCCGACCGCGGACACCTGGGTCTGGGCAGGCGTTCCCGGGCTTGCTGGGTTGGCCCGGGACCGAGCCGGGGGTCCCCATGGCGCAGCTCCTTACCCCGGGAAGGCCCTCGGCTCAGCCGGTGTTCAGGAAGCCCGGGGCCGTGAGCTTCGCGGATGTGGCCGTGTACTTCTCCCCCGAGGAGTGGGGCTGTCTGCGGCCCGCGCAGAGAGCCCTGTACCGGGAGGTGATGCGCGAGACCTACGGCCTCCTGGGCGCGCTCGGTGAGGGCCTTTCCTGGCCTCCTGGGCTCGTCCTGCGCGTGACACTGTGTGTCCAGCGGTGCAGCGGGGAGCCCTGGGAACGGGCAGCCGGGACCAAACTGTTTGTCCTCCCCGCATCGTGGCGTTTGCTTTCTTTCTCTCCAGGAGTGGGAGGCGCCAAGCCAGCACTCATCTCCTGGGTAGAGGAAGAGGCCGAACTGTGGGGACCCGGTGCCCAGGATCCAGAGGTGGCCATGTGTCAGACGCAAGCCGATACAGGTGAAGGACTGGGTATTCCGGCTTTGGGGGACTTCTCAGTAGCCGGCCAGTTGTGGTACCTTCTGGTGACTCCACTTGCCAGCCTGGCAGTTTCTTCCCTGAACTGTTTCCTTGGCCAAAGTCATTATGCCTGGCACCTGGATTCACCTAGAAGGGGGCTGTGATTGTGCCCGTGCAGCGCCCTCACTTCATATCTAGCTATGTTGATTGTCACCCAGCGTTTCCACTCCTGCTCTGCTGCCATCACTGTGACTCCCTTCTGGAGGCTTCTTCAGTTCTTCCCATCCACCTGTGGCAAGTGCTCAGCCCTCTGGACTTGGGATTGGGGGCCACACTGATGCCCTTCTTTATGCTGCCTCTGGACATCCACGCACCCTGCATGCTCAGATGCTGTGTCCTCTCCCCTCCAGTGTCCTGTCTGTCACCATGTAGGAGTGTGGGAGCCAAAGAGCAGGATCAGACAGAGTCTGAGTTTTTCCTTGGTCTCCAAACAGATTGCAGACAGGAGGAAAGGAAGAGACCGAAGGAAGAGACTGAGGCAACCCAGAAGACATTTTCTACACAAGGTGGGCGGAAGGAGCCTCACCCCTCCTTTGCTGGACCCCCTTGCAACTTGGAGCTGCTGTCCAAGGACCCTCACCAGGGCCACCCCCCTCTTGTTGTCCATGCCACTGTCCCAAGAGCAGATCAGCGCCATGGCTGCCGTGTGTGTGGGAAGAGTTTTGCCTGGCGGTCCACATTGGTGGAGCACCTGTACACTCATACAGGTGAAAAGCCATTCCGTTGCCCTGACTGCAGCAAGCCCTTCGGCCGGGCTTCCTCCCTAAGCAAGCATCGGGCCATACACCGAGGCGAAAGGCCACATCGCTGTCCTGATTGTGGACGTGCCTTTACGCAGCGCTCTGCCCTCACGGCCCATCTCCGCATCCACACTGGGGAGAAGCCCTACGGCTGTGCTGATTGTGGGCGCTGCTTCAGCCAGAGCTCTGCACTCCATCAGCATCAGCGGGTACACAGTGGCATGACCCCCTTTCCTTGCACAGACTGTGGCAAAGCCTTTGCCCATGCCTCAGATCTTCGGCGCCACGTGCGCACCCATACAGGTGAAAAGCCTTACTCATGTCCTGACTGTGGACGCTGCTTCCGCCAGAGCTCTGAAATGGCAGCCCACAGGCGAACCCACAGTGGCGAGCGACCCTACTCTTGCCCTCAGTGTGGCAGGTGTTTTGGCCAGAAGTCAGCAGTGGCAAAGCATCAGTGGGTCCATCGGCCAGGGTCTAGGGGCCATAGGGTCGGAGAAGCCAGTCAGTTATCCATATCCCTGGTCACAGGCCACGGGGACCCGGATCCACCTGTGGGCTTCCGGCACTATCCAGAGATATTCCAGGAGTGCGGGGGATGGTCTTAAAAGCTCGACCACAGAAGGTGAAATATACACACTGTTTGAAGCCCAGAGGCTTTGAACCTATGGCATCCTCTGGAAGTCACAGAAGTTCTAGCAAGGGCTGGTCCTGGAGACAGAGTACAGTCTTGTGGGTGGTTCCCAGATGTGTTTGCACACACACTGATCCCACTGGTCTAGGTTCTGAGTCTATTTGGGCTAGGGTGGGAAACCCACTAGAACTTGTATGAGGAGCAAGAACAGTTTTCTGGCTCAGAAGTATTGAGAGGCTCGAGGTTGAAGAGAACCTCGTATGATCCATTGCCTCTTTAATGCAGAGGCCAAAGTTGATGGCTCTGTGTGAACTGAGAGCTGCATTTTCAGGGTTATTAGTTACCGGTCAAGATCCAAGTGTGGTGGTGCATGCCTATGAGAGACAGGAAGGTCAGGAATTTGAGACCAATTTGGGCTACCTGAGAGTCCATCTAAGGTGAATGAATAAATAAATAATAAGTGAAATTAATTGAGGTTTAAAAGTCAAAGTAGTTCGGGCCTGGAGAGATGGCTCAGCGGTTAAAAGCACTGACTGTTCTTCCAGAGGTCCTGAGTTCAATTCCCAGCAACCACACGGTGGCTCACAACCACCTTGAATGAGATCTAGTGTCTTCTGTTGACATGCAGGCAGACGGCTGTATACATAATAAATAAATAAATAAATAAAATCTTAAAAAAAAAAAAGTCAAAGTAGTTCACACACAAAAGAAAGTCTGGGTTTCTAGCTTCTTTTGAAAACAAAAACTCCAAAAGATTCAGCCAAGCAAACAAGACAGAACAGCTCTGGGTTCCATGCCCATCACTGCATGTACTGGGTGTGGTGACTTGTGCCTATAATTCCACCACTTGGTAGTTGGAGGCAGGAAGTTCAGCAGTTCAAGGCTGCCCTCAGTACACACACACACACACACACACACACACACACACACACACACTATAGTTCTTTCTTTTTTTCCTTTATTTCTGAGACAGGGTTTCTCTCTGTAACAGCTCTGGCTGTCCTGGAACTCACTCTGTAGAACATGCTGGCCTCGAACTCAGAGTTCTGCCTGCCTCTGCCTCCCAACTGCTGAGATTAAAGGTGTGTACCACCATACCTGGCGATGCTGTACTTCTAATAAATTTGCTTGGCATAAGTCATCAGTTAATGCAAGATCTTCTGGTCCTAGGTGTTGCTTTTGTCTTTTTTATTTCTCATTTGTTTCTCATCCCTGGTCCTACCATTGAGCACCTACCTCACTATTCATGACCCTGTCCTACAGGTTACTCAATTAAATGCCCCCATGGTCTCACCCATAGGCCAATATGACAGAGTCATTTCCCCAACTGAGGTCCCCTCTTTCCAGATACTGTAGCAGATGTGGTTAATAGCCTGGTGGCCTCTGTGTCATCTGTGTTGGCTGAAATCACACCAGATCCACCCCCGCCCCAGCCCCTTACTTTGAGCTTGTCAATCTGTAGAACTCATCTTTATGGAAGATGTCACATGTTCTTTACAAAGGTTCAATTGTGGTCCTGTCTTAAGCTTTATTGTGTGCGTGGGATTGAGTTATTTACCACCAGGAAAGTTTTCACAAAGTTGTGCTGTGCTTGACTATACCTAAAATACACTACTTGGGGTCAAACTCTTGAACTCTGAACAAACACTGGCTACTGAGTTGTGTTGAGCCAAATTACTTTCTTGCCTCCTGAGGCTTGTCTCTGTGGTGGTTTGAATGAAAATGGCCCCAGTAGGCTCATGAGAAGGGGCACTATTAGGAGGTGTGGCTTTGTTGGAGGAACTGTGTCACTCAGGGCAGGCTTTGAGGTTTCAGATGCTTAAGCCAGGCCCACTGGCTCATTCTCTCTGCCTGCTGCCTACAGATTGGGATGCAGAACTCTCATCTCCTTCTCCAGCAGCACCATGTCTGCCTGTGTGCAGCCATGCTTCCCACCATGATGACTGTAAGCCAGCCCCAATTAAATGCTGCCCTCACCACTCAACTGATCAGACCTACAGTGTCGAGTCCCCTACTCCTTCCCTCAGTGTGGCAGGTACTTTAGTCAGAAGTTAAACTGTGAGAAAGCACTGGTGGGCTCATTGCCAGGAGTTAGAGGTTATAGGGGCTGGGAAGATAATGGCTCCTTTTATCCATATCTACTGGCCAATAGGATTCAGACCCACCAGTGGGCTTCCAGCAATATCCAGCTGTTTCAGCAGTGTGGGATCTGGCCTTAAAAATCACAAAGCAAAAAATGACAGTCTATACTTCCTGAAGCTCACATGGCTTGTAGACTCCAACTTCTATGGCAGCCTCCAGGAAGTCACAGAATTTTTAGCAAGAGCTGCATTGGGGACAACAGTCTAGGCAGATAGCAATGTCATTTGCAGATAGCCTGTTTCCTTCTGTTTTCAAAACCCTACTTGGAAGCTAAAGGGAGGCAAGCCAAGGCATTTTTTTAAGTGTTAAGAGAATTGAGGTCAAAAGGACTTTGCTTTTCCTGTTAACATAGAAGTTAGTTCTGATGACCCTTTAATTGGGCTGCATTTTCAAAGGATGTAAATTACTGTTTAAGAGCTGGGTATGACAGTGAATGTCTAAGCCAGCACTTGAGAGATGGGCCTGGGGGATCTGGAATTTGATACCAAGTCCAGACTTTCTGAGACCCTGACTTAAAAATAAGCTAATGGTCAAGATTTAAAAATTGAAGTACTCAACAGGTTTTGGTGGTGCACGCCTTTAATCCCAGCACTCAGGAGGCAGAGGCAGGGGATCTCTGTGAGTTTGAGACCAGCCTTGTCTACATCGTGAGTTCTAGGACAGCCAATGATAAATAGCAAGTCCCTGTCTTGAAAACAAAACAAGAACAAAAACAAAAACCCAAAAAATTGAAGTACTTCAAACACACAAATTTAGGTTTCTTGCTTCTCTTAGAAAAATCCATATATTGCCCCTGCATACGTGTAATCTCAGTACTTGGGAGGCTGAAACTGGAGGATTGCCAGTTGGAGGCCAGTGTGGAAGTCTATGAAGCAAGAATGTGTCTCAAAACTGTCAAGACAGACTGTCAAGATAGCCCAGCAGGCAAAAGGTGCTTGCTGCCTAACAACTGCACAGACACTCAGGGAGAGGACTGACTCTTGAACCTCCACATATGTGCCATGACACCCATGTACCCCAGCCCCAAAAATGTTTTATTTGAAAAATAAACAGCTCATTTGATACAGGGCTTGCCGGGCATTCACAGAGCCCTGGATTGAACCCCAGCACTGCATGCCTGTAATCTGCTCACTGGGGAGGTGGAGGCAGGAGGATCAAAAGTTCAAGATCATCGTCAGCCATGTGAGTTGCAGACTAGTCTGGGATTCGTGAGACCCTGTCTCAAAACAATAAAAACAAAACAAAAACCCCATGAGCTCCAAACAGCCCGCAGCCAGTGTCCTTTGAGAACACTGGAGCCAGTCTGCTGGAACAGCATGTGAGAGATCCAGGGAAAAGAAAGACCAGCCCAAGATGAGCGGTGCAAGTCAATTATGCCATTATCAACAAACGGGGACCAGGCGAGGGATCAGGCACTCATACTGAAGCTGAAGGGACCTTTCGATTTCTGAAGCTCTCAGGGACCCTTTCCTAGGGCTTGGTGAGTCTGTTGTCCGTTCCTTTGTGATTAGAGCTCAGTCTAGCACAGGTGATGGAGCACTCCTGACTCAATGGAGCATTCCCACCTCAATGTACATACGATCTCAGGGAAGCTTCTGTCCTTGGCACTTTTTAATTTTTATTTTGGTGTATGGGTGTATTTATCTGTATATCTGTGCTCCATGTGAATGTAATGTCGTTGCAGGCCAGATGAGGTGCGGACACACACACACACACACACACACACACACACACACAGGAAATCAAACCCAGGACCTCTATAAGAACAGTCAGTGCTTTAAACCTTTCCAGCTCCTCAGTAGATATTTGTTTTATTCACTCAGCTCTATTTCCAACTTCCTTGGGAGGACAAAATGAAGATCCCCTAAAGCTTAGGGGTTTTTGTTTGTGGTTCGAGAGTTTAGGCACACGGCTGGGCAAGTGTTCTACCATCCCCATTCCCTGTAGGAACTTCAAATGCCACAGAGAACTTGGAGAAAATACACTGCTCAGGTAGAGTAATGAAGAGTCCATTCCACTGACCCCACTGAGGCCTCCCTAAACTCTGAGCTTTTTTCGGGGTGACTGGCTCACGTGCCACCTTGTCACAGGACATGGGGTGAGAACAGGCTCGCCAAACAGCTGCAGCCCTTCCTGGTTACTCAGGGCTGAGCCATGGAAGCTCAGCTTGCTGAGCCAGTTCCCATCCAGACTCAAGCCAAAAGTGCTGCTGCCTTCAGCTTGTCGGGTGCACAGCATCACATTCACCATGTTAAGATTTCAGGGTACTTTCAAGTTTGCAAGGCTTGCCCAGGGCCCAGAAACTTGACCCAAATCATCAACTTCCTGCTGTTACTTAACCTTTCATTATTTAATCCATCCTTTCTCGGGTCATGAGACCCCCCCTAGGCCCAACTGCACTCATTCTCAGTCCATTTCTTGGTGAATTCCTCCTTCAAATGTAGGCTCTCATTGTCTGTTACTATGCGTTGAGATCTGCTTCAGAAGGATCTTGCCAGGAGGAGGCTCCCCTCAGAGCATCACTGCCTGGAGAGCAGCAGATATGGTAATCCAATAGACCCCAGCCAAATTTCTTGTAGTGTTTGCATGTCTTTCTAGAAAGAGGACACACAAAGATGTTTGTGGTCCAAAGAAGCTGAACCCTCCTAAGGCATATGTGAACACATATGCATGTGTGGAGGCCAAAGGTTGGCATCCGATATTCTCTTTCTTCCTTTTCCAACTTCTCTTTTGGACAAGCCTCCCACTGACCCGGAGCTAATCCATTTGGCTAGATTGGCTGAACAAAGAGCCACAGGGATTTTCCTGCTGCTACATCCCGAGTCAGTGGGAGAATGGTCTCATGAAATCCCTGGACCCCAGACTCATCAGTAGTTTGCAGAAAATAATCAATTGTTTTTAGATTACTTACCTTTGGGAGGTCGGGGCGGGGAGGGGGGGGTTCGAGGCAGGATCGCTTACTTTTTGTTTTTCTTGTGTCGGAAACTGAATTTTGGACTGCACACAAATTTAGCAAGCATTCTACCACTGGCTTTGTTCTCAGCCCCTCTCGATTACTAACGATATCCAGGACAATGTAGCACTATGTAAATAGTTATTACACTACACTGTCGAGGGAATTCTGGCAAAGCAAAGCTGTGTATGTTTAGCACAGACAGAAACTACCACCACTATCCCAGTGCTGAGGATTCAACCCAGGACTCGGTGAGTGCTAAGCAGTCCCTCTTTATTTCTGACTTACATTTGATCTGATTGGTTGAATCAGTGGGTGCAGAACACACAGATAAGGAACAGTGGTGCTTTCAAAGTAAGGCCTCTGTGCCGTATCACCTTTTTGAAATGTAGCTTGTCTTCTTTGCGGTGGAGACTCCTAGGCCACCAGCCCTATCAAGATGAAGTCAACATTCCTTTCCCAGACACTGGATGTGAGAAACTCATTGAACTGGGCAATGAGCAGAGGTTGCTGCTGATGCACCAGATAAAGACGAGAAGGTTCGTGTAGTCTGAACTGGTGGCGTAATATCAAAGATTCCCCACATAGCAGGGTGTCTTGACCCATGGCTGAGTGTGTCTGCTGTTGAAGAATATTCCTCTTTCTACATCAAGAACTGAAGAAAAGAAATGCAAATCTGCTAGGGAGATGCATTTTGGATACCAACTTGAGTGTTTTCTACTTAGTTATGAAGAAGAAGGAGAGAAGGAGAAGGGGGGGTGTAGCTCAGTTGGTAGAGTGTTTGCCTAGTTCTCCTAGAGCCCATGGCATAAAATTTTGGTATGGTGCCACATACATATAATCCCAGTACTCTGGAGTTGGGGCAAGAGGATCAGAAGTTCATAGAGAATTCAAGGTTGATCAGGGTGAGAGACCATGAGAAATAACAAAAAACAAATAAAATAGACCAATCCTTGACAGACACATCACTACTCTGTCTGGACATCTGAGACCCAAAAGACTTAGCAGAATCTTCGAATTTGTTGCCTCTGCACAACCTTTAATTCCAACATGCAAGAAGCTGAGTTTGAAGGACAGCTTGATCTATATAGTAAGTTCCAGGCCAACCAGGTCTACATAGTGAGAATCCATCTTAAAATTAAAAACAAAACAAAACTGTGAACTTTAATTTTCTCTAGAGAGGATAAGTATCATACCTTCATAACAAACACCAAAACTGGTGTTAGCTTCTTCTACACTACTTCCTACCTTTTATCTTTCTTTTTTCTGAGACAAAGTTTCCCCTTGTAACTTTGGCTGTCCAGAAACTCTCTCTGTAGACTAGGGTAGCTTTGAACTCAGAGATCTGCCTGCCTCCCCCCCTCCCCCCCCCCCCGCCCTGTGCTGGATTTAAAGGCATGGGTCACCACCCCTTCCTCCTATTCTTCTTTCAATGCTGGAATTGAACCTAGGACTTTGGTCACACTAAGGAATCACTCTGTCAGTGAACTACCTTCCTTTTCTGCCCCTTGCCTGTTAAATCAGTCTCTAGGCATGGGCGTTTATCCCTGTTAAAGTCTGAGGGCTCCACTCCTCTCAGTAAAATATTAATTCTGTTGAAACTATAGCCTAGTGGTAGAAGTGGCACAACACTTGCTTAGCGTGCACCGAGCTCTAGACTGCATTCCCAGCATTGGGGGGAAATGTCACTCTCAGTCTGAGGATGTAGGTAAATGTAGAAGGTTCAATCCCTAGCACCACAAACAAGTATACAAATAAACGGACCAAACATAAAGGCAAAAGGCTGGAGAGATAGCTCATCAATTAGTGCACTGACTGCTTTTCCAGAGGAACAAGATTCTATTCCCAGCACCCACAGCTCACAACTGTCTGTTATTCCAGTCCTAGGGCCTCCAAGGACACTAGGCATACATGTGAACAAAAGATGCATACACATGAAATGATTTTTTAAAAAGGTTTTTCGAGTCAGGGTTTCTCTGTGTAGCTTAGTAGATCAGGCTGGCCTCGATCTCACAGAGATCCTCCGGCCTCTGCCACCCAAGTGCTGGGATTAAAGGTGTACACCACCACTGCCTGGAGAAATAATTTTTAATGTCATTTCCTTTTAGTTTTGTCAAGGGTAATGATCCCAAGGTGTGTCAGGTGAGAGGATAGTTTACACAAAGACTCTTCATTTCCTTTGTTCTTCTCAAAGCGCTCTGTGTTGTGGTGTTTTCTTAAGAACCTGAAGTCACACTGGCTTACAATAACCCTTTAGCACCTGACACAGGCCTTTAGAGGGCTTCTCCTTTGGGTGTAGAGAGGTAGTTTCATGCGGAAGTCTCCCACACAGAGAGCCTCTTTCTAGCATGGGCCCCACAGTATTGCCCAAGTTGGTTGGACCAAAAGTTCATGTTGGCTGCCCTAGGCTGTTGCAGAGGGGGTGGTACTTTGGGCAGAGTGCTTGCTGGAATCAAGATATGCACAGGACCCTTCTTCACCACATAGTGGTTGAAGAAGTCCATTAGACCTTCCTCACCCCAGCTTTTTTTTTTTTTTTCCTTTGACTAGCTACTGATGAGTTGTGGCCCTCATAAGAGAAGCCTTTACTGCCTGCACAGACTCACTGTGATGGGTATATGGCAAGTGGAAGTTGGTTCCTGGTTCCTGGTTGAATGTCCTTTGTATAGACAGATTCCAGTCCAGGGACAGACTGCCCTCTCTAGGTACCAGGGAGGCTGGGAGGTAGAAATGTTGTTGCTTAGGTAGCTGAAGATCTGGCCCAAGAGTACAAGTAGTAAACCATAACAGAATATCAGCTAGAGGACTCTGTCCTATGCTTTGTACGACACCATTGCTTGTCTGTGTGAATTTTCTGATGGCTAAGCAAGTTGGAGGTCAAACTGTGTAAAGGTGTGTGTTTCTTACCTATGAGTACTCTGGGAGTAACTGTAGGTGCCCCATGCCCAGCTCTACCTACCATCAGTGCACTTTGTAGTATGTTCTATGTGAATGCTCCCTAGTGATGAATCGCAGAGCAAGGTTTTAGGGCAGAACATGGTGCTATAGGAGACAAGCGTGTGTGGAGCACAAAGACCTTTGTGATTATGTCCATAAGCGTCTTTTAAGATGGCTTTTCTACAGTGTTTGTTTTTCCCCCTTAGGTTGGCCTGGCACTTAGGCTCCTTCTGCCTCATCCTGCTAATTGCTGGAATTTTAGTCCTCTGTCGCCATGTCCCCCTCCCTAGGATCTCTCTACTTGGCATTTGCCAAGTGACTGTTTCCATCTCTTTTCAAGAGAAAGAAAAGTGCCAACTTTCCTTCCAACCAGTTTCTTCCCCTGGTTTGTTTAGTTATGAAAGCACATAATCCATGGCTGCTGCATCATGCAAATAGAATTTGGCTCAGGCTGTCAAGAATGCTACCACCAAAGTTGTTTTAGCAGAAGAGTAGAAAGTGACTAGATTGGATGTTATCGTCTCCCCAGGGTCACATTCTCTAGCATTCTAAGCCACACCTGGGCTGTGTTTTCTGGTTTCCTTCTGTATAAACTGATGATATGACTGCTCCATGGTATGGTTAAGGGGAAAATTGGTTTTTGTTTTTTAATTGTAGTTAAGGGAGAGAAAACAGCTAGAGACTTCTGGAAGAGTCCAGAGCAGAGAGAGAAAGTAGACTGAACATGGCCAGCAGACTAGACAGGGCCAGGTTTATCTTCAAGAGAGGGAGAGTAGCAGAGGTTAGAGAATAGAGAAAACACAGCGAGAGAAGCAGGAACACAGAGAGGTGGACGGGGAAGAGAAAGGAAAGAGTAAGGGAGGGGAGAAGGAGAGCAAGAATAAACAGTGAGGTTTATAAGAGTTCATGGGGGGGGGGCAAGCCAGTGAGCTGGAGGGAGTTTAAAGTAGGGGAGCTGTGAAGGGCTCTGACACCAGCACGCACTTTGAAATATGATACCAGTGCTTTGATATGCTGATAGGCGCCACAGGTGGCTGGCCATAGGTCCCTTCTGTCAGAGGTGAGGGAAATGACTCCTTTTGGTAGAGAAGATCCAGCTTCACAAAGTGCCTGAGGAATACTGGTTTTTATCTAACTGCCAGAAATCCTCCTATAGTACATTTTGAGCTTATTTCTGGGTAATTTTGGACTGCCTTTTTTTGTGGTTTGGGGTACTGGAGTTTCCTTTGAACTTGATACCGTTCTTCCTTTACAAGCCTCCATGCAAGCCAGATGCCTTAAAGGCTGAATTCTTTCTGTTGGGTTCCCTTCTGAAACTCTTTAATGTCACCCTCACCTCTGAACAATCCTGCTTGCTTGTGACAAAATTCTGAAGCCAGGCATTAAATTGAACTCAGGATTTGGGAAGGTGGGAAACTAAACATCGACCTGTGTTATCATCTCTGCCGGCCCCTCAGCACCCGTAAAACCTGAGGGCAGACACAAGTGTGGAGAAGGAAGGGTGTCTAGCCTAAGAGTCCTTGGGGTTCCATTCTTCATAATACAGGACAAATGTCGCGCTGTGTTTTGAAAGCACAGGATCGAGCTCACTGGGAGACGCCTGGCAGGCAACTCCTCTCTTACTCCCGCTGGCATTTCAGACAGGCAAGAGTTGGAAAGGCCTGAGCGCCTTCAGCTCAATTAGGAGCTGGGAAGTGGCGGCAAGAATGAATGCCAGTCCCAGCTGCCAATCCACGGCGGAGAAGGCGGCGCCTCGCAGCGCGGAGGCGGGGTCGTCTCTCTGGCAACCAGCCCGCAGAGGGAGGAGAGGGAGAGGGAGAGTGAGGGGAGGGAGGGGGAGGAGAGGGGAGGGGAGGCGTGGGAGGGGGAGTGGGTGCCGGTGCGGGTGTCACAGCCGTAGTTCGGCTGGCTGGCGGGGTTCTGGGCTTCAGAGCCTGAAGATGCAGTCGAATGGGCGACCGCCCACGTTCCCGGGGCCAGTCCGAGTGAACCCCGAGGCTGAGGAACGGAGCTAGCCGCCTCCCCCGCTGGCACTAGGAAGCGTCGCTCCTTCACGCTGACCTCGGTCTCGCTAGTCGCCTCGCCCTTGGCCACACTTAGTGACCGGCACGTGGGCCGGGAGACCCGCAGACAGGTCCCCGGATAGGCCGAGACTCGCGATGTAGGCACACAAAGTGCTGTCGTCCTTCCCTGCGGCTCTAGGGCGTCGGGTCGCCCCCACCCCGGCGCCCGGGAGATCCAGTCCAGGGTTAATGCCAACGAGTTTCCACCTCCAGCCGCTCCTAGAGAGGCCGCGGCGCAAGCCAGCGGGGGAAACTGGCCAGGGACGGACACTTCCTGTGGGGGAGAGGGGGCGGGAGAGCAGTGGCTCAGCCGGGGCCGGGGGCGAGACGAGGGGGTCTCGGGCTGGAAGTAGTGGCTGGGGACGGCCGGAGGAGTAGACTAGCCGCTCACCTCCGAGGCCACGTCGCGCGCGAAGGCCGGCGAAGGCCGCGGGACAGAGACCTTGGGAGGGGGCGGGGCCGCGGGCAGGGGCGGGGCCGGAGAGGCCCAGGGTCAAGACGTCCGGCCTTCGCGGCCCGAGCCTGGCCGCCCGGTCTCCTGGGCGGCACTGAGTCGGCGGGTGGCGAGGGCTCGGGTCTCCGGGCACTCGAGCTGGGTTGCAGGATCGTCCGCCGTCGCCACCGCCGCTGCACTGGGAGCTGGCAGGGATGGAGCGGGAGGCGTCGTCGTGGGGCCTCGAGCCCGGGGATGTGCACGGTCCTGACGGAATGGGCAGCCCCGAAGGGTCTCTCAAAGGTGAGGGAAGGACCGCGCCTCCGAGGAGTGTACCAGGAAACCGGGCTGTGGCCTGTGGGAGGAAAGCAAGGCTGGAAGTGCAGACCCTTGGGAGTGGGGTTGGGGGTGGAGCCTGGGTGTACCCGGTCTTTGGAGAGGAGGTGGTAAATTTCAGCACCTTGATTTAGGGCCAGCGACCCCGCTTGGAGAGTGGGGGAGAGAAGTGTGTGACAATTAATGGACCGAATGATCTTCCAGACCCCCAATCAATCTGTATTTTTTTTTTTTTTGTAATTCTCTGACCCTGCAGGCAACACCAACATGAACGAAGAAGGGGAAATTTCTCAGCAAGAAGGCAATGGGGACTATGAAGTTGAAGAAATACCTTTTGGGCTTGAACCACAAAGCCCTGGGTTTGAATCCCAGAGTCCCAGGTTTGAGCCTGAAAGCCCAGGGTTTGAATCTCGAAGCCCTGGGTTTGTGCCCCCAAGCCCTGAGTTTGCACCCAGAAGTCCTGAATCAGACCCACAGAGTCCCGAGTTTGTATCCCAGAGTCCTAGGTATGGGCCCCAGAGCCCTGGCTATGACCCCAAGAGTCCAGGCTATGAACCCGGCAGCCCTAGGTTTGAACCCAAAAGCCCTGGATATGGTTCGAAGAGCCCAGAATTTGAATCTCAAAGTCCCGGGTATGAATCCCAGAGTCCTGAGGATGCACCACAGAACTCTGGAGATGAAGCTCAGAATCCTGAGTTCAAAACCCATAGCCCTGAATTTGAAACTCAAAGTTCCAAATTCCAGGAAGGCGCAGAGATGCTTGTGAACCCTGAGGAAAAGAATCCACTGAGTATCCCCTTAGGAGTTCATCCCCTGGACTCCTTTACTCAGGGGTTTGGGGAGCAACCCACAGGAGCACTGCCTCTAGGGGCACCATTTGATATGCCTACAGGGGCCCTGCTGGCCACACCCCAGTTTGAGATGCTCCAGAACCCCCTGAATCTGACAGGGACCCTTCGTGGTCCAGGCCGTAGGGGTGGCCGGGCCAGGGGTGGGCAAGGCCCCCGGCCTAACATCTGCGGCATCTGCGGGAAGAGCTTTGGGCGAGGCTCTACCCTGATCCAGCACCAGCGCATCCATACCGGTGAGAAGCCTTACAAATGTGAGGTGTGCAGCAAGGCGTTTTCCCAGAGCTCTGACCTCATCAAACACCAGCGTACCCATACCGGCGAGCGGCCCTACAAGTGTCCCAGGTGTGGCAAGGCCTTCGCTGATAGCTCTTACCTACTTCGACACCAGCGTACCCACTCTGGCCAGAAGCCCTACAAGTGCCCACATTGTGGGAAGGCCTTTGGCGACAGCTCCTACCTCCTCCGGCACCAGCGCACCCATAGCCACGAGCGGCCCTACAGCTGCCCAGAGTGTGGCAAGTGCTATAGCCAGAACTCGTCTCTGCGCAGCCACCAGAGAGTGCACACTGGGCAGCGGCCTTTCAGCTGCGGCATCTGTGGCAAGAGCTTCTCCCAACGGTCAGCACTCATCCCCCATGCCCGCAGCCATGCCCGTGAAAAGCCCTTCAAGTGCCCGGAATGCGGCAAGCGCTTTGGCCAGAGCTCGGTTCTAGCCATCCATGCCCGCACCCATCTGCCAGGCCGCACTTACAGCTGCCCCGACTGTGGCAAGACCTTCAACCGCTCCTCCACACTCATTCAGCACCAGCGCTCCCACACAGGCGAGAGGCCATACCGCTGCGCCGTGTGTGGCAAGGGCTTCTGTCGCTCCTCCACGCTGCTGCAGCACCATCGCGTGCATAGTGGGGAGCGACCTTATAAGTGTGATGACTGTGGAAAGGCCTTCTCACAGAGCTCCGACCTCATCCGCCACCAGCGGACCCATGCAGCCGGGCGCCGCTGACGAGTCAAGGGTGGGGAGGTGATGGGCAGAAGAGGAGGAGTCAGGGAACTAGAGAAACCCTTTGAGAAGATAATGGAAAAGCTGGAGGAGAATAGAAGGATGGAATATTCTAGAAGATGGGTCAGGGTGCAGGAAGTCACATGCCCTCAAGAAGTATGAGAAGTGGGCTACGAAGAGGGGTTGCAGGGAGGCTAAGCAGGCAACAGGAAGCACCAGAAGAGATCCGTGCTGCTTGTCTGAGTAGCAGCAGGCTCCTTAGCTGGGAGGCCTGTCCTGGCTAAGTACTAGACAGGGAGGGGGGAGGGCAAGGGAGTGTCACTTAGTTAGAGTAGGGTAGCTTAGGTTGGTAGCTGCTGAGACCCTTGTGAAACCAGGAAGAGTGCAAAGCGTAGGTAGCAGGGAAGTGGGGTCCGAGGTAGGGCCTGGGCCTCTCAGAGCAAACCCCATCCTACCTTGTCTTCCTCAGGCTTTGGAGCCGTTTGAGTTCAATAAAACTTTGATGTGGTAAGAGACTTGTCCCTAAGATGTGTATGTGGACTGTTTCCTGAGCAGTGGGAGACACCAGTCAGAACTGCAGCAGCAAGTCTTGCCTTGGAAATGCTTTCATGCTCAGTGGTTCAGGGGGATCTTAGCACCCGGAGTTCAGGGCGTTTTTGGTTTATTTGCCTGTGGACACCAAAGTTCATGCCCCATGTTTCGCATGCTGTATCTCAAAGCGACTGATAGTGGGAGTGTGAGAGAATCCTCAACTCTTCCTAAACAAAGGGTCTGTGCTTAGGTCAGAAAACAGACCCAGGTGCTCATGCCTAGGTACAGCTGTTCCCTATCACCTGGCTTAACCCCCCCTCCCCCCAGTAAGCACTTCAGTAGATTTTTCTCTAGGCTCTTGAGACTGGAGCGGGCAGCTAAACACTTCAGCCCCACCAAAAGAGGGAACACCTTTTTGACCAAGTATGAAGGAGTCACTTCTCAGCCCTTTCCCTCCAGTGCCTGTCCAGCTGGGATTGGTTGGTCACAGCTCGGCTTTCTCTGGACCCTGTATCAACTGAAGGGACCACCTTGCCCCATCTGCTTTCCCACCCAAGTTCCAGACTCAGGGACTGATACAGACTTAATATCAGCAAGATGAGACGGGTCTAGAGTACAGACTTTTGTGACCTTAGCAAGGAAGGGCAGGCCACACCTTGGGGAATCTTTGCTGTTGGGGGCACATTTTGAGACAATGCCCACTGGGGGTGTGGTGGCTAATGGAGCCCCTCTGAACATGTGCTCCTATCTCACAGAAGAGGAAACAGCCATAGAGGCCAGTGGTTCTTTAGTTGCTGTGTGGCTGGCATTCATACTACATTTACCTGGCTCCACCTCTGCCTAGAGCTTGGCCACATGGGCACATTTGAGTCTTTTTGGTCTTTGGATCATGGTGTCATTCCCATCCTTAGGGTCTTCAAACTTATAAAGACAAATAACTTCAAAGGCTGTTTCCATCCAGCTGGTCATGATCTGCAGCTCTGGAAGGGACCATATGGTTCAATTCTGTTTGCCTGCTTTTCAAAATTAAAAGCACTTTTGAAAGTAGACCATTATTGTTCAAGTGAAATCGTACAGTAATTGAAAGACCTTTATGAACTGAATGCAAGCAGCCACTACTGCTGCCCCCTTTATCTTCTTCCTCCCCGCTCCTTTCGCTCCTCCCCTCTCTCCTGAAATGGTATGTCACTCTACAGTCCAGGCTGGCCTGAAACTCAAGATCTTACTGTTGAAGTCTGTTGAGTGTTAAGAGTACAGGTGATGGAGTACTACTCAGCGGGGGAAAAAAAAGCAAAAAAACAATGGAATCTTGAAATTAGAGGGCAAATGGATGGAACTAGAAGAATCCATTCTGAGCAAGGTAACCCAGTCACAAAAAGACAAGCAGGGTATGTACTCACTCATATGGATTTTAGACATAGAGCAAAGGATTACCAGCCTACAATCCACACTGCCAGAGAAGCTAGGAAACAAGGAGGAGTCTAAGAGAGACATACATGGTCCCCCGGAGAAGGGGAAAGGGACAAGATCTCCTGAGCAAATTGGAAGCATGGGGGGAGGGGAGAGGGAGCTAAGAGAATGAGAAGGGAGAAGAGGAGTAAGGAGAACATGAGGGAGCAGGAAGGTTGTGTAGGGGGAAGAATAGAGGAGAGCAAAATAAGAGATACCATCAGAGAGGGAGTCAGTATAGGTTTAAAGAAAAATCAGGCACTAGAGAAAGGTCTGGAGATCTACTAAGATGACACCAACTAACAATCTAAGCAACAGAGGAGAGGCTACCTTAAATGCCCTGACAATGAGATTGATGACTGACTTATATGCCATCTTATAGCCTTCATGCAGCAGCTGGTGGAAGTAGAAGCAGACAAACACTGAACTGAACTGGAATCCAGTTGCAGAGGAGGAGAGATCCAGACCAGGCTGGCGAAACCCACAGAAACAGCTGACCTGAACAAGGGAGAGCTCTTGGTCCCCAGACTGATAGTGGGAAACCAGCATGGGACTGATCCAGACCCCATGAATGTGGGTGTCAGTGAGGAGACCTTGGAAATCTATGGGGCCTCTTGTAGTGGATCAGTACTTATCCCTAGCATAGGAATGGACTTTGGGAGCCCATTCCACATAGAGGGATACTCCCTCAACCTAGACACATGGGGATGGGCGTAGGCCCTATTCCAAAGGATATGACAGACTCAGAAGACCCCCTATGGAAGGCTTCACCTTCCCTGGGGAGCAGAAAGGGAATGGGATAGGTAGGGTGTTATTTGAGAGGGGGTAGTAGGGGAGGAGGGGAGGGAGAGGGAACTGGGATTGACATGTAAAACAATCTTGTTTTCTAATTCAAATAAAAAAAAAGTACATGTGTGCAGCACCACACCCAGTTTATGTAAGGCTGGGGACTGAACCCAGGGCAAGGGAGTGTCACTTAATTAGAGTAGCACCCTGCTTAGATGCTTAGGTTCAGTTACTGAGACCTTCGGCACTATACCAATGGAGCTATAGCCAAAGACTTCATACCTGGTTTATTTTTACTTTATTTTATTTTATTTTGAGACAGGGTCTTTCTATGTAACCCCAGATGTCCTGGTATACTTTATGTAGATCAGGCTGACCTCAAATGCACAGAGATCCACCTATCTCTGCCTCCCAAATGAAAGGCATTTGTCATTATACCTGGCTTTTAAACAGTCAATTCTATCATTTTGTCTTATATTTGAACGTATTTGGGCCCAGGGCCTTGCAATTGTTAGGCAAATATGTTCTAACACTGAGCTACATCTCTAGTTTCACCTATGTAGTTTTTAATTAATTTTTGAGACAGTCTCACTATGTGGTCTTCCTTAACCTGGAACTCTCAATGTAGACCAAGCAGGCCTCAAACTCATAAGAGTTTCTAGCCTGTGTCCTGGTGGAAAATGCATTTTTATCTACTTTTTTTTTTTTTTTGAGGCAGGTCCTTAATCTGTATCCCAGGCTAACCTGGATTCACTATGTAGCCCAGGTTAACTTTGAACTCAAGTCAGTCCCCTTACCTTTGCTTCCCAGTGCCTCCCATGGCTGAGCTGTCTGCCTTACCTGGAGTCAATGTTTGTCTTTTATAGATTTTATTCTTTATGAGAATGAGTGTTTTGTCTGCATGTGCGTATGGGTAATAAGAATGTGCCTGGTACCAGGAGAAGGTGTTAGCTCCTCTGGGACTGGAACTACAGATGGTTGTAAGCCACCATGTGGGTGCTGAGAACTGAATCTGAGTCCTCTATAAGCAACAAATGTCGTCTTTTTTTTTTTCCTCAGCCAGTCATTTCTCCCTGATGAATGCAAGCGTTCTTAACCACTGAGCCATTTCTTCATCACCTAGCTTTTTATTTTTAAGTTCGTTATTTATTCTGTGTGTTTGTGTGTAAGAGTGTGTATATATGTGGGCATGGACATAGCATGGCTTGTGGCTTACTTGTGGAGGTCAGAGGACAACCTGCAGGAGGAGTTATCTCAGGTCGTCAGGCTTGGTAACAGTTGCCTTGAACATGATTATACCCTGAGCCAAACAGTCTCCATCTTCAGCTGAGCCCACTCTCGAAAAAGCATCCCAGCTGGGATTCACTGTTTACACCTCATAGAGGAACAGGGAGGGCCACGGGGCCCTCACCTGGGTATCTAGCACTGCTGTATGGTCTATCGTATATAACTGTGCCACAATTGAACGTGGCCTCAGAGAGAGGCTAGAATATGTAGGCTGGGAAAGTCTGGGAAAAATGGCACTCTGTGTGCAACTATGGGAAAGTCACAATCCCTGCTAGGTTAAGTATACCAGCCTCGTTTTTTTTGCAGGGAGCACCCACATTCCTGTAAGTAACCATCAGCTATGCTGTGTAATTAAGTTCACGAAACTCATTGGTTCCTCAGTATGAACTTTGTGGAATAGTGCCTGAGTTGCTGACTCCTGGATCAGGTTTGTACATTTTTCTTTCTTTTATATTTTTGGTTGTGAGCCTAGCCTTTAATGGCTGAGCCATCTCTCCAGCCCTCTTTCTTTTTTTAAAATAAGTTTTACATATTTTATTTTTAACAGTATTTTGCTTTTGTTTTTATGTGTCTGAGATTTTGCCTGCATGCATGTGGACCACATGTGTGCCTGGTACCTGAGGGGGCCGAAAGAGGACATTGGATCCTTTGGAATTGTTACAGGTGGTTGTAAAGCCACCATGTGTGATCTGGGAACAGAACATGGGTCCTCTGAAAGAGCAGCAAGTGCTCTTAACATCGGAGTCATCTCTCCAGTCCCCTGGAATAGATTTTTTTGAGGGAGGGGGCTGTTGGAGACAGGGTTTCTCTGTGGCTTTGGAGGCTGTCCTGGAACTAGCTCTTGTAGACCAGGCTGGTCTCGAACTCACAGAGATCCTCCTGCCTCTGCCTCCCCAGTGCTGGGATTAAAGGCGTGGGCCACCACTGCCTGCCCCCTGGAATTTTAAACTCAGCTTCCAAACATGCTTGTAAGACCTTGAAAGACAGGAGGCATAGGCAAAGTGTGTGTGTGTGTGTGTGTGTGTGTGTGTGTGTGTGTGTGTAGAGTGGGAGGGGTGCTTGTTTGAAAAGAAATGGCTTTGTGTGCACAGGTCCTTTGTATTATTTGTCTCTCAGCATCTGGGAATGGGGTTGATTCTAGATCCACCCTACAACACCAAAATCACAGGATGCTCAAGTCCCTCATAAAAATGGCATAGTACTTGCAGGTGACTTAGGTGTGCCCTCATTTACACTGTTTGATTGTTTATGGCATTGGGAATAAAACCCAATGCCTCTTGTAAGCTGGACAAGTGTTCTTTTTGCCACTAAGTTACAACTCCACCCCCTTACACTTTAATCTATTTCTAGATTCTTGCAAAAACTAGTGTAATATAAATAATGACAAGAGCAGAGAAACTCAGCATACATTTAGTACAAATGCAAATTTTTGTTGTTTCTGAAGATAAAACCTAGGGCGTCAAGTGTGCTAGACACTCACTCAACCACTAGCCTACATCCCTACAGTCCTGAATGCTTTTAACTTGTGGTTGGTTGAATTGGCAGATATGAAACCTGAGGATAGAGGTCAGACTGTTCCTAAAAACAGATCAAACCAATGAGTGTGGAGACATAGCTGCCCAGACGCCACCTCCTTCTGTGTAGCTCCTTGGGGATCTCCAGAGTCCCCTAGCTAGGGCACATTTCCCAAAGTTCCACAAGGTCATGGAAGAACTCTGAGAACTCTAGCTCCAGCACTAGGTCTAGCACATGCTCCTCTGTGGTACCCTGCCCTACACTGTAAATGATGGCTGTTTGGTGCTGTTGGCAAATACAGGCTAGGAGCATGCTAAGCAATTTGCAGCTGTCATCTTGTTTAATGTCACAGCCCTGTGTAATAAGCCCCCCACTCCCCCAGTCAGGGTTTCACTATGTAGTCCTGGCTGGCCTGGAACTGACTATTTAGACCAGCTGATCTCAAACTCACAGACATCTGTCTACCTTCACATCCTGAGTGCTGGGATTAGAAGAATGAGCCACCATGCCCGGCCCAGTTTACTTCCCCTGGGACTTTCTGTGCAGAACTTGAACTCACTATCCTCCTGCCTCGGTTTTCCACATTGCTGGGATTACAGGTATGCACCACTATGTCACACTGTTCTTTACCGTCTTCATTCTTTTTCTTTTAAATGAAGGGTTTTCTAAGGGCTCACATGACATATGCTGACATACGACGTTATTATTCTGATAGCTCACAAATGATGGGTTGGGTGATTGTCTTGGTCAGGGTTTCTATTGCTGTAATAAAGCACCAGGACCAAAGGCAACTTTGGGGAGGAAAGGGTCTGTTTCATCTCACAGCTTGCAGTTCATCATCCAGGGAAGTCAGGGCAGAGCTGACAGGGCCCGTGGAAGATGCTGCTCACTGGCTTGCTTAGTTTGCTTTCTGGTAGCATCCAAGACCAGGGGTGGCACTACCACAGTGGACTAGGCTCTCCCATACCAATCATCAATCAAGAATATGCACCCTAGGCTTGTCCTCAGGCCAATCTGAGGTTCCCTCTTCCAAAATAACTCTAGCTTGAGTAAAGTTGACAGAAAACAAGCCAGCACATGGTATTGAATTATTTTACTTCCATTTTAACTTCTGACTTAATAAATACAATGCATCTAACACATGTCAAAAAGGCTATTGGGGTTCCTGAATATTTTTGAAGACTTACTAGATATATGTCTTTGTTGGGTGTGCATATGTGAGTGTAGGTGCCCCAAGGCTAGGGCGTTGGATTCCCCTGGAGCTGGATTTATGAGCAATTGTGAACTGCTGGGACCCTCTGCAGGAGCAGTGAGTTCTCTTCACTACTAAGCATCTCTTCAGCTTTTTAAGAGTAAAGAAGTGAGCCGGTATTGGTGGCACACGCCTTTAATCCCAGCACTCGGGAGGCAGAGGCAGGTGGATCTCTGTGAGTTCGAGACCAGCCTGGTCTCCAGAGCGAGTGCCAGGATAGGCTCCAAAGCTACACAGAGAAACCCTGTCCTGAAAAACCAAAAAAAAAAAAAAAAAAAAAAAAAAAAAGAGTATAGAAGTGGAAGGAAAAATGTTCCTGACCACTTCTAAGAATGTACTGTGGTACACACACGCACACACACACACACACACACACACACACACACACACACACACACACACACACACACACACACACACACACACACACACACACACACACACACACACACACACACACACACACACACACACACACACACACACACACACACACACACACACACACACACACACACACACACACACACACACACACACACACACACACACACACACACACACACACACACACACACACACACACACACACACACACACACACACACACACACACACACACACACACACACACACACACACACGAATGTAATTAAAACAAAATGAATTATCTCTTCTTTCTGGAAAAATGATTTCATTTCTTCATTACAATTGTCTTGCTAATGAGCCCTTCCCATGGTTCCTTGGGGTCATAACAAGTGACGGCTGGTGTAGCTGGAGAGGCTGTTAGACTTTGCTATGATGGTTAAGCATCCCCAAGACAGCTGGGCTGAGAGGAGAAACATTGGCAGGGGCAAGGAAGGAGCATGCTGGGCCAGGGAGTCTAAGAGCAAGACCAGACCCCAGTTTATCCCATCTTTCCACAGATGAGGCTATAGGACAGGCAGGCTCAGACAGACTGGATGATGGCCTGTGACTTTCATGCCAGGCTTGGAAATGTTCATGTACCCCCTTTAGTCAGAGGAGCATCAAAGATCACTACCTTGGGGGCTCTCCCACTACTTGCCTTAGGTGCACAGTTTTCTCTTTTCCGGGTGTTGAGATCCATTCTCTGGGGTCCGACTGACCACAGATGAGGATTAGTGACTGGCTCAGTTTGTGGCTTCTAGATCTCTATGGCTTCCATTCTTTTTTGGTTTTTCGAGACAGGGTTTCTCTGTGGCTTTGGAGGCTGTCCTGGAACTAGCTCTTGTAGACCAGGCTGGTCTCGAACTCACAGAGATCCTCCTGCCTCTGCCTCCCGAGTGCTGGGATTAAAGGAGTGCGTCACCACCACCCGGCTATGTGTAGCCCAAGCTGGCCTCAAACTCATGATCCTCCTGCCTCTGCCTCCTTCAGCAAATCCTACCGGCGTGCGCCACCACAACCAGTGGCTTCCATTCTTGTTTTAAATAAAAGATGAAAGTCCACTTGCCTCTCTTGCTGTTGCTTTTCAGTCCATGGACAAAGCCAGGGCCTCACGAGTTCAAGGCAAACTCTACCAATGAGCTGTACTTTCGGTCCCTAGTATTCCTATCTTTTTTAGTTTGGTCAGATACACTAGGGTGGCCTGGAACTCGAGATCTTCCTGCCTCAACCTTCCAGTGCTGTAATTACTGGTGGTACCATAATTCCTAGCATACATTACTCTCATAGTTTTTAGAGGTTTGTTATGTGTATGTGTGTCTGTGTCTGTGTGGCTGGGTATGTATGAGAGTGCAGGAGTCCACAGAACCCAGAGGTATTACATCCTCCTGGAACCAAGTTTTAAGCAGCTGTGAGTTGCCCAACATGGTTGCTGGCAACTGAACTCAGGTCCTCTGCAAGAGCAGATGTGTTCTTAACTGCTGAGCCATCTCTCCAGCCTATTTACTCCCATATCCTAAAGGCTGTCAAGTTGCTGTTAGCCTCTTCTTCTATTTGGTCTCTTTCCCCATGCTTTTGTTTGGAATTAACCCACAATGTTAGCTGCAGGCCAAGGTTAGCAGCCTGAGGGTCAATGATGGCAAAGGGCGGAGGGGTGTTGAGTGTGAAAAGACATCTGTGTAGGCTGATATATTTGAACACTTGGTCCCTATCTGGTGATGTTGTTTGGGAAGTAAATGGGACCTTCGGGAGGTGGAGCCTCATTGGGGGAAGTGGGTCAGGGGTGGGTTTTGAGCTTCTTCTTCTTCTTCTTCTTTTTTTTTTTTTTTGAATTTTAAGTACAGACTTTACTGATCTAAGAGCACAAAACACTGACATTTCAAGATCAAGGTATCTGCTACCATGTGGTACAGGGTTGTGGCCTATATATATCTCATTGTGCCCACAGCACTTGGAATGAAGAGTCAAGGGGTGAGGCAGGTGAGCAAGGGCTGAGGTAAGCTTGTGCAGAAGAGGCAGTGGGGGAAGAGGGCAGTTCCAACAGCAGGGGAGGAGGAAAAGTGCACAGGAGGGAGGGCTAGCTGAGGAGGACAGGACACAGACTCCCCGTTCCTCTGCGGACTTCCCTGCTTCCCAGACCTGGACGGAAAACTGAGAGGGCAGAGTCAGGGGTGCAGACCTGGAGGGGACAGCAGAGCCTGGGAACTCCCTTTCCTCCACTGTCCTCTTCCCAACAAAGAAAGCCTCACTTTACTATGCCAGGTCCCTGTACCTGAGGAAGAAGCCTGCTTGGAGCAAAATCGTTGAAAAGCAAGAGGAATGCAAAGAAGAGCTGCATTCAACCATTCACAATGGCAGAATTTATAGGCAGAAATGTAGCACTTATTTCTGTTCAGTTGTTCTTTGCAGCAGACCTTATACTTTCTAAGTAGTACTTGGCAATAATGACTTAGTGGTAAGGACAGAAATTTCCTCCAGGTTTTGAGCTTTTACACCCTCCTCCACATCCTATTTGCTCTCAGCTTCCAGACTGCCCATGCCGGGGGGGGGGGGGGGACACGACAACATTCGCGCTCCTGTGTCTCCTACCACGATGGCTTACAGCCTTTCTGGAAGCGTAAGGCAAAATAAACCTTTCTCCTGGAAGTTTCTCTTTGTTGGGGTGATTTATTGCTGCAGTAGCTGCAGAAAAGCAAACAAAACAAAACCTAAGACAAGAGAATAGGGGCAGGGCTGATTATTTTGGTTCAACTTGCTAAAAATTTAAATGAGCCAGGCTGGAAGGCTGCACTAGCACAAAAACGATCAGAATTGGACATAATTCCACACTTACCAGATAAAATCGATGTAGGCATGTTGTGTTCCTTACTTTTCTGTTGCTGTGATAAACTATCACATTCAAGGAAACTTATGGAATCAAGTTTATTTGGGCTCATGGTTCCAGAGGGTGGGAGTCTGTGCTGGTGGGAGGTGGCTGGCAAGACAGCAGGAAGCTGAGAGAACACAAAGCTGAGCAGGAACTGGTTTTAAACTCTCACAGCCCTTCCCCAGGGACATACTTTAGGCAAGGCTGCGCTTCTCCACAACCCCTCTAAACAGTGCTTCCAATGCGGGACCAAGTGTTCAGACGCCTGAGCCTATGTGGGGCAGTTCTCACTCAAACCACTGTGCACATGCTTTGTATTGGGACTCCTTGAACTCCTTCTGTGTGAGAGCCGGGGAGCTGAACGGTATGAAGGAGCCTGGAAAGCCAGAGGCATGAAGGATGAAATGCCAGGGCTCATCCATGCTATTTCTCTATCTTCTCTTTTTCACTTACAATGAAACTGCACCAGGCACCTACTAATCCTACCCTGTGATGTCATCAGAGATTCCCAAGGTGAACAGCATAGGTATGTATGCCCTAACCTCAAGGAGCTCACTGCGAGGCAGGAATGAAATCATCAAAGAGAGAACAAATATAACCTGGGGACAAGAACAAGTGCAGGCTGGTGTGAGGCGTACAGTGTGGAATCTTCCCTGAGCCAGGACAGAAGGAGGCAGGAATGTTCCAGGCGGAAGAGGACATGAGGTCCAGTTCAACAACACAGGAGGGAGAGTGACTCTCAGGAAGGCTGGAGTAGCTGCAGCCTGGGAAAGAGAGGCAGGAGAGAGAAGTGGGGAAGAAAGGCAGGTCACCCCAGCAGAGGCTGGGAAGGCCGCCGTGGCCTCATTTTGCAATGTCTCCTAGGCTTATCAGGGATTTTGTCTTTGATTCAAGAAGAAGACATCTTCGGTAGCAATGCAATGGCACAGTGGCATTTGCAGTCTCTCAGCAGGGTCCAGGCTAGACTCCAGGCAGGAGAGAGCATGAGGCAGATCCAGAAGGCGGGGACATCTGAGGGCAGGTGGGAGAGCTGGAGTATGACTGGGTCCAGAGATGACAGTTTCTACAAGTTTGGATCAAAGATTCTCTCTCGGGGACAGCAAGGCAGGCTAGCAGAAGAGAGTGCTTCACCTCTGACCCCCTGGCCTCCCTTAGCAGAGTCTTATCATGCACTCGTAGAGAAGGTGGGGATGTGCTCAATGCTCACAACAGGGGAATTTAGGACTAGGAACAGCCAAGATAAGGGTATATATCAACATATGGCTGACACGGGTCAGCACCAGTGCTCTCAAGTCTAGTCCTGGGCCATCAGTGTATCAGACCTAGGCCTCAGTCCTTGTCACCCTCATGGAGGGGCTCTAAGCAGCCGGGATCTTTGGTCTCTTCTCCAGATACTGCCGGAGGGTCGGTGACTTCACTAGGGTTTCCATTCAAGACACCTCCATCAGCCTCCATCTTCTCCTTCAGGTTCCGTTTGAAGAAGCCAACCTGTCAGAAGCACACACTGAGTGGGCAGACGTCCAGGGACCAGATGCCCCTGCAAGATGTGAAGATGTCCTGTTCTGACAAATAGGGTATGCCACAGTCACATGGCACCTGCATATCTTGCCTCTCAGAAGTATTTTTTTTTAAGGGGCAGTAGCTCCAGATAAAATAATTTGCCACACAAGCCTGACTACTTGAGTTTAGTCC
The DNA here is from genome assembly GCF_003668045.3 of Cricetulus griseus. Lineage (NCBI taxonomy): Eukaryota > Metazoa > Chordata > Mammalia > Rodentia > Cricetidae > Cricetulus > Cricetulus griseus. The sequence goes on from NC_048596.1 coordinate 73,377,430, forward strand.
CCAGAGCAACAGTGGAAGGAAGGAACAGGCTCCTGAGAGTTGTCCTCTGACCTCCACCTGGACACTATGGCATGCTTCCTCCACCACTCCCCAAAAATAACAGGAAAATTTTTATTTTTTCAGATTTATTTTTATTATTTTGTGTGTATGAGTATTCTGTGTGCCTGGTATGTGATGAGGTGGTGACCCTCCATATGGGTGCTGGGAATTGAACCTGGATCTTTTGCAAGAACAAGTGTTCTTAACCATTGAGCCAACTTTCCAACCCACAAATTAAAAAAAATAAAAACAAACATTTAGTCTAGGTGTGGTGGTGCACGCCTTTAATGCCAGCACTCTAGAGTCAGAGGCAGGACGATTTCTATGAGTTCAAGACAGCCTGACCTACATCAGAAGTTCTAGGCAGCCAGGGCTACATGGCGAGACCTTGTCCCCTCCATCCCCCACAAAAAAGAAGAAAATTAAAGAAATAGATATGTTTTTAAATCTTGTGAATACTAAAAGTTTTAAGTTTGGTGATTTATTCTTTAGACTCATTAGAATGCCATGTGTCAGCCAGGCCTGTTAGCCCAACATCACAGTCCCAGCCTTCAGGAGGGAAGACAGCAGGATCTTCAGCTTTAGCCATCTGGGCTACATACTGATATTCTCTTTTAAAAATGTGGGCTAATGCTGTAGTAAGCCTGTCTCAACAAACAAAACAAAACACAAGCAGGGGTTTGGAGAGCATCAGTAAAGAGTGCTGAATGCTTTTGTGGAGAACCTGGGTTCAGTTCCCAGCACCTCTCATAACTCCAGGAGATCTGACTCTCTCTTCCAACCTCCCTCTGTGGGCTCCTGCATATACAAGGTGCACACACACTCATACACACACTCACACACACACTCACACACACACACTCATACACACACTCACACACACACTCACACACACACACTCATACACACACTCACACACACACTCACACACACACACTCACACACTCACACACATGCCCGCACACACACATACATACACACGTCACATCTTTTAAGTAGGTGATATTTTTCTTTCAGTGCTAAGACTGGAACCCAGGGCCTTCTGCATGCCTTGCTTGCCACTGCTCTACCACAGACACGCTTAGATCTCAGTGGATCATTTGACAGTATCTTCTAATAGGAAGAATCAATAGTGTGCTACTTAATTACGTGCTATGCGCGCTCTCCTGAAAGTTTAGAATTGTGTGTGGGCATGTGTGTGTGTGCCAGGGTCTCCACCTCTGAGAACTGTGTGTGTTCATGTGTGTGTGTGCCAGGGTCTCCACCTCTGAGAACTGTGTGTTCATGTGTGTGGGCCAGGGTCTCCATCTCAAGAATTAATTCTAACAATATTTGGATAAATGTGGAAAGTGGTAATGACAGCTGTTTTTGTCACACAGTTTAGATAGATGCAAATGAGAAACCATGGACAGTGTAGATCCTACGTGGTCCTTAATAGGGAAGTTGTTAAATAAAAGATGGAGCACTGACTGGGACAGAAAATAAGCCAAGTTCAGGAGGAGGCAGAGCTGATGGTGGCTGTGGTTGAGAGAGACAACAGGACAAGGCATTAAGTGGGAAACACAAGCCCCAACAGGCTGTGTGGCTCTACCCATTTTTGCCTCTCAACTCCTTACTATTTTTTTTTAATGTGCATTGGTGTTTTGCTTGCATGTATGTGTATGTGAAGGTGTTGGATCCTCTGGAACTTACAGACTGTTGTGAGCTGCCATGTGGGTGCTGGGAATTGAACCCCCGGGTCCTTTGGAAGAGCAGTCAGTACTTTTAACCACTGAGCCATCTCTCCAGCCCCTCTACCTTAACTTTTGAGACAGGGTCTCCATGGACACCTTGTGCCGGCCTTGAACTTGCAGAGAGTCTACCTCTGACCCCCAAATACTGGGACCGCAGGTGCGCACCATTGCATGCAGCGTCTGCTCTGAAACCCTCGAGCTTTTTCATGGAACACCTGTCCTCGGGCCCTCTTTGTCCCTAATTCTTACTTGAGTCCACATTTCAGTTCAAATGCCACCTCTTCTTGGTGGCCCTCCCAGGTCTGAGTTAGGCACCTCCATTACAGGTTGCAGAGTACACAGGCCTTGTTATAGCCTTCATTGTGCTCACGCCTGTCTGTGTCCTGTGTTTCAACTGTGAACTTTATATGAATGGGAACCATGTTTATATTACATGTCTCTGTTTTGTGGGGCCTAGTACAGAACCTGTTACCAGAAGGTCCTCAGTATATGGGTCCCTCCTTCCTCTTTCCTCCCTCAACCTAGTCCTGGCTGGGCCAGTGTTGAGATGAGTGATGGTGAAGTCTCTCTCACTTGTTCTATCTGTAGAAAGATGGGGTGGGCTGAGGCTTTTTCTGTCTCTTATACTCCCTGGCCCACCATGTGCTCCCCTGGCCCCAGCCAGCCCCCCCCCCCACTTTGCCCCAGCTGTCTTGGCGATGCTTAACCATCTGGAAGCTCCTACCTTGTAAAGTGCTAGGAAAATCAACAACAGTAGCACCAGCCCCCCAATGCCGCTGAGCACATACAGGTGCAGCATCTCCTTCTCGTAGACCACATCAACCTTCATGAGGACCTGGGGAGGAGAGCTGGGTGAGGGCAGGAAAGTCCCATCCACCCTAAAGGCCCCTGTGTGCCCAGTCCACCCCCAGTCTAATGTGTGGGTCGCATCACAGCACGCTTTCCCACAGATATGTCAGCCACCCCTCACCAGTCACTTGGCCACATGTATCATAGGCTGCCCTGAGGTCTCCTGTTGGCACCAGGAGGACACACCTCTGCTGGCACTCAAAGCCCAGAAGAACCTGCTTTCTGTGTTTAGATCCATCTTCTAGCCACACTGAATTGCCTGATCCCTGAGGCCTGGGCCTCTGTGCTCACTGCAGGGCTGGTGGCCCTTTGCTAAGGTCCCATTGCTCTGATCTTTAGCAGACACCTGTGTCTGTAACATCTCAGAAAGTGACTCTGCGGTTGGCTTGCTTCCCAGTGAGGTGGGACCTCCTGTTTCACAAGGATTTGAATTAGAGTAGGCTCCGACTGGGGCCAAGCTTCCCTTCTCCCATTGACCCCTCCGTATGAGCTCTGCATGGGTTCCCAAACCTCTCTGCTGTCTGTTTGCAGGCTTGCGAGGTACATACCTGGGCCATGGAGGCTTTGCTGCCATACAAGTGGAAATGCTTGCTGCTGTTGAAGGAGATGGAGAGTGAGCTGCAGAGGCTGAGCGTGGAGGAGGCCTGTGGAGGGAGGAGAATGTCAGCACAGGACTGAGACCCCAGACTTCTGCCCACTTACACAGGGAAGGAGAGGACCCAATTCTTTGCCTCCTCTTATTACTCTACTGTGATGGTCTAACATGTCACTCACTCCTCAGTGAGGAGGGGGATTTCCTAGAATTAACTACCCTTGGCAACCATGGTACATGGCTCTCACCCCAGTACTTAGGAGGCAATGGTTGGAAGATCATAAATTGGAGGCTAGTCTGGCTACATAGTGACTCAAAAGCAAACAAAGCTGGGTGTGGTGGCCCATGCCTGTAATCCCAGCACTTGGGAGGCAGAGGCAAGTGGATATCTGTGAGTTTCAGGACAGCCTGGTCTGCAGACATAGTTTCAGGCCAGTCAGATCTACAGAGTGACTACCAGTGTGATAAAAAAAAAAAATCCTGTCTCAAAAAAACAAAATAAAAGTAAACAACAACCCCCCCCCCACACACACACACAAACACCCTATAAATTTCAAACAAATCCAGGTGATTTGTTGTAGTTTGTTTGCAACTATGCAGACCTGGGTGTTACTTAAGAAGAGACAAATGGAGAGAGCCCTTGTGGGAAGCCCCTCCCCACCACTCCTAAGGCAAATGGACCCTCAACACTCCTCACTGCCAACTACAAGCAGGCCCTACCTTAATTTCCTTTGCGAGTTCCACTGTCCCGGTCACTTGGATGAGGATCTCCCGCCGGAAGACAATTGGGCAGCGGAACAGAATTCCAGGTAGACAAGGCTGTTGTGGTCAAGAGCACCAGTCAGAGAGGTGCACCGTCCCCAGCTTACTGCCCACCTCCAGCCTGAGTCCTCAGCACACACACCCATACCTCATCTTCACTAGATGGCCTCTTCAGGTCCTCAGTGTGGCAAGTGACAGGAGGATCCTAGGGATTGGAGGTGGGGTCTTCAGTAGGTCTGAAGCCTCTTCCTTCCCCACAGAACTCAGACCCCCCACCCAAGATAACCCTTGTCTAACTCAGACGTCACCGAGTTCATGGAACTGTGGTCCATCCATCAATATTCCCTTCAAAAGAGTTGTTTCCCACCATGGAGCAGCTCACTTTGCCCTCTTCTGAGTGGTACTCACCATCTGTACATTCCATGTGTGTGTGATGGTGCTCTCACTGTGAGGCTGTGGCACCCCAACCAAGGCCTCCAGTGTGGGCATGTTGTGGTCATAGGCAGAAGGCTGAATCCTCACCTGGGAAAGGGTAGAGACTGAAAAGTTTGAATGGCAACTACCCCAACTACTACCCACCCTGTGTGACCCGAGGCACTGCCTGGGTGAATTCTAGAGCCTGTTGTCTTCTTCGCAGTACATAATGATGGGCCATACCTGAGCCTGCCCTAGTGCCTTCTTGCAAGTGTGGTTAAGAGGACTGGCTGCTCTTCCAAAGGACCCAGGTTCAGTTCCCAGCACCCACACGGCAATTTGCCTCCATCTAGAACTCCAGTTCCAGAGGACCAAACACCTTCTGGCCTCTGGAGGTACCAGGCGTGCAAGTGACACACAGACATACATGCAGGCAAAACACCCATACACATAAAGAAATAAAATTAAAAAAATAAAAGAAAGTGTGGTTTCGAGGACCCTTCCTTCCCCATGGGAGTTCATACCTGGTAGATATGCTGGACTTGCTGGGTCTTGGGACCTTTAGGGGTGAAACTGGTGTACAGTGTGGAGTTCTCCTGGCTGTAGAAAGAGAATTTTAGAGATGGAAGGTAGAAGAGAAACAGCCCAGACCCCAAGAAGCCTCTGAGCCCCCTGCACTGTGCTAGGAATTTCACAGGCACCTTGTCATGTGGTCCTACTAAGGCCAATAGAGAGATAGGACTGAAGCTTTGGAATTAAGGTCATACCTTGGGAGCCATGTCTTCACTACCACATGCCACCTTCATTAGTGTCTCAACACAGCTCATTGTCTAGATAACCATCTCTTCCTACGTGTCCTTCCCCTGTGCACAGCCCTCTGACTCCCACAGTTTCACCCTGCCTGCGGCTTACCTGTTCATGCCAACTGCCTTCCCACTACTCTCTTGTACACGCTGTCGGTGTTGGAGCCTGCCTCCTTGCCTTTGTCTATGCTCTGCTCGCTGTCTCCTTCCCGGCCCTCAGCTTCCTGCCTCTAGATGGAAGGCCAAGGCAACTTTCTCCATGAACCTTCCCTCTCTCCAACACCTGGACCATCTTTCATGTTAACACTACCTGGCTATGTTTAGAAGTACTGGAGGCTTGAGCTCAGACATCAGCAACGTCCTCGCCACATCCACCCAATTTCAAAAAACCACTGTGCTCTCTATATAATAACCAGAACATCCAACCAGAGACCCTTTGAGGCTGATACCACTGCAGGCTGGCGACACTGACCCCATGTGTGTGAGTCTGCTCTGACCAGATGGTAAGGGGCTGGAGGGCAAAGGCCATTCTAGAAATGTTCCTCCACATTCTTCCAGCACTATAATCCCAAGAGAGAGGGAATCTAGTGCAACTGGACACAGCCAGGTGCTTTGGAATCAGACAAACTTGAGCTTAGTCCTTCCTAGCTGCATGGCCTTGGGCAAACACCAGCCTTCACGGAACCTGTGTCCATCAGTAGGGTGCAGAGGCTCCTCACAGGGGTAAGGGAAGCTGCAGACAGAGCCTGCCACCAGTCAGCTGACAGCATGCTTCTCCACACATGAACACTGTGGACTGACTGGATTCGCACAGAGCTCTGAAAGAGTCTCCTACTTTGGAACCCTGAAGCCTGTTGTGGTGGGGATGAGTTCTGACTGAATCTGAGAAGGAAGAGGGCTGCTGGTGGGGGGACCCTGGGTGACAAGGACACCCATGTGGGAAGACTGGGGTAGAAGGAGGGAGTGGCTGAGCTCAGTGGCACTCACTCCTCAATGAGGATGTTGACTGGGTAGAGGATGGGGATGCGCATGGCGGCTGAGTTGTCCTCCAGGAGGCTTGAGTCCTCATTTTCACTGCATGGGGCAAGGTGGGGGGACACCGTTAGAAGAGCATGGCCAGGCTTCCTGACCATCTAACCCCAGCCCCGGCATGTGGATGGGCCTGCTTACCAGTGCACAGTGCCATTCAGCTCAACAAAATCTCCCCAGGAGCTGTTGAGCAGTGTGTTAAACATCACCTGGAGGCTGACCTGGTGGGGAAACAGAGGTGAGAAGATGGAGGTGTCTCAGAGGTAACCTGGTTCCAGCTGGGTTATCAGCCCTACAGTGACTATAGAGTGTGTGCTTTCTGGCCCTGGGTAGGTCTCATCCCCACTGGATAGATGAAGAAATTGAAGCTCTGGAGGCTGAGTGAGGTGTGCAAGGCCACAAAAGGAATTGACTCAGTCTCAGGTTTGTCTCATCCCAAATCTAGGCTCAGAGAGGCAAAACAGCTCTGGATACTACCCACTTATGTATGACAGGGTAGACTCTTCCTGGCCAACTACCTGCTCCCTCCCCAGAACCAAGATCTCCTCCCTGTTTGCCAGCTCAGGCCCTGGTGGGAGAGCTGGCCAACACTCACCTGCAGGCCTGCCTTGAAGATGGGAGAGCTGACATTGCAGGCCAGTGTCTTGGTCAGGAGACGGGGCTCATAAGCCAGCTCCTGGCAGCTCACAGGAACTCTGCTGTGTGGCTGAGAATGAGGAAGCCTTTTGTGAACAAGGTCCAGGGTTCCCCAGAGGCCACTAACTCTCAGGGCTTGTAGCTCTCAGGACTGTGTTGTGCCATGACACATACTCAGAGAGGCAGGCCCAGAGAAGGAAAAGACGAAGGCATAGCTGAACCTAGCAGTGTATGTCTTCAGCTGCTGTTACTCAAGAGGCTGAGGCAGGTAGATTGCTGAACCCAAAAGTCTGAGTCCAACCTGGGCAACACTGGGATACAATATTAAACAAAACAAACCACGTAAACTGAAATAAGCCAGCTATGCAGGACACATGTGAGTCCATTGCTTTGTGCACTCTAATATTTAAATTCACAGAATAGTAAGTGAGAAGTTGGCAAGAGACCAAGAACAGGGAATGATACCTAGTGTTCAACGGGCGTTAGAGGATGTAAGAGTTCTGGAAAAATGGTTGTGTGACAATGTGACTAGAGACTCAACATTAGTGAGCTACATGCCTAGGAAGGGTTAGAATTCTAAAACTTGGGTTGGAGAGATGGCTCAGCAGTTAAGAGCATTGGCTGCTCTTGCAGAGGTCCTGAGTTCAATTCCCAGCAACCACATGATGGCTCACAATCATCCGTAATGAGATCTGGCGCCCTCTTCTGGCCTTTGGGGATACATGCAGACAGAACACTATTCACAATAAATAAATAAATCTTTAAAAAAAAAAAATCTAAAACTTACATACATTCGCCGCTAAAAGTAAGCCAGCCAGCGGTGAGGTACACCTTTAATCCCAGCACTCAGGATTCAGAGGCAGGTAGATCTCTGTGAGTTCGAGGTTAATCTGATCTACACAGCTAGTTCCAGGACAGCCAGGGCTACATACAAAAAAATCCTGTCTGAGAAAAACAAAAAAGCGAGGAGGAGCTCCCTGCTCCCTGAATCTGGTAGCACCCCACTCTTCCATCCCTTTCCGCTAACTGACCCAGGAACCAGAGCCCTCATCCAGTGGCTGATGGAAGCAGAGACAGACATCCACAGATATACACTGAGCTGAAATTGGGAATTTAGTTGAAGAGAGGGAGGAATGAAGATCGAAGGGGTCTGTACCAGGTTGGAGAAACCCACAGGAACAGTTGGCCTGAACAAGGGAGAGCACATCGACCCCAGATGCTGTCGGGGAGGCCAGTACAAGACTGATCCAGACCCCTGAACATGGATGTCAATAAGGAGGCCTCTGCACTCCAGGGAGCCTCTGGTGGTGGATTAGTATTTTTCCCTGGTGCAAGAAGGGACTTTGAGAGCCCATCCCATGTGAAGGGATACACTCTGGCCCTGGACACATGGGGAAGGGCCCAGGACCAGCACAGGAAGATTTGGTGGACTTTGCAGAGCCCCCATTGAGGGCCCTACCCTGCCTGGGGAGTGGTGGGTGGATGGGGTGGGGGTAGGCTGGGGGTGGGGAGGAGGGATGGGGGTGAGGGGAGGGAGAGGGAGAAGGGACTTACATGTGAAACAAGCTTGTTCCCTAACTAGAACTAATAAATAAATTTAAAAAAAAAAAGAAAAAGAAAAAGAAAAAGAAAAAAGCTGAAAGTCTCAACTTGAGTTTAATCCCTGGGAATGAAATGGTGGAAGGAGAGAAATTACTCCTTTGACCTTTACAGGTGTGTTATAGCATGTGAGTGCTGACACATGTGTGCACCTTCATACAGACATGTGTAAAACAAATAAATAATAATAACTTTAAAAATTAAAATATAGGGGAAAATAACTATAGAGAGAAAAAAATGCCAACTGGTTAAAACAAATACAAAATAGGTACATAATGTAATTGTATATATGTTTGATATATACATAAAATATAAAAAATACACTTAGTGGGGCTGGAAAGATGTTGCAGCAGTTAAGAGCATTGACTGCTCTTCCAAAGGACCTGGATTCAGTTCCCAGCACTCACATGGCAGCTCACACCTGTCTGTAACTCCAGTTCCAGGGCTTCTGACACTCTCACACAGACACGCATATAGGCAAAGTACCAATGAACACTGAGAAAAACAAAAACAAAACAAAACAAACAAACAAAAAAAATCCACACACTTAGGGACTAAAAGGATAATCCCAAAGGATAAGAACAGGAATTGCTCAGCTAGGGGTTTAGCTTAGTATCTGAGCACTTGCCTAACATATTCAAGGCCCTGTATTCAATTGTCAGTGTTGCAAATACATACATACATGCATGTAGTGATTGCTGAGATGTCCATAAAACTCTTTGAACTTCTTTGTCCCTTCCAAGCTTCCATGGTTATCACTTATGATTTTAAAAACATTTGAAGCATTAAAAGTTCTGTCTGTTTGGAGACAGAGTCTCAGTATCCCAGACTAATCTCTGACTTACTATGTAGCCAAAGGAGAGCTTGGCCTTCTCACACCCGCCAGCTCTCCCACCTCTGTCTCAGTGCTGGGATTACAGGTGCCACCTCCCTTCCCAGCTGTATTCAGTGCTGGGAGGAACGCTGGGCTTCATGCTTGCTAGGCTAGCACACTAAAAGTCCTATTCAACACAAGGCACGACACTGCTCAGAAGGACTTCAACCATCTCCCGGGGATGGAATTTTATGTTACCAAGTGTGCTAAAGACATCACCCCAGAGCCTCTTTCATGAACTTCTTTCTCTTCCTTTCCTTCTTACTTTTTATTTTTTTAGTAGGCATTATTATAGCTGAGCATGATGACTTACACCTTTCATCCCAGAACTTGGGAGGCAGAGACAGGTGGATCTCTGTGAGTTCAAGGCCAGCCTGGGTTACATGTGAGAACCTGTCTCAAGAAAACAAAACAAAATATATACATGCTTATTTGTTTTTATATATATGAGTATGTAGTTGAGTGCGTGTGTGCATGTGTGCATGTGGGCGTGCGTGCAACACATGCATACAGGAACCCATCAAAGTCAGAAGAGGCAACAGAACCCTGGGAATTGGAGTCACAGCAGTTGTGAGCCACCACGTGGATGCTGGGAACTAAACCTGGGTCATTTAGAACAGCAGTCAGTGCTCTTAACTGCCAAGCCATCTCTCTAGTTCCTTTTAATTTTATTTCTAAGTATGTATATGTATGAGGGTACACACACGTGTGAGCTTTTTACATGGGGACCAGATTCAGGTCTTCATGTGTACAAAAACAATCCTTTACCTACTGACTGAGCCATCTCATCTCACCAGCCTCATTTTTTTTTGGGGGGGGGGCACTAAAAAGAGACTCCAAGGCCAAAGAGCTTATGCCTCAGCTCAGGCTGGGAATGCGGACATGACCCTCAGAGCCTTACACATTAGCAGCCGTCCCACCCACTCTGGCCATCCGGGCTACCCAAAGCTCATTGCAGGAACAGGAGCCAGTGCAGGAAACTACTTGCAGGTGGTACCCTTGGGCTCACCTTAAGCATCTCCACCTTTCGGAAGGAGAGTCCCGGAGGGAAGCTCAAGTCCAGCTGCACCCAGTAAGCATCCTCTCCTGAATTGCTCAGCGTCCACTCCACAGCAAGGCTGGCGGAGGAAGTCAGACGCAGGACTCGGGATCTGGAGGATTGGGAGGTGACCAGAAAACAAGTCATGGGGGCCAAGACGGCAGGAGACAGCATAAGGTGAGAATTTCAGAGCTGAGGGAGCTGGCCAACTACACACACCAACCAGCTCCTATGCTTAGGCTCAGGGCCCTAACACTATCTAATCCCTATAGGGAGACACTGTAGCCCCGCCTTCTAGGAGCCGCTACAGGTGTGTGGGCGTGGTCAGGGGGAGGTTGAGGATGACGGGGAGGGGGGATTCTTAAGGAGCCGCAGACACATGGGGAGCCCCTTCTCTCTGGCTTGCTGCCTCTGGGCACGCTCTGGCTTGCGTTTGGCTGGTGTTTATCTGAATAAAGATACCTTAACCTTACGGACTACAGATCGTCTGGTTATAAATCCCTGTTCAAGCTCTGCTAACAGCTGCCTTTCTCAGGGAAGGAAGGTGAGACCCAGAGTGGACACAGCCCATTCCTGACGGGTCTTTTGACACTGCCTCAGCATTCTTTGCAGCTACCTCAAGAAGATGGAGCTGAATTGAAGAAGGGGTCAAGGGACAAAGGCTTACAGACCTGGCAGAGGACAACAGGGCCAGGTTTGCCTCACACTTCTTGTCCTCACCACAGTTCTTCTCAAACGGGATCTGAAAGGCCAAGACAGGACCCAGAAGAAGGCTCAGGCCCCAGACCCAGCACAGCTGGACAGGAACCCCGGGCCCATGTGTCTGCCTCTCCTCCCTCTTACCTCCTTAGTCACTGTGTGTATTGAAGGTCTCAGGATGGGCTGCGTGTCCCTGCCCTGTTGAGCATGGAGAAATGAAGACAGTACTCAGGTGAGTGAGCAGTTCTTGTGATGGGACCAGAAGGGCTTGGGGCTCATCTAGAATGACTGTGATCTTCCCACACACACACACGATCTTTCTCTAATGACAGCTCCACAGTAGGAGGATGAGGCTAGGGGTGCCTCTCCCTCCCTTTGTCTGCACTGGGACAAAGCAGACTACAGTTCCACCCTTGGCAGGAGCTCCTGGCTGTTCAGCATCTGGTCTCACCTGCCTTTCTCTGCGGTTTGCCTCTGCCTGCTTTTCAACTCCTAGAAATTCAATACCATTTTCCCCAGCATTTCCTGAACTTCTCCTCCAGACCAGCCCTCCCACCCCCCATTTCTGAGCACTGGGTAATGTGTTCGATTGTAAAACAGACATGGAGGGAGAAATGACAAGGCAATGTCCACCATGGGGAAGGGTTATGATGAGAAAATGATGACGCAGAGCATGGAAAGGGACTCCTAACCCCGACAAGGAAGTGTCCTGATGCAATAGCACCCCCACTAATTGCTGCATTTGGATCTCGAATGCCCACTTCTCCATGTGTCGAGGCTTGGTCCCAGTCTATGCTGCCATTGAAAGGTGGCAGAACCTCTAAGTGCTAACCCTAGTTGATGACTGTTATGTCATTAGAGGTGTGCCCTTGAAGTTGTCACTGGCAGCCCAACTCTTTCCTCCTCTCTCTTCCCAGCTGCAATGCTGTGGGTAGGTGGTTTTACCATGCATCCCCAACCGTGATATGTGCTCATCACAACCCCAGAGCAACAGAGCAACTGATGACCATGGACTGTAACCTCTGAGGTCATGAGCCCAAATGAACCTTTCTTCTTTATTAATTGATTATCTATCCAATATCTGTTGCCAGAACAGATATTGCACTTGAAGGAGGAGGAGGAGGAGGAGGAGGAGGAGGAGGAGGAGGAGGAGCAGAAGAAGAAGAAGAAGAAGAAGAAGAAGAAGAAGAAGAAGAAGAAGAAGAAGAAGAAGAAGAAGCATCCAGGTGAAGGAAATGGAGATGGAAATTTAGAGGCTACAAAGGCCCTGAGGCAAGAGAGGCAGTGGGCTCTCCCAGCAGAGTCCAGGTTCCATTGAGCCTTGTGAGCAATGCCCGGGCACTGACATTATGTTCTAAAGGTGGTGGAAGCCTAGGAAGACTTCAGAGGTTATCACAGCTGGATCTAGAGGACTCCAGCCTCCCGACTTTATGTGGATAGAGTCCTAGTGGACTCTGCTGACTGCTCCCCACCCACCTCAGCATCACACCTGTGGAACCATGAGCCAAATGGGTGTCCAAGGCCTTGAACTCCTTAGTTGTTTTTCTGAAAGAAGCGAGGCCCATCACCCACACCCCTTGACCACATCAGCACACACCACCCGCACATCCCATCCCACCCCTGCTGCCTCTGCCTAATCTACTCATTTTCTACAACCCAGACCTAATGACAATTCCCAGGAAGGCCGTCCTGATGTTGACTGTGACCTACTCAAGTACCCTTCTGATGTACTGGGTTTTCTTTAGAGGCAGCTGGTAGTCCCCAAACAGGGCTTTTCACCTCCTGCCTTAAGGACAGTCTCCACTTTTTACTTTCCTTTTTTTTCTTTCTATTTATTCTCTTGTACAATACATCCTGACTGCAGCCTTCCCTCCCTCCACTCCTCTCAGCCCCCCCCACTCTCCCCCAGAACCACTGGTCCTCCATTTCCCTTCAGAAAAGAGCAGGCCTCCCAGGGATGTCAGTCTCCACTTCCCCTGGCAGGGTTTCTCTGTATAGCAGCCCTGGCTGTCCTAGAACTCTCTCTGTAGACCAGGCTGGCCTGAAACTCAGAGATCCCCCTGCCTCTGCCTCCTGAGTGCTGGGATTAAAAGGCCTGCACCATCACTGCCCAGCAAATCTCTATTTTTCTTAGCCTTTCTTGAAGCTAAATATGATCATATGACTAAATTCTGATCCATGGAATGTCAGTAATAGTGTTATGTAGATTTTTAGGAAGTATTCTTCAAGGGAAGCTCTGTACACTGCTCTGTCCTTGTTGGCCAGGTACACAGATGAGATAACTGTAGCCCAAGCATCTGGGAACACAAGATGCCACCACCACAGAAACCACACTGCCCTAAAAACAAAAGTTTTTTTGGTTTTTGCAAATAGTTTGTTGACTCCTGCCTTGTACAATAGACTTCCCACATAATGGAAAGAGAGAGCTGATCTCTCTCTCTCTCTCTCTCTCTCTCTCTCTCTCTCTCTCTCTCTCTCTCTCTCTCTCTCTCAAGCGTGCATGCACACACACACACACTATATATATATATATATATATTATATGTAATAGAAGAGGTTTTTTTTTTTTTTTGACATCATTCTTAGCTGGGTGTGATGGCTCACACCTATAACCCCAGCAATTAGGAAGTTGAAGCAGCAGGCAGGATTATCAAGTATTCCAGGCCAACCTGGGCTACAGAGTGAGACGGGAAGAGGGAATATCTAAACAAACAAAAGCCAAGCACACAAAAAGCCAGTTTTAATGTAGACCTCTATTATTTGAAGTTGAGTAGGCCTAGCAGGTATCTTGGCCTAGAACAGACCTAGTCGCTTCTTGTATGATTCAGAGGCCCAGGTCCCACACATGCTAAGGCTGAACTCTCTAGTCCCCCTTCCTGACAGAGCTGTGCTCTCTAGGGCTTCAGGGTGCCATCATCCACCATATCTGAAGGGCAAATGGCCACTGTCTTTTGCTTCTCTGTGCATCTCAAGCTCCTGGAAATCCTGCTCTAGACTGTCTTTAATGCATCTCCTCCTCCACATTCCCAGAGTGCCTTGCTTCACACCTGACTATTGCCTGGTGGGGCCCACCACCACAGCATCCTCCCTGCCTCCAGGTTCATGCAGCCCACATCAGTGCTGGAACTAGCTGCCTAAACGTCCATGTGGCAGTAGCAATGTCTCTTCCCCCTGTCCTAAATATCTGGTCCTGCCCTACGGGGCTTTGTTTGCTTCCATGCATATTGGGTATGAACGCCATCTAGGCCTGGTCCCTGGCACTGGGTTAGGGGTGTGAATATGACCACGTGACAACAATGGGAAGGTCTCTCTCTTTTACTTGGTTGGCAGAAGTCTGACCAAGTGCGGTACAAGGCCAATAAGCTACACACAATACAAAGAGAACTTCCTAAGCTTGGCAACAGGCCACATGCCTGTAATCAGGATTTAGGAAATGGAAGCAGGTAAACCAGGAGTTTGAAGACAACCTGGGCATCATAGCAAGATCCAGGCCAGTCTGGGCTGTATGAAGGAGGGAGTGGGGAGAAAAGAGGGAAAGACTCTTGATGCCTTTGTCCAGGTGTCTGGATACAGACACACATGAAGTTAGGCCTGTGCTTTAGTCTGGTTTGATCAACACCCCTTCTTGCTTACACCAAGTTTTAGTTGGGTTTCTGACACTGGGCACTAAAACCACCCATGAGGAGCTGAAGAGACAACTCAGCAGTTAGGAGCACTGACCACTCTTCCAGAGGACCCGGATTCAATTCCCAACACCCTTGTAAATGGTAGCTCAAAACTCTAGTTTCAGGGGATCTGATACCTGCTTCTGACCTTCATGGGCACATATGTAGTGCAAATACATACATGCAGGCAAAACACTCATACATATAAAATAAAATTAATAAATAAGAAAAATTTTAGCCCATGAATGTACAGCATTTCATTTTCTCACATAAAAATTCTTTAATGTTTCTACAATGCTCTTAGCTGCTTCCTAAATCTATCTGGCCTCATCTTCCCCTTTGTGCCCATCACCCCCAGTCTCCAGTGTCCTTTGCCTATGCCACATTATGATCTTTCTGAACACTTACCTCTCCTTCTCTTGGGCACCTCTGGGTCACCTCTATGGGTGGATTTGCCTTACCCCCTCAGATCTCTGGCACACATTACTAGGGCCTGGCCCATGATTTGACAGCAGTGCCATTGAAGAGGGTTGTCACCATGGCCTCTCTGGCAGCAGGCTGTGAGCTCCTCCAGGACAGGGTCCCACTCATGGACCAGAACAGAATGAGTGCCCAGAGGTGGCATAGCCATAGTGGGCCTCCGCCAACTTTGCTCAGGTGCATGTGGAGAAGCCAGCACACTGTGTTTGTTTCTGGTAAGTACTCTGCCCTCACCTCCAAATCCCAGGATGGCCGGGGGTGGGGATGCACCCGTCCTATGCACCCCACAGGTCTCCTCTGGCTCTGGAGGAGCCCTGCTAAGAGGAGACGCTCTACATAGCAGAAAGCAGTTCCAGGAGACAGTGGGGCTAGAACCCACTGAGGCTTTACCAGGAAGCTCCACAATCAGGCTCACAGGTCACCTTCTTCCCCCAGACCCTGCTGCCTCTCAACTGCAGCCAACTGTCAAGTATTTCAAAAGAGGGCATCACACTTCTCGCCCTGCATAGGCAGTGTCTGGTCTTGGGAATTACAATAGATACTTTACCCTCTAGTTTTATAGCACTCCAATTTGAACTGGATACACACGGGAGAGAAGGCTAATTAAGATGCCCTGTCATTGTAACATCAAGGGACAGGCCTGGTCCAAGGCTAGGCCTTCTGAACTTCTCCCTGGAGTGTATGCTGGACAGTGCTGGAGAGCAGTAGCGTGGTTAGGGCTGATGCCCAGCAGGGCCTGGAACAGGTTCACTAAAAACTGGCTTCTCTTCTTCCCCAAGCAGTTTTAAATACAGACTCCTATGAATTCCCTTCTTGCTTAAGTAACACATACTCACTTTACTGTTGCTAAATAGATTTTCCAGCCTTCCCTTTAAAACATCCATGCCTCCATCAGTCTTACCATCTTTCGGTCCCTCAGTGTTCCTTCTTCCTCCAAAAGAGAGAAATTCAGAGAGACATTGATAGGAGAGATAAGGTCTTGAATGCAGACCTGAGGGTGAGAATACAGCAGCTTGATGGATGTAATCAAAACCACGACTGTCCAACTGAGAGCACTCCTCAGCTGTACTTCACCAGTGATAACACCCTAGTTGCTATGTGCTAAGACCTTATCATCTCCCACTGTATACCATAAGTGCACTAAACACATTTGTTATGTATCAGGCGTTTATAATGTGCTTCCCAGTACAAGCTTTCAATCCTCATTGCCAGACATCACTAATCAGTCCCAATTAATTAATTAATTGAGGGAGGGGGTTGGGTGTGGTGGCTCACACCTTTTATCTCAGCACTCAGGAGGCAGAGGCAGGTGGATCTCTGTGAGTTCAAGGCCAGCCTGGTCTACAGAACAAGTTCCAGGACAACCAGGACTACACAGAGAAACCCTGTCTTGAAAAACAAAAGCAAAACAAACAAACAAAGACGTCAATGTCACTTGTCACACTGTATGGTGACAGAGCTAAGCCTGTACCCTCATTGCTTCTCACTGCGGTCAGCCCTTCCCAGAACACCAGCATCAGCTCCCTTACCGGAAAGTGAAAGGAGAAGTCCATGCAGGATTTATCTGGGGTGACAGATGTGTTCCCACTGAGCTCGTGACTCCCTCCTGAGAACAGACCTCGGCTCCTGGACCGATGGCCATCCAGCTGCAGGGTGTAGCTCAGGTTGACATGCAGGTGACCTGGGCACGGAGGAAGGCAAGAATTGAATGATAGGGATCCTCCCAATGTTGGGAGCTCTTCTAGGAGCAGGAGGGTGGTGCTGACCTTGAAACTGAGATGTGAGGGGCTGGATCTGGAAGCACACCTTGAGTGTGACTCCTTCCTTCTGCTCCTGGCTGGCTGAGAAGGAGCACTCCACCTCCTGCACTGGGATTTCGTCTGGGGAGAAGGACATCTCAGTGACAACATCCACCACTGGCCTCGAGCTGCAGAGCAGAAAACCAAAAGTCTCTCCCTGGAGCACACCCCACTGGGACTGTGACGCACATTTGGGAGCACCGTCCAGCAGAGGACAGAGGACTCTCTTGCCGTGTCACTGTCAGAAGTCCCTAGTTCACTAGCCTTGTGATCCACTTTTCCATAAAGAAAGGATCTTTGAAAAAAGAGAAACCTGGCAGTGAGATGATGGCTTAGTAGGGGTAAAGGTGCTAACCGTCTAGACTAATGACCAGAGTTTGGTCCCCAGGACCCACATGGTAGAAACAGAACAGACTCCTACAAACTGTACTTTCACCTCCACATTTGTGCCATGACACACACATGTGTGAATGTGAGCACACATTCCCACATGTACACACACATATAATACACAAATAAATAAACAAACATAATTTCTTTTTTTTTTGAGTCAAGGATTCACTATATATCCTTGACTGGCCTGGAAACCGCTCTGTGGACCAGGCCCAACAAAGATCCGCCTGCCTCTGCCTCCTGAGTGCTGGGATTAAAGGTATGCGCCACCAACGCCCGGCATGAACATAACTTTTAAAGGCATAATATGCGATATCTACCCCCTGTGCCATGTCACTAACAAAGCAGGAAATGTCACCACCACCTCAAAAATGGAGAAATTTCGGTTCCAAGAACCCAAGGCAGCAGATTTTAACATCATACAATGGTTTTAGGACCAGAGAGACTTGGGTTCAAATCTCTTCTCTGTGTTTGAGTAGCGACTGCTGAGCCTGGGGTAAGACATGGAAACCATAAAGGAGGGCTGGCCTCCGAGGGTTGCAGTACAGTGTCCCCAGGCTCCAGGAAGGAAGCCCATCTTACCTCAGCACAATCACCCGGCCCTCAGCTCCTACAACTACATCTGCCAGCCTGTCCCCTCCAAGGTCCTTCACCCCATGGATGGAGCGTCCAAACCACTGGATTCCTGGGGACACCTGGGTTCCTTGTATTCTCTGGGAAGGAGCAAGAGAGAAATGGATGCTAAGCTGGGAGAGGCCAGGTGCAGGAAATGAAGTCAAGGCTCAGACTGGGCCATGAGCTTGGAGGCTTCAAGGCGCATGCGTGGGCGGGCAGGGTACCTTACCTGGCTTGGATGGGGGCTGAGTCCTCCAGGCTGCCCATTGAAGATATATACAGCCCCCTGCTCCTCCAGAGGAGCTCCCACGGCCACATCTGTCAGCCCATCCCCATTGATATCTGTCAGGGCAGTGATGGCAGCTCCAAACCGCCCAAGTGGGTAGCCAGGGTCACCCTGCAGCTCTGACACCATGTTGAACACCTTCAAGGAAGAAGAAGGATTGTACCCTAACCCCTTAACCTCAGCAAACTTTCCCAGAATGTGGCTTTGTGGTCCATACATTGAAGAGCACAAAAGAAAGTTGTGGCCAAGTCCCCCAAAGCATTACAATGCCACTGTCAGGCTGACAGCCCAGTTTGCTTCTGTTTACATGAACTTGTGGCTCTGGGAAATGAGGGAGCATCCCTAGTCTTGTGCTCACATCTGTAACAGAAGGCTCGGAGGTGCTTAGGTGGCAGTCAAACAATGAAACGAGGCCATGTGTATAATATGCTTAGAACCGGCCCTTGTACAATAGACCCCAAAGACTATCATATCAGCTGCTGTTAGTTGTTTAAAGGGTTTGGTTGTCATAGCGAAGGAGTAGCCCCTCAGGATAACCCAGACCAGACAACAGCTTCCTGCCTCACCCCTGGACTGCCTCAGTGGGAGTCCTGGTTCTCACCTGTCTTCCTTGGTAAATGAACACTCGGCCTCCTCTCTGCTCCCCATAGAACAGGGGTGCTCCAATCAGCAACAGCTCTGTCTCACCGTCGTGGTCCAAGTCAATGCTACATAGCTCCCCACCAAAATAAGATCCAATCTGTGGGAGCAGGAAGGCATCCAAGAAGAGTCAGCAGGGCCAGCATGCACCCCCTCAGCTGCACCATGTCCACCTTCCTCTATCTTAAATGCAGGATCAGGTCTAGGTTGTACGCTTGAGCTTATGTGAAGTAAGAGGAGTTGAGCCCCGGGAGGGTCCGTGTCTTAAGGTGGAGAGTGGAGAAACAACGATTTACCTCAGAAGCTGTCTCTAAGCTGCAAACATGATTCATCCCACACAGTACAGTGTTTGCCGGGCATAGGACTCATCACTCACGCTGCACGGGCAGATGCCCTTCCCGTCACTCTCACCTGCGTCCCTTCTATTTTCTGGATCTGACTCCAGTTTCCTCCGGCTTTGGGTGCTTGGAAGAGCAGTACTTGTCCCACATGCTGGTATCGTGGGGCTCCCACTGCCAGGAGTAACGAGGATCTGTGGGAGGGCATCCAGGCCACAGTGTAACCTAGTGAGACAGAGGCGAGAGGCTTGGAGTTACAAGCACAAAGTCTGCTGGGAGGAGGAGAGCCCAGGACATTGGGCTCATAACCAAGATACATGGAAATAGCCAGAAGACCTTTTCCCTAAGAGAGGCGGCCATATGCACTGCATAGCCTTACCACCCGTGAACTTCTCAGTTGTGGACAACCTGACCCAGTGAATAGCCAGCCATATGCTGATGGACACAGAATACCTGCTGTTCACCATCTGTTTTATTTCATGCATATGAGTATTTTACCTGTAGATACATAGGTGTCCCATGTGTATACTTAGCAACCATGGAGACCAGAAGAGGGTGTCCGATCTCTTGAAACTGGTATTACGGATGGTTGTGGGCCACCAAGAGGGTGTTGGGAATCAAACCCCAATCCTCTGTAAGAGTAGCCAGTGCTCTAAGTCACTGAAGCCGTTTCTCCCACCCTTTCCACAAGGTTTAACCAAGGAGGGAAAACCCAACCTGATGTAGGCAGTACCATCTCATGCCGAGGCCCAGGACTGAAGGAAAAATAATAATCTATTTTTCAGAGATGAATTGTGACCAACCACCTCAAACTCCTGCCGCCATGCTTTTCCCACCAGTGTACAGTGTCCCTTCCTAAACCGTGAGCCAAAAATAATCCCTTCCTTCTGTATGTTGCCTTGTCATGGATTTTTGTCATAGCAACAAGATAAGTAACTCACAAACTATTCTCAGAAGAAGGCAAAGAGCTGGGCATGGTGGTGCACACCTTTAATTCCAGCACTTGAGAGGCAGAGGCAGGTGGATCTCTGAGTTCGAGGCCAGCCTGGTCTACAAAGCAAGTTCTAGGACAGCCAGAGCCTCACAGAGAAACCCTGGCAAAGTTGACGTGCTGGAGCACACTTGTATTCAACACTCTAGGAGGAATCTGCAAGTTCCACATCAGCCCCGTCCACGCACAACAACAAAAAAAAAAAAAAAAAAAAAAAGGAAGGGAAGGACACGTGAGAAGCAGCCATTCTTAAGCGTGTTACTTCAAAACCCTTTTTAGGCTGGAGAGCTGGCTCAGCAGTTAAGAACACTGGCTGCTTTTTTTCAGAGGACCCAGGTTTGAGACCCAGTACCTATGGTGGTTCACAGCACAAGGGTATATGATGCCCTCTTCTGGCCTTCAAGAGCACTGCATGCATGCGGTACACAGACATACATGTAGACAAAACCATACACATACGATAAAAATACAGATGCCTCAAAATGTCTCAAAACAAAAAATAAATTTTCACCAAGATGGCACCAAAAGTGAAAAAAGAAACCCCCACCCCTCTCAAAGCTGAAACCACAAGCAATGCTGAATGACATCCACAGGCATCCCAAGGTGATCACATGCCACCCACTTTCTGGTGTCCCAAACTGCTGTGGCTCTGGAGGCAGAAGAGCACCCCAGGAGAAGAACTGTCACCCAGTTCCCCTGAGCACTGTGAAGAAGACCGCAGGCACCTGTGCACTGTGGGCAAGGTCAGATCAAGCAGGCTGTGAAGCCCTCTAAACCACAGCTGGGGCCAAAATCAAACCTTGATCAGGCTTGGCAGGAAAAAGAAGGCACATGCCCCCCAGCTGCTGCTCTGGGTGTTGCCACAATAAGTAAACATAAGTAATTATGGAGCTGGGCACTTTAACCCCAGCACTTGGGAGGCAAAGGCAGGTGGATCTTTGATCTTGAGGCCAGCCTGGTCTACACAATGAGTTCCAGTGGGAAACTTTGTCACCGTCTCCCTCCCCTCAAAACAAACAAACAAACAAACAAAAAGCAGAAGTAAATACAGTTCAAGAGTCTATCCAACAGGTTGCAGAGATGGCTCAGTAGTTAGGCACACTGATTGCTCTTCCAGATGGACCCAGGTTCAATTCTCAGCATCTACATGGCACTCACAACTATCTAACTCCAGGGGACCCCACACCCATGGCAAAACAGCAATGCACATAAACTAAAAATAATTAATTTTTAAAAAGAAGTCTGTCTGATTCTTTTTAGAATAACTGAAAACAAGAAAAGCACAGAAGAGGGCAAGGAGGCTGAATCTCATTCCTGATCAGTGAATCATGAAGCACAAGCCTGAAGGACACCCTGGGAATCAGAGGCAGGGCTTAACTCCCAGGCCTAGGACTTCTTTGCTGTATAACCTGGCGAAAATCACTCCAAGCCTCTTAATCTGTTTATAATCTTTAAAAAACAAACAAACAAATAACAACAACAGCAAAGGAACAGCATGGAAGTGGTTCTGAGAACCAGATAAGACCACAGATAAGACCAGAGACGTAAGAGCTTTAGCATCCCACTAGTGAGAGCTGACATCAGAAGAGCAGCAAGAGAGAGAGAAGGCTCACTGTACAGAGTCTGCTTGAGAGCATCAAGGTGAGGCCTGCAGGGGCAGCCTGGGGAGAACTCCTCAGGTGAACTAGCAGCCTGGAGCTGTGCAGGGTGAGACCTCAGCAGGGCTTCAGAGTGTGAGAGAGAGCACACAGTGCACATGCACCCTGGGAGGTCAGAAGGTATCAGAGTCCCTGGAGCTGGAGTTACAGGTGGTGTGAGCCTCCCAGTGCAGATGCTGGGGACTGAACTATAGTCCTCAGCATGAGCAACAAGCACTGTTAATCTTCTAATTCACTCCCTAATTTCCCCCAAACCCCACATTCTTTTTCAGACAGAATCTCTCTGTTTGGGCCACGATGGCTTCTGAACTCACAGTCTTCTTGCTTCGGCCTCCCAAAGTGCTGAAATCACAGGCCTGTGACATCATCATGCCTAGCTGAAAAGAACTCTTGAAATTAAATAAAACTGGGCTGGTGAGTTGGCTTAGCAGTTAAAGGCAATTGCCATCAAAGCTCACAATCTGAGTTCCATCGCTGGGACACACATGGTAGAAAGAAGAACCAGTTCTTGCAAGTTGTCCTCTGACCTCCACACGTGCCCTGTGGCACTCACATACCATCTATCCTAGAATCTGTAACAGTTTGTCTCACAAAAATATTCACGCCTGTAATCTAGCACTTGGGAAGCTAAAATAACAGGCTTGAACTAGATCAGACCCTGCCTCAAACCTTCCTCTCCCTCAAAAAGGAAATAAAGACAGAAAGAAGAAAGGAAGGAATGAAGGAGAGAGAGAGAGAGAGAGAGAAAGTTAGTTTCCACTGTTATTTTGAAAGCTAGTCTGAGCTACTCTCTGGCCTTCCCAACCAGCAGAAAAGCAAGGTGCTCACCCAGATAGCCGGCTCTCATATCTGAGGTTAGTGGTTCATTCCCAACAAATGTGGCATCCTGCAAGTCTTCATTCAGGTCCAGAAAGCCCCCGGCCCAGTCCTTCGCTCCAACTGCTCCCACAACTGCATGGCCCTGCTCAGGGAAGGAAGGAAAAGGCTGAGTGTCATTCTGAGTCAACTGAACCGACAGCACCCTTATCTCATCATCTCATCGCTGTGCACCTTGCTAAGGTCTGCGCTGATCCCACTGGAGGAGAGTTCCATGTCAAAGGACGTCAGGTCTCGTAAGTTTGTGCCTGAGGGACAGAGTAGACCAAAGCAACAATGAGAAGGACACATCTGTAGGAACAGCGAACAAGAGGCACAACACTGCTGGGCGGTGGTGGCGCACGCCTTTAATCCCAACACTCGGGAGGCAGAGGCAGGTGGATCTCTGTGAGTTCGAGGCCAGCCTGGTCTCCAGGGCGAGTGCCAGGATAGGCTCCAAAGCTACACAGAGAAACCCTGTCTCGAAAAACCAAAAAAAAAAAAGATGGGTACAGACCCTCCTGCCCCAGTTCCCTGAGTGCTGAGATGACAGACACATACTACCATGCCTGGCCAAATCCCTTTATTTTTGGAACTTTTTTGTTCTCCAACCTCCACCCCCAGGTTTTACCTTTGCAGTCTTAGACTATGTTGGTCATTTTTGGTCGCAGTGTCACTGCTGACATCATCCAAATCCTCTTATTCTAGGTCAGGAATGAGTGCCTGTGGGCTCCTCCCCCAGTTCCTGCCAGGTTGCCCATCTTATGTCACGTGGGGCCCACAATCCATGAGGGTGGGTGAGCTGTCTCTCCAGCCCCTCCTCCCCACCAGCTGCCAGGGTCTGGCACTCACCCTCAATTGTGTAAATCCTCCTCTGCAGGTCATCAAATAGGCCCTTGAGCTTCTCAAATGTGTCTAGAATCTTGACAAATTCCTTTGTGGGTTTGGAGGCAAAGATGTGAAGACTCTCCTGCGCGTTTTTGGACGTAAAATGCTTTCCAACCTGTGAGGAAGGAGATGGCGAGCTGGGGCACCCCGAAATCAGTCAGACGAACTTGGCACAGTGAGGAGGGAGCCTGGAGCTCAGGTGAAGAGAGGGGACCACATGGGCCTGGGAACCATACCCCGATGATGTAGCGGGTAATGTCTTGGGCTGCATCGATGTTTCCATTGTCACTAGCATCGCCGTCTGTGATGATGACTAGCACTTTGTTAGCATCTGGCCTGGCACCAGACTCTTCTTTGAACACGTTTGTCCTGTGTCCAAGGAAGGGGAATGTTCGATTCCTCTCAAAGCAGAGCCCAAGTGCCACCACCCCCACCTGCCTCCACCTCCACTGCTCACTGAATCATTGGCCAGCCAACCAAGCAAAAGCCTTTCTCTAATCTACCAAGCAGGTTTTCTAAGCCTTCAAGTGTTCTCCTGGCACATACCCCAACCTTTAGACCCCTTCTCCCTCTGGATTGGCGGGCTTCACTCTGTTCTGGGTAACCTAGAGGTACATCCCAGAGTTCATGTGCAACCATGGGGGAGTTTGAGGAGGGGTGACTCTGGGTTTTGCCTGCCCTCCATTCTGATCACATGACAACCACAGTTTAGACAGCTATAGGTGTTTGTATATATGAAATTCCAGAAGGGAAAAGGACTCTGTAGCCAGAGAAATTTGGAGTCACTTTTTCTAAGCAAGCAATCCATCAGTCACTTCTTCCTTCCCCACCACGTCTGGCTCTGCTGCAGCAGAAAAAATCGTCTTCTTTCTTTTTTTTAATTTATCTGTATTTGGGACAGGGTCTCACTACTATGTAGCCCTGGCTGGTCTAGAACTCATTATGTAGACTAGACTGGCCTCAAACTCCCAGAAATCCACCTGCCTCCACTCCAGAGTGCCGGAATGTGCCACAACACTCAACCTAAGAACAATCTCTTTAAGAATATAAATCGGATTTTGGTACCATCATATGTATATGTATGCCTTTGATCCCAGGACTTGGGAGGTCAAGGCAGGAGGACTGTGAGTTAGGAACCAGCCTGGGCTACAAGCAGGAGACTCTATCTCCAAAAACAAAGACAAATGAACATACATCAGACCATTGCTTCTCTGCTCAAAACTTCTGATGACTTATTCTGGGGACCAGATCTCACTACACATTGACTCCTCACTCGTCTGAACCGCCACCACCACACCTCTGACTACACCTGCTGCCATGTCCCGTCTTCTTTATTCTCTCCAGTCACAGAGACAGCCTGGTTCCCTTTTCTTCCTTCAAACTTTTCAGGTTTAGTTTAATTATGTGTATTCACATGTGTCTGTGTGTGGGCATGCACACCTGAGTGCAGGTGCCTACAGAGGCCAGAAGAGGGCGCTAGAGTCACAAGCTGCCCAGTGTGGGTGCTGGGAACTAAATTTGGGTCCTCTCCAAAACATGTTCTGAACCACTGAGCTGTCTCTCCAACACTCTTTTTGAGACAGGGTTGCACTATGTAAGATCTAGCTAACTAAAGTCCCTATGTAATCCAGGCTGGCCTGGAACTCCCTATGTAGTTCAGACTGTTTTGGAGCTTGCAGCAATCCTCCCTCTGCCTCCTGAGTGCTGACATTCGAGGCATGTGCCACCACATTTGGTTTGTATTGAATATTCCAAATTTGCTGAAGTTGGCTCTTGAGTGTCCTCCCCAAGGCTTGGTCTCCTGAGTGGCACTATTGGCAGCTGGAGGAACTTTTAGGAAGTGGAACTCAGTGAGGTCTTGAGGGCATTGAAGGGGATAGCAGGACTCCTTCCTCTTTCCCTCCTTGATGTCTGAGCCATTAGCTTAGCAGTTTCTTTCTGCCGCGCTCTCCTGCCATGATGTGCTGCCATGGCTCAAAGAAATAAACCTGGTCATTGACCACAGACTGAAGCTTCCAAAACTGAGCCAAGGGTGGGAACTTAGTGGTAGCATGATTGTCTACACTATGAGGCCCTGGGTTCCAATCCCTAAAGCACACATAGAAGCTGCCAAAACTGTGGATGCAAGAAGCCTTTCTCTTTATCTGTTTGTGACAGTGATGGAACTCTGGCTTCCTGTGGGCCCGTGTGGCTCAGGCTCACATCCAGGAAGTCTTATCAACAGGACCCCTCTCTAGCTGGGTGTAGTGGTACATGCCTGTAATCCCAGCACTTGAGAGAGTGAGGCAGGAAGATCAGGAGTTTAAAGCCAGCCTTGTCTGCACAGTGAGTTTGAGGCCAGCATGGGGCTATCTGAAAGAAAGTCCGTCTCAAATAGCTGTTCTCTGCCAAGGTTCCCTCTCTGACCTTCCTATGCAGCTTCGCTTTACGTTTCTGTATAGTGCATACATCTGCTGCATTATAAAACTTGCTTATTTTTCTTGTTTATTACGTTTCTTGATCCTACTGAAATGTTAAGCTCCCAGAGGGCAGAAGATTCATTCACTAGTGATATGGATGCCTAGTGCCTAGAGCTTGACAAACAGCCCTCTGCTTGCAACAGACAGCCTGTCCTCAGCCTACTAGTTAAGAACAACTTTTTTTTTTTTAATCCTGAAAGGATATAAAGTCAAACAGTGACGAATATGTGGCAGATGCCATCTACAGACAAAACACTACAGGATTTATTCTCTGGTCTTGTGCAGAAAAAGCTGGCAAAGTTCTGACTCAGTCACAGGGTGCTGCCCAGGACAGTCAGAAGTCAAAGTATTTATGGCACACATTTCCATAACCACCTTTTTTCCCTCTCATACTCGGCACCTTTTAGAATGTCTTGTCCACCCTGTAGGGACCTCTTCCCCTAACAAAACCTCTTCCAAAGATGGACAAGGTGGACATGCCTGTCATCCCAGCAAATGGCAGGCTGAGGCAGGAGGATTACCATGAGTTTGAGGCAAACCTGGGCTGCATAGTAAATACCAAGCCAGTGAAGACTACATAGCAAGACTCTGTCTCAAACAAATAAACAAGTAAACACCCCTTCCCATAGTGAGGAGACTCCAGCGTCTGTGTTCGTGTCATTTGACCACACTTAAGTAGATTTAGGCCACAGCTGAGTGAACCTTGAACACCCAAATCAGGCTCACTAAGGACATTTTCTCTCCTGGACACTGGAATTGAGGTTTGCACATCTGAATTGAGGGCCTGAGACTGCTAACTTCCAAGCCAATGTGGCCTGGCCTTGTCCCCACTGCAGCCTCTATGGAGGAAAAGAAATGGCCACGCAGATCAACTCAGCCCCAGGAGAGACAGATCACCCGGAGCGTCTTTAAAGGCACAGTGCCTGCTGTTCGGTCTACATTCAACTTACACTCATACGGCACAGAAGAGAAAATGAGGGGGAAAGTGAAATGGTAGGGACCTTTCCTTCTCTTCACAGTCTGAGCTTATGTCCAGGAGGGTCATGGGAGGAAATGGGGATGCAAATTCTCTGGTCCCCAAACTAGTCTGAGCTCCCACCCCTGCTGGCCACACTAATGTTTCAAGGTAAGGTTTTGCTTCTGCTTTAGTCTTTAAAAACATTTATTTATGTGCATATCTGTGTGGATGATGTGTGGATGCTTCATGTCTGAGGATGTGGACACGCCACTGCACACATGTGGTCAGGTGACAACCTTGGTGTGGGTCCTCAGCTCCCATCTTTTTTGAGGTAGACCTTTCTCATTTGCTGCTGCCCCATGTCGTCAGGCTAGCTGGCCCTGCAGCCTCTGGGAGGTTCTGTCTCTTGCCATCTCGCCACTGCAGTGCTGGCATTACGGGGACGTACAATTACCTCAGATCTACACATGGAGTCTCGGCATCTGAACTCATGTCACCAAATGCATAGCTACCACTTTTTCCCAGCCCATTTTACTCTTTGTTTGCTTGGTTGGTTTGGTTTTTTGAGACAAGGACTCTCTATGGAGCCCTGGTTGTCCTGGAACTCCCTGTATAGACCAGGCTGATTTCAAACTCACAGAGATCCTCCTGCCTCTGTCTCCTGGGTGCTGGGATTAAAGGCATGTAACACCATACCTGGCTGCTGTTTAGTTTTTGGAGATGGAGGTCTCACTATGTTCTCTGAACTCATACTGAACTCCTGGGATCAAGTGATCTTTGCTTGGGTCCCCTGAGCAGCTAGGATTACAAGGAGGCACCCTTATGCTTGGCCCAAGGTAGGCTTGTGGGAGTTGTTCTAAAGATTTTCATGTGTGTATACACACATGCTTGAGCACTTGTACGGAGGCCATAAAAGACCTAGTGTGCCTTCCTCTATCATTCTCTGTATATTTTTTGGCAGCAGGATCTCTTCTTGAACCCAGGGTTCATGTGTTCTTAGCTAGACTGGAAACCAGCAAGCCCCAGCTGATCCTTCTGTCTCTGTCTCCATCTAAACTAGGGTTACAAGAACGCTTGTTATGTGGGTATTGGGATACACACTCTAGTCCTTATTATTGCAAGACAAATCCTTTAACAGCTGGGTCATGTTTCCAGTCCCCGATTTAAAAAAAATGTATTTATTTGTTTATTTGGACACAGTCTTACTATGTAGCCTAGGCTAGCCTCAAACTCATAAAACCTGGAATCCTCCTGCAGAAGCCTCCCGGGGCTGCAATTAAGGCATGGGTTAACCACATGCTTCTCTTCACTTGAATTGATAGAATAAACCGTCACACTCTGCACCTGCCCATTGGCTTCCTGCACTACACTGCTGGAAGTTCTGGGTCACATAGAACTGATGAGGAGACATGGACACGTCTTCCTCCGAAGGGAACTTACACTACATAGTTGATGGCACCAAAGGTATTGGTCAGTAAGCACATGTGTTTTACATTACGTAGCAGGGCATCAGGGTCCTTCTGTTTAACATAATCCAAGAAAGTGAATTCTGTTTTGTACGATGTAGAAAACTGAACAGCAGCAAACTGGGAAAGAAAGGAAGAAACGGTATGGAGTCACTGGAACTCAGGGTTGCCATTGCTGGACAAACATTGCCACTCAGCTCACTGCCTGTTATGCAGACCCTGAGAAACCCAAGTCCACATCCCTGCCCCAAATCATTCTGAAAAATTAAGATACATATAAACAGATGTAAAAACAAAATTAATGAAACCTCTGCTTTCTTACCTAGCCATGAGCACTGGGCTCCTGGTCTCTGGGCCCACCTAACTCACCAGGACGGACAGCGCCAGTAACCATGTCTGTGAAGCCCCTAAACTAGACAGTTAGCTCTGCCAGACACAGCTGGGTCAGTCAGAATCTCTTTAGAACCAGGACTTGCAGGAGGACTCAGTTGAGAGGAAGTTTAAAGTGCTCTTTTAGAACTTAATCATGCAAATTTAGGAGTTTGCTACAGGCCAGGAAATCTAAAGAGAGACTGAAGCCTGTCTACAGAGTAAGTGGAGAGGAAACATAGAGACGTGCACAAAAAACTGCCACAGAGAACTGGGCATCTTTTGACCACTGGTTCTTTATGTTGCCGGTGGTATAGGCACAACCGTGCCTGTGCATTCTGGACACACACCTCACAATACATTTCCCACTAATGGCGTAAGCCAGTTCAGACAGGCATCTTGGAATATTACTTTATTTTGTTTTTTGAGTCAGGGTTTCTCTGTGTAGCTTTGTAGACCAGACTGGCCTGGAACTCACAGACATCTACCTGCCTCTGCCTCCCAAATGCTGGGATTAAAGGCCTGTGCCACCACCGCTGGCAGGTGGGCATCTTGGCATCCTGTTGTGTGGGTGTACCTGGTAGGAAGTGTTGCTCAGCTTCCTCATCACATCCTTCATGAAGTCCAAGATTTTTTCAAAGTCATTTTTCTCCAAGCTCATGGAGCCATCGAACAGAAATACTAGGTCGACATTGCCCTTCATACATTCTGCAAAGACCACATGAAAACAGGCCTGACTGACAAAGTTTTGGTCTACGGGCTGGCTCCTGTGGAAGCCAGCTCCTCCTCAGAGGTATTTTACCAACAGGGTCTCCAGTTCCTTACCCTGGTAAGCAGGGTACCCTTGTAACATAGGCCCCTCCAGACTCTGGGGGAAGAGGTAACACTGGCCACTGAGGTAGGTGTTCTGATCACAGGTCCGAGACAGTCCAGGATCACAGGCCTGAAGGCAGCAAAGGGAAAAAGTTAAGGCCTCCTCATGTTATGTGTCTTTCAGGCACTATCACCAGAGAATAAGAACCTTCAGAATCCTGTTTCCTCCTTCATTTCCAAAAAAAATTTTTTTTTTTTTGCAAGACAGGGTTTCATCCTGGCTGTCCTGGAATTCACTCTGTAGACCAGGCTGGTCTCGAACTCATAGAGATCTGCCTGCCTCTGCCTCCTGAGTACTGGGATTAAAGGTGGGTGCCACAATGCCCAGCTCAAATGTTTTTTTTTCTCTTATTATTATTATTATTATTATTATTATTATTATTATTATTATTATTAATTCAAGTTAGGGAACAGGCTTGTTTCACATGTAACCCAAATGGTTTTTAAAGCAAAGCATTTCTGCCTCTAAGGGTCTCCACATCCCCAGTGCTAGTGTTCTATAACAATGGATGCTCACCACCTTTGGGGTGGCTCTAACCTCCTTAGTTTAGCACATGTTCTGTGCACAGCTGGGCATTGCCCCACATTTCCAGGGCTACCCCTCCCAACCACACACCCTTCATTTACCACATCAAAACCTCACTTTTCCAGAATAGACAGTACTGCTCTTTGCATTCGTAACTACTATCTTTTCTGTCAGACTGCAATTTACAGACTGGGCTTTGTCCTTTGCACCTCTTTGTATCTTACAGCCTCACCCCATGAAATCTAGCACAGAGCCTGACCTGTAATAGTCATTAAGTAAACAAGTTACAATTAAACACTGAATCACATGGGGCATGGAGGCACGTGCCTGTAATCCCAGCACTGGGGAGGCTGAAGCAAGAGATGATCAGCCTGGGCTACATAACGAGACCCTGTATCAATGAAAACAACAACAACCCACTAACTGCACACATTTGCAACTATTAGAACATTAAAAATAAATGTAAGTAGCCTGCACCTAGATGTGCTGTGTAGCTGTGTTGGAGGCAGGAGGACTAGTAGTTCAAGGTCAACTTCAGCTGTGCAGTGTGTTTGAGGCCAACCCATACTGTGTAAGAAAAGGAAGGCACTGGTTCCTAGTCAGTTCACAGAAAGCATCGGGGTTATCGTAATCTCTGATGCTGCTGGCACTTTATCAGCTCTTTTATCTATTTCTTTTTTTCTGAGGCAGGGTCTGGTTATGTAGCTGTCTCAGCTGCCCCTGTGCTGGGATTACAGGTCTATATCCCCATATTTGGCCTCTCTTTCCTAGTGCTCTGCTCTCTGGGTCCTTATTGCATCACACAAAATTCTTACCAAAAGGCTTCCGTCAGTGGCGTCTGTCACTAAGGTCATTCCCAAGTATTTGGAGGTATAGTTAGAACCTGCATGCACCAGAAAGACAGTATGGAGGCACTCGGGCCATCAGGTGTGTTGGGGTCAGCCTCAGTTTCCCTGGGATCCCATTTCCTGTCCCTTCCCTCCTTACTCACCATGCAGGCTGAGTTGTTGGCAGGAGCCACTGCTTGGATGACACTGATAGAGACTTCCTGTGCTGTTCCCCTCACCTGGAGCTCCCACAACAACCCTGATGGAAAATCTCACTTGTGAGATGAAGCTGCCTGGGCCTTTGCCTACCTAGTCCCTCTTTTCTTATTTCCTACCCACTCCTCCCTCCTCCCTCCCTCCCTCCCTCCCTCCCTTCCTTCCTTCTTTTTTTTTTTTGAGACAGAGTTCCACTATATAGGTAGCCCTGGCTAGCCTAGAACTTGCTACGTAGACCTGGTTAGTCTTGAACTCACAGAGATCGAACTTTCCTCTCTCCCAAGTGCTGAGATTAAAGTCATTCACCACCACACAAGGCTCTTTTGTTTTTGTTGTTTTGTTTTGTTTTTTTCAAAACTGGGTTTCTTTTTGTAGCTTTGGCTGTCCTAGAACTAGCTCTGTAGCCCAGGGTGGCATTGAACTCAGAGAGATCAGACTGTCTCTGACACCTGGGTGTCAGGAGTAAAGGTGTGCGCCATGAAAGCCCGGCTACGTATCTTAACAAGTGCTTCAGAGAGATGCAAGACTGGCTGCTCCATGGGTAAATATGCTCAGCAGCCTGACAACCTTAGTCTGATCTGATCTCGATGACCCAAAAGGCAGAAGGAGAGAACTGACTGGTTCCAGCAGGTTGTCCTGACTTCCACATGTACACTATAGGCTTCATGTACACACACACCACCAACAATAATTGGAAACTAAAACCTTGCTGCCAAGGCAATGCAGCTCTTACCCTTCAGGGAAGCTCCTCTGTGCCCCTTCTCTCCCAATAGCCCAATAACAACATTCTAGAACCTTAAGCTTCTTTCCATTTGCAGTCTAGAAGAGTGGTTTGTCAGATGGACACCATAGGACCTCGTTCACTGAGTCATCAACTCTAAAGCTATTTTGATGACACAGGCCTGTCATCTCTGTTACTCAGAGACAGAGGCAGGAGGATAATGAGTCCCAAGCTAGCCATGGAAATTTACTAAGACCCTGTCTCAAAATAAAATTTAAAAAGAAACCAGGTCCAGTGGCACCTGCCTGTGATCCCAGAATCCCAGAGGTAGAGGTCAGGGGATCAGAAGTTCAAGACTATGCTCAGTGTGAAAGCAGCCTGACATACAGACTATCTCCAAACAAAGCAACAAGGAAATGAAGTCTGAGCGTGCAGCTCAATGGAGAGCTTGGCAAGCACACAGACCTAGTGTTCAAACAACAGCAGCACCACCAACAATGCCATCAGAGACCAAACTTGCCTACTATGTGCTCAACTAGGTTATGAATTAGGAAGGGGAGGGGAAAGGGTCCCTAGACACTCATGTGGCATACACCCATCACCCTCACGTTGTGGTATTGTAGAGCTTTGTCCCTGTTCTAGAAGAGCCACCTAGCAGACACGTGCAGAAATCAGGCCAGTCCCTGATATGTGATACCCTACCCCCAGCTTTGTGACCCTGGGTGGATGTGGAGCCCTGCATACTCTCCTGGTGATGGAGGGGAGTTGAAAGGGTAGCAGCTCACCCATCTCCGACTTGCAAGACCCGGTACCCAAAGTGTCTTCCAGCATGTGCCAAGAAACTCTGAGCATGCCTCGTGTCCAGGTTGTAGCTCCAGGCCTCAGCTGAGGGAGGCAAACTCAATCAGGGCTTCCTGTCTGGACCCCACATCCCACGTGCTGCCCCAAGGCCTCTTCCTCCAAACCCAGAGGCTGCCTACACCCAAGCAGAGATGGACTGGTGCCAGGACTTTCCCTCCAGAGCCTAGACTAGAGAGCAGGAGATGACACAGTCTGTCTCCCACGGCACAGACAACTCCTCCGGAGCCCTGAAGCCTCAACTTCCCCTTGGACTTATTGGCAAAGAAGGGTAAGAAGCTGGAGGCCCATGAGAAAGAAGCCAGGGAAAGGGGCCCTCAGGCAGAGAATGACCAAGTTTCCAGGCAGAGGCCAAAAGAGGGTGCCCCAAGGTGCCATTACTACTCCACATGCTGCTCTTTTCTGGGGTCCTCACAGCCCAGCACCTGAGAACCCCTAAGATCAATTTCACTGAATCTCCATATCTTGTGCCCAGTAGGGAGCTGAACTCAAGCTCTGGAACCCACCAGGCCAGGGTATCTCCTGTACCTTTAGAATTTAACACCCTCCCCTTCCCAGCTAGAGTGCCATCCTCAGACTCTAAACTGTCCTTTGCTGGCCCAAATTTCCTTACAGTCACATTTAGAACCCTGTGTCCTGGGATGTCAGGGATGAGGTACCCTTATTTTTTCAGGCGAAGGGAGGTGATACCTCCGAGCAAGGAGAGCTAATCCAGTGGTGATGTAGTAATCCAACCCTGAATTCTCCTCCCCAACCACGGTCCCGCCAACCATCTACCTAAAACCTGGAAGACCCACTCCGCCTCCCCTGCTTCCTTCCTCGCCCTTTTCTCTCCTTGCTATCGTGCTTTGACTTCGTGTGGGTTCCCACTTCTCTCTCTGAGGTTCCTGGGCCCCACATCTCCTGTGCCACCTGCCGCTTAGAGTGGCCCTTGTTTCCTTCAGCTCTACAAAGCCTTCTGGTTTCTCCTGTCACAGCCGATGTCCCTGTCCCCATCCCTCCTGGATTTCCTACCAAGCAGCTGGAGTCCCAATAGCAACAGTCTGGGCCCGGTGTTGTGAGAACTCATCGGCGCCAGGGAGGGACCGGTGAGTCCAGCCTCAGTCTCTGAGAGCTCTTGAGATTTTCTGGCAACCTAGACAGGGTGGAAGAGGGAAATGGCGATGCCTCTTGCATGGGGCCCCTTGCAGTGTAACTTTCTCAGGGCCACCAGGCTGGTGACACTGGGTGGGTGTGGGAGGGAGGGGGTTGTGAAACCTCTCTATTCAGAGAGGAAGTGCAAGCAGGTTAGATACGCTTCCTGCGCCTTCTTGCGCTTTCGCATCTTCCCAGAGCAGACAGCGAGGCGGTTAAATGACAGCCACTTCAGCTAAGCAGCCTCAGCCCCCGGAAGACTCCTCACAGCAAGATAGAGGGGGAGGGGTATGAGAGAGAGGGTTCGGATGGGGGTAAGGGAGGGGAGAAGTGTTGTAACTGTATTATAATCTAAAACAAAACAAAAAAACAACATCCCCTCCCCCAGGGTGATAGAGGGTTGCTCAGGAAATAACCCTAAAGCCTAGTGCTGAACCACAGAGGAAGAATGTGGGTGGCAAAAAGATGGGGAGAGATGTAGCCTGGAGCAAGCTACAGAATGGCGTGTTTCAGAGCTAATTTTGTTTCTTAAAAAAAAAAAAAAAAAAAAAAAAAAAAAAAAAAAGATGAAATAAAATCCTTGGAATGGGAGAAAACATTTGTAAAGAGACAGACGGTGATGTACTCAAGACTGTATGTGAAGAACTCAGACACAAAGAACAGCTCAACAACAACAACAAAAGACACCTTTGGAGGGTGTCTTTTTAAAAATTTCTTTCCTTTTAAAAAAATCAATTGTTGTCATACGCCTTGATCCCAGAACTCAGGAGGCAGAAGCAAGTGGATCTCTGTGAGTTTGAGGCCAGCCTGGTCTACTGAGCAAGTTACAGCACAGCCAAATCTGCACAAAGAAACCCTGTCTCAACCCTCCAAAAAAAAAAAAAAAAAAAAAAAAAGAAAGAAGAGAAAACAAAAGAAATTCAATTACTGAGCCCACGAGATGGCTCAGTGTATAAAGGTGCCAGCCGGACAACCCGAGTTCCACCCCCAGGACCCACGTAAGGTCAAAGTTGTCCTCTGACCTCCGTGTATGCTCTGTTCATGCTACACACATAATAATTTTAAAATCAAAGTTTTATGAATGAATGTACTTTTGAAAGTTAAAAATAAGTAATTCTTTTTGTGTGTGCAGTGCAGGGCTCAAACTGATGGCTGCTGCCTGTGGCTGAGTTACACCCCTCAGTTCCTATTATGTTTATGGTGCTGTGGATTGATTCCAGGCCCTATGTGCTAAACAAGCATTCTCCCACTGGCTACATCCCCAGCCCAGGCAGAACTTCCTTTTAAAATGATATATAAATGGCCTACAAAGAATTGAAGGGATGCTCAACAATATTAGTGTGTTTAAAGAAAGAACAGAACTGGGCATGGCCGCCTGTAATCCCCGCACTTGGGTATGGAGTCGGGACAGAGGTACTGCTAGCTCATGCTACGATGCAGACCCTGAAACAGACTCAGTGAAAGCAGCCGGGCACAGGGCTCACATGTGGAATTTCATTTGAGTCACACGCACAGAATAAGTATAACCTTTTTGTATGTGTGATGTTGATACTCAAACGTAGCACCTCAGGCTGCTGGTTGTCTAACAATGAACTACAGTCCCAGCTCTCAGACAGGTAAGCCTAGAGAGAAGAGAGGGGGGCTGCTAATGAGTTTAATCTCTTTAATATTTAATGTTCTGGGTTTAGATTGTAGAGATGATTGTACAACTTCATGAACATATATATGAGAAAAGTTTTGTTTGTTTTGTTTTGTTATTTTTCTCAAGATGGGCTTTTTCTGGGTAACTGCCCTAGCTGTCCTGGAACTTACTCTGTAGACCAGGCTAGCCTTGAACTTATAGAGATCTCCTGCCTTTACTTCTCAAGTGCTGGGATTAAAGGTGTGTGTCAGCAATGTCTGGCTATGAGGAAATATTTTAAGAGAGAGACAGAGTTTGGTTTTGGTTTTGGTTTAAGATAGGGTCTCAAGTGGCCCAGTACAGCAGTCTTCCTCCCTTGGCCTTACAGGAGCAATATACCCAGTCTGAATATATTAGTAGTGACTGATTTGGCCACTTCTTGACATAGGTGTCAAAAATGTGCAGTGGAAAGAACACAGCTTAGTCAACAAATTGTGCTTGCAAAGCTGGATGTCTATCTGCAGAAGGGTGGTATGAGAGCGGTCTCTCACCTTGAAGAAGAATCAACTCAAGGGAGATCCAAGTCTTAGACACTGAAACTGTTACAAGAAAACATGGGAAATACACTTCAAGATATGGATGAAGGCAAAAAAGTAACTTCTTTTGTTTTCATTGAATTAAATTAAATTATTTATTTATTTACTTATGAGACAGCTTTACTGTGTAGCCCTAGCTGATCCGGAACTCTTAGGGAACTGACCGCCTCTTCCACCAGAGTGCTATGCTGGGACTAAAGGTGCTGCCTCACCTGTCCTTTTGGTGTGTGTGGGGGAGGGGCAAGAGCACACCACAGTAGGTGTGTGTGTAAGGTCATCGGACAGCCTTGGGAAGTCTGTCCTTACGTTCCACCTGGCTGAGGCAGAAATCTCTTGTGCTGCCTGCTGTTGGTCAGCTTCCAGCAGTTTCCATCCAGATACTGGCCACCACGTCTGACATCTGACATTTTAGGAGGGGTTCTGGAGACCCAGCTCAGGTCATCAGTCTTGGGCAGGCTTTTACATCTCTCCGATTCTTTGTTTTTGTTTTGAAACAGGGTCTAGCTCTACAGCCCAGGCTAGCTTCAAACTCCAAGTAATATTCCTCCCACAGAGTCCTACAGGCTGGGATTATAGGTGTGAACCATCATGCCTGGTGAGGATATTCATTTACTAATTTATCAGTCTAGTTTCTGCAGTCTGCTTGGGTTGTAGAACAAAATACTTTGTGTCATAGAGAGTTTTCACTTGCCTCAAAAATGGCACTTTCTTGTTTCTGTCTCCCAAAGACCATACCTCTATATATCTTAGCACTGGGGGTTAAATTTCAGTATAAATTCTTTGAGGGAGTGGCCGGGTGTTGGTGGCGCACACCTTTAATCCCAGCACTCGGGAAGCAGAGACAGGTGAGACTCTGTGAGTTCTTTTGCCAGCTGGGTCTCCAGAACGAGCGCCAGGATAGGCTCCAGAGCTACACAGAGAAACCCTGTCTCAAAAAACAAAAACAAAAACAACAACAAAAATTCTGAGGGAAACACAAATATTTAAACCCCATGGCCCTCAATATGCATGCTGTTGTGGGGTATCTACCAAAGACTGCTCAGACACAGATTTAAGCCAATATAAGTCTTTATTAGCCCAAAGTGACTACCCTGGGTGTTCAGGATCCCTGTGCAGCCCTCAGTCTTTCTCAGGTGAGCTTTTAAGCACAAAATCGTGTCCTGTGTTGACATACTTCAGTTATCAAGAACAGTTTGTCAGAAACAGAACTACAGACGCCAAAAGCTAGGTTAGTACATTTAGAGATTTCCCAGAACTATGGACTTTGATGGAGTCAGCCTTTGTTTTAGTTTAGACAGGTTGTATTGTCTACATGCTAAGTTTTACAGCCTGATTCACAGAAGTCAGTTGTGTTAAGGTCTGGGGCCCCGTTACACTCGCCTTCCTCACTTGCAAAATATATTTGTTTCATCCCAAAATGGCTTCAAATACCTTAACTTTACAGCCTGAGCCCTAAATCTCATCTGTCCCTCCCTCCCTCCCTCCTGCTTTCTTTAGACAGGGTTTCTTGTGTAGCTCTGGCTGTCCTGGAGCTTTTTCTGTAGACCAGGCTGGCCTCAAACTCAGAGATCCCCCGGACTCTGCCTCCTGAGTGCTGGGTTTTAAGGGTGTGTGGCATCCAGTCCCTAAACAGTCATCTCAATTGGATTCAGGAGGAACTTAAAGTGTGGTTCACCCTGAGGCCGAAGAGAACCAGATTTTCTTTCAGTTTTGAGCCTGTCACATCAAGCAAGCTAGGAATTTCCAAAATTCATTGGAGAAACAGGATGAGTGTTCTCATTACAAAAAGGATGGTGCGATGGTGGCCCACGCCTTTAATCCCAGCAGAACAGCAGAAGCAGGCAGATTTCTTTTTTTTTCTTTCTTTTTTTTTTTTTTTTTTTGGTTTTTCGAGACAGGGTTTCTCTGTGTAGCTTTGGAGCCTATCCTGGCACTCGCTCTGGAGACCAGGCTGGCCTCAAACTCACATAGATCCAGAGGCAGGCAGATTTCTTGATGGGAGAACTCCTACATAGCTGCAGCTGGCTCCTCAGTGTCCGAATGTAGCCCTAATATGCCTTTTGTCTTTAGCTCCTTCTGTTTTAACATATGTAAATTGTGTCTGAGAGTTTCCCAAAGGTGCCAATGCAAAACTTGTTATTTTCTTATCAAGAATTTGCATTTGTCATTGTCCCTTTGGAAGCTTAATTAAGATGTTTAGGGGAAAGCCCTAAAAAAAAAAAAAAAAAAAAAAAAAAAAAAAAAAAAAAAAAGCCCTGGGCAAAGGAAAAGGGTTCATTCTGTACTTAGAGGAATCAACCCTGCAGCTGGAAAAGGCTAACTTCATCCTGGAGGTGCCTCTGTACTTCTACCCACAGACCATGCCCATAGCAAATTCTCAGTGTTCTCTTTTTTTTTTTCTTTCCCCCTTGTCTTTAAGAACTGTGAGGCTTATGAGTTACAAGAAGTCAGGGGTCAAACCAACAAAGTGATTCCCCTGAGGAAGTTGGCCACAAAGATCTCAGGCTGGGACCACACTGGGGAAGTCCTGAGACAGCAAGTCTCTCTCTCTCTCTCTCTCTCTCTCTCTCTCTCTCTCTCTCTCTCTCACACACACACACACACACACACACACACACACACACACACACACACCTTCCTAGTCAGTTATCAGGGCCTTTGAACTATTTCTCATCTCCATCCCTTTTTTTTGTCCTTTTCTTTGATGCTCCCTGGATCTGATGGTCATAACCATAGCTCCTCTCCCTCAAAGGGACTGCCATGTTAGCCATGTGACTCTTCTGCTTTGTGGATTTCTGACAGCTGGGCATGGTAGCACACGCCTGTAATCTCAGCATTTGGGGGCTGAGTCAGGCAGATCAAAAGTGCCCAGCTAGCTTGGGATCCATGAGGCTCTGTCAAGGAAAGAGAAAGAAAAAGCTGGGTTCTTGTGTTTCTTTTATGGTACCAGAGATTGAACCCAGGATCTTGTGCTTACTGATCTAACTCATAATCCCTTGCTAGTCAAACCCTTAGTTAGCCCTTGCTTTTTGTTTATTTGTTTGGTGGGGATGACAGTGTTTTGTTGATGTGTTGTTGTTTTCCGTACAGTTTTTATTGTGGTGAAGTTACAAAGGCAGATACAAAATACCTTTTCTCTAAAAGTACAGTTAACTGACTTAGAAAAATAAAAGTATAAAAATGCACCACAAATTTAAGTGAGGAACATTTTAAGTTTGTTTAGATGGTAACCAAGACTAACTTCTGCAAACTCCTTCTGATTTATTTATTTTTATTTTATATGCATTGACTCGTGTTTTTCCTGCAAGTGTGTCTGTGTGAGGGTGTCAGATCCTCTGGTACTGGAGTCACAAACAGTTGTGAGCTGCCATGTGGGTGCTAGAAATTGAACCAGGTCCTCTGGAAGGGCAGTCAGTGCTCTTTACCGACAGAGCGCCTCTCCAGCCCCTGCAAATTCCTTTTGATACAGACCAACACAGGGTGTTCTTCTGGACTCTGTATATGCCACATGGGCCATTGATTTACAAAACACCTGTTTTTGGAGTGGGGTGGGGTGCTGGCTTTTTGAGACAGGGTTTCTCTGTGTAGCCCTCAGTGTCCTGGTACTCCATCTGTAGACCAGGCTGGCCTTGAACCCAGAGATCTGCCTGCCTCTGTCTCCTAAGCACTGCAATTAAAGGTGTGTGCCACTACCACCTGGCCAGAATACCTGTTTGGAACAGAATCTGACATTAAGAAACCCCAAGTGAATTTCAGTACAGTTGCTTCAGGACATGACTGCGGCACGTGCAGCCCGGGGAAGCCTTTACGGTCGAATATCAAAAGCCAATGCAAGAATAGGAATCCTACAAGCCACTCACTGGACCCTGCCTGCTGAGGCTGCTGCTCATGGATCAGCACCTTAGTTAGCCCTGGCTTTTTGTTTATTTGTGGTGTTCAGGCCAGGGCTCTGTGCCCACAGGGAACAGCCTGACTGGAAACCCATTTGTAGACCTACACTCTTCATTCCTGATTTATACTGGTGAGGCAATGGCATCTTTGAGAAGCCCTGCTTTTAGGGTGACCTCACTGCTCAGACTGAAGTCAACAGTTGTAGTCAGGAAATGGCAACATGCTTGCAAAATCTGTTACTACCAGGACTGTTCCTCTTGTCTTTGTTACTTGTCAGTCAGAGAGAGTACGGATCAGATCTACAATTCTCCATTAGCATGGTGCCACCCGCTGGTGATGCCAGCTCTCCTGGCTGTGAGTTCAAAGGCAGCATGGACACATGGTGGCATGCTGAATCAAAACCACAGCAAAACCAAGGCTGGGCCTATACCTCAGTGAAAGAGCATTTGCTTTGTGTGATGGCAGTTCTTGGTTGCTAGTTTGAGTACATCTGGAATTAATTAAAACCCAAATGGCTGGTGTACCCGTGAGGGATTTTTCTTCATTGAATCATTTGAAGTGGGAAGACACACCCTAAATCCGGATCTTTTGAGGTGAGGAAATGCAGCTTAAGCTGGGCCACACCTTCTTCTGGCAGCCTGTATAAGGACATGGGAGAAGGGGGCTGCTGTCCTTCCCTGCTTGCCCTGATCTCACTGGCAAGTTCATTCCTTAGAGCCTACTTCTCTGGGATTTTGGCCTACACTGAAAACCAGCTCAAACATGCTAGATTCTTGGGCTTTCTATTGGTAGACAGCCATTGTTGGACTACCTTGACCACAGCCTGTAAACCACTCTAAAAAAACCCATATATATGCACATGAATACACACACACACACATACACACACACACACACACACACACACAACACAGACACACACACACACACACACACAACACACACACACACACATATATATATATATATATATATATAGTTATTCATTCTATTAGTTCTCTTCCTCTGGAGAACCTTGACTAATACACCTTGCATGTGTGTGAGGCCCTGGTTTTGCTTCAAGCAGTGCATAAACAGGAGAAAAGAGGGCCAGTAACACAGCACAGCAGGTGAAGCACCTACAGCCAAGCCTGGCGACCTAAGATCATCCCAGAGGCCCACACGGCGGAAGAGAGTGTACACACACACACACACACACACACACACTTGCTGTGCCCATGTGCACGTGCAGGGCAACTCCTACACAGCTGCAGCTGGCTCCTAAATGTCTACATGTAGCCTTAATCTGCCTTTTGTCTTGTTTAACATATGTTAATCGTGTCTGAGTTTCCCAATCATACAAAGCCTATGCAAAACTTGACTGGGAAAAATGCAGCACACTGCCATATTCCTTATGAGAATTTGCATTTCGCATTGTCCCTTTGGAAGTTTAGTTAGGATGCTTTGGGGATACGGAAATCAACTGACTAAGGTATAAATTGGAGAACAATAAAGAAGGCCGAGGCTAAGGAAAAGGGTCTCAGTTCTTAAAGAGGTTGAGTCCCCTACAGCTAAAAAGGCTAAAATCATCCTTGAGGTGTCTCTGTTCTTCTTTCCACAGACTCTCATCTTTCCCAAGATATACAACATACACACACACACACACACACACACACACACACACACACACACAGAGAGGGGGGGGGAGACAGAGAGTCAGAGACAGGGAGAGACAGAGAGAGAGACAGAGACACACACAGAGAGAAAAACAAATAAAAGAAGCCAAGGGCTGAAGAGATGGCTCAGAGGTTAAGAGCACTGGCTGCTCTTCCAGAGGACCCTGGTTCAATTTCCAGAAACCATGTGGTGGCTCACAACCATCTATAATGAGATCTGTTGCCCTCTTCCATTGTGCAGGCAGAATACTGTATATAGAGTAGTAGTAGTAGTAGTAGTAGTAGTAGTAGTAGTAGTAGTAGGAGAAGAAGAAGAAGAAGAAGAAGAAGAAGAAGAAGAAGAAGAAGAAGAAGAAGAAGAAGCAGCAGCCAAGTGACATGGTACACACTACCCTTAGCTCTTGGAAGGCAGATGCAAGTGGATCTCTATGAATTCAAGGCCAGCTTGTTCTACAGAGTTCCAGGACAGCCAGGGCTACATAGTGAGACCCTGTCTCAAAAAATAAACAAAACTAAAAATTAAATTAAATTAATGAGAAAGAAAAGAGAGAGTGGGGTTGGAGGGCTTTTCCTCAAAGTCACAGCTCTGAGCTAACACCGGGGACCTGTGGCTTGGTGCAAACACAATGGATTATCTGGCCTGAGTGAGCAGCACAGCTGGGATGACCTTGAAGGGTTCTGCCCCATAAAGTGTGACCATGACTGGTCAGCCAATGAGCTGACTCCTTCTAGAACTCGAACTGGAAATTACAGAGAGGACTGGCCAGTTCAAAGCGAGAGGAGGGTTGAGGATACAGCTCAGCGGTAGACCACGTGCCTAGCATGCATGATGCCCTAGGTTCCATCCACAGCACTACCAAAAAAGAGCGAGATCTTCTCTGAATAAACTGAAATTTTCAAATGAAATAAAAGTGAAAGGGAGAGCAGGCAGGTGCTTGCCTAGCATGCAAGCTAGGGGCCAGGACTGCAAGGAAAAGAAACAAACAAACTGAGAGGGGTTGGCGAGAGGAGATGGGGGAAGTGATGTAACTGTATTTCAGTTAAAATTGGACCAAAAATAAATCTTTTTCTTTTTAAACTAAGAGAACAATGCATTACATACAGAGAAATAGTTGCCAGTGTCTTGTGAACTGGACGAGGGGGTCTACAAAGAAGGCTAACAATAACAGGGGCTCAGTGGTTAGGAGCACCTATTGCACCAGGCAACAGTGTACATGCTTTTAATTCCAACACCCAGGAAGCAGAGGCAGGTGGGTCTCTGTGAGTTCCAAGGCAGCCTGGTCTACAGAGCTAGTTCCATTCCAGACAGCTAGGGCTATTACACAGAGAAACCCTGCCTTGGGGGGTGGGGGGAGCACTTGTTCTCTCACAGAGGACCCAAGTTCAGTTCCCAGCACCCACGTCAGGGTTCACAACCATCTGTAACTCTAGTTTGAGAAGACTGGATGCCTTCTTTTGACCTCCATGGGCACAAGGCACCCACACACACAGTTCACATACATACAAGAAGGCAAAAATGCTCATACAAATAAAACCAGTAAATTTAAAACTAAAAGACTAGCAATAGCAAATGAATGGCATCCATGCCTAATGGCTGCCCTAGTCCCGGTCCATCTACTAGCATATTGAACCTTCCTCTTTTGTGGCTCTTAAATCTTGCATAAACCAAAGTGTGGCAGGCAGGGAGTCTCTGGCCACACTTGGGGCCTATAGACCTCTGACCAGACTCTGGCCAGGCTAGCCAGCTGGGGCCTTCTTAAATTTCTTCTGGTCCCACCAGGCTTGATCACTCACAGTCCATGGGTAAACCAGTTTAACGTTTTTTCCAGAAGCATGCACCTGGGGTGGGTGGGCATGCTGCTGGCTACAGTCAGCTGGTGTCCTGGCTCATGCTCCCCACCTACCACTTCCTCTTGTTACACCTAGCCTGTTTGTAGTGGTACCATCTTTAGTAGCCCCACTTTGTGGTGCCAATCTGTAGTAACCTGTCTTTGTGGGGCTTAAGTCAGAGCCAGCCGACTTGCCCGGTTTGTACCTGAGAGCGGGAGTGTGGACTGAGAAATGTCAGGTAAAGATGCTAAGGAAAAGACAGAGACACAGAATAGAGTCAGAGGGCAACCCAGTGAATACTGAATGCCCAAGTTTATTCTCCAACATTCTTTTATACCCCAACCAAAAAGGGGAACATGGCAAAAGATTCTTTGTCATGATACAAGGAAGAAAGACTTTCTTCCTTAATTCTCCAAACATTTGGTAACCAGGCCTTAGCCCAAATCTCCTGTTATCCGGACTTGAGGGTTACAC
Source organism: Cricetulus griseus (assembly GCF_003668045.3). NCBI lineage: Eukaryota > Metazoa > Chordata > Mammalia > Rodentia > Cricetidae > Cricetulus > Cricetulus griseus. The sequence continues at coordinate 73,421,579 of NC_048596.1, forward strand.
ATCTTACACCAAGTCTCTTGTTGTGCAGATAAGACATCCATGACCAAGACCAAATATCTTACAGTAGCCACAGTTTAAACCGTTAGGTCTTATGACTGTAACCTTGGAAGAGTAAGGATCGTTTTGAACTCTCTGACTTTAAACCAAGATGAAGCAAAGCCATTTTATGGGCCCCTGTTGCTTGAGTTTCTTGTCCCACCAGGTCCCACTGCCCTTCAGCCCCAAATAAATACATGGAAGATATATTAATTATAAAGCTGTTGGAGCCAGGCGTTGGTGGCACACGCCTTTAATCCCAGCACTCGGGAGGCAGAGGCAGGTTGATCTCTGTGAGTTCGAGACCAACCTGGTCTACAAGAGCTAGTTCCAGGGCAGCCTCCAAAGCCACAGAGAAACCCTGTCTCGAAAAACAAAAAATAAGTAAATAAATAAATAAATAAATAAATAAAACTGTTGGCCAATGGCTAGAGCTTCTTATTGGATAGCTATTCCTTAAATATTAACCCATTTCTATAAACCTATGTATTTCCACAGGGTCTTGGCTTACTGGAGAATGCCTGGAACTGCTACTCCTTTTAGGACTACATGGCTCCTCTTCCGGCACCTCCCTGCCTTTCCCCAGCATTCTCCTTGTCTCCTAGCCCCACCTATCTTCCTGCCTCTATTGGCCAAAGAGTGTTTTATTCATCAACCAATAAGAGAAACATATATACAGAAGGACATCCCCCATCAGGCCCTGACAACCCTTATGCACCACAAAGGAGAGAGACAATTATGGGTTCTAAAGATTTTATTAAATCACCACATAGGTGGGTCATTGATCAATCAGGGCTTCAGGAAAGGGACTTGGGAGCCTTGTTTCTCCTGATAGCTCTGAGCAGGGGTAGAAGTCTGGGTTTATAAGCACAATTTCACAAACATTTATTGCCAAGTTACAGTTACAGTTTTCACCAATCAGGATTTAGAGATTAGGGACTTTCCTTGAGTGTTCCATCATTTTCAACCGACATACAGTGCAAGCCTTTTAGTCCAACCAATCAGATTCATTTGTTCCTTCTGCTGTTAGGTAAAGCCACACTGTTTCTAGAGAACTAAAGACATGTAACAGACTGTTTCTATGGTTTGAGGAGGAGGTTGGTCAGTCATTGGGAAGTTCTCAGCTCCCCTAGGGCTTGGAAACCTGAACTTTATTTCACCTTGCAGGTAAAATGGAGTCTGAAGTCAAAATGGCAGTACTCAGGTCAAGGTGCTTTGCCTGCTCCCTGCACTCTTGAGCATGATGACACAGGAGCTTTGGCCAGGAGGGATCTGACAGCCGTGTGGGGATCACCACAGTGCTCCAAGAAATTAGAAGGAGACAAGAGGAAACCCTGTCCCGAAAAACCAAAGATAAATAAATAAATAAATAAATAAATAAAATATAGAACCTGGCCCAGGCTTTCCCTTTAACCTTGGGTTCTGTTTTCCTTTCCCCACCGTACTGGCCTGTCCTATTTGCCCAGAAGGTGCATCCCCTTTGGGAATGCCAAAACCTCACCAGCCTCTAGGCATTGCATCAACTTGGCTTTTCTATATTTCATAATACCTTTGTCTAGTGGAATGTTATACCTGAAAGGGCTTTAACCTAAGTCCAGCCTCCCTAGATGTATACAAGTCCCTCTGTGTTCCCAATACGTGCTCTGCCAGCTTTTGTGTACGTTCCTGCAGAGACTCTCCAAGCAAAGCCATTGTATTTCCTACTGTGGAAAAATCCTGTACACTGTGAAGATCTGTTGCTCTCATTGTTAATAAAAAGCTGATTGGCTGATAGGTAGGCAGGATGTTGGGGGCAGAGAGAATGCTGGGAAGAAGGAGGGTGGAGTCACAGGAGTCTTCAGCCAGACTCAGGAGAAGCAACATGGGAAGTTCATAGATGAGGTAAAAAGAGCCCTGGGACAGCACATAGATTGATAGAAATGGGTTAATTTAAGTTGTAAGAATGGCTGGAGACAAACTTAAGCTATTGGTTGAGCATTTATAATTAATAAGTCTTTGTGTGGTTATTTGGGGAGCAGCTGGAGGGACAGAGCTGATTGGAGTCTAGATAGACAACTTTGCCTACAATCTCCTACAGCTCTGCCTTGGGCTTTCTGAGTAAAAATTTGCCTGCTGGTAACCTACTTTCCACCTTTAGTGAGAGCCAGGGCAAGTCTGTTTCATCTGAATCTGGAAGGCCCTGAAGAAACTTGAATAGGGTCTGTGTTACCTGTCAGTCTTCTCTCCTCCATGCAGAACATTTGCAGTTAATCAAACATTTTCCAGAAGGCAACTCTCAAGTCCAGTTCTGGCCATACCAGGAAGAAGTCCTGTTCCAACATCATTCCTAAATCTGCTACCTCAAAGTCAGTACAATAAGGATGTTCCAGACAGGATCTCTCTGTGTAGCCCTGGCTATCCTGAAACTTGCTCTGTAGACCAGGTTGGCTGAGTTCTACCTGCTTCTGCCTCCTGAGTTCTGGGATTAAAGACGTGAACCCATGCCTGATTCCAGAAAATATTTAATATAAAAAGGAAGATGGTTTAGGGAGCGGGGAGATGGGCTGTGGGGTGGGGAGATGAGCTAGCGAGGTGGCTCAGGAAAGTGCTTGCTGAGGACATGGGTTTGAACTCTCAGCACCATTTAAAAGCCAGGTACAAGCCAGGCGGTGGTGGCACACACCTTTAATCCCATCACCCGGGAGGCAGAGGCAGGCCAATCTCTGTGAGTTGGAGACCAGCCTGGTCTACAGAGCTAGTTCCAGGACAGGCTCCAAAGCCACAGAGAAACCCTGTCTCGAAAAACCAAAATAAATAAATAAATAAAAATTAAAAATAAAAGCCAGGTACAATGATTCACATCTATAATCCCAGAGATAAGTGGGTCCTAGGAGCTCACTGGCAAGCCAGTTTAGAGGAAAGAGCAAGCTCTAGACTTGTCTCAAAAAAAAAAAAATAATAAGGATGAACAATGCTCTATATTTACATGTACAGGGGCACACACCTGTGCATATGTGTAAAATATACATACATCGCACAAATAAAAACAAGTCAAACTATATATCTTCTAAAAGTTAAAAGAAAAGGCAGATACGGGCTGGAGGGGAAATCTTTGCAGCTGGGTGAATGCCTTGTATACACCTGGCCCTGGATTTGCTCTTCAGCACCGCACAACACAAGAAGAATAAAAAATAAATATATAGCAGTAATGAGTTGGTTAAATCAATCAAAGATATCCATGTAAGCCTGGAAATGAAGGCTCCTGCCTCTGTTTCCAGCACTCAGAACCTGAGAAGGCTGATTATGAGAATCCAGAGTTCAGCCTTCTTCAGCTGCCCATCAAGACACAAGTCTTCATCTACACAAGAGAGAGAGAGAGAGAGTGGGAGTGTGTGTGTGTGTGTGTGTGTGTGTGTGTGTGTGTGTGTGTGATAAGACAGACACTGTTCAATATTTAACAATGGAGAATAACTGGCATGAGCTAACACAGGCTGTCATGATGATGTAAGCAGAATGAACCAGCTACAGAACACGTGTACTATCTTGCTTATCTCCTAGACTGAAAGTCTTTCTTTCCTGCCACATCTCTGTCCCTTCATTTAACCTTTGAGACTGAACCCGCTTGTGCGTGCTAGCGCAGCGCTTGGATCTATCTCGCCAGCTCTGTCTTTGTCTTAACATTCCTTCATAAATATATTCAGGTTCAAGGCTGGCCTGGGATACAAATTAAGTTCCAGGACAGTCAGGGCTAAACACAGAGAAACCCTGTCTTGAAAGAAAACAAACAACTCCCCCCCCCCAAAAAAAAAACCCAATTATATTCAGAAAGGGATACTTCTTAAACTTGGCATTGTTATTATTTCTAAATCATAGGGATGTCTCGAGTTGTATCTAGAGAGAGAAGACACAATTTTAAGAAATTTCTAGGAGCTGGGTGGTGGTAGCACACATTTTAATCCCAGCACTTGGGAGACAGGCAGACTTCTGTGAGTTTGAGGACAGCTAGGGAAATCCTGTATCGGAAAACCAGAGAGAGAGAAGGGGGGGAGATAGATAGATAGATAGACAGACAGACAGACAGACTAATGATAGATTTCTAGGGCCTGGAGAGCTGGCTCACTGGTTAAGAGCAATAACTGTTCTGCCAGAGAATCAGACAACCACACACTCTAGATAGAAATAAAATCTCACAAAAGACTTGCTTTATAAAACAAGACATTTCTGCTGCTTCCTTTTCTCCCGCACCCCTGGCTGCCAGCCACACCCTCCTCCTTGCTGTTTCTTTCACAGATCAGGTTTGTCCTACTGCAGCCTTTGGCAGGGGGCTGCCTCTGCCCTAAGCTATCACTTTCCTCCTCAAATCTGCCCTGTGGCCCCCAGCTCCAAGCTCTCCTGTGTAACCCTTCTGAGATTCAGAGACCTCCTCTCTTCCTTTCTCTCCCTCTCTCTTCCCCTCTCTTCCTCCTCCCCTTCTCTCTCTCTCCCCCCTCTCTCCCTCTTTCCCTCTCTCTCCATCTCTCTTTTCCCCCTCTCTCCCTCTCTCTCTCCCTCTCTCTCCCTCTCTCCATCTCTCTCTTCCCTCTCTCCCTCCCTCCCCCCCCCCCCCTCTCTCCCTATCTCTCTCCCTCTCTCTCCATCTCTCTTTTCCCCTCTTTCCCTCTCTCTCCATCTCTCTCTTCCCTCTCTCCCTCCCTCCCCCTCCCCCCTCTCTCTGTCTGTCTCCCCCACTTCTTGCAGATGGCTCACTCTAGCTCTTCTCACTTGTGAAGGTGGATGATGGAGAGGGTGAGGGCTGTGGTTCTGGGTGTCAATCTCAAGTCTCCCCAGGCAGTCCTGTTGCTAGAAGCCCCACAGACTAAATTCCAGGAAGGTAGGGGCTGGAACGGGCCTAGAAATAGCACCAGAGTCAAACTGAAGGGAGGCAAAGTCACCTCGGAGACCGTGGGCCTCCAGGCGTTTGACCACAGAATAAAATAGATTTTTTAATTTATTATTTGTTTTTAAGTGAATACCTGTTTTGCCTGCATGTCTGTCTGTGTATCATGTGTGTGCACAGTGTCCAAAGAGGCAGGAAGTGGTATTGGATTCTCTGGAATTAGAGCTACCATGTGGGTACCGGGAATTGAACCTGGATCCTCTGGCAGAAAACAGTCAGTGCTTTTAACTACTGAGCCAGCCCTCCAGCCCCAAGAATAAAATTGTTTTGTTTGTTTTTAATCTTTTTTTATTATTTTTTACATTCCAATCCCAGTTCTCCCTCCGTCCTCTCCTCCTGATCTCCCCAATACCCCAACCTCCCATCTGCTCCTCAGAGAGGGTAAGGCCTCCCTTAGGAAGTCTACCAAGTCTGCCCTATCATCTTGTTGAGGCAGAAACAAGGCACCTCTCCATCCCCTACACCCCTGTGTCTAGGCTGGGCAAGGCATCTCTCCATATAGATCTTGGACCCGCTGCCAGTGGCCTTATATAATGTCCCAGTCACACCATTGTCACCTATTTTAAGGGAGCCTAGTTCTGTCTTATGCAGGTTCCTGGTTTGTCAGATCTGAGTCAGTGATCTCTCACTAGCGTGGGTCAGCTGTTTCTGACCCTATCACGGTCTTGACTCCTTTGTTCATATTATTGCTCCTCCCTCACTTCGATTGTACTCTAGGAGCTTGGCCCAATGGTAAGTTGTGGATTTATGCATCTGCTTCCATCTGTTCTAGCTTCTCTGGGGTTGTGGATTGCAGGCTGGGTATCTTTTGCTTTATGTCTGGTATCCACTTACAAGTGAGTACATACTAAATTTGTCTTTCTGGGTCTGGGTTACCTCACTCAGGATGGTTTTTTTTTGTTTTTTTTTTTTTAGTTCTGTCCATACATGTCTGCAAATTTTAGGATGTCATTGTTTCTTATCACTGAGTAGTACTCCACTGTGTAAATGTACCACATTTTCTTTATCCATTCTTCAGTTGAGGGGCATGTAGGTTGTTTCCAAGATCTGGCTGTTATAAATAATGTTGCTATGAACATAGTTGAGCAAATGTCTTTGTGGTGTGAATGTCAGAATAAAATTCCTAACAAAGAAGTCCATCGGGGTAGCTCAGTGGGAAAGTCCTTGCCTAGAATACACTGACTCCTATAACAAAGTGAAATTGTTAGTCCCACGATGATCTGCAACCCGGGCAGTTGCAGGCCCAGCTGTTCCTGCCTTCCCCTCTCACCATGCGCTAATCTCTCACTGGTGTTCCTCGGCCATCTCCACACTTACTTACTCATGGCATTCAGGCCCTTACTTCAGAGGCCCGTTCTCGGTGAAACCTCCCCTGGCCACAATCACACAACCCCCACTCACAAACCCCACCCCTCAGACCACTCCTTAGCGTTTATCTCTAGAGGGTGCTATTCTCTGTGGCTCTCTCCTCACTGGTGTGAGGACAGAGGTGTCTGGTTTCTTTTGTGTGTGTACATTGGTGCATGCATGTGTGACATTGCACACATGTGGAAATCAGATGACAACTTGTAGGAGTCAGCTCTCTCTTTCTACCATGTAGGTTCTGGGGACTGAACTCAAGAACTCAGGTTGGCAGCAACGGTCATTACCGGATGAACTATCTTGCCAGCCTGATAACAGGCTTTGTCGGTTGTGTATCCTTCAATGCCTGGCCCAGAGGATTTAATTTAATTAAAAAAAAAAAAACATTTTTTTTAAATTTTAGTTTTTGAGATAGGGTTTCATGTAGCCCAGGCTAGTCTGGTACTTGCTATGTAGACAAGCGTAACCTTGCTTTCCGGATTTTCTGTCTCCACCTCCGAAATACCTGGATTATAGGTGTGTGCTTCCTCTCCTGGCTCCCAAGCCTTTGTTTGTTTAACTGAGACATGAAACTAAAAGTTATGTATGCTAGTGGGGTCCCCTTCTTCCAAGCATCAGTGACAGGGTGCCCTCTGGAGTCCATTATGAAGTGACTAGCTCCTGCAGCCCATACATATGAAGAAACTGGTTTTGTTTCTTTCTTTGTTTGTTCGTTTGGTTTTTTTTTTTTTATTCTATTTTTATTTATTTATTTATTATGTATGCAACATTCTGCTTTCATGTATATCTGCACACCAGAAGAGTGCACCAGATCTCATAGCGGATGGCTGTGAGCCACCATGTGGTTGCTGGGAATTGAACTCAGGACCTCTGGAAGAGCAGTCGGTGCTCTTAACCTCTGAGCCATCTCTCCAGCCCTGTTCGTTTGTTTTTAAGAGAGTAGCCCACACAGGACTAGGCTTTACTGTGTAGCCAGCTCTGGCCTCAGATTGTAGCAATCCTTCTGCCTCAGCCTCACACTGTGCCTAGCACACACTCCCTTCAGCAGGAGCAATTCAGGTTGTTTTAACTTCCCTATTCCTCACCAAACTGACTTTTCTACAACAAAAGTGGTTTCCCATGGAGCTAGATAGATGACTCAGCAGGCATCGTACTTGCTGCTCTCAGAGGACTCAGTTCAGATCCCAGCACTCAAATCTGGTGGTTTATATAAGCCTGTAACTCCTGTTCCAAAGGACTTGACGCCCCTTTCTGGTGTCTTTGGCCAGCAGCATGCGCGCGCACACACACACACACACACACACACACACACACACACACACACTATTTTTTAAATGGTAGTGTGGTGACTTGAGTAAAAATAGCCCTCCTAGACACATAGGGAGTGGTCCGGTTAGGAGGTGTGGCCTTAATGGAGTAGGTGTGGTCTTATTGGAGGAAGTGGGTCACTGGGAGGGCAGGCTTTGAGAGGTCTCAGACTCAAGTCAGGGTTGGTGTGTCTTGTGGATCTCAGCTCATTCTCTAGCACCATGCTTGCTGCCATGACAATGGATTAAAGCTCTGAACCTGTAAGCCAATCCCAATTAAAAGTTTTTCCTTCATAAGAGTTGTGGTGGCTGCTGGGTGGTGGTTGCGCATGCCTTTAATCCCAGCACTCGCACTCGGGAGGGAGAGGAAGGCGGATCTCTGTGAATTCAGCCTAGTCTACAGAGCAAGTTCTAGGACAGGCTCTAAAGCTACAGAGAAACCCTGTCTCAAAAAGCTAAGGAAAAAAGATGGCTACAGACCCCAGTATCTCTGGGACTTGTTAAGCAGAATTTGAACTCTTGATCCTCCTGCCTCAGTTCCCTGAGTGCTGAGATGACAGGCATTCACTACCATGCCTGGCCAATCCCTTTATTTTTGGAACTTCTTTGTTCTCCAACCTCTACCCCCAGGTTTTACCTTTGCAGTCTTAGACTATGTTGGTCATTTTTGGTCACTGTGTCATGTCATCTGAGGAAGAAGAATAGAGTAACTTAAGGGAGCCACCAGGATGGCTCAGCACTGGCCACCAAGCTTGGTCTCCTGGACCCACATAGAGGAAGGAGAAATGAACAACCAAAAATTGTCCTCTGCAAGTGCACCCGCACAGACACACACACTTAAATTTAAAGCAGACTCATACCACACACATACACACACACATACACCACACACACACACACACACACACACACACACCACACAAACATACACACACACACACACATACACACACACACACAAAAAAAAAAAAAAAATATCTAGCCTTAATGATTGCAGGCTTAATGTAATCTTGGGCTACATAATAAGATCCGATCCTTTCTACAAAAAAACATATAGCAGGGCAGTGGTGGCACAACACCTTCAATCCCAGGACTTGGGAGGCAGAAGCAGATAGGTCTCTATTTTGAAGTAAGCCTGGTCTACCCAGTGAGTTCCACGACAGCCAGGGCTACACAGTGAGACCCTGTCCCGAAAAACCCAAATAAATAAATAAAATAGGGCTAGAGAGATGGATCAGAGGTTAAGAGCACTACCGGCTCTTCCAGAGGTCCAGAGTTCAAGTGTCAGGAACCACATGGTGGCTCACAACCATCTATAATAAGATCTGGTGCCCTCTGCTGGCACACAGGTATACATGCAGCAGAACACTACACGTAGTAAGTAAATGAATAAATAAATCTTTAAAATTAAATAAAAGGTAGAGGCACTGAAGACTTGGCTCAGTTGATAAGGGTGCGTGTCTAGAACAAAAAAGGCCTCTCCAAAACAAACAAAAAATATTTAAAGGAAACAAAGCCCTTTCCTGGGGTTGCTGTGAAGACTGTCTCCTCCCACCCACCCCCCACCCCCGACCCAAGCTTTCTTGTTGTCCAGGCTAGTTTCAAACTTGGTATGCAGCTAAATCTAGCCTTGAACTCCCAATCCTTTTGTCTCTATCTCCCAAGTGCTGGGATTACAGGATGCTGCTGTGAATACTAAATGAGAAGACAGATACTTGCAAAGACGCTTGACTCTTCATATGTGTTCAAACGGGACAGATAATTGTACAAAAGGATAGCAACAAATGCTATCCCATGGACAGTGCCAGGACAAGAGGAGGTGAAACAGCAGCCCCTGCCCTGTGCAGTTTACACACTAGCACGGCAGTTAGACCACCTGACATCCTGCAGGAGCAAAGAACTGTAAACCAGACACAGGAGGTCAGCCTCAGTTAGAGATGAGCCTGGCCTAGATAGTGAGACCCTGTCTAAAAAACAGAATTACAAATTTTAATTGAGAGGGGAAAGTCCAAAGAACAAGAGAATGGCAGGCCTATCTGTCCTAGTCACTGTTTAACAGACTTAACACCATGTGTTTTTTCCCCTTTGAAATAGGAGATTCCGTCAAGTGTGCCATACGCTGAGAAGCTGCCAAGGTCTTTACGCATGACTCTTACATCCTATCATCCTGCTACCTCCTAAACAGGAACTATGACCCCCAATTAGCATGGAGGGGCAGGAATGTTCTATCCTTTCCCCAAGGTTACTGCTCGATTGCCTTGAAAGTAAAAGTTAGGTCAAAGTCCAAAGGTCAGGAGGTGGGAGAGCTTGCTCACTGGCAATCTGCCCCACCTCTTAAAGTCCATAGGTAGGAGGGTGCAGGTGATCAAGGCTGGGAGGGGTCAGCAGAGTGAAGGGGGATAGAAAGGGCTATGGATCAAAATACAGCACATATTCAAGAACTGTCATTTGGAACACATTGTTATGTGTAATTAATGTCTTAAGAAAACCCTAGCCGGGCGGTGGTGGCTCACACCTTTAATCCCAGCACTCAGGAGGCAGATGCAGACCGATCTCTGTGAGTTCAAGACCAGCCCGGTCTACAAGAGCTAATTCCAGGACAGGCTCCAAAGCTGCAGAGAAACCCTGTCTCAAAAAACCAAAGAAAAAAAAGAAAGAAAAGAAAACCATAAAAAATGCTGGGCGATGGTGGTGCATCGCCTTTAATCCCAACACTTGGGAGGTAGGCAGATCTCTGAGAGTTTGAGGCCAGCCTGGTCAACAAAGCTACACAGAGAAACCCTGTCTCAAAAAAAGAGGGAGAGAGAGAGAGAGAGAGAGAGAGAGAGAGAGAGAGAGAGAGAGAGAGAGGAGAATAAAAAATAAAATCCAAAGGGTTTGCTTCCACATGTATTGTTTTGTCACTGTGCCATTTTTTGTTTTTATAAATTGTAAAATATACACTTTTTTAAAAAGATTTATTTATTATGTGTACAGTGTTCTGTCTGCATGTATCCCTGCAGGCCAGAAGAGGGCACCAGATCTCACTATGGATGGTTGTGAGGATGGTTGTGAGTTACCGTGTGGTCTCTGGGAACTGAACTCAGGACCTCTGGAAGAGCAGTCAGTGCTCTTAACCTCTGAGTCATCTCTCCAGCCCCTATACTTTATTTTTCTAAATTATATTTTACTTAGTGTCTGTGTGTAGCAGGCTTTCTTTTGGGTCACCAACCAGCTTCCAAATCATGACATGGAAACTTATTTGCTATGAATGCTCACTCAGCCTTAGCTTAGGCTCATTTCTTGCTAGTTCTTACAACTTAGTTTAACCTGTTTCTTTTCATCTACATTATGCCTTGGGGCTTTTTACATTTCTTTCATTTTGTCTGGCGGCTGCCTGGCTGGCCTTGGGTGTCTCCCCTTCTTTCTACCTCATTCTCTGCTTGTTGACCTGAGCCTGGATTCCTCCTCCTACTTATTCCCTCTGCCTGCCAGGCCCACCTATCCCTCTACTACCTAGCTAGCTAAGGGCCATTCCAGGTCCCCGCCCCCAGGCAGGGTTTCTCTGTGGCTTTGGAGGCTGTCCTGTAACTAAGCTGGTCTCGAACTCACAGAAATCCATCTGCCTCTGCCTCCCAAGTGCTGCGATTAAAGGCCTGCACCACCATCACCACCACCCCGATCATCTAGCTTTTAATTAGACCATTCAGTGCATTAGGCAGTCAAAGCAACACATCCTTACATTATTAAACAAATGCAGCATAAAAAAAGTATGACATCTTTTGCCTAGTTACAGTAATATTCCACATCATGTATGCATGTGTATAAGTGTTTATATGTGGGTGTACATCCTTGTATATTGGTGTGAGTATATGTGCGTGCGTGCGTGCGTGCGTGCGTGCGTGTGTGTGTGTGTGTGTGTGTGTGTGTGTGTGTGTGTGTGTGTGTGAACCCCTGTGGAAGTCAATCTCTTTCCAGGACAGCCTCCAAAGCTACAGAGAAACCCTGTCTCGAAAAACCAAAAAATAAATAAATAAATAAATAAATAAATAAAATAAAGTTGAGGAATTTGAGAGATGACTCCGAGATTTAAGAATGCTGTCTGCTCTTCCAGAGGATGCCAGCACTTACATGGTATCCGTCACTCCAGTTCCACTTACATACATGTGGGCAAAACACTCATACACAAAATAAAAATCAATCTATTTCTTTAAAAGTTGAAAGCATGGTATAGTGGTGCACACCTTTAGTCCGGAACCTAGGAGGCAGAATTGGATCTCTGTGAGTTCAAGGTCAGCCTGGGCTACACATTGAGACCACATCTCAAAAGAAGAAAAGAAAAAAATTTCAAGTCCTCAAGTCTTAAATGTTGTCTACACGTCCTTTTGAAGTTTACTGGCTTCTCTCAACAATATCTCAGGCAGGCTCAGTGAGTAGAATTCTAATTCTGTTCTACACGGATCTAGTGGTGATCTTGAGTAGGACACATCTGTACCTCATATTCTTTCCTTTTAAAAACATCTTATTTTAGCCGGGCGTTGGTGGCGCACGCCTTTAATCCCAGCACTCGGGAGGCAGAGAGGCAGGCGGATGTCTGTGAGTTTGAGACCAGTCTTGTCTACAAGAGCTAGTTCCAGGACAGCCTCCAAAAGCCACAGAGAAACACTGTCTCGAAAAAAAAAAAAAATCTTATTTTAAGCCGGGTGGTGGTGGCACACACCTTTAATCCCAGCACTTGGGAGGCGGAGGCAGGCGGATCTCTGAGTTCCAGGCCAGCCTGGTCTACAGAGCAGGTTCCAAGACAGCCAAGCTGAGAAACCCTGTTTCACTATCTTTGTGTATGTCTGAGTGTCTGAGGACATGATAGGTGTATAGGAAGGCCAGAAGAGGGTCTCAGATACCCTGGAGCTAGAGTCATAGGGACATTTGAGCCCCTATGACATTGAGTGGGAGCTGAGAAATAAATTGGTGTCCTCTGAAAGAGTAGCAAACATCTTTTACCAGCTGAGCCATCTCTCCAGCCCCCCATCCCTCATGTTCTTATACAGTGAAAACACAAGTCTGTTGTTTTTCTTTTTTGATTGTCACTGCCTTTTAAACTATGGCTATCCTATTCAGCAACTGTCACTCTGCCACCAGCAGCATCTAGGCCGCAGGAGCCAAAGCCTAAGGGAATTCTGCTCCCTCAGGTACCGACTCTTTCAAAGCTACTAAGGAAATTTAATTAAATCTGTCCCACTAAAGAACTCAAGATTCAAAGGTTGAGGCAGAATCCTGCTTCCTAGAGAGACTGAATACCAAGCAGCTCACCTAGCTCACCTCTTAGAGTCTCCCAAGAAGTCCTCCTGCTCATTCTCACCCCTCCTTATAAACCCTTCTCCACTTGGCTCCTCCCTACAACTGCCTGTCAGCTAGTAGGTGACCCAGCCTCCTGACTGAAGGTGAATTTTATTTAATCAAACACAGCATTGCACCATTAAACAAATATTCCAAAGCATAAACAAAAGTAACACACCTTAAATTAATATTCTACAACAGACGTCTAATGCATAACCTCTTTATAAGAGTTAAAATACCTAGTACAGGAAAACATCTTAGAGTGTTGCTATTAAAGCTATAACTCTTATTTTAAAAATTATAATCTGGGGCTAGTGAGATGTCTTAGTGGGTAAAAGCATTTGCTGTGTAGTTTTGGTGGTCCTAGAACAAAGTAGACAAAGGCTGGCCTTGAATTTCCAGAGCTCCACCTGCTTCTGCCTCCCAAGTACTGGGGGACTAAAGGTGTGTGCCACCACTGCCAAGCAATTAAATCTTAATTTTTATTTTTTGAGACAGGGTTTCTTTATGTAACCCTGGCTGTCACTGTGTAGATCAGGCTGCCCTCAAACTTGAAGAGATCCACCTACTTCTGCCTCCAAAGTGCTGGGATTAAAGGCGTGAGCCACCACTGCCTGGCTGCTGTGAAAATCTTGACAACTTCAGTTAGATTCCATGAACCCACTAAAGGTGGAAGAAGAAAACCAATTACACAAAGTTGTCCTTGACACACACACACACACACACACACACACACACACACACACACACACAACCAAATACAATAATAAAAGATTTATTTATTTTTATTTTGTATGTGTAGGAGTGTTTTGCTTGCATATATGATTGCACTATATGTGTTTCTGGTGCTCTCAGAAGCCAGAATAGGACTCTCAGATCCCCTGGAAACTGGAATTAAAGATGTTTGCTAGCTACCATGTGGGTGATGGGAACCAAACCCAGGTCCCCTGTAAGACTAGTAAATGTTCTTAAACACTGGCCCATCTCTCCAGTCCCTGTTTTTTGTTTGAGACAGGTCTGGACTGTCATCATCTTTATATTTCGGCTTTCCAAGTGCTGGGATTACAGGCCTTGTCACTATACACAGTGACAGTGGTAAATATATTCATTTATTCCTTTTAGGGTTTCAATATGTAATCCCGGCTAGATTGGGATTCACAGCAATCCTCCTATCTTGGTCCCCCAAATGCTGGGATTACAGGCATGAAGCCACTACTCTGGGTTTAGCATTTACAATTTTATTAGATATTGGCTTCCTTCCTGGATCTATCATGAATTCTCATATATATTAACTTCAAGAAATATGGACATTTTAGCACAGAATAGCTAGGTAAACTATTCTGTTGCATTAATAAATTAGCTTGCACAGGAGGCAGCAACTCATCACTGGCAGTTAATGGCTAAAACAGTACTCAAACCTGTGCCGTTCATAATTTCACAGCATTGATGCTGCAATTTGCTTACGTAATCATAGTATTGACTTTGTAAAGTCCCTTTTCTTCCCCCAATCCTCCTCTTAAAGTGTTTTCTTACCCTAGATTGGCTTTGTATCCTATCAAATGACGCTAGCACTATTCTGACCTTCATGCGGTTAGCCAAGTGTCAGTCAGGGCTTCCTTCTGCAAGTGAGCAAGCCTTGGGTGAAGTGAAAGCAGCAGCCACTTCCAAGACCAGGTTCACACATTGAAGGGGAGCCCGGCTCCTTTGCGCCTCCCTGTCATACTAGCGCTTGGGAAACTGAGCCAGAGGGTTAGACGCGAGTTCGAGGCCACCCTGGTGTACATGGAGAAGCTCGTTCCAGGCCAGTTACAAAAGGTTCACGTGACGACCTCGCGGGGACCGGTTGTGCAAGCAGACGGTTAATTTGTAATATACCTTCCCGAGTAAAGGAAGCCCGCCTCTCGGTACCGGAGTCGTCATTGGGTGGTGTGGCTGTCAATCACGCCGAGTATAAATAGAGGCCGCGCGGCGCTCGGACCGGCAGCGTGGCTTGCGTCCTCCGGTTCAACACGTGCGGTGTAACATCTCCTCGGGTAACCTTTGCCTGCTGTGGCAAGAGGGCTCGCCTGCAGGTACCAAGGCCTTGCGGTTCGCTCGGCCTCCCCCACGGGCGGCGCGATGGCGGAAGCGGCGGCGGGGGCCAGCGGAGAGGCCATGGCGGCGCTGGTGGCGGCCGAGGGCTCCTTTGGCCCCGCAGGCCGGAGCTTCTCCAACTACCGGCCGTTCGAGCCCCAGACCCTGGGCTTCAGCCCGAGCTGGCGGCTGACGAGCTTCTCCGGCATGAAGGGCTGAGGCTGCAAGGTCCCCCAGGAGACTCTGCTCAAACTCCTGGAGGGACTGACGCGGCCCGCGCTGCAGCCCCCGCTCGCCTCGGGTCTGGTCGGGGGTCAGGAAGAGACGGCGCAGGAAGGGGGCCTGGCCACTAGGCCGGCCTCCAGCTCAGCCCTGCCCTCGCTGAGCATTGGGATGGACTCCTGCGTCATTCCCCTGAGGCACGGCGGCCTGTCGCTGGTGCAGACCACCGACTTTTTCTACCCCTTAGTGGAAGATCCCTACATGATGGGGCGCATAGCCTGTGCCAATGTGCTCAGTGACCTCTACGCCATGGGCATCACTGAGTGTGACAACATGTTGATGCTACTCAGTGTCAGCCAGAGCATGAGTGAAAAGGAGCGAGAGAAGGTAACACCGCTCATGATCAAAGGTTTTCGCGATGCTGCCGAGGAGGGAGGCACGGCGGTGACAGGTGGACAGACAGTGGTCAACCCTTGGATTATCATCGGTGGGGTTGCCACTGTGGTGTGTCAGCAAAACGAATTCATAATGCCCGATAGCGCGGTGGTAGGAGATGTGCTGGTGTTAACCAAACCCTTAGGAACCCAGGTTGCGGCCAATGCCCACCAGTGGCTGGATAATCCGGAGAAATGGAATAAAATCAAGATGGTGGTTTCCAGAGAAGAGGTAGAGTTGGCCTATCAGGAAGCTATGTTCAATATGGCCACTCTAAACAGAACTGCAGCTGGCCTGATGCACACATTTAATGCCCACGCAGCCACGGATATCACAGGCTTTGGCATTTTAGGACACTCTCAGAACCTGGCCAAACAACAAAAAAATGAAGTGTCCTTTGTCATTCATAATCTGCCAATCATTGCCAAGATGGCTGCCATCAGCAAAGCCAGTGGGCGCTTTGGCCTCCTCCAAGGAACATCCGCTGAAACCTCTGGGGGATTACTGATTTGTCTGCCAAGAGAACAGGCGGCCCGCTTTTGTTCAGAGATCAAATCTTCGAAGTATGGAGAGGGTCACCAAGCGTGGATTGTTGGCATTGTGGAGAAGGGAAACCGGACAGCCCGAATCATTGACAAGCCTCGCGTTATTGAAGTTCTACCTCGGGGAGCCACTGCTGCCGCTGCTGCTTCTGCTGCTGCGACTGCTCTCCCTCCTGATAATTCCAATGCAGCCTCTGAGCCTAGTTTATGAAATGGAATAGAAGAAGTTGTTGAGAACTCAGAGCCATTCCACACGCTCACAGATCGTTGGCCAGGGTTGATTTTAAGACCTTTGCAAAGGCTCCCTGCGTAGTGCCTCCAGGTGCCCTTGCTAGTTCCCTCAAAAGCTACCTGTATGTACGTCCAGGTCGAGAAGTAACTTTGGGGGGATTGGTGTTCATCTGTTGAGTGAGGAGCAGGAAGCCTTTTCCCAAAGCAAGATGAGACTATCCAGGTTGAGGGATTTTTTCTTTGCACTGAGTTGATTCATTTGTGCACAGGGAGTATGATTATTAAGATTACATATGGAAAAAGTAAACTGCAACATGAAATTAGAGTTTGGACCAATATATTGATGTCTAAATTGTTAGAACTCTTACTGATTCATTGTCAAATTCGCTATTAATTTTTCTGACAAACCACCTCTTTTCCTATTCTGGACAAGAATTGAGCAACTTGTCCAACTAGGAAAGGAAGACTGAAGCCCCCAACTTGGTCTCTGTTAATGACGTCTCTTCCTCTAACTCCACTAAGGATTGGCAGAGACTGAACAAACCTCAGAGCCAGGTGCTGGTGGTCATTAATTACTAAATCTTATACTGAAAATTTCCGGAGATTTAGTTAATAGAGAAAATTTCTTACATCTAAATAAATAAAAGGGACTTCGTTGGAAAACTCTTGTGGCTAATGTTTGGTTTTGTGGGTCAGTTTTTTGTTTTGTTTCAGGCAGGGTCTCGTGTAATGGAGGTGTGTGCTGCCAAGCTGGAATTCTGAATCTTCTGATCCCTTAATGTAACATTTAAAACCTGCGAAACAAAGTAGATGTTGTCCCTGCCGCTGAGCCAGGGTATTTGGGTTTGCACTGTCCCCTTTCCATGACAGAAGAGAACTGGGAATGAATGTAAACCCTAAAGCAGGCAGAAAATAGGAGGGAGGGGTGGAGTGGGCAGCTTTTTAAAAGCTTGGAAGGAGTTGAGAGGGCAGTAAAACTGGCTTAGCACAACCAAAGAGTCAGTCTGAAAGTGGGGGGTACTCACAGGAAATAGTTCTGGGAGGATTCAGGAAGGTGGAGGCAAGGAGTTGGCATGAGAAGAGACCTTAGCTAAAAGCTATACACAGCAATTAATATCTTTACACATGCAGCACACACACACACACACACACACACATTTTGAGGTAGGTGGCTGCCTTTTATCTCTGGGAGGAAAAAAAGACAGGAACACCAGGCACAGCAGTAGACAAGGAGCCTGACTGAAAACTACATAGTAATTAAAATCCCAGCAGAGGGTTGGTGGTGTGGCTTGCCTAGCATACTTGAAGCCCTGGGTTCAGTCACTAGGTCCAAATAAGCCCGATGGTGTCACCAGCACTTGGGAGGTAGAAGCAGAGGTTAAGGTCATCTTCCCTTGTATAGTAAGTTCAAGGCTAGCCTGAGCTACAGCTACATGAAACCCTGTTTCAACATCCCCCTACAAAAGAAAACTTGACAGGATTTGTGGGAGGGTGCCTAGCATGCACAGAGCTTTGGTTCAGTGCCTAGTACTTTGTGTGTGTGAATAGTGGGGGGTGGGGGTTGGATGGTGATAAAAGAAAGAGAAAAGTTTTGCCAGGCATTGGTGGCACATGCCTTTAATCCCAGCACTCAGGAGGCAGAGACAGGTAGATCTCTGTGAATTCTAGGTCAGCCTCGCCTACAGAGTGAGTTCCAGGATAGGCTCCAAAGCTACACAGAGAAACTCTGTCTCGAAAAACAAAACAAACAAAATGTTTTAAAACACTGGCCAGGGAATTGAGGTGTAATTTAGTGTCACAAAGGTGTGACTTGGGCAAAGTCCTAGTTTATACCACCAGAAAAAATGACCTTGGCCAGGAAGCTTAAACTATTTTAAGCATAAGAGGACCCAGGTACTATCCAGAAGCTTGACAGTTAACAATACCCTGGAGAAAGTGACCATGTCCAGAAAACATGTTTAAATGAAAACATGAGACTCTTTTTTTTGTTTTGTTTTTTTGAGACAGGGTTTCTCTGTAGCTTTGGAGCCTGTCTTGGCACTCGTTCATATAGACCAGACTGGTCACAGAGATCCACTCACAGAGATCCACCTGCCCCACCCCCGCTTGTCTAGATCATCCTGCTTTGGCCTCCCAAGTGCTGACCCAAATGTTTTTGATACCTTGTCTTCCTGTTTGCTGAGAATGCAACTTTGTTCTTTCTCTGCTAAATTGCTTCCCTTTATCACTGAGCTACACTCCCTAGCTACCTCATGTCTTTTGGTGTTTTAGACAAAGTCTTGCTATGTAGCCCGGCTTGGCCTAGAACTTGCTTAGTTAGAGCTTAGATCTGCCTGCCTCTGCCTCCCATATGCCAGGATAAAATGTATGTACCACCAAACCCTGCTCATTCTTTTAGTTTTTTCTTTATTTTATTTTTATGTATATGAGTGTTTGCCTGCATGTATGTGTACATCACACATGTGCAGTGCCCCCCAGAGGTCAGAAAGGGGCTTTGATTCCCCTGGAACTGGAGTTGGGATGGCTGTGGGTGCTGGGGTGGAACCTGGACTCCTGCATGAGCAGCCAGTGAGCCATCTCTCTGTCCCCTCATTCTTTATTGTTGCTGTTTGGTTTGGTTTGGTTTGGTTTGATTTGATTTGATTTTTTCTTTTTTTTTTTTTTTCTTTTTCAAAACAGGGTTTCTCTGTAGCTTTGGAGCCTGCCCTGAAACTCTGTAGACTAGCCTAGCCTCAAACTCAAAGCTCTGCCTGCCTCTGTGTCCAGAGTGGTGGAATTAAAGGCCTGTGCCACCACCGCCCTGGATCACCGCTTGTTTTGAGGTAGGGGTCTGATTTTATAGCCAAGACTATCCTGGAATTTACAAGTATGAGCCACTGTGCCTAACTCTAGTTAGTGACTTCTAAGACATACTAATGTTATGAAACTTCAATTTGCCAGAGGTAAAGATGCTGAGTTCAAGGCCAGCCAGAGCTACAAAGTGAGACCCTGTCTCAAAACAAAGATATTTTGAGACATGAAAAATATCAAAATGGTTTCATCTCATGCAGTCTTTCTCAGGAAACTACCAGAAAGCTAAGCATGCGTTTCAGTGGTGGAGTGCTCACCTCGTGTGTGTGTGTGTGTGTGTGTGTGTGTGTGTGTGTGTGTGTGTTAGGCCTTGTGTTTAATTCTCAGAACCACACACAAGCAGAACTACTGGCATTGTGTTCCCAGAGAACAAAGAGAAAAGAAAACAAGCATTGGATGCTGACCTCGAGCTGGAGAGAGGTGAGTCCAGCAGCCAACCTGAGGACCCAGCCCACCCAGATGGAACAGAGCCTTGGACATATAATACAATATAAGGAGTCTTGGCACATGAAATTGTGTGGAATATATATGAGAAAAATAATGGACAATATATAAAGAATCAATGATAACCATATAGAAAGTTAACAAATGGAAACAAAAAGAGAAAAACCCAGTCAAAAAAGTTAATCATGCTATAGTTATCACGAATCAATACCACAGTTGATGAAATGTCATTTAACAGCAACAAAAATTCATTATCTGTTCTCCAGACTTTTTTGTTTTCCAAAATAGGGTTTCTCTGTGTAACAACCCTAGCTGTCCTGGAACTCACAGAGATCTGCCTGCCTCTGGCTCCTGAGTGCTGGGATTAAAGACATGTACCACCACTGCCCAGCTGTTGTCCAGGCTCTTCCAGAACTCTTCACCAAATGCTGCTGGTGTGAACTCCACTGCAGGTCTCCAGCTTCTCCTAAGGTACTCTATCGCTCACTACTCTTAAACCCATTAGCTTTTCCATGGGTGTGAGACATCCAGGACCATCCGCCTGGAACCTCTTCCTTTTCTTTTCCTTACTCCCAGTAGGACCTCACTTTAGATTCTTAACTGGCTGGTACATGTTCAGTCAGTCCCAGCTCAAACCCCTTCAGAAGGCCTGAGAATTTGGCTCAGTAGTAGAAAACTGCAAGCATGAGGCCGAGCCTTAGGTTCCATCCCCCAGTACCACAATCCCAAAATCTTAAAAAATAATTTAAATTTAAAAGTCAAAAAGAAGGGGTTGGAGAAATGGCTGAGTGGTTAAAAGCACTAGCTGGTCTTCCAGAGGTCCTGAGTTCAATTCCCAGCAACCACATGATGGCTCATGATCATCAGAACACTAGTAAATAACTTTTAAAAAAAAAAAGTAAAAAATATATCTCACAAAGAACCCTCTGGCCGGTCGTTGGTAGCGCACACCTTTAATCCCAGCACTCGGGAGGCAGAGGCAGGTGGATCTCTGTGACTTCGAGGCCAGCCTGGTCTCCAGAGCAAGTGCCAGGATAGGCTCCAAAGCTACACAGAGAAACCCTGTCTCCAAAAACCAAAAAAAAAAAAAAAAAGAATCCTCTGACTTTCCAGCAGACACCAGCTATGGAAGGGCTGTGGGCCCGACTCACGGTGTTGGGCCCACTAGGCAAGTTCTGGGACCACTCAGCCATATCCCACACATCCTACATAATTGCTTCATTGCTCTTATGTTAACCTATAGTTCTTTTTAAAATACACTAATTTACTTTAAAATTATTCTCTGAAGGAGGTAGGGTTAGGGCTGGGGCTTAGTGGGTAGAGCATGGAGCCTCCCATGCATGAAGCCCTAGGTTTAGTCCCCAGTTCTGTTACTTTTTGGTGGTGGTGGTGGTGGTTTTTGTTGTTGTTGGTTTTTTGGGGGGGTGGGGTTCAAGACAGGGTTCTCTATGGCTTTGGAGGCTGTTCTGGAACTAGCTCTTGTAGACCAGGCTGGTCTCGAACTCACAGAGATCTGCCTGCCTCTGCCTCCTGAGTGCTGGGATTAAAGGCGTGCGCCAAGCCCGGCCAGTTCTGTTTAAGTAAACTTGTTCTAGTGCCATGACTTGGCAGGTAAAAGCACCTAATCCAATAACCTGAGTTCAAGCTCTGTAACCATGGAGGGAGGAGAGAACACACTCTGAGAAGTTGACCTCTGACCTACACATCATACACACACAGATAGTAAATAAAAAATAAAAAAATTAAAACTCAAACTTGCTCCCAAGTATATAAGCTTCAAGAGACAGGGGTGCTCACACTTCAGAATGATTTATGCCTGCTTAGTGTTCAGGGGTGGGGGGAGGAAGGGAAAGGAGGAGGAAATGGGGGAAGGGAGGGAGAGAGGACCTGACACCCTTTTTCTCATTTTCCTAGCTCTTATGTCTGGTCCCTCCTAGCAGGGGAAGCTGATACCACTTCTTTACAAAACAAGTCTTTGGAGAAGATATTTGAGTCTTGGACCTGTTTTCCCACTCAAAGGGATTTCCTCTCTCCTGACTTACTATGTTTTATGTGTATGAGTGTTTTGCCTGCACGTATGTATGTACACCACCTGTGTGCCTGCTGCCCATGAATGTCAGAAGAGAGTGTCAGATCCCTTGGAACTGGAGTTACCAATGGATGTGAGCCACCATTAGATGCTGAGAACCCAGCTGGGTCCTCTGCAAAAGCAACAGTGCTTAACTACTGAGCCATCTCTCCAGCCCCTTAAAGGCTTTCTTTATTGGTTCATTTTCTAAATGGCATTTGACAGTAGCAAAGGAAAGAGAAGTGGTTGGAGGCGTCCTTTGTGTGGGTCCTCAACTTAATCCATTCAGAGCTAAAGGCTGACAGTAAGGAAGCACCCAAGCCCACCTTGGGGACAGGCTGACTAAATGTGATAACAGTGTCATGGATGGAAATGAGAATCTAAGAGTAAGCAAGGGAGGTTGGAGAGATGGGTCAGTGGTTAGGAGCACTGGCTGCTCTTCCAGAGGTCCTGGGTTCAATTCCCAGCACCCACATGGTAGCTTATAACTGTCTATAACTCCATTTCCAAGGGATTTTCCACTTTTTTTTCTGGCTCTGTGGGCACCAGGCTCACATGTGGTGCACAGACATGCAGGCAAACACTCATAAACATTTTTTAAAGATTTATTTATGTATTATGTACAGTGTTCTGTACTGCATATATCCCTGCAGGCCTGAAGAGGGCGCCAGATCTCATTACAGATGGTTGTGAGTCACCATATGGTTGCTGGGAATTGAACTCAGGACCTTTGGAAGAGTTGCTCTCAACCACTGAGCCATCTCTCCAGCCCCTCATAAACATTTTTTTAAGCAAGCAGGTGACAGAGGAGAAGGAAGAAGGGTACAGGGAGAGCAGAGGATGGGGCTTACAGGAGAAAGGACAGAACAGAGAAAATGCTAGACAGCCTGGAGACAGGTTTGCTCCCTCCTCTCCTCCCAGCCAGAGTGGCAGCATTCGTACTGCTTTACCTCAGCCTCAACCAGTCTCCTAGCCTCTTTGGGCCTCAGTCTCATAGGTGTAACTTAGATGTAGCCAAGTTAAGCATGATGGAACACCCCTGTAGTTAAGTTATCATGGCAGATAGAAGCTTGCCTGAAAACATGGTTTCAGAGAAGCAATGGTAGCGTGGATGGGACACACGTCACTCACAAGGTCTCACTTGTTCATCTCCAGAGCCCACTGGAAACATCAGTCTCTTCTCCAAGGTGTAGCAATGAAAGGGGTAGCTACAGAGCAGAGCCATTCCTGGCCCTGGATGGAGCAGTAACTGCCACCCTTCCATCTCCTTCCCAACCAGAATCTAAAGCCTTCTGATTTCCTCCTGAACTTGTTCCCCTGCATGAGGAATGATGGGTGGAAGAAGAGACAAGTTGCATGGTGTCCTGCAAGGAAGACCTCTCCGACTTCCACAACAGACAAGATATGTCAGAATGAAATGTAGGGTCCAAAGGACACCAGCTCCTGGATAAAGGGCTTGTGTGCCTCCAGCAAAGTGAGCCTAGGATGTGTCAGATCTAGGCTATGTGGGGAAAGATGTCTCAGTGAGATCTAGCAACATTACCCTGCTCCAAGTTTACCAAGAGCCTTTGAGAGTGGAGGCTTTGAAGCAGGGCTGTGCGGGAGGGGCGGGTTGGGTTTGGGTATGTGGAGAAGCGGGGAGGCATCTAGATGGAGGAACTTATAAAGGCAGGCAGGGAAGGCGTGGGACCTTCTGACTGGATTTCAGCTTGTGTGAAGGGGGACAGGGCTAGAACTGCAGTCCTCTAGGAGTGTTGAAGTCCCTGTGGCCTGAAAGGGCTAAGCTAGAGATTTCCAAAGTCTCCATCTTTGGTCCTCTAGAAAAAATGTAACAAGGGTAATACTGTAGTGGGCGCTAAGGATGTAGCCATGGATACATATTGTCCTATTCTATCCATCATACATATGAAGGCCACGGAGGCCAGATCTCTGTTATCTGAATAGGGAAACTCAGGCTAAGATTAGCAAAGATCCCAAAGGCACTGGCAGTGGGTTCCCAAGCACTCAGCTCCTAGTGTCCCATCATACCCTATTGTCTCTATCTCATCGATCAGGACAAGTCTTTCTGCTGTTATATAACCTGCCTAGCCATAAGTCTCCACCACTTTGTTCTCAAGCAGCCATCACCTCCTCCATTCCAGTTTCCCAAAGAGCCACACTGGGGAAGGTAGACAAGCTCTTTTGAGAACAGCAGAGAGAATACAGGCAATGTACATGCTTGCCTGGCCCAAGCCCTAGAGAATGCAGACATGTAAATGCTTGCCTGACCCAAGTCCTAGAGAATGCAGGCATGTACATACTTGCCTTACCCAAACCCTACATCCTGTAAAATATTTATTGGCTTGTGCTAGAGAGTCGGCCTTGGTTTGAAAAGATCCGGTTTCTTGGGAGGTTAGGTCTATAAAGGGCTATTGACAAGTGTGAACTGAAAGACAACACCAAATACATTGAGGCCCTGATTAAAGCAGGCAGGTTGGAGTGCCAACGTATGTCTAAGGAGATTGGAGAAAACTGACTGGACATGGGGTGAGGAGGGAAGGGCTGGGAATAAGAGAACAGCTAGTGGGGCCATGTGAACACTCATATCCATTCCCTGCCTTAAGGACTGACCTTCTCTTCAGAGGATGCTACTGTGGACAAAAGACCTTGGATGTTTCTGCCAGATGCTTTACACAGTGGCTCATCATGGAAAGGCCCTTGCCACACAAGCCTATCAAACCAAGTTTAATCCCTGGGACCCACAGTAGCAAGAACCAACACCACAAAGTTGTCCTCTGACCTCCAGATGCCCACTGCCCACAAGCAGGGTCTCCTGGGGAGAGTGCAGAAGTGACCACAGAGTCTCCTCACCAACCTCCAAAGACCCCCTGAGCTCCCCTCTGGAAGCTTTCATCTGTTGCTCTTCCAAACCTGAGGCACACGCACAATGTCTCTTCGAGGGGCTCTCCAAGTAGGCTCCAGAGAAGAGCTGCAGTTTTGTTTTTGTTCTAATTTTGAAACATGTCTCACTATGTAGGCCTGGCTGACCCTGGAATTCATATGTAAACCAGGCTGGCCTCAAACTCAGAGATCCACCTGCCTCTGCCTCCCAAGTACTGAGATCACATACTTCACACTTGATTGTGTTCTCATTAGCTCCTGCATACTTTGGAAGTGAGAACAGCCTATTATGAATGCTAAATACACAAGTTACCACCGGCTACATCCTCTGGCCCCTGAAGTTCTTTTCATCTGAGAATATGTTATGTTTTCATCTTTATGAATTGGCGGTTCCTTCTAGCTAGTGCTCCATTGTCCTTGATCTGTTGCTCAGCTTGAATGTCACTTTCTAAGAAAAAAGTAGAAGGCTGGAGAGATTGCTCAAATATTAAGAGTACTGGCAGTAGCCAGGCAGTGGTGGTGCACGCCTTTAATCCCAGCACTCTAGAGGCAGAAGCAGGTGAATCTCTGTGAGTTTGAGGCCAGTGTGGTCTACAGAGCAAGTTCCAGGATAGATAAGACTGTTACACAGAGAAACCCTGCCTCAAAATACAGGAGAAAAAAAAAAAAAAGTACTGGCTTCTCTTCCAAGGCCATGGATTTGATCCCCAGTACCCACATGGCAGTTCACTGTTACTCTAGTACTCTAGTCCCAGGGGGATCAGACATCCTCTTCTGTCCTTCCTGGGGACCAGGCAAAACACCTATACACACTAAATAAATATTTCTAAAAAGAAAAAAAATAGAAAACTCAACTAAAAATAGCTTGACTAACAAAGGTCTTTATTACCTTCCAGAACCAGAATGGTAAAGGTAAACTCTGCAATTTGGTTTTTCTGTTGTTGCTGTTTGTTTGTTTTTCGAGACAGGGTTTCTCTGTATTGTTTTGGAGCCTATCCTTGAACTCGATCTGTAGACCAAGCTGGCCTTGAACTCACAGGGATCCACCTGCCTCTGCCTCCCGAGTACTGGGATTAAAAGACATGTGCCACCAACACCTGGCCTTTTCTGCAATTTTTAAAAACAAGTGTTTTGGCTATGCCACTCAACTAAATATTGTGTAGAGGTGGAAGCATCCTGGGCTTTTAAAACAAAAAATTTTAAGACAAAATCTCACTATCTAACCCAGGCTCAAACTCACATGCTTCCCGCAATTGTGAGATTCCAAGTGTGAGTCACTGTTCTGGGGTATTTACCAGAAAGGACTGCTCAGGCATGGGTTTAAGCCAATAGAAAGTCTTTATTAGCCATCAAGTGACTACACTGGGTGTTCAGGATCCCAGTGTAGCTCCCAGTCTTTCTCAGGGTGAGCTTTTAAACACAAAAACACATATCCTGTGTTGACATACTCAGTTAACAAGAGCGGTTAGCCAGAAGCCGAACTACAAAGTCAAAAAGCAAGATTTAGACTTTAGACTTTCCCAGAATTATAGATTTGATGGATTAGGTCATTGTTTTAATTTTGTCAGGTGGTGCTGTCTATATGCTGAGTTTTACAGCCTGAATGGTAGTTCCACCGTGGAGTCAGTCGTGCTATGGTCTGGGGCCTACTAAGGTCTGGGGCTTTGTTACAGTCACCACACCCCTGCTAACCCAAGTGGTTCACAGACATGCATGCAGCCAAATCACACACACACAAAACAAATAAAAATAAGTCTTTGAAAAGCCTTCATAAACTCACTAATGTAAGCGAGTCTGGTGTCCTCTTGTGTATTGTGTAAGGCTGTGATAGTGACCCACGGAGCTGGGAAGGTAAGAGGAGGCCAGACCCTAGCTACCTGCCACAAATTTCAGTGTCCTGTGTTCTACGCTGCAGGTAAAGAGGAGGAATGCCTTCCTCTCCCTGTAGGACAAGGATGGGCTAATTGCTTACAATCATTGGAATCCGCTGGGGCAGGACGCTGAAATGGGACACACTGCCCGGGTCCTCCTGTGTCTAGCAGTCTGCACTATTTCTCGTCAACCTCATTCAAATTGTGGGAAGGCTGCTGTGGAGCCTTAAGCAGTGTCCCCCAACCAAGCGACAGTGCATGCGCTGGGTCCTTCAACTGTAGGGTTTTGCCTGCCGCGGACACGCCTCCTCCGCGCCTGCCATTTCACTCTGGTGCCATCTGGCGCCCATTAAGCAAACAACGTCGCATTAGGCTTTCTGATTTAGTCTTTTTCCCAGATTGAACTGGTGCCTTTCCCTTTAAGAAGTTTCTCCCGGGAGGAAGAACTCGAGGGGACAGGCGGAGAAAACACACTCGAAGCTCCCTCAGATTGGTCCAGGCCGGACAAGGGGTGGACCGCAGCAAAATCCACCTATATGAGTGGGTCGTCCTCCGGCTCCGCCCCGGGAACGCACCAAGACGCTGTGATTGGTCGGGACCCTGGCGGCGACTCCGAGTGTGGCGCGGGGTTTGCACGCTCCCGCGCGGCTGGGACAGGTGGGCGGGATGTCCCAAGCTGGCGGCGGTTCCCGCGGTGATGCGGGGCAAGAAGACGCTGCTGCTGCCGGCGGCCGATTCAGCTTCAGCCGGGAGCCTACGCTTGAGGACATGTAAGCAAGCCCTTGTCCAGCCTCTGGTGGAGAGATTGACCCTTTTGTGGTGGTGGGGAGGTCCCCTCCACGTGGGCACGTGGGCCACAAGAACAACAACATGCTCGTGTCCGTCGGGTCCTCCCGGCGGGCCTCTGGCGGGCCTAACTAAAATCTCCTCTGCAGGATGCGCACCTGAAGCCGGGGGAAATGGGTGACGCCCCCGGGCATGTTAGTACCAACCAACTTTGGGAAGATAACGGAAGTCTGATAGTGTCTCTGCTGCCCAGGAGTGGGGGGTGGTAGGAAAACCGGGGAGGCTGAAGTGTAGAGAGATGTTATTTCTTGCAGAGTATCAAAGAAGGGGACGTTGTCTCAAAACCGCATCCGGTGATGAGCTGGATTTAAGCCTGTGAAGACAGGGGAGTTGAAGTAGAGGATCGGCAGAAGTAGCCGAGTGTCGGGGCGGGGGGAGTAATAGAGTGTTGCAAAATTTAGCTTGAGGTTAAAATCTATACAGGGGCGCGTTCATTTCTAGCTGATAAGAGCAAGCCTTGTTAAGAGGTAGTAACTTAATGTCATCCTAGATATAGACTATGGGATTTCTATCTTTGCCCCACTTGTGTATGACCTGATCCGGGCCCTGCATCTTGTCCCTTACTCTCTAACCCTGTGACTTGAACCTCCACCCCTTTCTTTCTTTTTTTTCTTTCTTTCCAGTCGACGCCTCCATGCAGAGTTTGCTGCCGAGCGGGACTGGGAGCAGTTCCACCAGCCTCGGAACCTGCTCCTAGCCTTGGTGGGAGAAGTGGGCGAGCTGGCAGAACTCTTGTGAGTAGATGGCAGGCTTCCTGGAAGAGGCTGTGGTTCGGGTGGTTTGGGGAGGGAAGCATGTATTTGAGCCTCAAACACTGTGGTGGGTGTTTTATTTTCCTTACTGCTGTATTATGTGCTGCTGCTGGGGATATAGAGATAACAGATGGGTCCCAGCCCTGTAGGGAGCCTAGTTTCAGGGGAGAGAAAGTACAGAAACAGTGAGGCAGATCTAGGTTCAAGAAGGACAGTTGTCACCAGCATTTTACCTCTGTGTGGAGCTGAAAATAAGGAATTTCAAAATATGACCTGCCCAGTGGCCTGCCAGGCAGGGAACTTCCACTTACAAAGGTAGTGAGGGGGCCGCTGAGATTTCTCAGTGCTTAAGAGCACTTCCTACTCCTGCGGAAGGGCTGAGTTCAGTTCCCAGAACCCCCATTGTAGGCCATAATGCCCATAACTTCAGATTCAGGAGATCTGACACTCTCTTCTGGCCTTGGAGGCTCCTGCACATAGATTGTGCACACAAAACATACAATAAATAAATACTTTAAAAAAAGTAGTGAGGCAAGAAAGGACGAGTTAAATTCTGGGAGAACCCAATTCAATTTGAGGGATTTTGTATGTTTTTGTTTTCTGGTGTGCCCAAGTGTCTGGCCCGTTACAGGTATTTTGTAGAAGAATGGGATGCTGGAAGTCAAGGTTGGGAGGCAAACCCAGGCAGGTAAGGTTGGAGCTAGAAGGTGATGGAGTTCAAACAGAAGGCCTGATCTAATCCGAGTCTCAGAGAGATCTCTGTGCCGGCAGGGCAGATTGGACGTCCCAGACAATGGAGTAGAGTAGACTAGTGAGCAGAATGGTGTAGACCTAAATCTGGGCACCACTGTGGAGATGAAGAGGGCACATAAGATGTTGGGGGGGGGGAGAGGTGGGAGGAGGGCTGTTCCCTTTTTTTTTTTTTTTGGTCGAAACAGGGTTTCTCTATAGCTTTGGCTGTCCTGGAACTCACTCTGTAGACCAAGCTGGCCTCGAACTCCGAGAGATCTGCCTGCCTCTGCCCCCACCTCCACCAGTTCTGGGACTAAAGGTATGCGCCAGCACCACCCAGCAAAAGTTTATTTATACAGTGTTCTGCCTGCATGTATGCCTGCAGGCCAGAAGAGGTCAGTGAGCCACTGTGTGGTTGCTGGGAATTGAACTCAGGACCATCATCTGGAAGGGCAGCCAGTGCTTTTAACCACTGAGCCATTTCTCCAGCCCCAGGCCACGCCTTTTTTTAAACATATGAATTAGCATCAGCTGTGTGTTCGGTCATCTGGATCCAGAAGATGGGGCTGTCTCTGGTCCTAGTGGAAGGTGACTGATAATACATGAGCTAATTTTAAATGATCTGGAACTGTGATAAGGGTTAAGATGGGGGGAAAAGTCAGATGTGGTGGTGTGAGGTGAAATCCCAGCACTTGAGAGGAAGAGGCCAAATGATCAGGTGTTCATCCTCAGCTACCTAAGACCCTGCCTTGGGAGTAGAAGGGAGGAGAGATGAAAAAGTAAGTTTCTGAGATGGTAACTTCTAAGAGACCTAAGTATCAAGAACGGGAAAATCTAGGGTTGTGGCAGACGGTGTTCAAGAAAGAAGAGTGACTTCAAACAGAAAAGGTGGTAGTAGCTTTGGGCAGGAAATTAGTGGGTGAAGGTAAGTTAACAGGAAGATGAATTCAACTTCTGTACTGATGTAAGTCTGGGGTTTGGTTTGGAATGGCAGCAGCTAGGTAGGGCTAGAGAAAAGGAGACCTGAACCTCCAAGTGTCTTAACAGTGTTGTCTTGGTCAGTCCTTGGCTTGGGTGGGATCACAGGGGTCTGGCTGTTGCCTGCTAAGTCTCTTCCACACCTGGCTCCATCCAGAGCCCAGGCAGCTAGATTGTCCTTGGAGGGATATTCTGAGCTTCAAGTGTGATAATTGATAGACTGAAGGGGGGCCCACTGAAATACCAAGCTTGTGTGTCTGTCCTGTTCTCTTTCCAGTCAATGGAAGTCTGATGCAGAGTCTAGTCCTCAAGCCTGGCCACCAAAGGAAAGAGCAGCTCTTCAAGAGGAGCTTAGTGACGTCCTCATCTACCTGGTAGCATTAGCAGCCCGTTGTCATGTGGACTTACCTCAAGCAGTACTCTCCAAAATGGACACCAACCGACAACGTTACCCAGTTCATCTCTCCCGAGGTTCCGCCCGCAAGTACACAGACTTGCCCCATGGGACCATCTCTGAAAATCAGGCTGTGGAGGCTGTAGACCCTACCTCTGAGTTGAAAAACCAGGCTTCCACCTAGAAACATGGTTCTGAACAGCAGAGATGGACTTGCTCTAGTCTGGTCTTACTAAGTCATGGGTATGAGGCCCAAGATTCTCCAAAAGGTAGTCTACTGGTGTCTTCTCTCTCAATAAAATGATTAAAGGCAACAATGTCTAGATTTTTCTTGGGTAGCTAGATAGACTATATATCTCAAGTCCTATAGAGAAGCAGTGCTCTGCCCACAAGTCTCTGAGGAGTATAGAAGCTTCCTTTCCTCTTTGGTCCCTTGGTACCAGTAAAGGTCACCCACCACCTGGCTAATCCTGTTCTTCCTCTCCAGCTAGATGGTGTTGAATGATTTATGTGGTATGTAGCCTAAGAGGCTTGCCTCCTGAGAAGAGGGTTAACTCAGAGAAAGCAGTGGTAGTGATTGTCTGCCCCTAATGACCCTTCTTGCCTTCCCAGATAAAGCAACTCCTCAGATTAAAACAGCTTTGGGGTGGGTTCCCCAAACCACTGGATATTATAACATTTGGTTTTACTCCCTCTCTTTTATTCCTTGTATGTAATCAAATCTGTAGTCTTGTCTCTGGATCTTCAGGCTTCTAATTTGTTTCTTTACCTTCTAGACACATTTTTTTTTTTCTCAAGATTTTTTAAAAAGGCTCTGTGTAGCCCTGGCTGTCCTGGTACTCATTATGTAGTCCAGGCTGGCCTGAACTCAGATCCACCTGCCTCTGCCTCCCAAGTGCTGGTATTAAAGTGTGCCACCATTGTGACAGGTCTTAAAACATGACTTCTGATAGGGATGCTGGAGTGTGGCTCTTAATAGTTGGCTTCTGGAGGTGGTGGGCTAAGAGTCAATTAGCTTTAAGGGCTGGCCACTGGAAGTTTGACCATGTTCCAATGAATATATAGGCAATACAAATTGGACTTGATGGTTTTTTTTTGTTTTTCTTTTTCTTTTTGTGGGGAGGGCACAAGGTTGGGAGGGTAGACCTGGGAGGAATGGGAAGTGTGAAATTTCCAAATAATCAGTAAAAATATTATGGGAAATGTGTACACACGGAGGAAAAAAAATGACATAGGGTTGGAGAAATTGCTCTGCAGTTAGCACGCTTGCTGCTCGTTTTTCTGTTGTTGTTTGATGAGACTAGGTCTCATTTTATCATTGGCTGGTCTGGAACTTGCTGTGTACCCAGGTACTTGCTGCTGCCTCTGCCCTCCCAAGTGCTGAAATTAAAGGCTTGTTGCCACCATTCCTAGCACTTACCCTCTTGCAGAGGACTGAAGTTGTGTTCACAGCACCCACATCAGGCAGCCTACAAATGCCTATAACTCTAGCTTCAAATCTTACTCCCTCTTCTGGGATTTAGTTGGCACCTGCACTCAAGCGAGCACCAATCCAGAGACTCGTAATTCCACTCCAGAGATCTACATGATGCAGGACGAAAACTTCTGCAAGTTGTCCTCTGACCCACACGGACCCCATGGACAGTACCCTCTGCCACTCCCATAATACAAATTCAAAGTTATTAATCGCATACCTGTAATCCCAGCATTAAAGACGCTGAGACAGAAGGACCCAAGTTTGAGGACAGTTTGGGCTACAAACCAAAAGTAATTTTTTAATATGTATGAATGTTATGACTACGTATGTGTTCCATGTCAGTGCCTGGTGCCCGTGGATGTCAGAAGAGGGTTTTGGATCCCCTAGAACTGGAGTTATGGATGCTTGGAATGGAAATCTAGAGCCTCTACAAGACTCTTAAAAATATGTACACACACATACATCCCGGAGAAGTCACTGCCTTCTTGCTCCCATCACAGTTCTGGTGAAACCTGACTGTGATTGCCAATTCCCTTGTCCTTGCTGTGCCATTTACTAGCTGTCTGCAAAAGTAAAGATAAAATGAGGTTTGGAGCTAGGTGCGGTAGTGTAATTTTGTAATCTCAGGATTCAGGAGGCAGAAAGAATCACCCAAAGTTCAAGACCAGCCTGGTGTATATAGTGCATACTGGGTTCACTTGGGGTTAAATACGGAGATCCTAAATAAATTAGGGGAAAGCTAATGTACCTAACATAAAATCTTAAATCTATATAGCCCCATTGTTCCCCATTTGCCATACTGACCCCCAAAGGGGGTCATGTAGAAGTCCTGTTCGTGGTTCTTTTAAGAACTGAGATTGAGGCCAAAGGCCAGGTGTGTGATTTTCCCAATCCCAGGAATCCCTTAGGCTATTTTATAGCCCCCTTGGTTCCATTATTCCTAGTGTTCTTCCCCTTCCCACCCACCTCACTTACTGGCACCGGTGAGGTGAGGATAGAATACTTTATTCACTCAGAAGGGCCAAGGGAATGTAGTTGGGGACGGGACACGGTTTCTAGGGACCCCAATAGAGCCCTCCCTGTCGCCCAGTCCCAAAGCACCCCGGACCCAGGTGCAGGCATGGAAGGAGCCATTCGGGTGCAAACCCCAAGTGCCCCTCGCTGCCCCGCCGTGGCTCAGCTGCCCTCGCACTCCGGGCAGCGCTCGGTGGGCGTGGCGGCTGTGGCACTGGCGGGTAGCTTGAAGTCTCGGCCGCAGCCCGCGCAGATGTAGAGGCGGCGCCGCATATGCGCGCGACGGTGGCGGATGAAGTGTGAGCTGAGGCGGAAGCGCCGGCCGCACTCCGTGCACGGGTAGGGCCGCTCGCCCGTATGCGTGCGCGCATGCTCCGCCAGGTTGGAACGGTGGCCGAAGCGCCGGCCGCACACGGCGCAGCGATGCGGCTTCTCGCCCGTGTGCACGCGCCGGTGCTTGGCCAGCGCCGAGCTCTGAGCGAAGCGCGTGCCGCAGTCGGCGCATGCGTACGGGCGCTCGCCCGTGTGCGTGCGTCGGTGGCGCGCCAGGCACGAACTTCCGCCGAAGGCTCGTCCGCAGTCCGGGCACGCGTACGGCTTCTCGCCCGTGTGCACGCGCAAATGCTGCGCGTAATTGGAGCTCTGCGCAAAGCGACGGCCGCAGTGTGCGCATGCGTACGGCTTCTCGCCCGTGTGACGCCGCCGGTGCTGCCGCAGGTTCGAGGCGGCGGAGAAACGCTTGTCACACTCCGGGCACTGGTAGGGTCGCTCGCCCGTGTGCGTGCGGCCGTGCTTAGTCAGCGCCGACTTCTGCGAGAAGCACCGGCCGCACTCCGTGCACGCGAAGGGGCGCTCGCCCGTGTGCGTGCGCGCATGTTTGGCTAGTGTGGAGCGGCGCGCAAAGGCGCGGCCGCAGTCTGGGCACGCGTGGGGCCGCGCCGGGTCGGCCGACGGCGCTGGCATCTGGCTGGCGACCTGCAGGGAGAGGGAGGACAGGTCAGCCTTAAGAGGCCCCAGGGGAAACCTTGGTCTCCCGCACACAGCAAATTCTTTGAGCCTCAGTAAAATAGGAAACTGCCTGCCTCCGAGATTGTGTACCGAACATGAGTTAATTTACATCACAATGACGGATGGCATTATAGTTACTTGTACTAATTCATAAAATTTATTGGGCATGTTCTAGGTTATAGAGTTAAGAGGCACCGGGGATTTAACATTAAATAAAAGTGCTAGGTGCCTGTAATACAGTGGGACAGGGGAATCAAGAGATCAGGCTAGTCTGGGCTACATAGGGGACCCTGTCTCAAAACCAGAGTGCTTAGCTACCAATTTCCTCAGCCCTGGGAAGCATCCTGCTTACAGGAGGAGTGGGTTAAGACCGCTGGTACTACAGGGAATGCTGCAGATTTAAATAGGGCTAGGAAGACACTGTTGTTACCAGGAGGAGGAAACAGAACCCGGGCCACGGGGCGGACTGAGATGGAGAACCACTATAAGGGATTTCTGAGAATTTTGATGAGGAAAGCTCATACATTTTAAAAGGGTTTTTTCAGAACCCAAATGAAGGAGGAAAGACAGAACCAGGAGCCTAGTGAGGAGGCGACTGCTCTCATTTGACAGAGGACCAGTTGGCCTAAGCCCAGGAAACTAATGGAAAGTAGAGCCAGCGAGATGCTGGTTTCTTTATCCACTTTACAGTTTAAGAGATGGCAACAAATTGGCTTCAAAGTAGGACGTAAGGCTAGGGTGTAGTTAGAACTGCACAGGTGGAGTTGCCATTTACAGAGGGGAAGTGGGTAGGGAGTAAGATCTGAATGGAAGTTGATGAGACATTTTCAGCCTACAATGGACACTAAAGCCTAGAGGCTGAAGAGATCACCTAGGGGATGGCAGAGGACCCTGGAGCAGCCAGCTGGTAAGTATGGGCAGAAGCCAGGACAGGGACAACTTGGCCAGGGCCAGACTCTCAATAAATCTTTAAGAGCAAGCACTTCCTTAAGCTGTGAAGAAAAACCAAATGTTGCTCTGAGGCCTGAAGTCATGAAGCTTGAAATGAGTCAGTCTGGACGAGTAGAGATGAAGGCAGGAAAAGGAAAGAAGGCTATGTAACAAGCAGATGAAGTGGAAACATTCTGTGCTAGAGAGGGAAGACGAATATTGAAGGCACATTACTCCCTTCTAATAAAAAAAGAAAATACCATGTATAGATGGCTGAAACCATGGCCCAAGTTTCCTATCCATGAAGTAAGTTAGTGAATGAGGTAGTTTCCTTCTTGGGTGGGGGAGGGGACTGCAGAGAGACGGGGTGGAGTGATCCCCTAGTAAAACCAACAATGAGAACCATGAACAATCAGTTAAGAACATTAATTCATGCTGGGCTGGTGGGACAGGCTTTAATCCTATAACTTGGGAGGCAGAGGCAGGAGGATCTCTGTGAGTTCAAGGCCAGCCTGGTCTAGAGAGTGAGTTCCAGAACAGCCTCCAAAGTTACAGAAAAACCCTGTCTCAAAAGACCAAAAACAGCTGGGTGTTGGTGGCGCACGCGTTTAACCCCAGCACTTGGGAGGCAGAGATAGGCAGATCTCCGTGAGCTCGAGGCCAGCCTGGTCTACAGAGCAAGTTCCAGGACAACCTCCAACACAATACAACGAAACCCTGTCTTGAAAAACAAAACAAAAAGACCAAAAACAAACAAACAAACAAAAAACATTAATTCATGACCAGAGAATCACCTGGCACACAGGACAAGACAGGTGCTGCCTCTCCAGCATGCAATCCAACACCACCCTCCTTTTAAGGAGGAAACACCACAAGAAACAGCAAGTGACAGAGAACAGGACCTTCCCTTTCAGAAGCTGGAGTAGAGCAACTTGAAGGCCATCAGTCCTTTATCAAGAAACTGGCTTTGGAGCCAGGTGGGGGGGCAATGACTTAGTTTCAGCACTCAGGAAGCAGAGGCAGGTGCAGATCTTGTGAGTTCAAGGCCAGCCTGGTCTACATAGAGAGTTCCAGGACATCCAGGGTTGCATAATGAGACACTATCTGAAAATGAAAACTTCAATCAAAATAAAGTAGCTTTGAAGCCGGGCGGTGGTGGTTCATGCCTTTAGTCCCAGCACTTGGGAGGCAGAGACAGCTGGAGCTCTGTGAGTTCGAGACCAGCCTGGTCTACAAGAGCTGGTTCCAGGACAGGCTCCAGAGCTACACAGGGAAGCCTTGTCTCAAACAAAAAACAAAAACAAAAAAGAAAAGAAAGTGGCTTTGAATTCAACCTAGAACATAACAGTGTGGGAAATTAGCCATCAACCAAGAGAACCCTGGTTTAAATAATAATAGCCCTCCTTTAGTTTGGCTTGACCTTTCCCAGTTTCAGTTGCCAGTTGTCAATCATGGTCTGAAAATATTAGATGGAACATTCCAAAAATAAACAATCTGTAAGTTTAAAAGAACTTTTATTACAGTATATTGTTATAGTTCTGATACTATTGTTGAACTCTTACTGTGCTAATTTAGAAATTACACTGTATCCACAGGTGTACCCTGAAAGGAGCGGATGCAGACCAGGTGTGACAGCACACCTGTAATCCCGGCACTCACAGACCGAAGCAGGAGGGTCACAAGTTCTGGGCCAGCTTGGGGAATATGACAAGAACCTATCTCAACAACAACCTAAATACTATATATATATGGTTTGAAACCATCCAATGTTTTGGGCATCCATGGCAGGGTATGTGTGTCTTTAAATGTAGTCCCCAAAAGGGGCTTCTGTAGTTGAGAGCTCCATGTCAGACTTTGACAACATGTATAATATTACAGTAAATCTTCCTGTTACCCTTCAGTCAGGTGGAATATCTTAATGAATAGTCCAGGCTAGCCTCATACTCATTGACAAAATCTGCCTGACTGTTGGATTACAAGTGTGTTCCACCATGCAGGATTACTTTTGTTTATTTATTTTGTTTGTTTTATGGAGAAGTTCTTGCCCAGGCTGCCTAGAACTTGAAATCCCCTTGCCTCCACCTTCAGAGTACAGGGATCACTGGGGCTACCTCCGGACAGCAAAAACACCAAGGCTTAGAGAGAATAAGTTGACAAAGCATGAGGAGATAATGAGGAGGTGTAACTCTCCCCACTCTGAGTCTCCATCTTCTTGCAAGAAAGCTCCCACATTAGAGTAAACCCTATGGGAATCCAATCTCAATTACTCGGCCACACTTTCCTCCATGCCCTGGAATCTTGGTAATGGCCTTAAGTCTAGCTCCCTGGGACATGGATAAGGCCAGGAGAGGTGACCATCATCCTAGCACTTGAGTGGCTGAGGCAAGAGGTTCATGAGCTTGAGGCCAGCCTGGGCTAAATATCAAGACCCTGTCTCAAAACAAGGTAATGAAAATTTCACAACCCTTTGTGCTAGGTACTTCAGTCCCATCATATAAATGAAGAAGTAGGTCACAGATATCAACTGATTACCCAAGGCCATATAGCTAAGAAATAGCAGAACCAAGGTTTGAACTCAGGTCTATCATTCTTAGTCATGGTGGGATCCTAACAGCACGTGTGAAGTGACCTAGGCAGCTTGTCTTCTCCCCTAAACCCTTGAGTCAAAATCTTCTTTTTCTACACAGTATAAAACACCACCCCCAAAGCTAGCTCCTTACTACAGGATGTGGCCCACAGCCCAGCCATATCAGAATCACTGGGCACTTGTGAAAAATACACAACAACACGAACAAAGACGGGGCCTAACACACACACACACACACACACACACACACACACACACACACACACACACACGGCACTACATAAACTGGCCATGGTGGCATGAGACTGTAATCCCAGCATCAGGAGGTGGATGCATAAAAACCAGAAATTCAAGGTCAGCCTCCACTCTACAGTAGATTCCAGCTGGCTCCATGTCTGTAATTCCAGCATTTGTGAGGTAGAGGCAGGAAAACCAAAAATACACGTTCTTTAGCTACACAGGGTTTGAGGACAGCCTGAATCTTAAGCCTCACCCACAACCTAAGTCATAATCTCCCTTCTAGGGGTTGAAGAGATTGCTCTGTGGTTAAGAGCACTGGCCACTGTACAGAGGGCCTGGATTGAGTTCCTAGAACCCACATGGAAATTCACAAGTATCTGAAACTTCAATTTCAGGGGTTACAATGCCCTCTTCTGGCCTCTATGGGAACTACACATATGTGGTGCACACACACAAGCAGGCAAAATACTAGTATACATAAATAAAAATAAATCTTAAGTTTTTTTTTTTTTTAAATCTTTGCTTTATGGTGGTGATATAGCTCAGCAGTCCCTAATATGCACAAGACCCTACAGCAGAAGCACTTTATCAAGCTCCCAATGATCTTCGAACGCTTAAAATTAAATCCACACACTGCAATAGATAGTGATGGCTCACACCTGTAATCCTAGCAATCCGGAAGCTGAAGCAGGAGGATCCCAAGTTCAGAGTCTCCCTAAGCACCATACATAGCAAGTCTCCCATCTCAATAAATAAATTTAAAAACTAAGCAGTCTAATCTGGAGGTGAGAAGAGATGCACCTATAGAAATCAGGTGGAAAGCTGAGAGCGAGTTTGTAGGCTGAACATGCAGTATGGTTCAGGATCAGCTAGATATGAGGTGGGGGCTAGGCAATTTAGAAAGAAAACAAAAGACACAAGAGCATACTGAAGAGCTTTCAAAGACAAGTGGAAGGGCTGAGACTTCACCCTAGTGATACAGAGAAGCTCTCCGGGGTTTCAGGAAAGTGAGAATGTGCATGGAGCCTTCTGGAGGGGGGTAGACATTTTCTACTCCTTCAAGATGGGTTATTTATTTATTTATTTATTTATTTATCTATTTATTATTTAAAGAGTTCCATTCAGGGCTAGCAAGATGGCTCAGCTGGTAAGGGCACGGTTGCTTGACCCTTAAGACCCACCTGGTAGAAGAAAAGAACCAACTTCTGTAAAGTTGTCCTCTGACATGCCAAAGGTGCCATGGTACCTGCTATACACACACTTACACCAACAAATAGGATTTAAAGTTCAGACAGATCAGACAGCTAGGTGTTGGTGGCCCACACCTTTAATCCCAGCACTCCGGAGGCAGAGGCAGGCAAATCTCTCTGAGTTCGAGGTCAGCCTGGTCAGCCAGGATAGGCTCCAAAGCTACACAGAGAAACCCCTGTCTTGAAAAACAAAAAAAACAAAACAAAACAAAACAACCCAAAAACCAAAAAAACAGACAGATCAGAGTCTGACAGACAGACAAAGACTATTCCAAACTCTGCATGTAGCATCACTGAGGCCCGTTTTCCTACAACCCTGGGTACTGAACTGTCATGCCCAGCTTTACTACAGAGTTAAATCCATGGCACCATGAGGCCTGTTCTTAACAAGAAATGACTTTGGGATGACAGGTAATGATCACAGTCTGCTGGCACTGGATGACAGCCCCCAGAGGAGCACTTGCTATGCAGCCCACACTGGCCTAGAACTTGCAATCCCGACTTGGCCTCCCCATCTGGGATGAATGACAGGTATGCACTACCATGCCGGCTGGAAGGCACTTTTGAAATAACTGTGTACACCAAGAAAAGAGGCTAAAGGAGGTCACACAGCAAATCACTGAGCTGTCTTGTTGGCAGAGGGCCAGTTATGCCTTGCATCTAACCCTCCAACCCACCCTTCTCCTAATCCACCCTGACCCCAGACTGACGTTTGATGATCTGTCTGTTTAAGACAGGATCTCTTGTCGTGACTGTTTGGAACTTGCTGTGCAGACCAGGCCAGTCTCAAACTCAGAGATTCTTCCATCTCTACTTCTGGAATGCTGAGGATAAAGGCAAACACTTTTATTCCCAACATTTGGGAATAAAGGCAGGAGGACCTCTGTGAGTTTGAGGCTGGCCTGATCTACAAAGCAAGTTCCAGAACAGCCAAGGCTATACAGTGAAAGCCTGTCTTGAGAAACGAACAAAACAAAAAAACAAACAAACAAAAAAAAGAGGAATCACCACCATGGCATGCCCAGCACATTCATTGATCTTATCATCCAACTTTACATTTGGAGAAACTGAGGCAAAGAAGGTAAATGGGAG
The DNA here is from genome assembly GCF_003668045.3 of Cricetulus griseus. Classification (NCBI taxonomy): domain Eukaryota; kingdom Metazoa; phylum Chordata; class Mammalia; order Rodentia; family Cricetidae; genus Cricetulus; species Cricetulus griseus. The sequence continues at coordinate 73,461,431 of NC_048596.1, forward strand.
AGGTGGGATTTGACTGCTACCTCACATTGTTTCCAGTCTGGCCCAATGGACTTTTGACTTTCATGATAAACCTGTATCTCTCAGCCTCAGCTCGTTCATGGGCACCAGACACTCTTTTCTCTTACTGCTGCTGTTATTCCAACGCAGTCCACTAGCCTTTGCAGACAATATTTTTGTATTTGTTATTTTGTTTTGAGACAGGGTTCATCTACAACTGCCCTGGCTGTTGTGGAACTCACTCTGTAGACCAGGCTAGCCTCGAACTCAGAGATCTGCCTGTTTCTGTCCCCTAATGGTGGGGATTAAAGGCGTGAGCCACCATACCAGGCTGTTTTTTATCTTTTCTTTCTTTCTTTTTTTAGATAAGGTTTCATGTAGGCTAAGCTGGCCTTAACCCCATATATAACTGAAGATAACTTTGAACTTATAAAAATTTATGATGTTTTTGAATGTTTTGCCTGTATGCTTGGTGTCCATGGAGGCCAGAGAGGGCAACATATGGGTGCTGGGAATTGAACCTGGGTCCTCTGGAAGAGCAGCCAGTGCTCTTAACTACTAAGCATCTCTCTGGTCCCAACCCTGAAATTCCTGCCTCCACCTCCCTAGTACTGGGACCACAGCATTTACCAGCATGCCTGACTATGTGGTGCTGGGATCAGGACTTTCTGCATGCTAGGCAAGAACTCTATGGGATGACACTTCCCCAGCCCCCTGCCAGAGATTCTTTTGGATAGAAACTCGTTATTTTCATTGACTGGCTTAAGACTTCCCGTGTCACAACAGGATAGAATGCAGTGTGCTCAAGTTGTTACCCTGTCTTGTTTAAAACCTGCTACATTTTAGCCTCAATGAAACCTTTCTAGTGTCACTTTCTCAGAGCCTTTGCTTGTCACCTCCCTGCTCAAGCCTCCAAAGTACACACAGGACACCCTCTCTTGAAGTTTTTCCCACTGCTTGGGGTAGTTTACCTTCAACTCTGTCCAACTTGAGATCATCCTAAAAAAGCCTTGATAAAAATGAGCTGGGATGCCAGCGAGGTGGGTCGGCAGGTAACAGGGCTTGTCATGTAACCCTCAAGAACCAAGTTCTGTCCCTTCTGACCTCCACACGAAGGTCTGTGTTTCTGTGTCTCTGTCTCTCTCAGAAACTCAATAAAATAAAATGGCTGGAGACAGGTGTGGTGCACCCCTTTAATCCCACTCAGGAGGCAGAGGCAGGTGGATCTGAATTTCATGCCAGCCTGGTCTACAGATCAAGTTGCAGGCCACCTAGGGCTGCACACAGAAACCTACCTCAAAAAAAAAAAAAAAAAAAAATTCCCCCAAAACAAATTAACAACAACAAAAAATACAAGTTGGGCCTTGTACCCCTCAGTGCTGTGGTGGGAGGCTATGGGGAGATAAGTCAGGTTTGCAAGCTACCAGCCTACCTCCAGGCTCAGTGAGAGACCCCTGTCTAGGGAATAAGGCAGAGAGAGAGTAAAGGAGCAGGCACCTGCCATCCTTGTCCAGCTCTGGCACATGCACAGGCACACACCCCTCACCCACACATACAAAGAAAAAAAAAAAAAAGAACTATTTACACAATGCTTATGTGCAAGACGCAGCTCTAACTCATGGACTCACAAAGGCCTTACAACTCCAAGAGGCAAATGCTGCTTTGCTCTCCTTTTTACTAATGAGGAAACTGAGGCACAGAGAGTTAAGAAGCCAAGTGGTTTTACTCAGGCCTGAAATCTCACTCAACTAACAGGAAGGCTGAGGTGTGCTATAGAATAAGTTCTAGGCCCACCTGGGCTACTTGATTGAGACCCTGTCTCAATGGAAAAAAGGTCTGGTTATAGTACAGAGACATGCAAAGCCTTGGTTCAACTCTTAGTATCACAAGAAAAATTAACAAGGCTGAGGAACTTGTCAGCTGGTAGGTAGTGATGGGGATGGAAGTCCACCCTAAACTCTAGAGCACTAGGCCATTAATGTACAGACCAAAGAGGGGAAGCAGGACCTACGGGGTCTTAAAGGAGGGCTGCAATAAGACAGCAGGCCAAGAAGGCTGGAAAAAAATAGGGCTTCATAGTTAATACAGAGTGGAAGAGGCCTAGAGAGCAGGTTCCCTTTCCCAACAATTCACCATGTCCACAGAGGGTACTAGAATTTTCCCCCTGGGGTGTGGACTTGAAATCTGAGGAAGCAAGAGCCCTCAAACAGGACTCAAGGTTACTCAGACAGGGACAGCCCAGGGTCCTGGCAGCTCTTGGAGGTAGAATAGCTGGTGACAGTTAAGGTTCTTGAATGGCAGACTCTTAACTCCTTCTGATGTCCTGAAGACCTTCAGATACCTTCAGAAGAAAACCCAAATTCCCAGTATGGTCTGCCAATCAACCTACCTGGAGCCATGCTGCAGTGTGAGGGAACCATTGGCTCATAGTTCTCCACTGAAAGGGCCATTCTTTCTGCCTGGGGCAGTCACTTACTAACTTTGAGATCTTAGTTCAGTGACCAACTGTCCTGTGCCTCAGTTCCTCATCTGTAAAATGGAGTCAATACTACCAACAAACCAGATTGGGGGTGCTCAGAATAGCATCTGGCACACCATAAACCATGCAAGAGTTGGCTGTTGTTACTGTTCCTGAGCCAATCTTCCCTCACCCAAGTCTGAATCATGCTCCCACCTCTGGCCTTCACCACTCCTACATATCTGGGCTCAGGACCCAGGATTGTGAGTTTATGGGCATCAAGCTGCAAGGGGAACGAAACTACTCAGCACGGCACCCCCATGCAGCACTCAGCACGGCGCCCCCAGACTCTCACATAGGGTCAAAAATCTGTCCAATCAGGTCGGGGGCAGTGGGCACAAGATGGGCTAATCCTGAGGTTCTAGATCTGCGATCCAGGAGAAGGTGAGTGAGGGCTGGGATTCCTGACTTCTGTCTGAGGGACGCTGAGCCTGGCTGGCACAGGTTCGAGGGTGGGGGTGGGATCGGGGTGTAACACCTACCTCCTTGTTGTCCACAGGGATCTTGAGTTTCACCACCTCATACTTCTCCTCACCCTCCTCCTCCTCACCCTTCACCAGCAGCACCATCTCCTCCTGCATCTCTTCCTCCTCCTCCTCCTCTGCCTGCTGTTCGCCAGGCATCTTGGTGTCCTGAGGCGGGGCGCTGGATCAGAGGCTCAGGACCCGCCCCCCACCCCCACCCCCACTGTGGCCCCGGCCCAGACAAGGCGGTGCAGCCGTGGCTTCCCCCGCCCTGTCCAGGCTTCGAGTCTAGTCCTCTCCCATCCACCCCAGCCCGGCCCCACGCTCCGGCACTGCCCAAGGCCCAGATCGGAAGACACCCGTTCACCCCACTCATCCCGGTATTCAGGGCCCCGAACAGTTCGAATCTCCAGCTCCCGCGAGTTGCCACCCTCCTCGCGCTGAGTCACTCCCCGGAGCCTGGGTCGGCGACCCGAGCTCTAAGGGACCGGCTGGAGGCCAGCTGGAGCAGAGGCCCTGGGGTGGGGTGCGCACTCACCAGCCCGAGGTTCGGCGCTCGTGAGGCCCCGGGCCTGGGCGAGGGGCGGTTGGGTGCTCTGCGAAGGCCGCGGCTCCGGAGGCGGGGGCGGGGCGGGGCCCCGGGGTGGCCATTCATTGGCTCCTACGCCTGGCCCCGCCCCCAGGGGGAGAGGCCGGAGGCCGGGACTTGTGTCCCTAACCGCCCCGGGAGGGGGAGCCGGGACTCCGAGGTGTCGGCGATCCGGAAACTCCTAACGAACACAAGACGTCCAGCCCGGCCTTCAAGGCCCCACGACCGAGTTTCGGCCGCCCTCAGCCGGTCTCCGCCGCTGCTGGGCCTCGACGCCCCACCGAGACTGCTGCGCCAGCGTAGGCCCACGTGCTCTCCCGCGGATCCGGGCCTCTCTCTGGCTGGCGCCTCGCCTGGAGAGCGGGCCCTGTTACCCCCTCTCTTCTTTCCCCTCCTTTTTTTCCTCCTGTGTGTCTTCTCGCGTCGCCTACTCGTTTACCGGCCTGGTGGTCCCGATTTTTGAGTCAGCGCCCCACTGTGGTTAGCTGTGATCTAGAGGCCAGTCTAGTTCTAGTTCTGCCCCTCCCCCCCTCCCCAAAGCCCAAAGAGAACAGGCAGAAGTTGCGGGGCCTGGCACAATTGTGTGCCCGTTCGTGCCAGTTTACTGACTTTTACACACGCGGTCGCATTTGCTTTGCACAAAGGACCACGGCCCCATTTTACACACGCACTTCAAGATGGTTCAGAGAGCACTGATTTGCCCAAGTTACATAGTAAGGAAGCCTTTTTTTGACAACAGGTAGTGTGGGTGGAAAATTAGCGCAAGGTCAAATCTAGTCTACAATATTACAGTACCATCTTGCTTATCACGCTAGATATTTTTAGCTGGGCAGGGTGCCACTCCACCTGCAGAAGCAGGTGGATCTCTAAGTTGAAGGCCAAGCAGGCCTACATAGTGACTGCTGTTCTTTTGCTGAAGTTACCGGCGGCGCGATCGCGATGGAACACGAACCAAGAACATAAACCATGGAGTTTATTAATAAAGGGGGGTAAAGGGGGGGGAGCGAGAGGTGAAGGGGAGAGGAGGGGGAACAAAGGGCAAGAGAGAAGAGCAAGAGGAGAGGCAAGAGCAGAAAGACCATTAAGAGTGTGAGAGCATAAGAGCATAAGTGGGCAGGGGACTGTCTTTTAAAGGCGTCCTTTACACCTGCCTGCAGTACTCATGGAACCCAGGGCTGACCAGAGTACTGCCTGTAACAGAAACTCTATCTAAAAAAAAACGAACAAACAAAAAATAAACAGAACAGAAAATTCAAGGTGGGTGTGGTGGCTCACCTCTGTAATCCAAGATACTCTGGAGGAGCCTGAGTTCAAAGCCAGCTGGGCAATGATATAGAAGAGTCCATTTCAAAAGGAAAAAGAATCAGAGAGCTTAACAGGGAAGCTTGGCACGAGGTAACTGAAGAGGCAGCTCTATCTGTACCTTGATGGCTGTCTTTTTTGTTATTTTTTTGAGACAGGGTTTCTCTGTATTGCTTTGGAACCTGTCCTGGAACTCACTCTGTAGTCCAGGCTGGCCTGGAACTCATAGAGATCCGCCTGCGTCTGCATCCCGAGTGCTGGGATTAAAGGTGTGAGACACCACTGCCTGGCGGTTTTTTTTAAATATGTATTTGTGTGTGCCTGAGCACATGTATGTGCACCACATTCATACGTGAGCCCCCAGAGGTCAGAAGAGGGCATCAGATCTCCTGGAGCTGGAGTAACATGATTAGGAGCCACCATATGGGTGCTCAGAACCAAACCCAAGTCTTGTGCTAAAGCAGTAAATGCTCTTAGCCACTGAGCTCTCTTCCTAACCCTAGTTAGATACTCTTAAAGTGGCAGTTAGGTTCTGGTTGTATAAGAAACTATGGCTGGGGGACTAGAGAGAAGGTTCAGTGGTTGCACTTCCAGTGGTCCTGACTTCAATTCCCAGCAACTACATGGTGGCTCACAACCATCTATGAGATCTGGTGCCCTCTTCTGGTGTGCAGGCAGAACACTGTATACATAATACTTTTTCTTCTTGGTTTTTCTAGATAGGCTTCCTCTGTATAGTTTGGAGCCTATCTTGGCACTTGCTCCGTAGACCAGGCTGGTCTTAAACTCACATCCCAAGTGCTGGGACTAAAGGCATGTGCACTACTGCCTGGCCCATAAATGCATAGAGAGGGGGAGAGATAGAGAGAGAGAAAGAGAGACACTATGGCCTAGTTGGCTGATGGTGACATATTCCAGCACTTGGGAGGCAGAGGCAGGCGTTCAAGGCCTGCCTGGTATACAGAGCTAGTTTCAAGACAGCTAGGGCTACATAGAGAAACCCTGTTTTGAAAAATAAACAAAATAACAAAAAGTATGGCCCTACAGCATTTTGTCATACATGTGCAACCAAGACCTTTATTATATTACTTGCACTGTGGTTTTGATCTGTCCCCCTCTCTTGTGGGCTTTTCAAGAGGAATGTGGGGAAAGGTAATATAAAAACGTCTGATCCACCATGAGGAGAAAGGGAGATATCCCTGACTATGCATGCCTTCCACCTCAGAATCTTCCTTAAAACTTAAAATCCACAAGGCAGGACACATAGGCTACTTATACTCAGTCATCTTCAAATCCCTAAACTTCAGTTTTAACTGTTTCAGCTGAATTCTCAATGAATAGAAATCATTCTGTAAAAAACAGTTGATGAAGCAGCTGACCTTCATTTTAGCCTAGAAAGCCATCTAACAATAAAGTCAAAATTAGTCTCATTTCTGTTTGATTAAATCTGTTTCTCAAGGATCTGTTTCTATGCCCCACCTGTAACCTTAAATATGAATGATTCTTAACTACCTGTTCCAGGAAATTGCAATTACGTCTTTGTTTCAAAAAGTTGTTTATCACCATCTTGAAACCCTACCTTTGTTTCAAAAGGTTGTTATGACTACCTTGTTTCAACAACCTTGCAATCATGTCTTTGTTGTAGGTATGGATGGTTAACTTCCTTTGCTTATGCTTTGCTCCTGCACCAAATCCCCCATTTGGGAACCACCTACCCATAAGCCATAAAAAACACCTTGTCTTCCTCAAATCCAATGTTGACCTCTTGAACCCTGCCTTGGTGGGTGTGCGGGGGAGGGGCAACCCTTGTACAGGAATAAAAAGTTTGTTTTAATTAATTTGGCCATGGTGATTTAGGTTGGTGGTCTTTCTCCTTGCATCTTTGGGATTAACGAACAGACCCTTTTAAAATTTCAAAATGTTATGTATTAAATGTATTATATGTATTAAATGTTTGCTTGTATCCATGTATATGCAACATGTGCATGTTTGGTGTAGCAGAATTCTGAAGAGGGCATCAGATCTCCCAAGACTGGCGCTAGTACTGATTTGTAAGCCACTATTGTGAGTGCTGGGAACAGCCAAGTCTTAACCACTGAGCCATCTGCCCCGCCTAGGAGTTATACCATGGAGTGATGACAGGGTTTTCAATGGAGCAAAGACATGGCCTGACAGAATTTTACAAAGTTCACTGGGGTCTGCTAGGATAGAAAAAGACAAGGAGAGCAGGAAGGGTCCTCCAAAAGCCCCTTTAAGGGACCCATTTAGGGCCAACAGGATTCCTATACACCGAGACACGAACCTCTAAGGACCCTTGAGAAAGACCGCAAAGTTCCAGGCTTTTTTTTTCTTATTTTTATTTTATATGCATTGGTGCTTTGCCATAGGTATCAGGTCCTCTGTAACTGGAATTACAGACAGTTGTTGAGTGCCATGTGGGTGCTGGGAATTGAATCCCGGTCCTCTGAAAGAGCAGTCAGTGCTCTTAACCACTGAGCCATCTCTCCAGCCCAAGTTCCAGGCTTTTAAGTATGCATCTAACTTCACAAGTCAGGAATAATTAATTTCTGGGGAAGCCAGTCAGATGGCTAAGATCGTGGGAGACTGTCTATGACTATTCCTGAACAATGAGCTGAGTTACCAAGTCTGGCAGGAACTTGCCAACTAAAATGAATGGAGCTAATGAATTAGGCCAGCTTCTTTCCCTGCCTATTGACAATTTACTCAGAACAAGACAGGAACTTGCTTCCTGCTCCCGAGGAAGCTCTGGCACTGGGGAAATAATGGAAGACCTAGAGGCCTGAGGTGGGTCTTCCAAATCCTTGTTGGTGAATTAGCAACCAGACTTTCTGACCATGTCCTGGGCAACATCCTGGCAGGCTCACTGACCACCAGCTTCTGGAGTCCCAGTCACTTCCCTCCTTGGCATTTCACATTTTTCAAGGGTCATGCAGTTTGTAGCTAAGTTCTTGTGAACAACCAGACCTTAGCTTAGGAAATCAGCAGACAGATCTGAAGACTGATTTTCTTTGGGTCTGGACCGCACTATCCAGGCTGGCCTGGATCCCAGTGAGCCTCCTAAATTCTGGGATTACAGGCATGAGCCATGACACCTGCCCCCACTGAAAGCAACTAAATCATCTAAGACAATCTGCTATTTAATGGATTTAAGGCAAGGAACCCATATAAGATCACCATGGCTGAGGGCTTTGCCTACAACAGTGCCCCTATTCCAACGTCAACCCTTGCTGGGGTTTGTATTTATCCATGCACACACATACACACGCCCACACCAAACCTCAGACAAGGGACCATTTATTAGTAAAGAGACAGACACACACTTGGCTGTGGAGCCTGGAAGCTTCTCTGGCCTACACTGGCCCTGCTTGCTCAGAAAGCTGGTCTTTGCAGATGTCCATGACAACATAGGCTTTGCATCCAGACTAGAAGCCCTGAATGCTCCTGGTGGCTCTGTTCTACTTTACCAGGGTCCCAGTGTCAGGATGGCAAGGGCCCTCAAAGCAGAGATTTAAGTTCTTTCCCAAAGGGCCCTTCCTGGATAAAGCCATGTCCAGTGATCCACAGGTAGAGGTGGGAACTCCCTACCTTATAGCAATACTTCCCCCTCAGGGTGGCCAAAATGCCCCTGCCTTGTTTTGACATCTTAAATTCAAACAATCCTGTTCTCCCAGCCAAAGGTTGGGAGGATTAAGGTTGTTTTGTTTTTTGCTTTACCATGTAGTTCCTGGCTGACCTTGTAGAGCCACAAATTTGAGTCTGCCTGCCTTTGCCTCCTGAATGCTGGAATTAAAGGTTGTACACTACTGTGCCCAGCTGAGGGAAGAGTTCTTAACAAGAGGCAGAGGATTTCAGAGCTGCGTCCAGCTTACTGATTTTACAAGTAGAAGTGTCTACTCTATGCTAGGCAGTGTTCTAGAAGCTGTGGTACAACTCATACTGGCAAGGTTCCCAACACCTAGCTGGGTTTCCTGAGTATGAACATTATGGTCTTCAGTCTGTTTCTATCTGTTCTCATCCTCCTCATCCCTCCCACCATTTCCCAGGCCTTTCTCTGCCTTCAGCAGCAAATACCCCCCCTCAGGTACTCTGGGCCTCTACCCTCCCTGGACTGTCCATCACTCCATTCCAGCTGGTGACCCCTCCTGGAGGAGGGGCCTTGACCGACCATCCCCTATTCCAAAGGGCCTTAAGACCAGGTGCCCACGCTGGTGCTTGATTCGAGCAGAGCTATCGCTGAAGCCCTTGCCGCACTCTGCACATTTGTATGGCTTCTCCCCAGTATGTGTACGCCTGTGTTTCACTAGATCTGAGCTCCGGGGGGACTCTTTTCCACAGAAACCACACACATGAAGCTGGCTGGGTGTAGAGGCCTGGCCCCGCCCTCGAGACTGAGGGACTATGGGTACTGGACCGGGTGGGTTATGTGGCCGCAGGAGAGTAGATGGTGGTGGTCTGGTGCGCTCACCCTGATGGGTGCGGAGGTGCTTGACTCGGGCAGAACTGTCAGCAAAACCCTTGCCACATTCAGGACAAAGGTAGGGTTTCTCCCCTGTATGCACACGATGGTGTTTGACCAGATCAGAGCTTCGGCGGAAGCCTTTGCCACACTCAGGACACTTGTGAGGCTTGTCACCTGCCAGTGGTGGGGGTGGTTCCCCAGCCTGTGGGCCCACAGGCTCTGGTTCTAAGCCAGGCAGGCCAAAGGGCCCATCACTGGAATGTGAAGGGCTTCGAGGGGTCAGTGAGGGGCTAGTGCCAAGAGGAGGTGGTGGGCTGGGGATGAGGGGAGCTACAGGGTAGGCTGAGAAACTAAAGCCCTGGGGCTCCACATGGGTAAGGCGGTGACGAAGAAGGGTAGAGCTGAGGCTAAAGGTACGGTTACATTCTGGGCAGGCATGAGGTCTCTGGCCACTGTGGGTGCGGAGGTGCTTCACCCGGGCAGAGCTGTCGGCAAAGCCCTTGCCACACTCAGGGCACAGGTAGGGCTTCTCGCCTGTGTGCACCCGCAGGTGCTTCACCAGGTCAGAGCCCCGGGCAAACTCCTTTCTACACACATCACAAGCGAAGGGTTTGGGTCCCAGGTGACTGCGTTGGTGGCTCAGTAGGCTGCAGCTTAGTACAAACCTTTTGCCACAGTCAGTGCAGATATATGGCTTGTCCTGGGCCTTGGGTCTTTGTGTAGCTGCTGGAGCTGCCTGAGATGGCTGCCGCTGGGGAACCACAGGCCGGGGGAGCTGCTCTCCTCTGTGTGTCCGCTGGTGCTTTATTCGGGCAGAACTGTCACCAAAGCCCTTGCCACAGACACCACACTTGTAGGGCTTCTCTCCTGTGTGTGTCCGCTGGTGCTTCACCAGGTCAGAGCTCTGGCGGAAGCTCTTACCACACTCACCACAGATAGTGGGGCGCTCACCAGCAGGAATCCGAGACCGAGGCATCTTGGGAGGACCCGAGGCTGGTGGCCGGACTCGATAGGGCTTCTCACCAGTGTGAGTTCGTTGGTGTTTGATTCGGGCTGAGCTATCCCCAAAGCCCTTGCCACAGACCCCACACTTGTAGGGCTTCTCTCCTGTATGAGTCCTCTGGTGTTTCACCAAATCTGACATCTGCCGGAAGCTCTTACCACACTCGCCACACACTGCAGCTCGGTCATTACTAGCTTGTCCCCATCGGGGTTCTCCCAGGAACCGGGGGGCTGGGTCTCGAGGGGGGGCTGGGTCTCGAGGTTGACGCTTTCCAATTCCCTCTCGGTGAACCCATAAGTCATCCCAGCTCTGAATGTTCTCAAGTTTGATAGGAGCATGGCCTACTTCATGGACTGGGACTAACTGTTCCTCTTCCTTGAACTTTAAGCCATCCTCCTGTGGACTATGCTCAAACTCATCCACCGGAGAGGCCTCCATGTTCTCACTCCCTAGAACTGGGCAAAGAAAACAGAATTAGAAATCTCACCCTTTGGCTCAACCTCGTTTATTCTTTTAGTGTTTCTGAAGTGGTACCCAAAGCCTCTGCCACTAGTGTTAACTTCCCCTGTAAGACTGAACAATGCATGATCTGAATTTTTTCCCTCTCTACAGAGCTTAGGGAACACAAATTATCTGTCTCTCAATAATTATAAGTTCCACCGTGCTGCATCCCTAGCTCTTTTTGTTTTGAGACAGAGGTTTCGATAACTTGCCCAGGCTGGCCTTAAACTTTCAATCCTGCCGGGCATGGTGGCACATGCTTTTAACCACAGCACTGGGGAGGCAGAGGCACGTGGATCTGACTTAAAGGCCAGCCAAGAAGGCTACATGGTAAGAACTTGTTTCAAACCAAACACCATTCTCAGCCTACCAAGTTCTGGGATTACAGGTATGAACCACCATCCTGGGTTACTATGCTTTTAATCAACAATCACTAAACTAAACAATATGGGACCCTCAAAATCCTATTAATAATATTATCTTTCTTTTACACTCATGGAAACAAAGAGAATTAAAGTAATTTTTCCTTTTCCTTTCTAGCAGGCCTTCTCTTTAGTTTCCAAACAGCTCCCAAATCATGACATGGAAGCTTGTCACACTACCTCTTATAACTTAAATTAACCTATTTCTCTTCATCTATATCTTGCCTCAGGGCTTTTTACCTTTCTTTCTGCACGCCCTAATCCATGTCTTGGCTGGCAACTGCCTGGCTGGCCGGTCTTGGGAGTCTCACTCTTTCTCTTTACTCTCTCCTCCTTATTCTTCACCCCACCTATCCCTCTATGGCCTAACTGTTGGCATTTCATCTTTTTATTAGACCAGTCAGGTGACTTAGGCAAGCAAAGCAACACAACTTTACATAATTAAACAAACGAATAAATAAACAAATACTCCACGACATTTTTTTCCTTTTTTTTTTTTTTTTTGATTTTTGTTTTACAAGACTTTACAAGGCTGTCCTGGAACTATGCAGACCAGGCTGGTCTTGAACTCACAGAGATCGCCTGCTTCTGTCTCTGCTCCCCAAGTACTGGAACTAATGGCGTGTGCCACCACTCCCAGCTAAAGTAATTTTCTTAAGGTTCCAAAGTTACAGAACAGCCAAGTTTCTAATTCTCGTCTACCCAAGTCTGTGTTAAATTACAGCATCTCTATTTAGAAAACCTTGTATGTGGTCTTGCTATTGAATCTCTCTTTTTTTTTTTTTTCCTTCAGTTTTTGAAACATTCTTTGAATTCTCTATCATCCTGGGATTGCAGGTATGTGTCACTACCACTGTTCTGTTCCTTGCAACTTCAGTGATCCTGTATACACTCACTTCCCAACAGATACTCTGGGGTGGCAGAAGAGAAACGACAAAGTAGTAATAACTGTAACTGTGGGTTCCTAACAACTCTGTCGAAACAAGAGAGACAGGCGATACATAAGAAGTAAAAAGAGAACTATGGGAAGGAATGGCGTTATTTTGGAAAAGAATACGGAGACCAGTCTGAGTAAGCAAGGTTTGTAGTTAACACTGGGTTCACTAAGGTTCACTTAATAGAAATAAGGAAGGTGAGGAAGGTTTTGAGAAGGGAGCCAGGATTAGTGCTGGATTTATACCAGAATGGCTGCAGAAGGCATGCAGCAGAGCAAAGAGCAGGGGAGGTTATCACAATTGAGCCCGGAGGCCTGCAGTAGAGCCAAGACACTAAGATGAGTAAGGCCCACGGGGGAGGGGAGAGCGTTGTGGAGGATGCCCGCTGCTCGGCCTGGCACACAGTAGGTGCTCAGAAACGCTGGCTCCTTGCCCTCGGATTTTGCTCCCGCGCCTCTTCACCCACGTCCGACTTTCCCGGGTCCCCAAGAAGATTACCTGTCCGTGCGGGGCGGCCCGGCGCCCTCACCTGTGCCGACGGCTCTCAGCCACTCCCAGTCCGCGGAGCTCGGTGCCCCACGGCTCGACCGAGTCCTGCACCGTCGGCCCACGAGCGGGGCGCGGCTCCGGTGACTCCGCGGGCACCCGGTGCCCCCCTCCCCGCGACGCAGCAGGGAGCCTTGCAGCCAGCGGCTCCCGTGCGAGCTCCGCGCCACACAGGGAGGGGGCTCGGCCCACGTCCCGGGCGCCGCGGGGCGGGACGGGAAGCGGAAGCACGGGCCACGGCGAAACGCTCTAGGACCCGGAGGAGCCGTGGGCTCGGCGGCGGCGGCGGCGGCGGCGGCGAGGACGACTGTGGCGGTGCCCTGCGGCGGTAGCGGCGTGCCTCCCCGGCTCGTCTGACTGGCGCGACGGGGCCCGCTGCCCGCTCGGGACAACGAGGAAAGAGGGATGGGTGGAGAGACTGTCAGACAAAGGGCTACGGAGACCCGGCGGGCGGGCAGGGCGGGCGGGGCGGGGCGCTGGGGCGGGGGAAACAAAGCCCAGCTCGGGGTGGGGGCTGGGCTGGGGCTCGACACCCAAGCCGCGCTGCAGACTGCCAGGTCCCAGCCTAAAAGCCAGTCAGGGCTCTGTCGGAGAGAGATGATGCAGTGGCCCGAGCTAGAGACCGGGTACCAGAGACAAAGAGATGTAGAAACAGATAAGAGGCGTCGGGGTCACCCAAGCGGAGGAGTCAGGCCCTAAGATGCGTAGAGCTTGCAGAGAAACAGGCGGGAGGCAGAACAAAGGACCAAAGGCAGAGACAAAGGTTGAGAAACAAAGGCTGCCAGGTTTGCAAAGGCCAAGCCCAGGGAGAGACTGAAGACTCAAACCCTGCCTCCATCTTGGTGGGGCCGAGTTCCCTGGGACCCAGGCCCTAGAAGCCATCCCAGGATTTTGTGTTGTAGGCAGCCTTTCTTTTGTAGCGGTGAGTGCTTAGAGTCTTCGATCCTGCCACAAAAAGAGAGTGATAGCGGGTTTTTTTTTTTTAATGTGTATTAGCATCTTACATTAAAGCAGACGTTTGAGATAAAGTTTCTATAAGCATTATCTGTCCCTTGAGTGCTACCAGTTTTAAAGAAAAGCATACAAATCATTAGACATGGAGAATGGATTGGTGCCAATGGGATGGCTCAGTGGGTAAAGGTGATTGTCACCAAGCTTGATAGTCTTGAGTTCTATCCAGGAAACCCTCTTAGTGGAAGGAGAGCGTAAGTTGTCTTCTGACCTCCACATGCTCTTGCGCAAGGCGCCCCCCCCCCCATTATTCTAAATTTAAGAAATTCTAACTTAAAAAAAAGTAAGCTAAAATTTTCTGGGTGTTGGTAATCCCAAAGAGGAGAGAGAGAAAGACCACCAACACTAATTATCATGGCCAAATTAATTAAAGCAAGCTTTTTTATTCATGTAGATGGGCTGCCATCCCCTCAGGCAGGTTTCATAAGTCAGCATTGACCTGGGAAGGTGAGGTTTTAATAGCTCCAGGGTAGGGGGTTTCCAAACGGAGATTTGGCAGGCAAATAGATGGGTTCCAGAAGCAGAACTAAACAGCAGGTGGTTATAATAACCTTTTAAAACAAGTAGGGTTGCAAGATGGTCATAACTTTGAAACAAAAACATAGCTGCTATGGAACAGGCAATACAGAACCATTTGTAGTTAAAATGGCTCAATCCTTGAGAAACAGCTTTAATAACAAACAGGAAGAATCCTAGTTTGTTTTTACTATAAGACAGCCTTCAAGCCTAACATGGAGGCAGGCTGGTTGGTTCATCAGTGTCTTTAATATCAGCATTCAATGTAAAGGCAGGCAGATTTCTGTGAGTGCAAAGCCAGCCTGACCTACGTAGTGTGTTAAATTTCTTCAGAAACTATCAGCATCCAGGCCAGCCAGGCTATAGTCTTGAAAAAGAAAAACAAGGAAGACAATCTAACAAAAAACACATTTAGAAAATAATAGAGCCAAGCCATGGTGGCATACACCTTTAATCCCAGTGTTTGAGAGGCAGAGGCAGGTGGACCTCTGTGAGTTCAAGGCCAATCTGGACTACAGAGTTCCAGGACAGCCAGGGGTTCACAGAGAAACCATCTCGAAAAACCAAATAAATAAATAAGAGAATCAGGGCTGGGGAGGAGTTACACAAGCATGATGACCAGGGTTCAAATCCTTGGCAATCATAAATGCCCAGATAGTGTTGGGCCCAAAAGGGAGTCCAACTTCGGGAGACACAATAGCCTCCAACTAGGGGACGGCTCTGGATGGGATGGAGCAGGTTTCCAGTGTGATGCATGGATCCAGGCAGCGATCCCATAGAATTCCAGGCTAGTAGGCTTCAGTCACCCGAGACCAAAGGGTCCTTTTGCACCAGCTGCAATCCTTGTAACCTGGCATGTAAGTCAGAGTCAGTACTGGGAATCATATCAAGAGGAAGTCCCAGCTTAGCTAGCAGAGGTGGGACCCCATAGAGTATTTTGAATGGGGTTAGCCCCAACTTAGTAGCAGTGTTCCGGGCCCTAAAAAGAGCCGAGGGAAGGAGCACTATCCAGTCTGTTCCGACAGTCTCAAAATGGACAATTTGGTAAAGGTCTCTTTTAGAGTTTTATTTATTCTTTCTACCTGTCCTGAACTTTGGAGTCTGTATATACAATGCAACTTTCAATCAATCCCCAAGTAGTTGGCCACCCCCTGACTTACCTGGTGTCTCGAGCCCTTACCAGGTTTTGACCTGGGAGGAATGACAAACTCAGTGAGTTGGTTTTGAGTATATAAGTTTTACTTCACACTTACTTCAAGGCAACACACAAGCAAAAGCAAACAATCCTAAGAACTATAGACAATAGGCTCACAGCAGGGGGTACCTCTCCTGCAGTGGCCCGCAGGTTCTGGCTGGGGACTTCCACGCCTCTGGATTCAGGCCTGCCAGTCTCCTGAGGTGTCGTGGAGTCGGGCTCAGAACAGGCGGTACTCAGCTTGATGGACTGGTTGTCAGGTTAGCCCAGGAGAGCTCCAGGACATAGAGTCGTGGGACACTCTAAAATTCCTAGTTCTGAGCTGATCATTAAATAATTTGCTAAATCGTGCTAATCACACTTTGCCATACTTCACACATTTTCACTCTTATCTACAAGGGCTGGGCTGAGTAGTGGGTCTATGCACCTTTTCCTTTAATCTTTCTTCAGCCAGGCCTTTGCCTGCCTGGTTACAAGGCTCCTTACACCTGGGCAACAAATGCTGGTCCGTTGTTGGAAACTGTTATCTTGGGGACACGCCATACCTGGGGAAGATTTCTTCCAGGATCTTCGACACAATCTGGGCTGTTTCATTCCTGGTAGGAAAAGCCTCTACCCATCCAGAAAAAGTGTCAACAAAAACCAAGAGGTATCTGTTTCCATATCTGGCTGGCTTAATTTTCCCAGTGTGCTCCTAGCCTATTTTCCCTTAGTCTTTTTCCTAGTTGGTTTGAGGTGTGGGCTGCATTGACTTGTTGGCAGGCCTGGCATCCCGAAACCATGGATTCTGCTAAGGAGGCCAGTTTGAGGACGTGATAATCAGTCTTTAATATTGTGGCTATTAATTTCTTGGCTCCCATATGAGTCCAGTGGTGCATCTGTTACATCGTTTTCTTGGCCTCATTTTGGGGCAATATGAGTGGGATACCCAGCCCACATCAAGGTCCACTGTCCTTCGGGTAGTCCATGAATATTATTTCCAGTGGCCCCTTGCACACAGGACCTCTTGTGTAGTGGCCCAGCATGTCTCAGCCCCAAACCACGGAAGCCACAAGGTTCAGCCTGAGTAGGGGAGCGTGGACTTGGAAACTCCTAGCAACCCAACAGCGATAAAAACCAGACACAGGCATCTTGTCATCTTTAGAGAGCTCTCAGTTCCATGATGCAAAACTGGAGTCTCTCCTTTATTCAGCATCTTCCTGGCTGTTTTCTAAGCGTTCCTCCCTGACCCTTAGACCGTTTTTTCTTCTTAGACCCTATCAGCAGATCTCACTACCTTCTCTCCTAACTCTCTGTCCTCACTTGTCACACACACCTAGCCCTCCACCCTGGTGCAGGCCTATTCAAATGCTTAGTTCTGTAGAGATGCAAACTAGGGGACATTCTCCACTGAGGCTATGCCCATTCAACAGCAAATCAGCTAGCATCTGCAATACAATTATAGACTGGAGCTCCCGGTTACTGGAACCTGAGGTCTTTTGGACCCCAAGACACTTTCTAATAGAATCGTTCTTGGCTCCCGACACTCTTGCCAGACCTGGATCCTCCATCTGATAATAAAACAGAATGTTGTGTGCCTGTGTCAACTAAGAACTGGACAGTTTTCCCCTCCACAGTAGCAGTTACCCTGGGCTCGGGGAGGGGCTCCAAACGCCATCTCCCCTATTCACTGTCTTTGTCCAGGGTTAGAACCTTAGTTCTGAAGGGACTAGCTTCCCATTTCTGCAGCCATAACAGCCTAACACGTGCTTGCCTGACCTTGCCTTGGTCACTAGGAGGTCAGATGCCTGCCTCGTGGCAAGGAACCAATCAGAAGTTAGCTGGTAGTGCTATGCTTTATGGCTCTGGGTGTGCTTTACCGACAAGTGCACAGCAATGATGGGCAGAGCATAGCAACCGCCTTGGGGGGGACCTATGGATCATAACAACCAGTTGACCAATCAACACAGGGCAAGCCCTCTAAGCCTGGAGGCACACCAATCCTGAGCCTGTGCGTACCCCTAGACACTCCCCTTACACTGACCTATAAGATCTCTATCCTCTGGCTACTCGGCGCCTTTTCCAGTCATCTGCAGTGGTGGATGGATGAAAGGCCCAAGCTAACATGGGGTTAGCTCATTAAATAACTGCGATAAAACCTCTTGCTGTTTGCATCAAGTTTTTGCCTCTGACTGGTGATTGGGGTCATTGCGGTCCTGGGCCCCCGAACTTGTTCACTGGTGGAGTCTGAGGGATGTGTCGATTCCCAGTCAGGAAACCATATGTTGGGCCCAAAACGGGGGTTCAACTTCGGGAGACACTCTCCACAGCATCACTCACAGGACACAAGTTCGATGCAAAAACAAAAGGATTTTATTCCAACTCCTTGGAGTCTTTCCCTGAGAAGAGATGGACCCCGAGTTTCCAAAGCAAGCAGTTTTTATATCTTTTTGGTCACTTGCCAGGAAGGTGACAATGTATTGATTCACTATAACATACATGGGTCTTTTACTGATTGGTTGGGAACTGAATTTATAATTTTGCCCACTAGGGGTTTGGGATGATATTTTGGTTTTTACACCTTCAAGGCCATGGGACAGCTAGTGGTTTTTCTGGGAACAAAGTGACTTATACTTATTTTCAAAACTTGGGTGCTCTGGAGCAGGGTAACCCATAACAATTTTTAGAAACCAGACAGTTGTTGAGGATAATAACATTCCTTGGAAACTAGTAATAATAACAATTTCCAGAGACTGGTCATCATGACCGACCGTTTCATGTGTTCTTGTTCCCAGAGCTGTGTGTGTGTGGCTAGAGTGATTTTCAAATACATGCTGGTGGGTATCAGGCTGGGTTTGAGTTGGGGGTCTTTCAATAGTGACTTACCTGTAATCTCAGCATTCAACAGCAGGAGAAAAAGATCCCCCAGAAAGAGCTGGCTATCTAAACTTAACGGAATTGGGAAACTAGCAAGTGCAAGCACGTCCACGAATACACACATCACACAAATAGAGGCTTAGGGGTATATCGTTCAGGGATAGCGTGCACGCTGAGTGTGCTGGAGGTCCTGGGATGGATTCTGTCAAGTGAGAGTGTGAGGAGGCATAGAAAACTGTAAGAGAGACACTCAAAAGTTCCTCTGCAAGGCAACCTTAAGGGTGGTAGTGGTGGTGTGTGTAGCTATAACTGTTATTGGACAGATTTCTATAGTTATATTTTGATATATACATGTGTAAAATTTCCAAGTTACTTTTTTTTTTTTTTTTTAGGAATTGGATGGGGACACAGATTAGAGGTAGAGAGACAGAGACAGTTTTATTAGAGGTCCTCTGAAGAACACACTTTATGGTGCAGGCTCTGTGCTTGGCTTTGTCAGATTTGCTGCTTTGAGTATTTTGGGTATTTTCAGTTTTCCTTTCTGCCAGCTGGTTTCTTTCATATGCTAATTTTGACCTCTCTCTACCTCACCATCCTGCAGTACTCCTGGGGCTTAGGGCAGGAAGATCCCAAATTTGAGGCTATCCTGGGCTACGTCTATATCTCATTAAACGAATTAATTTTTGTTTGTTTGGTTTTTTTTTTTTTTTTTTTTTTTTTTTTTTTTTTTTTTTTTTTTTTTTTTGAGACAAGGTTTCTCTGTAGCTTTGGAGCCTGTCCTGGAACTTGATCGGTAGTTTTTTTAATGACAGGGTTTCTCTGGGTAACAGAACCCTGACTGTCCTGGAACTCACTTTCTAGACCAGTCTGGCCTGAACTCACAGAGACCTGCCTAACCTCTGCCTCCTGAGTGATGGGGTTAAAGGCGTGAGCCACCACACCCAGCACAAATTAATAATTTTAAAGTTTAAAACTTAATGTAAGAGACCACAGGAATTTTAACGCATGGGAATGAATCTGCTTAGCTC
The DNA here is from genome assembly GCF_003668045.3 of Cricetulus griseus. NCBI lineage: Eukaryota > Metazoa > Chordata > Mammalia > Rodentia > Cricetidae > Cricetulus > Cricetulus griseus. The sequence goes on from NC_048596.1 coordinate 73,480,794, forward strand.
TGGTACCTGATATTTGTGGATTTTCCACTCTGGTCCGAAAGATGTAAGCATAATCCCATCATCTTAGTTGTTGAAATCCCACAAGCTAGGGTGAGGATGTATGTCTTGAAGGTGGTGGCATGGGTGTTGGGTTCACTTGGGTTCATCCTGTTAGACGCCCCCCCCCAAAAAAAAAACTCAGGTCTTCGGGGTCTCAGCCCAGGACCTCGGTCACACCAATCACCAGGCAGATTCGAAAGCTTGCTGCAAACTGCATGAGGCTTTATTGTTGTTTAAATTAGCTTGGGTCTTTCACTGCCCCCCCCCCCACATGGCGGATGGCTAGCAAAGACAGCTCGAAGGGGCTGCATAGAGATCTTGTAGGGCAGCGTAAGGGGAGTGTCTAGGGGCATGCACAGGCCCAGGATTGGTGTGCCTCCAGGCTTGGAGGGCTTGCCCTGTGTTGATTGGCCAACTGGTTGTTATGGCCCATAGGCCCTTCCAGGGTGGTTGCTATGCTCTGCCAGTCATTGCTGTGCACTTGTCGGTAAAGCACACCCAGAGCCATAAAGCATACCACTACCAGCTAATTTCTGATTGGTTCCTTGCCACCAGGCAGGCACCTAACCTCTAGTGACCAAGGCAAGGTCAGAAAAGCACATGTTAGGCTGTTATAGCTGCCGAAAGGGGCAGGCATCTGACATTAGTGACTAAGACAAGGTCAGACAAGCATGTGTTCAGCTGTTATGGCTTCGGAAATGGGGAGCTGGTCCCTTCAGTCCAAAGAAAACACAGAGACACTTTAAAAATGAACTTAGCCTTTTGAGGCTGCAGGGGTCTTCAGCCTCAATAGACTGAAGCACTTTCCACCTCCCTGGGATGTTTTTATTTTTCTCAGTATTTACACTTTAGCCAGCTGATTACCATATGCTCAGAACAACTTGAATGGGCCTTCTAAAAAGACAATGCCAAGTGCAAAGTCTCCATTCATGATGTACCACAGTTTTCCTGGTTTCCAGAACCAAATTTATATAGGCTTTTGTATCCTTGGGAAAGTCCCAAACAAGGTTCACATAGGGGGACAAAAGGATGGATTGAGGCTAGGTGCTATCTCTCCGGAGCTAGGCCAGGTGTAGTCCTGTGGGGATTAAGGCTACTTGCTAACACTTTGGCGCCAGGCAGGAATTCTGCCACAGATGAAGGTTAGTGACAGAATGTTTGCCTAGTGTGCATTGCAAGAACAACAGGAAATCCTGAAAGATAAAATCTTCAGTACTGAAATCATGTCCCAGTATTGATCGGAGTGAAGCAGAGGGGATTGAGAGTTCAAGACCAACTTCATTAATACTCCACAAACAAAAACAAAAAGCAAGGTGTGCCTTTAATCCCAGGATTTGGGAGGCAGAAGCAAGGGGATCTCTATGAGTCTGAGGCCATCCTAGTCTACATATGGAATTCCAGGCCAGATAAGGTTATAGAGTAAGACCCTGTCTCAAAGTAGAAACAAAACAAACAACCCCACCGACCCAAAACCTTAGTACTGAGTGTGTGGCTCACTCTGTAATCTGAGTACTCAGGAGGCTGAGGCAAGAGATTACCTCCTCTAAGGCCAGTTTGGGCTACAAAGTGAGTTCAAGGCCAGCCTCAACATTAAAGTGAGACCTTGTCAAACACATGGGCCTGGGGTGGAGAAAGAGTGATCTCTTAATTGCTGTGTCAGGCTGGCCTTGAAGAGAGCCCTGTAGATCTGATCCTCCTATTTCTTCGTACTTAGGAGCTGGGACTACAGGTGTGCACTGCTGCATCTATTAGGACTTTTTGTTTGTTTGGTTTTTGGTTTTTGGTTTTTGGAGACAGGGTTTCTCTGTGTAGCTTTGGAGCCTATTCTGGCACTCACTCTGGAGACCAGGCTGGCCTCAAACTCGCAGAGATCTGCTTGCAGGACTTTTTGTTTAGTTGTTTGTTTGAGACAGGGTTTCTCTGTGTAACAGCTCTGGGTGTTCTGGAACTGGCTCTGTAGACCAGGCTGGCCTTGAACTCACAGAGATCTGCCTGCCTCTGACTCCCGAATGCTGGGACTAACGGTGTGCACCATCACAAAACCTGTGCCAATCCGGTTGAATCCCCAAACTATAAAGACAGATTTGGAATTGGGTGTGGTCAAAGCTTTGAAAAATAAGTTTCAAAATGTTATCCTAGGATTGAGGAGATAGTTCCGTGGGTAAAGTGCCTGCTGCTCAAACATTAAGACCTGAGTTAAGAGCCCCACAGCCACATAAAAGCCAGGAGTGGAAGCAGGTCTGTAACCTAAGTGCTGGTAGGAGAGTCACTGACCATGCTTTGATGTTGGGGGCTTACTGACCAGCCAGCGTAATCAAAACAGCCTAATCCAGCTTCAGTGAGAGACCATGTCTCAAAGACTAGGGTGAGAATGATCAGGGAAGAGGCTGGAGGAGGCTTAGCTCTGCTCTCTTCCAAAGGATCCAGGTTCAATACCCAGCACTCACATGGCAGCTCACAACTGTCTATAACTCCAGTTCCAGGGGATCCAATACCCTCACACAGACATACACAAAATCAGAACACCAATGCACATAAAATAAAATAAAGACTTTCCATCATCGTTATCTCTGGCTTCCTCGGGTGAGTGCAATCATGTGTACACAAACACATGCACATGTAAGAGGTCACCACTGAGCTTTGTCTTTCTTTGGGCCCAAAGCATTTGGTAGGAAGTACAAATAATACAGCAATTGTTGTGCCCAGACTCTGAACCCCCAAAACTACCAAGAGCCCAGATATGATGCAAAAGCAAAGAGTCTTTTTATTTACCAGTTAACTGCTGTCCATCTGACACAGCAGGTGGAGTAGGAGGTACCCAGAGAAGCAGTGGGGTAGGGAATATATTTCGGGTAGAGCAAGTGGGTATCTAGGGGTCTGCTAGTTGCATAGTGACAGTCTCAGGATTGGTGCAACTCTGGGATGGGGGAACCTGTCCTGAGTTGATTAGGCAGCTGTAGCTGCAGAAAAGTTGCTGTGCTTGGAGGCCATCTGAGGGCCATGGCTACCTACTGCATCCTACTATTACCAGTAAAGCATATCCAAAGCCCACCAGCTAACTTCTGATTGATTCCTTACCACATGGAGGGTATCTGACAGTTTATTCCCAGTAATTTGGGCAAGGTTGGGGGTCAGGAGGCTCAGCACACCCTGCTGAGTCAGGGACCTACATCTTGCTGAGTCTTTTCTGCAGCCTGTCATGGCTGCCAAAGCAGGGGACTGGGTGGGCCCTTCAGCAATAAAGAAAACTTCACCTTAAAAAGCATCGTTGGGGGCAGCAAGATGAGTCGGAGGGTACTTGTTACCAAATATGACAATCTGAATTTGATCCCTGGGACTCCCACAGGGTGGCAGCAGAGAGCTGGTTGTGGCACCTTGTTTCTTAACCTCCATACTTGCGGTATGACATGCACACACCACCACAATAATTTTTTTAAAAAAAGAAATAAGACAGTCCTGGTAGTCCTTTCCTTTAATGTCAGAGAAGCAGCAGCAGAGAGAGCTCTGTGAGTTCTAGACCATCCTGATCTATTCAGAGCAAGCTCCAGGCCCCTCAGGGATATATGGTGAGACCCTGTCTCACCCTCAGGATTGGTGCAACTCTGGGATGGGGGAACCTGTCCTGAGTTGATTAGGCAGCTGTAGCTGCAGAAAAGTTGCAGAAAAGTTGGATGAGTGTGGGACACACCTTTAGTCCCAGCAGGCAGATCACTGTGAGTTCGAGGTCAGTCTGATCTACAGATCGAGTTCTATGACAGGCTCCAAAACAGTACAGAGAAACCCTGGAAAAAGAAAAAAAAAAGAAAAAAAAAAACAACAAAAAATTAAAAATGTACATAAATACCTATGTATAGGCAAAGAAGAAAATCTAGAGGAATATATATTAAACTGGTGCTATATTAATGCAGAGATATTAGATTGAAAGTTTCTAATTGACATAAAAATTTTAATTAGCATATAAAATAACAGGTTTCCTAATGGTATTTTTGTTTGTTTTTGTTTTTTGAGACAGGGTTTCTCTGTGAAGCTCTGGCTGTCCTAGAACTTGCTCTGTATACCAGGTCAGTCTCGTCATGAGTGCTGGGATTAAAGCCATACACCACCTCTCCAGACCCCAGCTCCTTTCTTTCTTTTGTTAGACCCCAGGAAAACTCAGGCCTCCAGGGTCTAAGCCCAGGATTCGAAAGCTTGCTGCAAACTGCATGAGGCTTTATTGTTGTTTAACGAGCTAACCCCATGTTAGCTCGGGTCTTTCACCCACTTGACATGGCAGATGGCCAGCAAAGACAGCTCGAAGGGGCTGCTTAGAGATCTTGTAGGGTAGTGTAAGGGGAGTGTCTAGGGGCATGCACAGGCTCAGGATTGGTGTGCCTCCAGGCTTGGAGGACTTGCCTTGTGTTGATTGGCCAACTGGTTGTTACGGCCCATAGGCCCTTCCAGGGTGGTTGCTATGCTCTGCCCGTCATTGCTGTGCACTTGTCCATAAAGCACACCCAGAGCCATAAAGCATACCACCACCAGCTAATTTCTGATTGGTTCCTTGCCACGAGGCAGGCACCTAACCTCTAGTGACCAAGGCAAGGTCAGAAAAGCACGTGTTTGACTGTTATGGCTGCCGAAAGGGGCAGGCATCTGACATTATTGACTAAGACAAGATCATGGCAAGCACGTGTTACTGTCATGGCTGCCGAAATGGAGAGCTGGTCCCTTCACTTTCTTTCTTTCTTTTTTTTTTTTTTTTTTTTTTTGAGATAGGGTTTCTCTGTGGCTTTGGAGGGTGTCCTGGAACTAGCTCTTCTAATTAACAATTAGAAAATGGGATCTGCCTAGGCAAGAACATAGGGTGTTTGTCTTTCTAAGCCTGGTTTGCCTCATGTAATGTAACGTTTTCCAGTTCTATCCCACTTTCCTGAAATTTTCATAATTACATTTTCTTTAGAGCAGAATGAAACCCCATGGTGTATAAGTACCGTGCTTCATTATGCATTCACTGTGTGATTTTATTTCCCGGCTGTTGTGAAAGATATGCCCTGTGGTTAGATTACATCTTCTGAGTATACAGCCAGAATGGTACAGCTGGGTCATGTGGTAGTGAAGGGACCAGCTCCCCTTTCGGCAGCCATAACGGCCGAACACGTGCTTGTCTGACCTTGTCCTCGACACTAGAAAGTCAGATGCGTGCCTCCTGACAAGGAACCAATCAGAAGTTAGCTGGTGGTGCTATGCTTTACGACCCTGGCTGTACTTTACGGACATTGCACACAGCAATGACAAACAGAGCATAGCAACCACCCCAGGAGGGCCTATGGGCCTTAACCAGCTGGCCAATCAATACAGGGCAAGCCCTCCAAGCCTGGAGGCACACCAATCCTGAGCCTGTGCGTAACCCTAGACACTCCCCTTACGCTGCCCTACAAGATCTCTCCGGAGCCCCTTGGAGTTGTCTTTTGTGAGCCATCCGCCATCTCGGATGGGTGAAAGACCCGAGCTAACATGGGGTTAGCTCATTAAAAAAAACAATAAAGCCTCATGCAGTTTGCAGCAAGCTCTCAAATCTGCCTGGTGATTGGGGTGACCGAGGTCATGGCCTGGGACCCTGGATACCTGAGTTTTCCGGGGGGTCTAACATTTTGGGAGCTCGTCTGTTATTTGTGACCACCCCTCACCTAAGTGGATTTGATCTTGGAGGTAAGATGATTCGAGCTCGAAACTTATATGTTTAATGTTATATGTTTGCTTGTTATGGCTCTTGCTGTTTTGTTGGTTTGGTGCCACTTGAATTTGCTGTTTTGTTGGTTTGGTGACTTGAATTTGATCTGAGCCTGCACAGGACTCGTGACTCGTATTTGTAATTTGTACTGGTATTTGGAATTTGTAATTTGGACCATAGGGAAAGCAGACGTGCCCAGAAAACAGAGGTGTTTCTGGTACCCTTGGTTCCGCCCTGGACGAAAGTCCAAGGGTTGTTTGTAATTTTGATTTGGGGCACCATTTCTTTGCTGCGCGGTTTGTCCTGTCTGATGTCTGTCCTGTTTTTGCTGTTTGTGACTGTCTCCATACTAACCACCCTCATCCCCGGATTCCACCTCAACAGTGATCCGAAGATGTGTTCGAAGGATCTCAGACTGCTGCCCTGAGGACACCCAGGACCCAGGAGGTACGGACGGGGGCCAAGGACACTTGGACCTGCCTCAGTTAGCAGCGATTGTAGCCGCCTGGTTCTGACGCCAGTCTTCCCGGCACCATTGCCTTATAAGCGGCACTGGTGGATTGGGTTGGCGTCTGTTTCCTGTTTCCTGTTTTCAATTCAGGATCCATCACACCACCCCCTTTCTATCCCCACCTGCGGGTCTGTGAGGCATGTCAAGTGGGGCTGTTTCTGCCCCAGCTGTCATCCTGCCATGGGTCCTGGCTTGAGGCAGGGGTTTCCCTGCTCTGAGGGAACATGGCTGCAGGGCCGCCATCTGCCTAGCTGCCCGGCCTTCTCTGTGCTCCACACACATGGTATGCAGGGAAACCTCGGGGGTTTTTTCTTTTTTTCTTCCCCACACCTGCATTGGCCGAGGGTCTGGGGTTACCAGCAGCATCCTCCCCCACCCCAGGTCTCTTCCCTGAGCACGTGGAGCTCGAGCAGGTGAACTATCTAGTTTGATTTAGATGTTCTAAAAAAAAAAATAAAAAAAAAGGCCTTAAAGTTATTAAAATCTATGAAAGGGACTTGGATAAAAATTTTTATGTTGACCGAGAAATGAGGGAAAATGTAGGAGACTTAAGTAATGAAGAGAGAAAGGGAAAGAGAAATTTGTCTAAGAATGTCTAAGAAAATCAGAGGGATGAACTAAAGGTATAAAAAAGTTATAGAGAGTTAAAGCAAGTCGTAGAAGGTCAGAGAAAAGGTTGTTAAAAGAGAAAAATGTAAACTGTTTGCCATAGTTTCTCATGTCTACAAATAGTAAATTTTAAAAATGGTAATATAAGTTAAAATTTTAACCATATTAAGCTAACTCTGTTTAAAAAGTCCTGTTTATTTCTCAAGTAATTTATATATACTTGTTTTAAAATGTTCTGTTTCCTGGTATAACCTAAGTTCTGTTATAAGCATGTAGCTAAACAAATGGTGTAAGCTGCCGCCATTTTGTTGCCAGCCACATGGCAAACTGGTCACATGGCTAACTGGTAGCCATTTTGCTGAAGTTGAAAAAAAAAATACTTAAACCGCCATCTTGACTAAAGGTGACCACATGGAAATTAGAGGTACCTTAGAAACAAGTTTTTCAGTTAAGATTTAAAATATTAATGCTTCTATATATTACAGAAAGACAATAAGGGAATTCAAAATTTCTTTTTAAAACCAGTTTTTTTAATGTTTGTTTTTATTAATGTTTGTACTTAAAGAGCTTCAATTTAGAATCATTTTTAAGCAAGACTGACAATGTAAAGTTCTTGTTTTATAAAAGCTGCTAATCTATTATAAGATGTTACAGTTTATGTTTTCAGAAGTTTAGTTTAGGACGTTGTTGGCACACACCTTTAAGTTTAGGGCATTGGTGGCATACGCCTTTAATCCCAGCACTCGGGAGGCAGAGGCAGATGGATCTTTGTGAGTTCAAGGCCTGCCTAATCTGGCAGATCGAATTCCAGGACAGGGTCCAAAGCCACAGAAAAACCCTGTCTCATTTGAGCAAGCAGCTAAAATATGTACATGTAGCTACAGTTTAAGGACTATAAGGTAACTCTATGCAGTCTTAAATTCAGCTGTGCTAAGTTTCAAATATTTTACTAAGTTAAAACCAGTTACAGTCAGGCTGAAAATCAATTACAGAAGTAAGACCTTACCTAGCCACCTGAATGTTTCTTGTGTGCTTAAGGCAAGAAACCAAACAGACCTCTAATGCTTCAGAGATCTTCAGAATATGGCATTTAAATTGTTATCTTCAAAATTTATAATATCAGACAGCCTGCCAGATCCTGACAGTGACCCAAGGTCTCCACAGAAGATTATGAGGCACCTCAGTTCCTGCACCTGGACCAGTGGGCGAGATGCTCAGATGTGATACCTGCCACATGCCAGGACCTGGCCAAGACTGTGGACAAAGCTGCTGGACACTGGAAAATTGATTGCACCCTTTTGCCTAGACAAAACAAGGTCAGTCTTTTCCATGTCACTCTTCCACAGAGAGAGAAAAAAAAAAAAACCTCTCACCTTATAGGCCTGGCAAAGACTGCTGGTCTTTGAGACACCTGCCTCCAGCGGTAATGGAGAAACTTGGGTATGGCTAACTGTATATGGACTGGCTTCTGTCACTTTTTAGTAGATTCGGATAAAATATACCCTTCTCAGATCTCTGAAATACTAATGGTTTTCAACTTGGCAGCATCAGACAGTCAGATCCACTATAGACTATAGTCAGCATGCTAGTTGGTAAAATAATGACTATCTACTGTTCAGGCACAAGCTCAAGGTTTTTAGGTTTATTTTGGTTGTCATCTAAGTACAAACTTAAAGGGCTTTTCATCAGGTCAAAGGCACCTCTGTTCAATCCATACCTGGCTCTCTGGACAGAAGAAAAATGTACATGCTTATAGCCCAAATCTGTAGTTTTTGCTAGGACTCAAAGTTATAAATATGTTCCTGCTGTTTGAATAGATATCCAGATATCTGCGTTTTCTGCACTGTGGGCTTCAATAAATAAGTTTTAACCTCTGTTCCTAGTTTAAACATATCTTAAACAGGTTTCTGCTTCTGGCAGACATCTGAGTATCAGTTGCTGACCACAGGCTGTTCTAAGTAGACTGCGAGCCCTTGACTTGCTGTGGATGTGAACCAGTCCAGCTGATGTGGACACCCCGTGTCTCTGCAACAAAGTCTGCCAACAGCCCCTGATGGATTTCCCATTGCCTAAATTCCTTTTTTTGCTTTTGACTAGCATTTCAACCTTCTAGGGTCCCTAACTTCGTCCCAAAGTCAGAAGAAAGTAGCTTGGGAAAGAATTCGCTGCCCATTTTCCCTGGTTAAAATGCTAAGTCAGGAAGGACTCCCTTGCATGGGGATGCCAATATCTCACTCCCTGATGGGGTCGCTAGAGAGACAGCAATTCCATGATTGGAATTTCCAAAAAAGAAAATGGGGGAATGAAGGGACCAGCTCCCCATTTCGGCATCCATGACAGAAACACGTGCGCGCTATGACCTTGTCTTAGTCACTAGAGGTTAGGTGCCTGCCTCGTGACACGGAACCAATCAGAAGTTAGCTAGCGGTGCTATGCTTTACGACCCTGGTTGTACTTTACGGACATTGCACACAGCAATGACAAACAGAGCATAACAACTACCCCAGGAGGGCCTATGGGCCATAACAACCAGTTGACCAATCAACACAGGGCAAGCCCTCCAAGCCTGGAGGTACACCAATCCTGAGCCTGTGCGTACCCCTAGACACTCCCCTTACGCTGCCCTACAAGATCTCTCGGGAGCCCCTAGGAGTTGTCTTTTGTGAGCCATCTGCCATGTCAAGTGGGTGAAAGACCCGAGCTAACATGGGGTTTGCTCGTTAAAAAAACAATAAAGCCTCATGCAGTTTGCAGCAAGCTCTCGAATCTGCCTGGTGATTGGGGTGACGGTGGTCGTGGCCTGGGACCCCGGATACCTGAGTTTTCCGGGGGTCTAATAGTACCTTAGACCAGCTTTTATGTCAACTCACTATATTAGGTAATATCTGTGAGGTTTGATCTTTACAATTTTCATGTATTACATGCACCACGTATCATTCGTGAGTCAAATGTATAGAGTAATACTAAGCTATTTAAATGGATTCTTCCCAGGGATCTATAAACGCTTAGGCAAGATGATTCTAAACCTGCCTATATGTCAGAATCGCCTAGGGGAATTCAAAGTTGTATCTATGCTGGGCCCCCACCTTGTCCAGTTACATCTGTAAGAGGTGAGCCCAGACATCAGTAGTTTATAAGGCAACTAGATGATATTAATGAGCTGCCTGGGTTGATATCCATTGAGCTTGGTTTTACACTGGGAAATCACCAGCTGCTGGAACTTCTGAAGTGGATGGGTTCTTCAGCTTGCTGCCTGGTAGAGAAATAGTTACCATTGTGGAGGTGGTGGAAATGTGGATCAAACTCTGAACTTAAAGACGGTATCTGAATGAAGTTATTACTTAACCTGTTTTCCTGCCTCATTAAGTTCTGAGAATTAAAGCATGACATGCTAACAATTGGAGCTTTCAGTTCCTCACCCGAAAGCTCTTTTCTTTGTCGGTTTGACTTTGGTTTGGTGATTGTCAGAGGAATAATAGCCTTTGTCTTTGGCAGGAAGTGAAACTGGGGTCTGATTAGATATGCATAAACTATCTGCCCCCTTTTAAAGACACAGATGAAACTTGCCTTTAAGCTGTGTAAAACCTATGGGCTCTTGGTTTGAGGGCGTGCCTTCACTCTGGGATTTTGGAATGAATGACTCATGCTCTCCACAGGCACACAGTGTTTAACCACTTGTTTTTTGTGTACCAGGAAGAGAAGGGCATATGAAAATAGAAGCTGTGTGCTACTGCCAGATGGACCTGGAATACATGAAAATTGTAAAGATCAAACCTCACAGATATTACCTAATATAGTGAGTTGACATAAAAGCTGGTCTAAGGTACTATTTGGCATTATTTCTAAAATGCTATACATGTGTAGTTTGTAAACAGCTCGTCTTATGTAACTTTGCAGTATTAAATTTTAAAACTTATTTGTGAATTTCAAATGCTTCTCTTTGTATTTGTTTGCCACTAGCTGAAGGACAGGTTAAAAAATGGAGCGCCAGGTGTTGGTGGCGCACGCCTTTAATCCCAGCACTCGGGAGGCAGAGGCAAGTGGATCTCTGTGCGTTGGAGGCCAGCCTGGTCTACAGAGTGAGTTCCAGGACAACCTCCAAAGCAATACAGAGAAACCCTGCCTCGAAACTCCCCGCCCCCAAAAATGGTTGGAGCAGTTCAGCTACATGGGTGTTCTTTGTGGTGGGATGGCATAAGGCACAGCCCCTTTCTCTGCCATTCTAATCCTTTCTGTTGCCAGAATAGCCATTAAAAATGTTGACAGTGTCAACTCCTTAGTTGTTGCATGTGCCCAGACTAATACATCTGCACACATTATACACTAGGCTCTGCTAATGCCAGCTTGTTTTATTTCTTGAGTGAAGAATAAGATTACAATATATTTCATGTTTACATGATATGTACACATGTGTGCATACATTCACACACTTACATTTTGTCCATTGTGTACTGTACTAAACATTAAATGCCAGCATGACTTATTGGTGGATTGACACCATTTTTTCTTTGAAACACTGCATCAAAAAAACATATGTAGTTGTGGGGAGATGGTGCTGCAGTTGAGGGTGTTTTGCTTTTGTAGAGGAACTGGGTTCAGTTTCCAGCACTCACATTGGGTGGCTTACAACCTCCTGTAACTCCATATTCAGAGGATCCAGTGCTCTCTTCTGGTCCCAGTAGGCACCCTTATGCATATATATATATATATATAATATATATATATTATATATATTAAGCAATTACATCTTTCCATAACTGCTTGTTCTGTAGGATTGTGTGGTATACCTGTAATATGCTTTGTGTTCAACATGCAAAAAGGGTTTCATTTTACTAGAGAGATATGCTGGAGCATTATCAGTCTTAGTTTGTGTGGGTATTCCCATAATGGCTATAACTTCTATATGTATAATTATAATTATAAATGTATAATTAAAGAATCAGCCTTTTCAGAATGTCAAAGCAGTTGCCCATTGAAATCCTGAATATGTATCCATGGTATGGTGCACATACTTTAATTTTCCAAACTCCACAAAATGAAACATATCCATTTGCCAAATTTCATTTTTCTTTTTTTTTTTCTTTTTCTTTTTTTTTTTTTTTTTGGTTTTTCAAGACAGGGTTTCTCTGTGTAGCTTTGGAGCCTATCCTGGCACTCGCTCTGGAGACCAGGCTGGCCTCGAACTCACAGAGATCCACCTGCCTCTGCCTCCCGAGTGCTGGGATTACAGGCGTGTGCCACCAACACCCAGCCAAATTTCATTTCTTTAAGTACCCTTTGGGTTACTTCCTACAGGTAGTAGAATTTGGTTATACAAAGAACAAGTAGGACATTTCCTTATAATTTCCTTGGCTTGTTGCCAAGTGACAGAAAAATCTTTCTTCAAATCTTTTGCTATTAATATGGTGTTTTTTATGAAATTCTAAGGCTTCTAGCACATTTTCTGGCAACAGCTGATCAATTTCATCATTACCTTGTGCTAGAGGGCCTGGTAGATTTGTATGGGATCTGATATATGTTATATACAAGGCATAATTTCTATTTCCGATTATTTCTTGTAATTGAATAAATAACAAAGTTAATTCTGAATCATCTGAAATAAGTTCAGCAGTTTCAATATGTAAAACAACTCTTTCTGATTATTGAGAGTCAGTAACTATATTTAGAGGTTCTGGAAAATCTAGTAATACCATTGGAATAGCATGTAATTCTGACTTTTGAGCAGAATCATAAGGGCTTTGAGCCACTGAACTTAAATTTCCTGACTTTTAACTGTCTTTCCTGATTATTTGCATCAGTATAGAATGTAGGAGTTCTAGAAGTTCATGTTCCCTGTACAGTGTGAGGAAGAATCCAATTAGTTCTCTTTTTAAACTGAAGTCTCTTGTTTTGGGATACTTGTTGCTAATCTCTCCCAAGAAGTTACTGCAGGTTCTTTGCCAGCATTCATTTTCTGACCATAATGAGACAATTTCAGAATTAGTGAAAGGTATCATACACCAATTTCTGTTGGGTTTATTCCCGTTAACTGATGAAGTCTCAATTTTCCTTTCAGAATCAATTCAGAAACCTTTTCTATATAGGCCTTTAATTTTTTACTCTTTTTGTGTGGTAAAAATATCCATTCTTAGATAATTCTAAGATGTTATCTTCTCTCTGCATAAGAATTCCTGTAGGGCAATGTATAGATTGTGGTATGACCAGGATACAATCAAGCTCTAGATCCAAGTGATCCCCATGTGCATACTGTAATTTCTCTTCTACCAAAGCCAATTCTCTTTCAGCCTCAACTGATAATTTTTGGGGACTATTTAAGTTCTTATCACCTTGTAAGGTTTGAAATAAATTACTTAGTTTTTGAGTAATTAATCTGATTGTGAGTCATAGCCAATTAATGTCTCCCAGAAACTTTTGAAAATCACTAAGAGTTCATAATTGATCTCTCCTGACTTATACTTTTTGTGGCTGAATTTTCTGTAAACCTATCTTATATCCAGATAATTAATGGAATCTCCTCTTTGTATTTTTTTTTCAGGAACAATTTGTTTTTTGTTTTTGCTTTTGTTTTTTTTGTTTTTTTATTTATTATGTACACAACATTCTGCTTCCATGTATATCTGCACATCAGAAGAGGGCACCATATCTCATAACGGATGGTTGTGAGCCACCATGTGGTTGCTGGGAATTGAACTCAGGACCTCTGGAAGAGTAGTCGGTGCTCTTAACCTCTGAGCCATCTCTCCAGCCCCAGGAGCAATTTGTAATCCCCAACAAGGCAAACTTCTGCATAACCTTGGGGATTCCTATCTTCTGCTGGTCATTCTTTAATAGTAATTGGATAATCTAGGGTTGGTGCTCTAATAACCTTGGGCCACTCCTTTTCAATTTCTTCATGTGACAGTACAGTGGTACAGTAGGTCTTTCTAAAGGTTGTAACATCAATGTTTATATTTGGCACAAATAGCAAACCAAGTTTTTAAGGATAAAATATGAATTACCAAACTAGTAATAATTATAATTGGCCTGTCAATCCCAGCTAAGTTGGATATCCCTTTATTTAATTTGTCCATTTTCAAACCATCCGCTGTAGAGCGATATCTATCTATCTATCTATCTATCTATCTATCTATCTATCTATCTATGGCTAATTCCCCCTTTAAGGATTCCCAGGTCTGTTGACTTTTCAGTTTTTTCCGAGCAGCACTGTGGTGCTGGGGTGGGGAGATGGGTAGCCAGCTACAGTGGCAGAGCTCGGCTATGGGGGTGGGGGCAGCCAGACTAACTCTGCTCATCCCAAGTGCCAGGACTGAAAGGGGCAGGCCAGTGAGATGAGCTGGGCCAGCAGCTGTGCTGCTCACAGCCAGGCCTAGGGCACCTGCAGTTGTTCATGCACAGCTCGGGGCTGAGGATCCAGTGAGGGAGGGCATGGGTCCACCAGGATGACTCTGCTGGCTGTAAAGCAGGCAGTAAATGGCTGTGACTGAGGCCCAGAGAGTGTCAGCCTAGGGAGTACAGGAGACAGCAGTGGGAAAAGTCAGCGACCTGCATGGGGTGGACAAGTGGTGGCTTTACTACCACATTTTCACCACACATTGGATGCCAGATGCTTCATTTATCTAAGTGATTCTAATATCAGTAAAACTCAATAGTCAGATATTGGGGTAAAAACCTGGCAGATCCTAAGAGCTGTGGAGGAACAGTCAGCCAAACCTTACACTCAGTGCTTCCCAGATCAAAAAGAAAGTGAATCTCTCCAAGTCCCTCCCTGTATCTTTCTGTGCACCCCCTATCTGGGTCCTCCAAAACCCCTGTGGCTAATTCCAGTCATCCAGTCACTGACTCTGTCTTTTTATTTATTTATTATGTATACAGTCTTGTGCCTGCAGGCCAGCAGAGGGCACAAGATCTTGTTCAAGGTGGTTGTGAGCCACCATGTGATTGCTGGGAATTGAACTCAGGACATCTGGAAGAACAGTCAGTGCTCTTAACCACTGAGCCATCTCTCCAACCTGTGATTCTGCCTTCTAATTCAAGGTAATTGCTAGTCTTGGAATATCAGTGTGAACAAATATCCCACAACATATATATATATATATATATACATATATATATATATATATATATGTTTGTGTATACACGCACACACGCGCGCGTGCGCACACACACACACACACACACACACACACATATATATATACACACACATATATGTGTGTATATGGGGTAAGATTTAAAATAAGCTCTTAAATATGTTTTTGGTAGAAATCTAATGTGATGTAACATTAATAGAAGTAATTTGATAATGCTTGAGAGCCTTAATGTTTTAAATGTTGTGACTACTAGTTTCTTTCCTAGGAATCTATCCTAAAGTTAAGAATGGAGACAAATGAAATATTTATATTAAACTCATCATTTATATCACAGTATTTTTATGATAGAAAAAAAAACTTGATGTTTAAATAAGGAAGTACTTCCTTAAGTGGAAAATTATGCCACCATGAAGTCATGATTTTAAGGATATTTTCTTTAAAAAAGATTTTTTATAAGATTCATTTTTAGTTTTTGTATCTAAATGTTTTGCTTGCATGCATGTAAGTAAGTTCACCACATCGTGCAGTGTCCATGAAGGTCAGATGAGGCGTCAGATGCCCTGGAACTGGAGTTACAGATGGCTGTCAGCCATCTTGAGGGTTCTGGGAACTGAACCCTGGTCCTCTGTAAGAGCAGCAAGTACTCTTAGCGGTTGCGTCGTTGGCCTGGACCAACAGCTGGGTACTAATCAAACAATGTGGCACAAAGGGAACACAGGACAACTCAAGTTTGTCACAGACCAAGCATACAGTGTCTATAACCTTTTAGGTCAGTGGTTCTCAACATTGTGACCCCTTTGGGGGGTGTAATGACACTTTCATAGGGGTCACCTAAGACAGTAGAAAGCACAAATTTTATATTACAATTCATAACAGTTGCAAAATTACAGTTATGAAGTAGCAAGGAAACTAATCTTATGGTTGGGGGTTATCACAACATGAGGAACTTTATTAAAGGGTCACAGCTTTCAGAAGTTTGAGAATCACTGCTTTTGGGGGAAGAATTGGGTTCTTAAGCTAACCCAGGGTCCTGGCCCCAGGCCATTACTGGCCTTCCCAGCAGGTTCCTTTTTCATGCATCAGGGCCTCTGTGAAAGCTAGAGATTAATCTGGCTCCCACAACATCTCTCCAGCCTAGAAAAAGAAAAAGACTTTAAACAAAAAATTTTGTCCCCAGGAAATGTTGCTCTTAAGAGTAGGTGGTTCTGTGTGGCACAGGGTAAATGTACAGGCAGAGGCCTGGTGTAAAACAGAGCAACCTTACTCTGTGGCCAGTTTCCCCCTCAGCTTTGTAGTGTTGCTTTGTAATCATATGTGGCATTTAAAACTTCTGTTTCAGTAGCTCCCTGTATAGTTTCTGAGGGAGGTGTTACAGCAGGTTGCTGTGGTGTTCAGATTGGAAGACCTCTTTGGTTATCTTTTGAGATGCAGGCTCACCATTAGCCTAGGCTGGCCTCAAATTAACTGTGTATCCCAGGTTGGCCTGGAACTCAAGACTCTCTTGCCTTAGCCTGAATGCCTAATTACAGGCATGCACCACCATTCCTGGCTCTAGACTTTTATTTACTTTTTTTTTTTTTTAAATTTTGAGACAGGATCTCAAAACTGTTTCTGGGTGGCCTGGAATAGCTCTGTAGACCAGGCTGGCCTTGAACTCACAGAGATCCTCCTGCCTCTGCTTCCCAAGAGATGATTAAAGGTGTGTGCCACTACACCTGGGTTTTTTTTGTTGTTGTTGTTGTTGTTTGTTTTTTGTTTTCCCAGACAGGTTTTCTCTGTAATAGCCCTGGCTGTCCTGGAACTCACTTTGTAGACCAGGCTAGCCTCAAACTCACACCTCTTTTTGATTTAATATAAGTTTTTGAGTGAGAGCTTTACTGGATTTCTCTTGATTGCAGCCATGCCTCCTGTCCTGTGGGTGATTTGACCATGTTACTTTTTAAAATGGGACTCCTGATGTCGGCCTCATAATGTTGTCAAGATTAGAAATGAGGGCTGGCAAGATGGCTCAGTGGGTAAAGGCGCTTTCCTCAAAAGCCTTGCCGCCTGAGTTTAATCCCTGGAGCCCACATGGTGGAGGAGAGAACTGACTCCCACAAGTTATTTTCTGGCCTCCACATGAGCACCTTGGCTTACATGTGCCCCACTTTCACACGCACACAAAAAAGAACAGAAAAGATTAGAAATGATAATGTGTGTAGGAGCCTTTAAAATCGTTTTTCCCATTAATTCTTACAATAAAAACAATGAAGGTGGGTAAATATAGCTGGGAGGCAGCACCTTGCCCAGCACCCATGAATCTGTGGGTTCTAGCCCCAGCACTGCAAAATAGCCACAACCAACCAAAGGAATCTATTGTTTTTGCTTTCTAGTGAAAATGTAACAGTAAAGACGTTCAAGAAATAACAGTCCGGGCCCGGCGTTGGTGGTGCACCCCTTTAATCCGAGCACTCGGGAGGCAGAGGCAGGTGGATCTCTGAGAGTTGGAGGCCAGCCTGGTCTCCAGAGTGAGTGCCAGGATAGGCTCCAAAGCTACACAGAGAAACCCTGTCTCGAAAAACCAAAAAAAAAAAAAAAAAAAAAAGAAAGAAAGAAAGAAAGAAAGAAAGAAAGAAAGAAATAACAGTCCGGCTTCGGGGGGGCTGAAGCTGGACTATCAGCACCATGAGTTCAAGGCTAACCATGGCTACATAGCTCAAAATGCAAATGAATTTGAAAACTAAACTATTAGTGTATAATTACCCTGCATGTAACAGATAATTTTTTCAGTAAAATAAAATTCAAGTGGTAATAAGTAAAATGAAATTTTGTCAGCAGAAACATTTAAAATTTTAACTTATGTATGCCTGAGCACACATGTGAGGTCAGAGAGCAGCTTTTGGGAGTTGGCTCTGTCCTTCTACCATTGGTTCTGGGCATAAACTCTGCTTACACGGTAAGTGCTTCCACCCTCTCAGCCGTCTTGCTGGCCTGAACCAGCAGGAATATTAATTCTTGCTAATCTTTTTCAGCTGTTGAACTATCAGAAACATCACTATGTGTGTAACAATCTTTGTAACCCTGGTTGGAGAAGAGTCAAATTATAACCTCTGTCCTTAGACATGTTTTGTATGTAATTTGCTTCTCTTTTGGATGTCTAGAATGGTATTAGTTTACACGCAAATCACCGTAGCCTGTTGTGTGGTTCAGATGAGGGGCACACAAGCAGTGACACTCAGTAAATGAGCAGTTCCTGTTGGTTTTGTCCTAAAGTCATGTATAAGGAAAGTGGCTTTCTGGATTCCTTTGCCCAGTGTATGACCCTTTGGGGAAAGGTGTTTTTCAGAGTATGATCAGAAAGTGGACAGCTCCATGGCCATTTTCAGGCCTCTTTGGGTCTGGAGCCCCTGGGTGGGTCCTTCCATTTACCCTCTTTGTGGTGGGCAGCTTGTTTTCTCCACTGTAGGAGCTCCCATCAGCCAGCCCTCCCTCCTCTCTTAGCCCGTAACTGCCCTGATAGCCAGGTCTTCCTGAGGCCTCAGAGTTACTGCTCTACCACAAAGTCCTTTAGGGTAATATGTTCTGTGGGGGATGCTTGTAACTGCTTCTTTTTTGGGGGGGGGGTGTTGATCCTTTTAAAATATTCTGCAAAAGATAGTTTAAAATGTTTTCTGGTAAATGCATTCTCATGATTGCTTCTTACTTTATTTTAGCCACTGATCTGCTCCTTGCCTGGAACCCCATTTGTTTGGGACTGGTAGAAGGAGTTATCGGGAAAATTCACCTTCATTCAGGTATGTTTTTATAAACTCCTTATACTTGTAAAATTTAACATGACATTACATTTCTGTGACATTGTCCTTTTCAAGGTTGCATGTAGATTCTATTATGATATTTCCTTTGCCCTAATTTTGGGTCTTCTTAAAGCAAATATATTTCTATTTAAGTTTAATGAAATAAGAATGAAGCTTTTGAGAAAAGAAGACACAATATTACAATTGTTTTACTCTTTTGTTAAAAACAATTCTCACAAAATCCCTACTTGGTACCAGGGATTGTGCTAACTGGCTTAACACAATTGTGAGCCCACACTGACCCCTTCCTACCCTTCCAGAGCTTACAGTTAGAAGAAAAGACAGAATTCATGGCCACTCGGTACAAGTGTAGCCCCTGGGCATGTGTGTTTGTTCTGTTAAGGAATGGTACAGCAAGTTCACAGAGATGAGGGAAGTAGTGAGAACAAAGCCGCAAAGGTGGGCAGCTGACAACATGATTGGCTGGCTTTGGGTCAGTGTCTAGTGCTGAGTCAGTCTCCTCTGCCAGGGAAGGGACTTTTAGTGTGTGGTGTGGTACTTTCTGGGACCTCTGTCCAAGGCAAGAAAATGGATGGAAAGTCTAAGTCATTCACCTGGACCCCACCTGGGAGAGCAGATACCTCTTCTCCCGGGTATGTGAGTATGCATGCTGCATGTATGCCGGTACTCCAGGTGGCCAGAAGAGAGTGTTGATCCCCTGTAACTGGAGTTACAGGCAGCTGTAAGCAGGCCCATGTGGTGCCAGGAACCAGAAGACCAGGAAGTATTCTTAACCACCAGCTATCTTTCTAACTCCTTCATTTGATTTTCAGAGACAGGGTCTCACTCTAATCCAGGCTGGCCTGGAGCTTGCAGTATAACCCAGCTTGGCCTGTGCCTGCTGAATGATGGGTTTACAATTATACCTGCATCCTTTGATGATAACCTGAGTATTAATTATGAACTATAGGAGACTTTGGCCTCTGAAGTCAGTTACATCTCTGTAGTATGCCTGTTGTGACTTTTGTTCCTTTGTTCTCTTTCGTTTCTTTTATGGTTATTGTGTGTGTACATTTGTGTGTGGTGTGTGTGTATGTGTGTGTGACTGTTGGTACGTGTGTGCCACAGTGCACTTGTGGAGGTCAAGAACAACTTTTGGGGGTTGGTTTCCTCTTTTCACTGTGGGTTCAGGGGTTGGAACTCTGCTCTTCAGATTTGTGTTTACCCACTGAGCCATCTCGCTGGCCTTGTTCTTCTTTCTTTGTGTGACAGGGCCTCACTTTGTAGGTTTATTTTGAACTCATGGTGATTCTCTTGCCATAGCCTTCCAAGTGCTGGGAGTATAGGGATGAGCCACTGTTTTTAAGTTTAAAATAAGATTATTGAGCACGATTTTTGTATATTACATAAACACATTGCTAGGGACAATTTTTTAATTTTCTTTTGCTATATTCTTTGATTATATTTTAAATAGTGTTCTTATTATGAAAAAATATATAATACGGCTTATCACATACAAATAGCATAGGGTGTTCTGAAGTGTACATATTCATCTCCTGTTCAGATTAAGAAGTGAAAATGACCAGTGCCTTCAGAGCTATCTTTGCCATTTTCTCCAAGCTTGTCCTTTCTTTGAAGGGAAATTACTGCTTTTCTTGGACATATATTCCTAAACAGTATGTTGCTAAGATTTATATTTTGGAGATTTATATGTAAATTCCATTATTTGTGTTCTCTCTCTCCTGTGTGTGTGTGTGTGTGTGTGTGTGTGTGTGTGTAATGTATGTATGTGTTTATGTGGGTGTGTGTGCACACATGTGCATGGGTGTTTGTGGAGACCAGAGGTCAATGTTGGGTATCTCCCTTGTGTTTTTCACTTTATTTTCTGAGATAAGGTCTCACTGAACCTGGAGATCCTCTTGTTTCTGTCCTCCCAGAACTGGTGTTATAGATACAGCAGCCCTAACTCTTGTGTGAATGCTGGGAATTTGAATTCAGGCACATAACCTCTGAACCGTCTCCCTAGCCCTGTTCTGTGGTGATACATTATTTTGAAAATGTTTCATACATTCTTTTGGCCTTTTTTTTTCTTGTTGTAACTCTTGAATAGTTAATCTCTTTTTTAAGTCTTTTCTTCTTGAGACATGGTCTTAAAATGTATCCTTGGCTGGTCTAGAACTTGCTATGTAGATCAGACTGGTCTAGAACTCAGAGATAGGCCTGGCTCTGCATCCTGAGTACTGGGATTAAAGGCGTGCGACTCTATACTTGACCTTTTTCTTCTTTTTATCTTATCTATTAATTATTCTTATTTGAGACAGGGTCTAACTATGTAATCCTTGCTGGTCTAGAATTCACTGTGTATAACAGGCTAGGCTGGCCTAGAATTTACAGAGACCCACCTACTTTGCCTTTCAAGTGCTGAGATTAAAGACATGCACTACCATGCCTGGCAATTTTATTTATTATTTATTATTTAGTTTTTAAAATGAGGTCTCATGTATCCCAGGTGGGCCTCACACTTACTATGTGTGGATGAGCTGGAACTTCTGTTCTCCCTGCCTCTGCCTCCTGAGTGCCAGGGTTACATGCCTGTCCCCCTTCTTTTTGTTGTTGATGTTTTGAGACTTACCTATGCAGAGAGATGAAACTAGAGTTTTTTTGTTCTTCCTGTATTTGAATATTTCATGATTTGTCTGTCTTTCCCTTACTGGGTTATTTATTTTAGTTGTTTCTCTTTTTTCTGTTGTTGTGTATTCTGCTTTTGCTAGACTTTAACATTTCCTTCAGCATAGAGGAGAAAAAAAAAACATCTAGTCATTGTGTAACCATGCTCAGCATTTTAATAACACTCTCCTACCTGTCCACATTTACATACATATATCTCTAATTCATTTGCATGCCGACAAGATAATTTCACAGCTGGTAGTCCTGAAGTAAAATTCATTTTCTATTATGTAAATGACATGTATGAAACTTCTGAATTATTTTTCTCCAATTTCAGTCACATCTTAGAGCAGTGAATAAATTACTGAAATCAGTCAGGAGACTGAGTCAAGCTCCATTTGTTAATATTTATTATTATTATTTATTAGAGAACTCTAGCGTCTGCTTCACTATCTGTTGTGTAATCAGCCATCCTAAAGACAGGCTGATTGGCATGAGACAGCAACAGTGAGCAATGCTCCCAGGATCCTGTGGGCTAATGATACTCAGCCCTCTGTTGCTCTCATCTGCGTGCTGGGCAGACCAGCAGCGGTATTCATCCGAGTTTGCCTGGGTTGCCACACTGCCTTCATGTAGCCTTTCTACGTCTCCCCATGGCTCTCATCTTACAGGGCCTCTCTTCTGGGATCTTTCTTTCTATTCTGGTGTCTTCTTCTTTCTCCTGAATAGTAGGGACATCTTTTCAGGGAGTGCCTGGAAGCCAAGAAGACAAATCCCCAGGTCAAGGACCTTACTTCTTAAGCTGTAAAGCAAGAGCCAGAGTTATTTGCCTCATTATGTGTTTGGGTATTGTGAGTCCCAAATGAGATAGTGCACCTGAAGGTTCTTACTAAATTACCAGGCTCTTCTACTTATACAAATCTATCAGCTTCAGTTAAAGGGAAAAATCTATCCGCTTGTGCAAAAAACACTTTTTATAAGAACTCATGGTTCTGAAATGGAAAGTGGATGCTGTGTGGGATTTGAGATCTCTCATCAACATTTCTCTTTGCATATCTCTTTCACCTATTTCTCTTTGATTTTTTCCTCTTGAGGTGGAGGTCTCATGTAGCCTAGGCTGGCCTCAAACTTCCTATGTAGCCAAGGATGACCTTAAACTGCCTCCCTCCTGAGAGATGAGATGACAGGTGTGCACCACCATACCAAGTTTGAGTGGTGCTGGGGAGGAGTTCAGGTGGGGCTGGGGAGGAATTTGGATGGGGCTAGGGATTGAACCCAGAGCCTCATGTGTCTTAGCAAGCACTCTACCAGCCACGCTCCCGCCCTAGACCCTGTTTATATTAGAAAAAGAATTCTGCTCAAAAGATGACATTCTCGTCCCTCAAGCCTACTATGTAATTAGTGGGGCCTGACCAGCAACCAAAAAAGATTGGCCAGGGATTCTGCTTCACACGTCTAGAGAAGAGGCTTATTGGTCCTGCTTGGCCAAGGACCTTCCAAGTCACCTAGTTCAATGTGCATCACAGGGCCATTTTCCTAGATGGGGGGGAGGCAGTCAGAGAAGCAGGGAGAGGCCTTGGCAGACAGCACCAAGTTCTTTTTTTAATATTTTTTAAAGATTTTATTTGTTTATTATGTATACAACATTCTGCTTCCATGTATATCTGCACACCAGAAGAGGGAACCAGGTCTCATAACGGATGGTTGTGAGCCACCATGTGGTTGCTGGGAATTGAACTCAGGACCTCTGGAAGAGCAGTTGGTGTTCTAAACCACTGAGTCATCTCTCCAGCCCAGCACCAAGTTCTTTTATCAGCACTGGCCACTGCTGCTCAACTTTTCTCCTCCATGCTGAAGATACACATGTTAGATCCCCGGAAATCTCAGGTATCCGGGGTCCCAGGCCACCACCACGGTCACCCCAATCACCAGGGGGATTTGAGAGCTTGCTGCAAACTGCATGAGGCTTTATTGTAATTTAACGAGCTAACCCCATGTTAGCTCGGGTCTTTCACCAACCTGCCATGGCGGATGGCTGGCAAAGACTCTGAGAAGCCACAGGACCGAGATCTTATAGGACAGCGTAAGGGGAGTGTCTAGGGGTACGCAGATGCTCAGGATTGGTGTGCCTCCAGGCTTGGAGGGCTTGCCCTGTGTTGATTGGCCAACTGGTTGTTATGGCTCACAGGCCCTCCCAGGGTGGTTGCTATGCTCTGCGAGTCATTACTGTGTTCTTGTCCATAAAGTACAGCCAGGGTCGTAAAGCATAGCGCCACCAGCTAACTTCTGATTGGTTCCTTGTCACGAGGCAGGCATCTGACTTTCTAGTGTCCAAGACAAGGTCAGACAAGCACGTGTTCGGCTGCTATGACTGCCGAAAGGGGAGCTGGTCCCTTCACACACTCTGTGGTTGCCTTGCTTATGTGTAGGCAGTGTGGGGAGGACAGTGAACAGGGGAAGAAAACACACAAAAAAAAAAAAAAAAAAAAGAAGGGCAGAGAAAGTCTCTTAATTGTCCTTATCCTTGCCCTTGTCACGGTCACCTAACAGGTTTGGTTTTGTGTGAAGGGAGGCAGGAGCGAAGCCGCTGGGGACCTTCGGGGGCCTCTGTTGCCCCCACAGCCTCCTCTCTTCACTCACAAGATCCATCTTTCACTCCTCTTCCCTTTTACCCGCTGCCCTCCAGGCCTCACCCCTTCTCCCCACCACCCGTGTGTAGCTGCAGCTCTTGCTCAGAGTTAGACTGGCCGGAAGGAGCTGTGTTCCCGTGTGTCAGAATGGAACTGATACTTGGGGGCATTTTCCCATGGGAACATCCTATCATTTGGGGTAGGAGATGAGGGAAGAAAGCGTCTGTACTTAAGCTCGCTCTCCCTCCTGTTCCTCCTACTGGTTTCCTACATATTAACGCATGCGTTTTTGTTCTTGCCTAGTGTGACGGGAGCATGGTTTTATTCAAACAGATGTCATTGTCAGTCTAAAAGCGGCGTGGGTGAGCTATGCTGCTGTTCGTGATTGTCACTGAACTCTGGACTCTGAAGATTAGAGCAGGCTTTCGTGACTTTTAGAACCATACTTGTTTGTTAGGGCAGTCAGAGCAGAACATCACAGGTTGGGGGAAGCAGTAAACACAGAATTTCATTTTCCTGTAATGCTGGAGACCAGAGTGTGGGCAGGACTCGTTTCTTCCAAGCCCTCTTCCCTTGGCTTATAGATGGCTGAGATCTGTTGGAACCCAGCCCCCAAGGGGTCTCTAAGAGTTGTTTTCCAGCATAACCACAGGTACCTCCTATTTTCCTGACCTCACCCCACTGGGATCACTATCCTGTTGTGAACCCTTTGACCTGGGGTTTTTGTAAGTTTGTATATAAGGCTACTCCACAATAAAGGTGGGAGACATTCTCTCAGAAGTGGACCAGGAGTCTTGTGGTTCATCCAAATATCCAGGCTTTCACCCAATACTCGAACTTAGTGGCCAAGAGCAGCCACAGCGATCTCTAGGGGTCTTGGGCTTCCCTTAGTAAATTTTCTTATAATAAAACTAGTTATAGGGCTTAGCAGTTGAGAGCACACACTGCTCTTGCAGAGGGCCTGAGTTAGACCAGCACCCATGTCAGGGGGCTCACAACAACCTGTAACTCCGGCTCCAGGGAAACCAGTGTTTCTGGCCTTTTGTGGCATTGGCATCCATTCATATGTATATACACACAGCTCACATAATTATGCATAGATAAAAATAACAAAGTAAATCTTTAAAGATAATAAGTTAAATCAGTTACACTGGATTAAAACCTACCCTAATGAATTCATTTTAATGTGATTCCTCTTTAGAGATTGTCTCCAAATATGGTCACATTCCAAGGTCAAGACTTCAATGAAAGAGATGGCTCAGCCCACAGCTAGAGCCTAATGTTCCATTGAAACACTTGTTACGATGCATTGCAGAGAATTCTTTCCAGTCCCAACAGTCTCTATTGCATGGTGACATGTTTTCTGAACATGACTGACTAAGCAGTGTGGATGTAGACTAGACATGAAAGATGGAATGACGACCTTGGGTCAGGCCTCTTCATGAATCTCAGCTGCCAGATGGCCATGCCTCCAGAGCAGTTGGGCTGGCTAAGTGAGTTCTTGATCATGGAAAGCACTAAGTATAACTAATATTTCTCATTTCCTTTTGTCCTTCCTTCCTCCCTCCTCTTCCCCTTCGTTTGTGTGTGTGGTGCTTGTGATTCTCCTGCCTCAGCCTCCTGAGTGCTGGGATGGTGTAAACACATGCTGCCCTGTCCACTTTGTTTGTATTTCTTTTTGTTTTCCCTTTAAAGAACCTAGGAGATAGCCTACCACAGAACCACTCAATTTCTACGTACATAGTTTTGAAAAAGAAAAGAAAAGAAAAGAAAAGAAAAAGGTTAACTTGGACTGTTTTTCTTAAGCTAATATTTACTGAAACTATAGTAACATTAATAAATTGCCAGAAACTCCACTGTGAGACTGGAAAAAAATTAATAGTAAAATATGAGAAAATTGAAAGTATGTTCAGTTGTGCTTCCCCCCCCCCTTGGACAAGGTCTCATTATGCATCCCTGGGTGGCCTAGAACTTACCATATAAGTTACCATATAACTTCATATATGAGTTCAGACTGGCTTTGAATTCGTAGAGATCTACCTACTCCTGACTCTTGAGCACCAGGGACTGGAGAGATGGTTTAGTGGTTAAGAACACAGTCTACTCCTCCAGAGGTCCTGGATTCAATTCCCAGGACTCACATGGCAGCTCACACCATATGGCAGCTCACAACTGTCTGTAACTCCAGTTCCAGCGGAACTGGCATCCTTACACACATATGCAGGCAAAACACCAATGCCCATTCCAAAAAAAGGAAGTGTGTCCCACCAAGCTCAGCTGTTCACTCACTTTTATAAGGTCTTCCAAAAATTGCCCTATTAGCCTTGGTGGCAAGAAAATACCAGTGTAGAGTTGTTCATTTTTCATTTGACTGCTCTTCTGATACTCACAGGCAAGTGTACCTTCAGGGTTTAGTGTACTGTATCTCTGACAGTTTGAATGCCTGGCTTTGGGTTGACTGGTTGAGATTTACCAATATGAGGAATAGCAAGTAGAGAGAAGGAACGTGTATGTGCCTGACAAATGGAAGAAAAGTAAAGCACCATGAAAACTGTTTCTATTTGGGGCTGAAGAGATGGCTTAGCTGCTGCTCTTGCAGAGGTCTTGAATTCCCAGCACCCACATCAGGCAGCTCACCACTGCCTACAACTCCAGCTCTAGAGGATTTGATGCCCTCCTCTGGCCTCTCAGGCCACTGTCGCACAAAGGGTATACACTCACACAGATAAACAAACATACACATCAGTAAAAATTTAAAAACAAATCTTAAGAACAAAATACTTTTATTCATGGTAGTGTTCAGGTGAAAATAAAAACTGTAGTGAAATTCTTACTGTAATTATATGTTAACTTGTTTTCTTTTCATTTATTTACATATTTCTTTGTCTGCTACCTTTCTGTATGATAAACTCCAAAAGGATAAGGGCTGGATTGTTGTGATTTTACTGGTATATCTCTGTGTGCTGGCTCATAGTAGGGGCTATTCAAATTATTCAGTGAGTGCTTATTGATTTTACAGATATTTATGGTGTGCCTACTGTGTTCCAAGGACCGGAGTTGACATTGAAGGCTGTAGAATGAACAAAACTTAAAACTTTTAGGATAATAGACTTTAACAAATGGCATATATTAGTTACCTAGTCATACAGTTTTGTCCTTACAGACACAAGCTTCTGAAATATGGATGCTATGTACCTGACTGGATGGTGTTGGGGTCCCAGGATGGAAGGCAGCTTTGAGGAAGTAACGTATGACTTAGCATGAGAAAAATGAATGTATAAGACATAGGCTAATGGAAAAGGCATGGGAGGGTACGAGGAAGGTATGAGAGGAGAGATGGTGTGTTACAGTGTAGACAATTGTGCAAAAATGTATATGATGATGTTTCTATCATTTATTCTCTGTACAATATCTGGGGTACAGTTATATCTTCATGCAAGTGTCTATGAAAAGGTTAATTTAAGTTGGAGATTTAAAATGGGTCACAAAAGCTCTTCAAGCTAAAATACACATTGAAGACCAAGAAGATAAACCCAATTAAGGTAAGAATTATCTAAATATAAAAAGTACAAAGATTCATTAGCAAAGATATATATCCCATGAAATATCAGAAATATTTTGAAAATTGTCTTAATTTGGCAAGTCTGTTTGTTGAGTAACTGACTGAATTACCCCTCATAGTACTGAACAATCATAGACAGAATTCACTTACGGAGATCTCATTCATTAAAATAGTCCTCACCATCTGCTCTTCCCTAGTTTGGAAATGGTGAATATATCTCAATCATTAAGAAGGTAAAATATAATGCAGATGATTTTAAAACTGACTGTCATCTTTATATGGAGGGCTTCCTTGCTATGGGACTAATGACAAGAAATATTTCAAATGCTTTAGCATTTGAATAAATTGAGTGTCATTAGCATTGCTTTAGTACTTACCTATGAAGCCACTGAAAACCCTATCCTCAAGGGCTTTAGAGACCGGCACCTATGCAGAGCTCTCAGCTCCATGGAAGCTGGGCTCCTAGGACAGCACTTTAGATAGTGCTTATCTTATTTTTTTTTTTTAAGATTTTATTTATTCTGTATACAACATTCTGGTCCATGTATACCTGCACACCAGAAGAGGGCACCAGATCTCATTACAGATGGTTGTGAGCCACCATGTGGTTGCTGGGAACTGAACTCAGGACCTCTGGAAGAGCAGTCGGTGCTCTTAACCTCTGAGCCATCTCTCCAGCCCCCGATATTGCTTATCTTAGCCCGTGTTCTATTGCTGTGAAGAGACACCGTGACCACAGCAACTTAAAGAAAGTGTTTAATTGCATCTTGTTTGCAGTTCAGAGGTTTACTCCATTTTCATCGTGGTGAGGGGCATTTCGGTAGGCAGGCAGACACCGTGTGGAGAAGTAACTAAGAGTTCTATATCCGGATGCACAGGCAGCAGGAAGAGAGAGACACTGGGCGTGGCTTGGGCTTTTGAAACCCCTGCCCCCCAGTGACACACTTCTTCCAATATGGCCACACCTTCTCCAATAATCTAATCTCTCTCAAGTATTGCCACTGCCTAATGACCAAATACTATGTAGACCAAACTGTCCTTGAACTCACGGAGATGGGCCTGCCTCTGCCTCCTGTGTACTGGGATTAAAGGTGTGAGCCACCAGCACGATGCTATAGGGACTGTTTTTATTCAAACCACCATAGTTTCTCCAATTTAAATGTGTTTCATGTCTGTGTACGTTGTACCAAATGAGAATAAATTCTTTATTGTCAGTTAACATTATGAAAAGCCTGTAGAAAAACTGGCTGTGGTGGCCCATACCTGTGATCTCAGCGCTGGGGAGAGGAAGGTCAGAAATTCAGTGTCATCTACAAAGTTGAATGTGGCTCAGTCAAGGCTGGTCTGGACTACATAAGACCTAGTCTCAAAGACAAGCAAACCAAATAATAATAATAGCAACAAACAAAAATCTAGATAGAGATTGTGATAAAAACTTCAAAACTATGAATTTGTTAAGATCATTGAGTTGTATATTGACAAGCAGCTGGTTTTGTTTGTTGCTTGAGACTAGGCCTCCCTATGTGTCCCTGGTTAGCCTGAAACTCAATGTGTAGATGAGGCTTGCATCAAACTCAGAGATCCACCAGCTCCTGTCTTTGGAGTGCTGCATTTTTAAAAATTTCTTTTACATTCATTTTCATTTTTTAAATTTAAAAGATTTTGCTTTTATTTTAAAATTTATTTTTACACTTAGTAATTAGTTAATTTAATGCATATGTGAAGAGATCGATCTGCAGTCCGTAAGGCTAAGGTCTCTTTATTCAGATAAACACCAGCCAAGCTCAAGCCAGAGCGTGCCAGGGGCAGCAAAGCAGCCAGGCCAGAGAGAGGAGAAGGGAGAAGGGTCTATCCACATGTCTGCTGTCCCTTAAGAATCCTCCCTGAGTCACCTTTAGACTTCTCACCACGCCCTCACGGGCATGTCCCGGCACACCTGTCTGGGCTACTAGGAGGCGGGGCTACAGTGTCTTCCCTACACATATGTTTTTGCTTGTGTGTGCTTGCATGTGCCTATGTTTGCATGCAAGTGTGCCAGAGCACAAGTATAGATGTCAGAGGACAGATTTCAGGTGTGGGTTCTCTCCTTCCACCATGTAAATGGGGTCTGGGACTCATGTTGTCTGCCTTGGTAGCAGGTGCCTTAATCTGTTGAGCCATCTCACTGTTCCCTAAATGGGGGCATTTTATGGTGTATAATATGTACCTCAACAAAAGGCCTCAGAGTCATTAAAGCTGGGTGTTATGGCATAAATCTGTACTTCCAGCAACTGGGGTACAGTGGCAGGAGGATCATGAATTCAAGGCTAGCCTGTGCTCCGAAATGAGTGAGTTCCAGGCCAGTGAGGGCTACACAGAGAACATGACTCAAAACAAAACAATCCTTCCCCTGTTTTGTGGGCATTTGAACTATGGGGAAGTCAGAGGACCACCTGTGGGAAGCTGGTACTTCCATTCCACCATGAGGGTCCTAGGGTATTGAACTTAGGTTATCAGGTTTGGTGGCAAGTCCTTCCCATCCCCTGGTTTATTTTAACTAAAAATAAAAACAAGGGCCAGTGGGTGGTGATGCACATTTTAATTTTAGCACCCAGGAGGCAGAGGTAGGTAATCTCTGTTAGTTAGAGGCCAGCTTAGTCTATATATTAAGTTCCAAGACAGCAAGGGCCACATAGTGAGACCCTTTCTCAAAAGCAAACAGCAGCAACAACTCAAGGGCCTGGGGATACAGCTCATTGGTTAAGAGTATTTGGTTCTCTTTCAGAGAACCCAGGTTCAGTTCCTATCACCAACATGGCGGTTCACAACCATCCGTAACTCCAATTCCAGGGGATCTGATGCCCTCTCGGGCCTCTTCAGGCACTGCATGCGCGTGGTGCACAGATACACCTGCAGGCAAGACACTCTTACATATTTAAAAGAAAAACTCACCAAAAAAATAAAGGAAGAAAGACCGACAGACAGACAGAAAGAGAAGGGAAGGAAGGAAGGAAGGAAGGAAGGAAGAAAGGAAGGAAGGAAGGAAGCTCATGTCAGTCATTGGTGACACACGCCTTTAATCTCAGCACTCAGGAGGCAGAGACAGGCTGATTTCTGTGAGTTCCAGGCCAGCCTGGTCTACAGAGCGAGTTTGAGGACAGGCTCCAAAGCTACACAGAGAAACCCTGTCTCAAAAAAAACAAGAGAAAGAGAAAGAAAAAAAGAACTGTTTAAAAATAAAAACAATAGTGCTGATGAGATGGCTCAGAGGGTAAAGGAGCCTGCCACCAAGCCTGACAATCTGAATTTGATTCTTGGGGACCAGATGGTAGAAGGCAAGAGCTGACTTTCACAAGTTGTTCTCTGACCTTCACACACATATTGCAACAGGAATGCACGCCCCCCCAACACACAAGAGAGAGAGAGAGAGAGAGAGAGAGAGAGAGAGAGAGAGAGAGAGAGAGAAGATATCTTGGGCCATTGAGATGGTTCAGTGGGTAAAGGTACTTGCCACTATGCCTGACAGCCAGAGTTTGATTCCTGGGCCCTCCATGGTGGAGAGTGAGAACTGACACCTGCTAGTTGTCCTCTGACCTCCACATGTGTGCCATAACATGAGTGTCCACACCACACACACGCCACACACACAATGAAATGTAAAATACGTTTAAAATGACAACTCTAATAATCAAGTTCCACTGAGGTGGAGGCCCTGCCCCAGCTCTCCTCCTCAGGAAGGACTGTGGCCCTGGGTGCTGGGTGTCCCTGTTCACCTGGTTTTCATAAAGGCCACCTGGTCTGGTGCAAGTGAGTCAGTCATGGTCTTTCTTTTTGAAACTGAAGAGACGTCTTACGATGTCAGAACCAGGCTTTGAAGAAGAGTGTACATTCTCACCAAATGTCTGTGTTTGCTCTATGAAATCCCAAAAGTAAGCAGCCATTTTTATCTGCTCCTCCCTCATGCTGGTGGTTTTCCTGCCAGGATAGCCAGGTCTAATCACCTATAGTAATTTCTTTATCAAACAGACACTGGACCTCAGCATTTTCTCCAGAATGCCTTTGCCTTTCTCACAGTTTGCAGCATAGACAGGCTGATAAATGTTCAACTCTTTTAAAGTTTTGCTTTTGCTTTGTTTTCTTTCTCTCTCTCTTTTTTTCTTTTTTTGCTTAACAATTATTCCCTTGAGTCATATTTGTCTTCTTAAATTTTACCATAATCAGTCAGGAGGAGTTTAGCAATGACATTTTACTTAGAAATAGCTTCCACTAAATATCCAGTTTAATTATTCTTCAATTCGCCCACTACAAAACAGTAGAATGTGAATACACTTCAACCAAGGTCTTTTCCCGCTTGGTAACATAGCTGGCCTCCTCTCCATTGTTCAGTAACATGTTCCTTATTTCCATCTAGCTCTCCCTAGGACTGCCCTTGTGTTTTTCCTTCTGTTACACCGTTAGGATCCCCTGAGAAGACTGAGGTTTTCTCTTCAGGGTTTTAGTTTCTCAGTTGTCAGTGGAATCACCTTTAAGGGTTCATTCATGATAGAGTTGGCTTTTACTGGCATGTACCTCAAACTCTAGCAACTGCCATTACCCAATCCTCCAGAGGTTTAGGTGTTTGCTATAGTAGCCTCTACTTACTTGTCTACCATCCATATGAACTAGGACTCTAAAGAAACAAAACAGGGGTGGGAGGTGAAGGGAGAAGAAAGATTGGCTATGATGTGAACTGGAGACCATCCCAAACCCACCATCAGCAAGTTTAAGAACCAGCAAATCCTGTGGGGTGGTTCCAGTCCAGGCCCAAATACCGGGAAACTGGAGAAATCAGTAAGACCTGGTCCAGACCCAAAGGTTCAAGAACCACAATACCAATCTCTCAGGGCAGGAAATCAACCAGGGGGTGCATTAGCCTTTCTTCTTTCTTTTGTTCTCTTCCAGTCCTCGGCAGACCGGGTGGTGCTCACCCAATTAGTGAGGGCACTGGTCTGCCGCTTTAAATACAGATCCCTTCTTGAGACAGCCATGTACACACAGCCAGAAATGTACCAGTGCAGTGCACCTTTCTCTGTCCGGCTAGCCAGGTCCCAAATAATGACACAGAGACATTATTAATTATGAAAGCTTGTTCTGTTAGTTCTTATAACTCTCCTTAACCCATTTGTATTAATCTAGATTTTGCCTTGTGGCTTTTTAACCTTTCTTTCATCTTGTACTCCTGGTTCTTCTCTGGCTGGCTGGAGACTCTGCCTTTCTTCTTTCATGGCTTCTGAAGTAATGTTTGGAAGAGTTGTTTGTAGCAAGAAAAATAAAAGACCCAGAGACTGATATTGGGGTTCAGTCTTCAAGCTGAAGATCTGGAAAGCAAAGTAGCCAGTCACCAGCTTTTACCTTTACCTCAGGCTAAAAGGACTGATCCTGGCTCCACCAAACCTCAGACTGTAACCTCTCCTCAGTGTGGCTGGAGAATGCTGAGACTTCAGTGTTTTCCTCTCCTCAGTGTGGCTGAAGAATGCTGAGACTTCAGTGTCTTCTTATCCTCAGTGTGACTGGAGAATGAATGCCTTGCTCCTGTCGTATATACCTCCCTAATGCTGGGATTGAAGGCATGTGATCCTAGGTGCTGAGATCATCTTTGTGTGAGCTGTTTCTCTTAGGACTAGATCAATCTCGTGTAGATCTGGGTGGCCTTGGACTCACAGAGATCCATCTACCTCTTAATCCTGAGTACTGGGGTTAAAGGTGTGTACCACCACCTCCTAGTTTCTGGCTGCTGGGATTCAAGGTGTGTACCTGACTTCTATGGCTTGTAGCTGACTTTGCTTTCTGAATCCTCAGGCAAGCTTTAATAAATCATATGACCTGCCGTGTCCCGGTCTGTATTAGCCTCACATTGCAGAGGCCATTTATTATGGACTGATGTCTTTGGGGCTGAGATCGGAACCAACCGAAAAGCCCCGGGTCTGACCCTGAGTGGAGGTGTGTGGCCATGGGGAAACTACCCAATGGTGGTAAAGACTAGACAGAGACATCAGTCATAACAGAGGGGCTCCTAGTAAATACTGAAGGCCATGGTTTATTGAAGCATCATCTTAAGTAACCATCCAAAAGTGGGGGTAATGACAGAAGACATCCATTATCACGTATAAGAGGCTGATAGCAAATATTTCCTTTAATCCTAGAGACACTCCTTAGTAGCATGTACTCAGACCTCAGGTACCCTATACCAGCACATCTCACTAACCCTCAGGGTGGGTGTAGACTCACCCAAGTCTGCCCCAAGTCTTTTGTTATTCAGAATAGGAGCTATTCCCCACTGAGGCAAGGCATCTGGTGTTAATCAGCCAACATCTAAAAGACAATAGAAGTTTGAGCTCTTAGAACTCCTGGCCGGTGGAACATATTTCCAAAATATTACATGGCCCCAACAATCACCACAGTTGCTAAGGGTTATTTTCTTTTCAGTCTAATGCACTTTAGATGGGGTCACAGCTGATAAGGTAAATCCTAGGCTACAGGGATGTGGAGAAATTAAGGTGTCTACTGTACAGGTAGGTTCACAAGGTTCAGATTCATTTGTGAAGTTCCCTCAAAATGTCTAGGAAAGGAGAAAGGCCATGCTTGAGATACATCTAGGCTTAGGACTTCAAGCATGGTTCATTACTGTTTTAACACTCTCTTTTTGTATTACTGTTATTACTGTGTGCAAGAGACGCAGACATGTACGTACACATGCACTACAGACACCAAAAAGGAATAAATGAATAAGTAAATAAATAATTAAATAAATAGATGCAGTTTTGTCTCTGTCAGCAGCCTTCACAGCAAATGTTGATAATTGTTCTGGGATTCTTGTTTCTCAGCTGGCCAGAGGCTTTGGCCAGACTTCTTCCCCCTAGTATATCCTGTTGATTTCCCTGCTTTACTGTCCTGCCTTTACCATACCCTCCTATTTTAGAAAAGAAAGACATCGTGGAATAGAAAAAAAAAAAAAGATATGTGTCATTAATATGTCTCTGTACTGAAAGAAATGGTAGAGTTCTTCAGTGTCTGGAAGTATAACTCAGGGCTGGAGAGCTCGCCTAGCATGTCCAAGGCCATGGGTTCACTCCCCAGCAATATAGGAAAACGTTCTCTAGTCAAAAGAAAAATGATTGCTCCTGGAAGTATGGGGACATAGGAAGGAGTGAAGGTCCGTGGGAAGGGAAATAAGTTGGTAAATGTAAATGAATTTGGCTTTATATGGAGTTTAAATTTAATGAAGAATTGAAACAGCAGTAGCAGCAACATTAGAGAATTTAACAAGGAAAAAGAAGAAGAGGAGGAGGAGGAAGACAAAACACAAAAAGGATTTTAAAGGTTACTACTCCAAGATCCTTTTATTCTCTAGGAATTGGCAAAGACTCTAATTTACATTTAGGTTTAATAGGTTAAGGTTCATTTCCTACTATACAAGGACAAAAAGTACTAAAAAGACTGTAAAAACTACAGGAGTAGGAGAATGAAATAACAGTTAGAGACTTAATTCAAAAGTAGTCAGGAAAGTAAAGGATGCTGGGAATGGCTGAGAAAAGTAGCAAACGATAGACTTAGTCTAGACATTAGAAGTGGCATTTCATATAAAAACCAGAGATTTTCACACCGGGAAACCACAATCCATTTACATGCTGCTTTCAAGATAAATACCTTACATAGCATGTATTACATGTACAGAAAGGCAGAAAGTAAAGAGTTGTGAAAAAGAAACCGCCAGGACCATATGGTGGTACACACCTTTCATTCTAGCACCCAGTAAGCAGAGGCAGAGGTGGGCAGATCTTGAGTTCTAGGCTAGCCTGGTCTACATAGGGTTAGAGACAAATGACAGCTTCAGTGTTGCACAGAGGAGCACATGAACAAAACAGTAGTGCGGCAAGGCCATTCTTTTAGGAAAAAGGTGCACCAAGACCCACACTTAGCCAAGATGCATTCTGTCTTGTGTATCTGACGTAGGTAGGTGTTCTTTGTCTCATCTGTTGCTGGGGATGTAACTTCACTATTTGACTTGGTTGTCTGGTCAGCACGAAGGGGAAGAGGAAGGCTCAGGAAATAGGAGTCCTTGCCAGACTAACCACCTTTAATAGAAAAGTTTTTTCTCACAATAGTGAGTTTTAGGCAGGCCAGGACTGCATGGTGAGACCATGACTCAAAGAAGGGCAAAATTGCAAAAATTAACCTAATGAAAACTGATATAGCTGTGTTATATCAAAGTAGGTTTAAGGCAAAAAGTGTAACACGAAAAATAAAAGACCCAGAGACTGATATTGGGGTTCAAGCTGAAGATCAGAGAAACAAAGCAGCCAAGCCAGTAGATCTCACCTCTACCCAGCAGAAATGGCAGTCCTGTCTCCATGAATCATCGGAGGCAATAGGCTCCAAATTTCTGTCTCCTCCTCCTTTTATTCCTTTTTCTACCCAGCTATATCAGTCCTGTCTCCACCTCCCTAGTGCTGGGATTAAAGGCGGGTGATCCCAAGCACTGGGATCACCTTTGTGTGAGCTGTTTCTTTTAGGACTGGATCAATTTCGTGTAGTCAGTGTGGCCTTGAACTAACAGAGATCCGTCCATCCGTCTACCTCTTAATTCTGAGTCCTGGGATTAAAGTGTGTGCCACCACTGCCTAGCTCAATAGCTAACTAGTGTGGCTGCTTTGCTATTTTGATCTCCAGTGGCTTTAATAAATCATGAACAATATATCACCACAAAACAGCATAGAAAACTTTTCAAAATCCATAGGATGTTCCAGTCATCAGAAAGATAATTAGAAGCTGCAGCTGGGTTGGGGGCTGTAGCTCAGTGGCAGACACTTGCTTTGCATGCACAAGGTCATGGGTTTGGTCTTCAGCACTGGGGGAAAATGTGCGTCTGAGTACAGCCTTCAAGTATATTCAGAGCAATTAGTTCACATGTCTTACTTAGATGTCAGTTTGAAATGCCAGAGACACGTGTAAATGTTCTTATTCTTAACTTCATGGAGAACAAAGGAAAGGTGAATAGATCTTAATCTTTTTTTTTTTTCTTTACCAGAGCATTTCATCCTCTGAAATCACTGGTACAATGTAGAGACCTTTCTGAGGTATAAACTGCAGAAGCCTTTCAAGAGTTGGAGACTTTGGGCTGGCTGTGGTGGCTTTTGCCCCTCTCTACCCCATTTCTACTTTCCTTCTTATCATTAACCAATCACATTAACTTCTGGCTTAGTTCTCCTCTTGGTTTTGTATAAATGAATCTACATATGTCTATGATCTTATCACACTTTCCTTCTTTTTTTTTTTTTTTTTTTTTTTGGTTTTGTTTTTTGAGACAGGTTTCTCTGTCTCAAAAGTAGCCATGGCTGTTCTGGAACTCAACCAAGCTGGCCTTGAACTCACAGAGATCCACCTGCCTCAGCCTCCCGAGTGCAGGGATTAAAGGCATAGGCCAGTCACACCTTCTTTCTTATATGGAAGGTAAAGCAACATAGGTTCAATATCTCCTTTTCTTTCTGGAAGGGTATGCTCCCATCCCCAGTGGACGCCTGCAATAGCAGATAGTACCTCATAGGGGCGGAGTCATGTGCTGTCAACAGTAAGAAGCCACAGTGGTCCAATAAGAGCATGATCTATGGGTATCATGGCTGTCTTAGTTTGGAAGTATATCCCATAATGTTCTCACAGTGATGGAATCACTTAACGTCATACTTCTTAGGATGTATCCCTATCATAAACAGCTCATGGCTATACTATAGTTTTCCCAATTGTACATACCTTGATAAGGTTTAATTTGCAAATTAGGCTAGATAAGAGATTAAAAGTAATGAGATCAAGTGGGGTTAATGACACTGTAACAGCATCAGAATGCTATGCAGGGCTGCATGAACAGTGCTGTGATACTACAGCCGTCAGTCTGATAACCTAGCTGAGTAGAAATGGGCGGGTAACATACACAGCATGGATACACTGGACAGAGGGGTGGTTCAGTGGTAAGACAGTGGAATGTCATGTGATTTCAGTACACTATTCGGAATGGCGTGCACTTTATTTACTTTTGAAGTGCTAGAGATTCGACCTGGGATCTTGTACTTGCTGGGCAAGCACTCCTCCACTGAGCTCTATTCCAGTCTCTCCTTACCTTTTATTTTAAAATGTATTTATTATTTTGCGTGTGCGTGTGGAAGTTAGCTGACAACATTCAAGGATCAGTTCCTTCTTCCACCATGGAGTCTAGAAATCAAGCAGGCTCTCCAACTTCGTGACAAGTACTTTAGCCACTGGTCCTTATTTAAATACAAAGAAACAAGATTTATGTTATTTTTATTTTACATGTGTGGTGTGTCTTGCCTGCATGCTTGTCTGTTCACCCTGTGCATGCAGTGACCATGAGGCCAGAAGACGGCTTGGATCACTTGAAAGTGGAGTTAGGGATTGTCTTAGGGGCCATGCAGATGCTGGGAACTGGTTCCTTAACTGCCGAGCAGTCTCTCCAGTCCTCCCGGCCCTACTTTTTATTTTGATACAAGAGTATTTCTGATGCTCAGGCTAGCCTCGAACTCACAATCCCCTTGCCTCAGCCTCCCGAGCAGCTGGAATTACAGACCACCACCATGCCCACCTTGATGACGTAGAAATGAAAACATTCTAATTATTTATTCCTCAAATTTTCCTTTTGGTGCCTTTAGACTAGAGTTGACCACAAGGGACTAAAACTGTAGAAAGTAAACCCTTTTTTGTACTTTGATTTAATAAAATATATCTTATATTATCATAATGCAGTGTGTGTTTCTTCTTTTTTGTGGTTTTTTTGAGACAGGGTTTCTCTGTAACAGCCCTGGCTGCTCTGGAACTCGCTCTGTAGACCAGGCTGGGCCTCAAACTCACAGAGATCCTCCTGCCGCTGCCTCCTGAATTCTGGGATTAAAGGCGTGTACCACCACTGCCTGGCACAGTATGTATTTCTTAGTGACTGGGATATGTTCTGTAAGCAGGTTGTAAAACAACCTAATCATTTTAGGACATCATTAAGTCACAAAGTTGATATAGATCAAATCACTTGACATAGCCTCCTGATTCAGTCCAGAATTGTGATAAAAATTAAATATTACATAAGAGGCTGCTTCCAGCGTTATCTTGATATGATATTTTATAGAAAACTTAAAAACAGTTTTGTTTTGGTTTTGTTGTTGTTTTCAGATTATTTTGTTTTATGCATGTAGGTGTTTTGCCTGCCCATTTGTTTATGTACCAGATACATGTCTGGTGCCTGTGGAGGTCAGAAGGGATATCAGATCCCCTGGAACTAGAGTTAGGTTGTGTAAGCTGCCATGTGGGTTCTGGGAACTAAACTTGGGTCCTCTGCAAGAGAAATAAGTGTGAGTATAAAATTAAAATGATGGTAGGACTGGTGGCACAGCTCAGTAGGAGTGTGCCCGATGTACAGAGCCCTGGACTCAGTCCTCAGTGCTGTGCCCCTAAAGCAAGTACTCGGTAATAAACTGATGGCGAATGTAACACACTGTATATATTCAAGTAAGTCTTGTGTTCTGTCTATAATTGTGTGCTATGCTTTCACACCACTGCCAGCACAGTAAGTTTATTTACATCGGGATTCCTCATCACTACAAACATGATATAGATCCAATCAACATGAATGACACGCTGAACTTTGCCCTTGTATCACCAGGCAGTGGGGGTTTCCTGGCTCCATTATAATTTTATGGAACCATGTCATTGGATGCATTTCATAGTGTGCCACATGACTGCACAGCTACATTACATACATTAGTAACACACCCAAGCTTTTCATTTCATACATGCGAGAGTCATTGCTTACCATGGAATACTTTGATGTTTTACAGGCACCGTGCATTATTTTTTCAGTTAGGCTATGTCCTTTGGTACCCTGCCAGCACTGCTTGTGAGAGTCCTTGTTTCCCCATAGCCTAGCCACAAGAGTTAGCTGTGTAATTCACATTTCTGTTTAAGG
This sequence comes from Cricetulus griseus, assembly GCF_003668045.3. Classification (NCBI taxonomy): domain Eukaryota; kingdom Metazoa; phylum Chordata; class Mammalia; order Rodentia; family Cricetidae; genus Cricetulus; species Cricetulus griseus. Next base: position 73,520,365 of record NC_048596.1, read on the forward strand.
GGCTTTTTTGATGTCTTTGTTGTGTATTTTACATTCTGTTACCTTTAGGTCATCCACTCCCAGGCCACCAGCACTCTCCGAATATCATCCGTTCATTATCTTTTTTCTTTCAGATCTTCCCTGGTGGCTTATTTTAATTCGGCAGAAAGCATTGGTGGGCAAACTCCCGGGAGGGAGACCATGAGGTCTGTAAAGTTATCAAAATTGCCGTATCGTCACTTTCTGAACTGGAACCTCAAGAGCTTGAGCTGGAGGTAAAGTGGCACCAAGGGACTGTCACAGAGATGATAAGACGAGATAGCAGATGCAAGGATCTGGTTCAGTAGACTCTGGATGCTTGTATTCAGAACTGCATGTTAGAATAACTGATATAGTCTTCAGACCCTGTGTTAGCAGCGGACTCCTTCAGAATCCGGGAAAAGCAGCCTGTAAGACAGAAGCACAGACCTTTGTTTGAGGTGGTGTTGAGGGAAAGATACCTTCAAATAACATGAAAATGGAGCTTCCATCACATGGCTTTTCCACGTACACGTCTGTGGAAGAGGGGCGTGTATGTCTGTGTGTATATGTGGTGGGGGGTGCTTGTGTGTGCACATATGGAAGACAGGTCAACATCATGTATCTTCCTCTAGCACTTACTTTCTTTTTTTTTTTTCTGGTGGGGTGTAGAGGGTTTGAGACAGGGTCTCAGTATGTAGCCCTGGCTGTCCTGGAATTTCCTGTAAGACCAGGCTGGCCTGGAAATCACAGAGATCCTCCTGCCTCTGCCTCCTGAGTGCTGGCTGAGATTAAAGGTGTGCACCCCATGACCTTTTTAGCTCTTGTTTTTTGAGACAGTCTTTTACTGAACTTGGTGCTCACCGGTTGGCTAGACTGCTGTCTGGCCAGCATATCTACCCTTTCTGTCTCCCTGAGGAGGGGTTACAGGCACGTGCCTCCTTGCCTGGTGTCTTACATGGATGCTAGGGATCCAAATCCAGGTCCTCAGGCTTTCCTCACCAGCCATCTCCCCAGCATAACAAGATACTTTTAGAATGATCAGGTTGTTTGAAATATAGTGCTTATTAGGGTCACTGAAGATTATGGTTCAAGTTAGGAATGGAATATATGTTATTACTTGTGCTAATTAGGGGAAAGGCTAACACTTATCTGTTGCTGTCCTAAAATACCATGACCAAGGCAACCGTGGAACAAAGTTTATTTGAACTTATATTTCCAGAGGGATCAGAGTCCAGAATAGCAGTGAGTGCAAATTTGTCACCTCTGAAGGTGTGAGTGTAAGGATTTCACTAGATTCAAGATAAATGATAAGTGGGTGTTTATTGGAGAACACTCACACAGATAATAATAAAAAAACCTCGGGAGTGCTTCTCTGCCCTTCCTATCGGATTTGCTGACCCGGGGGTTGTGCATGTAAGAGAAGCCACGCCTCACGCTTCCTTCTTTCTGCTTCTGTGCACCTGAAACCATGGCCAAAGGGGGGTGTGGCCACTGTTACAGGTTCACAGGCAAGACACTGCTACACACCTCCTCCTTTCTGTTCATATAAACTCCATTAAAAAGAGCTTTTAAAGCCAGGAGAGGTGGTATATGCTGTAGAGTGGAGGCAGGATGAGAAGTTCAGGATTCTACACAGTGAGTTTGAGACCAAGCTAGGATCCACAAGATCCTGTCCCAAAAATTTAAGTTAAATAAACAAAACAAGCTTTTAGAAGCTTATTTTTTTTGTATGATTGTAAAGGAGGAGGAAAAAAATCACTTAGAAATAATAATGGTTAGGAACTGGAGAGATAGCTATTAAAAGCACATACTGCTCTTTTAGAGGACCTGAGTTCAGTTCCCAGCATGTGTGTCGTAAGGCTCACAATTTCTTATAACTCCAGCTCCAAGGCATCCGATGGTCTCTGTGACGCCAGCACACACATGGCACACACATGTGGAAGGAAGTTTCTGTTCTGCCTGGTCCACAGACATTTAGTCCCAAATGAACACACAGCGGCTTATATTAATTATGAACTGTTTGGCCAACGGCTCAGGCTTCTTATTGGCTAGCTCTCTCTTAATTATTAACCCATTTCTATTAAAGTATGTATTGCCATGAGGCTGCGGTTTACCTGTAATGCTCCAGCATGTTACTCCTTCAGTGGCAACATGGTGTCTCCACCGAGACCCACTCTCTGTGTCCCTCTTCCCATAATTCTCCTAGTCTGGTAGCCCCACCTATACTTCCTGCCAGGCACATTTTGCCTGTCCGTTGGCCAAAACAGCTTTATTTATCAACCAGTAAGAGAAACATATATTCACAGCATACAGAAGGACATCCCCCATAACACACACACACACACACACACACACACACACACACAAATAAAATCTTAAGAAGGATAGAATATTGGATAATGGTAATCACTCTGACTACATTTCCCGGTAGAGACTTTTCAGGAGAAGCCTCCTCATATTTTGCACACTTTCTCCCTCCCCTTCTCTGTCTTTTCTGGGTGACGCTGCTCCTGTCTTCTCCTGCAGCATCCTTTCTGATTTGAAGTCTGTTTACTGCTCTGCGTGACTCACTACTGCCACCCTTCCCGGTAGAGTCCTCCAGCTGCTTAGTGGGTCAGCTTCCGCAGACTTGTTCAGGCCCCGTTTGTCTTCTGTAATTGGAGCAGAAACAGTTTTATTGCAGACTCTAATATTAGAATTTGTAGTTTCTGCCTCAGTTGTGGTTTTAACTGAGGTGGGTGTGTGGCTTATTTGCCTGCCAATTTATATGCCGTAGCATTTATTAATACTTTAATCCTTATTATTATCAAATAATATTTCATTGTGTGAGTCTACTTTTTTGTTTAACTTACCATCAGTTGATGAACATTTGAGCTGTTCCCATTTTAAACTACTAGGAATAATGCTGCTGTGAACAGTTTGTACCATACAAGGTTTTAGTATGCATAGGTTTTCATTTCCCTTGAGTATAGAGTTCCTGGACATTTTAGTAATTCTGCTTAACCTTTTTAGGAATTGCCACACTGTTTTCCAATGTATAGTATCACATACATACATACATACATACATACATACATACATACATACATACATGCATATGTATATGGCTGTGGGTGGAACTTTAGGACTCAAACAAAAGACATGCATTATACATTATGAAAAGATACCCTTGAAGCATCAAAGGCTCGAGTTCCATGCCTGCATGTCTTGTGTGCTGTTATCTCACTGCTGCAATAGAGAACAGCATCATTTTCCATGCTTAGTTTCCCATCAGAAAGCTGTTTAAAATTTTATCTCAGGATGGACATAGGTAACAAATTTGAAAGTAAAACCATTTGTTTTCCTTTTCTTCAGCAATATCAACTTTCAATCTTGGTTGTGAAATATAAGTTGCAAGAATAGAAAAAAAATGAGGGAGTTTATAGCGCAATGGGTATTTTTTAAAATCAAAATTGTAATAAGGGCCTATCATACACTTTAGAGGATTCCCAGACCTTCAGAAAAGGGAAGATGACCCTGCTGTCAGTGCTGTGTGTTACCTAGGGTTGTGTCCAAACAAAATATTTTATAATTGGAAGGGTTCCTAAGAAATAATTTTTCTTATCATTGTTTCCCAAAAGGGCTGACTTTTAACCCTTTTGGAGAAAAAGTGGTCTACACTTATCTTTTCTAAAAGTAATTATGTAGAAGATTCTAGAGTATTCATTGGAATGACTTTTGGTTAAGGTGGTTCAGTGAGTTTATGCTTTGTTACATAGATATGTAATTCTTATCAAAATTCTTTGAAGACACATGTGTCTTACAGTTAAGTTTTTGTTTGGAGCCGGGTGTCGGTGGCACATGCCTTTAATCCCAGCACTTGGGAGGCAGAGGCAGGTGGATCTCTCTGAGTTTGAGACCAGCCTGGTCTACAAGAGCTAGTTCCAGGACAGGCTTCAAAGCTACACAGGCAAACCCTATCTCGAATCCCCCCCCCCAAATAAATAAATAAATAAATAAATAAATAGTTTTTGTTTGGTTTTGTGTGCACAATTGTAAATTATTTCAAATGAGTTTTAGAAAAAAAGTGTATTAGTTAACCAGGCATGGTGGCACACACCTTTAATCCCAGCATTTGAGATCAGAGGCATGTGAATTTCTTTGAGTTCAAGTCTAGCTTAATCTATATAGCAAGTTCCAGGCCATCCAGGCTACATAGTGAGTCTGTCAGCCTGTCTGTCTGTCACCCAACCCCAGAATGCGCACACGTGCACGCGTGCACACACACACACACACACACACACACAGACACACACACACACACACACACACACACACACACACACACACACACACACACACACACACACACACACTGTATTAGTTGTTTATTAGTTGTCTTATGTTTGCTAAGGTTCCAGAGGGCATAGTCCACGGTGTGGGGAGGGTGTGGCAACAGGCAGGCGAAGCATTTCAGGAGGATCAAGGAAGCCGACTGCTCACGTTTTCATCTTCACCCAGGAGAGTGGGGAGGGAGATGAGGAAGGGATGGGCGAGGCTGTAAACCCTCAAAGCCCACGCCCAGTGGCATGCTTCATCCATTAGTCTTCACCTCCCAAAGTTTCATAACCTTCCCCAACAGTGCCACCAGCTGGGGACTAAGTATTCAAATGCATGAGCTTATGGAGGGTGTTTCTCATTCAAAGCACATCAAAAAGTTTATTCTATGTATTACTTATGCCCCCAACTGACTCTGAAGCCATATCCCACAAAACAAGACACTAATATTTCCTAAAGAATCATGAGTATTTGTGCTAAATACTCATAAATAAGCATTTATGCTAAATAGTGAATGATGAATGGCATGTATTTTCAGGGCATAGTTTATAAATGCACTCTTAATTAAACTTTTTATGTATATGGTTGTTTTGCCTGCTTGTATGTCTGCATTCCGTATGCATGTTTGGTGCCCTTGGAGACCAGAAGAGGGTACTGGATCTCCTGGGACTAGAGTTCCCAACAGCCATGTGGGTGCTGGGAATTGAACCTGGGTCCTTTGGAAGTGCTCTTAACTGTTGAACCATTTCTCCAGCCCCTATTAAATGAAGTTTTAATAAAGTTTAAAAATAAATGCTCAGTTCTCAGAGTTCTTGGATTTTCTCATAAGAAGCTAAGGGATAGTAGGCCCAAGTGAATGCTCCTCCAAGCTGAGGTAAAAGCAGATGAAGGAAATAAAAACAAAGATAGTTGTCTTAGTTACTGTTCTATTGACCTGTTGGTCACCATGACCAAGGCAGCTAATAAAGTAAAGCATCTAATTGACTCTCACCAGCCTTCTTCCTTTGTGGGCGCAGTCTGTCCCGTTCCTGTCTCACACATCCATATTCAAGTCCCGTCCTCTTACCTTTGCCAGTTGGATTGCACTTTTTTTTAATAACCCCTAATTACTGCTCTTTAAATTAACTAATCTCTGGACCCAAATCATGTTATTTGCTGATTTCATTATTTTTTTAATGATAAATGGAGAGTTTTGAAAGGTTCAGCTTTTAAGAGTCCCTGTAGAGCCCACTCAGGGCAGTTTTTCAACCAAAGCACTCATGTAATTAGCATAAATGGATATTTAACTCAGAAGTTTGTAATGACCTTGAGGCATAGCAAATCTGTATTTTGCAATATTCTTAGATGCCAGTTTTCAACGTATTAATAACCTCAACCAGATCATTGTATCCTTTGGCCATGTCAGATAAAAGTAAACTGTGCTCTGAACCTGGATTTGTTGCCTTAAAATCCTAAGTACATCCTTACCTGTATTCTTTTTTTAAAGATTTTATTTGTTTATTTATTATGTATACAGTTATCTGCATGCATGCTTGCACACCAGAAGAGGGCACCAGATCTCATTGCAGATGGTTGTGAGCCACCATGTGGTTGCTGAGAATTGAACTCAGGACCTTTGGAAGAGCAGTCAGTGCTCTTAACCTCTGAGCCATCTCTCTAGCTCCCTTTCCTGTATTCGTATATTTTATTTGCAGTGTGGCCTCTAATTACTGAAACCATAGCTGTATTCTATCTGCTTGGTTCTTTCACTAACTCTTGGGGTCTACTTTTAGCCCAAGTGTGTGAGCAGTTGCATTTACTTCCAGACTTATACTTGAACATCTAAAGCAGATAATCATTAATAGTGAGTCATCCTTTTAAAAGTATTCAGCTCTGTAAGAAGCATCATTTTGGAATTAACAAGCCAGAGAAGATTATACCATCCCCTGATGACTCCAAGTTTCTACTGAAGACATTTACACATATCAAATCCAACGTCTCTGTTCCCAACAAAAAAAAAAGTAGGAGTTTGATTGACATGGGCTTTGAATCCATCTTTGATTAGCTGTAAATAGAGAGTAATTAAATTAATCTGGAAGGTTTTTGTTTGTTTGTTTGTTTTGTATCAGAAGACTGCCATGTTTGGGGGTTGTCCTCCCTTGAAGTCTTGCATTATCTATAAACTTTACATCTGACTCCTGTACTTACAGGTTAAGGAAAGTAAAGAGAAGGAGAAGCTGGAGAGACGACTACTTGAGGAGCTGCTGAAGATGTTCATGGACTCAGAGTCCTTTTATTATAGCTTGACCTATGACCTGACCAACTCAGTGCAGAGGCAGAGCACCGGGGAGAGGGATGGCCGTCCCCTCTGGCAGAAGGTACCGCTCACAGCATACAGCAGTGCTGACTCCTGGGACGCTGCCTGTTTGCCTTTTATAGGAAACTGAAGTAATGTATCCTGAGCTGATTCTTCCCCTCCACTTTCTCTAGGTCGATGACCGATTTTTTTGGAATAAGTACATGATCCAGGATCTCACTGAGATTGGTGTGAGTAGATGCTTCTAAGACCCCCGTTAGTGCTGTTGTTAAGCAAATGTCACTCACATTACGGTGAATTTTGAGATCTTATTAGGATGTTTCCCCTCACTGAAGAGAATCATTTAGCTAAGAAAAATGAAGGCATTGCTTCTAGGAATTTCACCAATTCTTCAACAGCCTGTCTCTTCAACAGTTATTTAGTTGAATGTGATGTCACATACCTGTAATCCCAGCACTTGGAGGCTAAGGCAGGAAACTTGTCACAAGTTTGAGGTCCTCTGGCTCTATAGGTATGTTCAACTCCATACTAGGCTATATAACAAATCCTATCTCCAGAAAAAGAGGGGTGGGGGGAATACTAAGCCCAGGGATCTAATGATGTCCACAGAGTTCCTGTAAAAATGAATTCAATTGTTTGTTTGTTTTCACATCCATTGGGAGTGCAGAAGCCTACTTCTCTGTAATGATTCCACTCTGGTTTACCTTCTGGGGTGTGGAGTGGGTGGATCTTTAAGGCCTCACCAGTACTCCCAGTGCTTATTGGAAGAGGCATTTAGGGCAAACTACAGGGTGTAGTGAGATGATTGCATGGAGCTCTCTCTGGTTTAATTTTTTACATGATTTTTATTGTGTGTGTGTGTTGTGTGTGTGTGTGTGTGTGTGTGTGTGTGTGTGCGCGCGCACACACACACATATGTGTAGAGATCAGAGAATAGCTATTTGGAGTTGGGTCTACCTTTTCACAGTGGGATCCTGGGATTGAACTCAGGTCATTGGACTTTTGCTTGACCGTGTTTTACCCTCTGAGCCATCTTGCCAGTTCTCTTTCTGATCTGATGGTTCCATTCTTCCTTTTTCTCCCCTTGTGCAGAAATGCTTGAGCAAAGTTCCTCTTTGTCACTGTGATAAGGATGTGTGACATGGCAGATGGAGGGAGGAAGGGTTGCTTCTGGCTGATGATTTCAGAGAATTAAGCGCATCACCATGTCAGGGAAAGCATCTCGTGGTCATGGTGGGCCAGGAAGTAGAGACAGAGGAATACTGACATCCACGTTCCCCTTCTTCCTGTCTGGGCCTCACCCCGTGGGATGATTGCCTCCCACACACAAGGTACATTTTTCCTTTGCAGTTAGTTCTTTATAGAAACACATCCAAAGATGCAGCCAGAGGTATATGACTCATCTCCCAGATGAGTCAGTCCAGTCAAATTGACGGAAGACTAACCATTAGATCCTATCACATATATTGGAGGATTATGCCTTAGGGCTGCTGTGTGCTGTGTTTTGGATACTAAGCTATAGATAAAAGTAATGGAATATGGTCATCTGTTGTTTTCTTTCTTCCCATTTCCTCTTTACTGGTGATTCATAACAGTTACTGACATTTTATCCAGTGGCATCTTCAGATAGATACCTAGCATGTGTCTACTGAGGTTGAGGCATGGGTTGTTCTGAGCTCTCTGATACTGATCATACTGTGACCCCCAAAATATAGTGATGGGATGAATAGGGTGTTTATGGTGAGCATTTGACTTTATGCTGGCAGTGTGGAACCCAGTGTTTGGGGAGCTTCCATCACATTATTTAAAGCTGAGGGGTTTAGGATAAAGATGACATTTGATAACAAGTGTTTCCATGTTCCTGTCAAGAATCTTGGATTGATTGCTAGACCAAAAGTACAGGTAGTGAGAATAGTGGTAAAAATGAACACAGTTTGATGCCGGCCAAACCTTTACCTCATTGTTTCCAACCCTAACCTTCCAAGGATCCAATAAAGAGGACACAAAACAAAATGAAGCTGTGAAATGAATGGGCTCTGAAGAGCACAGTGACAAAAGGAAGGGTAGATTTGAAACTGATGCTGAAAATGGGGATGATAGGGCATGTCTGTAATGCCAGCACTCTGGAAGTCCAGACAGGAGGATTGTGAGTTCCAGGCCGGCTGGGCTACACAGGGAGACCCTATCTCAAAACAAACAATATTTTGAGTATCCATTTTATTTTATTATGATTTTGGCTTTGTGTATATATGTGTACATGTGGATGTCCTCTCTCAAGCACCTGCTTTATTTAGAGACAAGGCCTCTCACTAGCCTGAGTGCACCAAGTAGTGCACTCCAGTGAGCTCTAGGATTCCAAGCATGTGCCCCATGCCTGACTTTACTTTAACCAGAAACTCCTTGTTGACTGGGTATCTTGGTCTTATTCTGGTTTTCTGAGGCCCGATCTCATGGAGCCCAGACTGGCTTCAAACTTAATCTGTAGCTGAGGATGGCTCTGAGCTTCTGGCCACGTTTCTACCTCCCAGTCCTCGGTTTAAAATCTGAGTGTGTTTAGTTTGAAAGCCACAGGAGAAAGACTCTCTGACTTTGAACAGGACTCTCCTAATTAAGTTAGAGGACATTTTAGATGAGACACTTATGGAAATATTTTTTGGATTTTAGGCTGGTGAAGCAAGGGCTTCTCTAAAGTGGGATGTGAAGTGAAGCTGAGGCTGAGGGAAAGCCCAGGGCAGAGTGTCTGGGCACTCATGAGGCTCTGGTTTCATTCCCACAAGTGACAACGACGAAACAGAGCGTGGCGGTACATGCCTGCCCTTCTGGTACTTGGCCTGATTGAGCTGCAGAGAGAAACTCTACCTCAAAAATAAAAGTTGTAGGGATCTGGAGAGATGACTCAGTGGGTAAAAGCACTGTGCCCTCTTAAGAGGATAAGGCTTTGGTTCCTAGCCCCTCAAGATGGCTCCTTGTCCCCTGTAACTCCAATCTCAGGGGACCTGACACCCTCTTTTGGCCTTTGCAGGCACTGTAAGCACCTGGTGTACACAGAGACAAGCAGGCACATACACTTAGAAATAAACAAGTAGGTTTTTATTTTTTAAAGAGTAAACTGTGTTTTGTAATGAAATGATCAGGACTGATTTCATTTTGTTATAGGCTAATACAATTGAGGATTGAAAATCAGCTTTAAGGCTTTGCTTTCTTATGCCAAGAGGAACTCTTTATAAGAGCTACATTTGTTAACTACCCTTGCCAGGCACTGTGCTTCACTTTACATGTACTGTTCATTACTCAAAACAGGCAGTAGTAGTCCCATTTCACAGAGGAGGACACTGAGGCCTAGTGAGGTGAGTGAGCTTCTGTCAGTGAGTTTGTGGGTGGTGGAGCTTGGATTTGTATGGAACATTCTGGCACCTGTGCTGTGTGCCCTGTCGGTCAGCTCTTAGGAAGATCCCTGTAGAGAAAAAGGCAGGCCCATTTGCTCTCACCCTCCCCTAGTGTTCAGTAAGTAGACAGGGGGTTGGGAAAGGGCTTATGCTGGCAGCAAGCTGACGGCAGTATGTGCTGACTGATACTGGGTTAGGCTTGTAGCAGTGCTGTGCAGTACGTGGACAGCATGCCGTTCATTTCCATTCTAGACCCCGGATGTGGACTTCTGGATCATCCCCATTATCCAGGGTTTTGTGCAGATTGAAGAGCTTGTGGTTAATTACAACGAGTCATCTGACGAGGAGAAGAGCAGCCCAGAGCCCCCCCCTCAGGAGTCCACCTGTGTAGATGACATTCACCCACGGTTTCTAGTGGCTCTCATATCTCGCAGAAGTAGGCACAGAGCTGGTGAGTGCGGGACCATACGAGCATGCAAATTAAATTCAGGCGAGAAGTGTTGAAATGCAAATGGCAATCATGGACTTGAAAGCACAGTGAGCTCCAAACTCCAAAGACTGTGATGCAATTAGAGACCGATTTCTGCAGCAGAGGAGGGGCAAGTTAACAAATCAGACAGAACAGCACGTGCGTGCATACACAAGATAAGAAAGTCACTTGGATGTGTCTGAGTACAGGGCTCCAACCAAAAGCCTGTGTCACAGTGATAAAGCCTTCCAGAGCGAACCCCTTTAGGGAAACCATTGTCTTTCATTCAGAGGATTCAACTTAGCAGTGATGGCCACAGCTGTGATCTCAGATATGTTGTTGTTTACCTGTGGGTTACATATAGGCTTCCAAGACTTTCCTGAAGACATTTAATTAGGAAGCGTTTTTTGAGTCAGACTAAGTGCAGGGTTCTTTCATTTTGAGAGTTTTGCTATATATGCACTGTGCATATATGGGCTGGCCTCGAACTTGCAATTCTTTTGCCTCAGCCTCCAGAGCACTGAAATATCAAGCATGTGCCACAGCTTGGCACCAAGCCAAGCAAAGCATGTTTTTATAACTGTTCCTGCTTTCTGTTTAATTTTCCTTCAGGAATGCGCTATAAACGAAGAGGCATGGATAAAAACGGAAATGTTGCAAATCATGTGGAGACTGAGCAGTTAATTCATGTTCATAATCACACCCTGTCATTTATTCAAACTCGAGGCTCTGTGCCCGTCTTTTGGAGTCAGGTTGGGTATCACTATAATCCAAGACCTCGGCTAGACAAAAGTAAGCACATCAATTATTTGGTTTGCATATGAAGATTTCTATAAGAATTTTTAAAATAAAAATCAGGTGCCAGATAGGTGTGAGTTTGTTTCATTTCAAAACCGTAATTCTCAGGGCTGGGATGTGGCTGAGGTATGGTTTCCTCGATGAGCCTGCTGGAGGCCCTGTTCAGTCCCCTGTGCTAAAAACAACAGGGACAAAAGCCACACCTCTCACGGGTGTTGTGCCCTCACAGGTGACAGAGGTGAAGCAGTGGACACAGGACTAAGTCCTTACTGGATGCTGCCATTTCTCTAGCTATGCAGGAGAGCTTCTCACCTCACAGATTCTGACCTGCTATTGCCTTGACGCTTACCTTTGAGAGCAGTTAACTTTGGGAAAGGATGACTGTAGCCAGTGTTTGCAGAGGGGCGCATGGAGTGTGCTAACTAAATGGAAGTCAGTGAGACATGCCTCCTCAGGTGGCTCTTCTGAACACCTTTAAAAAAAAAAAAAAAGATTGAAACATTTAAGATTTAATTTCTTAGAATATTTTAACTTGAGTACTAAATATCATCTTTATTTATTTATTTTTTTATGTCACATGAAACCCTCACTGGAAGGTAGGGTGTACGTGAGTCCATGTATGGCCCTGTATGTGTGTGTTTATAATTTCACAGATGCTACTTTCTGATATATTTTATCTCAGTCTAACAGGGAAAAAAACAAATTTTAGTTTAAAATGATGATTAGACAGTCTTACATTTAAACTGTCGATAAATTATTAAAACGTAAGAATAAAGATGGGGCAAGCATTCATCTGCCTCAGCACCGGAAGGAGAAATAGCTCTCATATTGCTTCTTTGCAGGCGAGAAGGTAACGGTTGACTGTTTCTGTGCCCATTTTGAAGAACAACTGAAAATTTACAAAAAACAGGTGGGCTTTGATATGTAGTAAGAAAATTTTCTTTATATGTAGAATTACATGAAAAAAGCAATTATGTGCTGTTCATAATTAAACAGTCATGTTTAACATGAAGGTTAAGCACACTAAGCTAAGAATACTCTCAATATTCCTAGGAATAAAGGAGGGGCTGTTACGTTAGGTTGTTTGGAGGATGTAGATTCGATGCTGTCATCTGTTGCAGACTAAGATGGCCATCTCAGTGTTATACGCTGCTGCCAGGAGGAGACAATTTGACATGTGTCTTTCAGTATTCCTTTTCTGGAAATGCGATCAAAGCAGGATGGATTGAAAACTACTAGGTGGAAAACAAGTTCAATTATTTTGATACAAGATTAACATATGAAAACCAGTAATTCTCTTGTCTATTAGGAATGTCCAATCTGACTGGGGAATGACCTGAGAGTCATTTTTAAAGGCCAAACTGGTCTACGTAGAGAGTTCTAGGTTAGCTATCCAGGCAATCTAGTAAGACCTTATCTCAAAGGGGGAAAAAAAGGAAGGCAGAATACCATATGAAAGGAGAGAAAGTACTGAGTTCCTGGTTTGTGGATGGAAAGACTCAGTGGTGAATGACTTCAGTGTTTCCCAAATTAGTATGTAGATTTCATGTGATTTCAACCTTAGTCCCATAGAGAATAGGAAGAAAAAAATGGAAAGAACAAACAATTATTACATAATAATCATATTAAAACTTAGAAATGTTGTTTTTAAAGGTTTTATTCATTTATTATGTATACAGTCTTCTGCCTGCATGCCAGCAGAGGGTACCAGATCTCATTCAAGGTGGTTGTGAGCCACCATGTAGTTGCCAGGAATTGAACTCAGGACCTCTGGAAGAACAGTCAGTGCTCTTAACCGCTGAGCCATCTCTCCAGCCCTAGAAAGTTTATAATAGTTAAAGGCAGGCATTTGTCATTAAAAATGGAAACTCGAATATTATTAGCAGCAGCATAAGTTGGTACAAGCATTTTGAATGTTATTGTCAATTAAAATGAAACATGTTAATATGTAACTGTACTTTTCTTCTTGATACCCACTATCCATTTAGCATATATAAAGATAACTTTGAGAAAGATTCTGGATCAGAATGTGAAAGGTTAAACACTGAAGATTTCAGAGAACAGCATAGTGTGTCATTGACTGTGAATTATAACCGGGGTTTATAAAGGCCATTACCTTAGCTTCCTGTGTTTCAAATGCACGATTGTCTATCGCATTCTATTAGTCATTTAATAAGGGACAATGCCCATCTAGGCAATAGTTATTTGGGGTTGGAGAGATGTCTCAGTGATTAAGAGTGTGTACTGCTCCGCAGAGGACCTGAGCGTGGGTCCCAGCACCCACACCAGGTGGATCATGACTCTGTGACTCCAGTTCCAAGAGTGGTCTGACATCTCTGGCCTCCTTGTGCAGTTGCACTCACACATGATCGAGAGAGAGAGACAGAGAGAGACAGAGACAGAGAGAGACAGAGACAGAGAGAGACAGAGACAGAGAGAGAGAGAGAGAGAGAGGAATGAAGTGAGGTAGATTATGACTTTAATTCCAGCACTCAAGAGCCAGAGGCAGGAGGATCTCAGTGAGTTTGAGGCCAATCTAGTCCACATAGAGTTCCATGACTAAATAGAGAAACCCTGTCTCAATAAACAAAACAAAAAAGAAACAATTATTTAAAAAATGAAAGTGTTGGGCGTTGGTGGCACACGCCTTTAATCGCAGCACTCGGGAGGCAGAGGCAGGCGGATCTCTGTGAGTTCAAGGCCAGCATGGTCTCCAGAGCAAGTGCCAGGATAGGCTCCAAAGCTACACAGAGAAACCCTGTCTTGAAAAACAAACAAACAAAAAAACAAAAAAAGTAATGACTAAGGAGATGGCTCTATGGGTAAATTACAGGATGCCGAGGTATGACATGGCCCTGGGTGTGACCCCCAGAGCTCACGTGCAGCCAGGCACAGTGCCATGTGTCTGCAATCTCTGTAATAGCTGTGAGATATGCATAAATCTTTAATAATTAGAATTTGGTCTTATATCTTACAGTGTGTTTAAGTGTCTTCTAAACCCATTAAAAACAATGTGCAGTCCAAAAGAAAGCTGGACAAAAGAATTGAACAGATTCTTTATGTAAAAGGATAGTTTATAAAGTAAAAAAACATGTGAAAAGGTGCGTCATCCCGCTAGTCATCAGGGAAACTGAAATTAAAGCCATGACTCACACACTGGGGTGGCTGATGGAAAAACGATGAGAGACATCAAATTTGGGAAAGGATGGAGAGCAATTAGCAATTAAATAGGAAAACAAGTCTACAAATGTGTTCAGTCAAGGGTACTTATGCAATAACACTCACCACAGCAGCAGACAAAGCAGCTGTTCAGGCAGGCGTGTGGGATCAGATGTGGTCAGGAATGATTTGGTCTTATTCTGCATTTGAATTCCTTAATAACGTGAGTTGATTCATGCATTAATCTTATTCCTGATTATAAGTAGCATTAAAAAGAATAAGCCATATTTCAATGTATTACAAAATTGTAAAAAGGAGAAATACTGAGGTCTTCCGGCTCTCGTCCCGCTCCCGCTGACTCTCACATCAGTCTCTAGGTGTACGCACTGAGCAGGCACTTCCTGGTTTCCAGCAGTAGCCTGGCGGCGGCGTTCATTTATCTGTGTCCTTCTCCGGGGTGATTGCTTTCTGGGGTGAGGGGCCCGTGGTCAGTGTGACTCAGCCGCGGTGGCAGTGTTGCTCTCGCCTGTAACTGGTTTGGGCTGGGGCTGTTTGACAGCTGATGTATGATATGGGAGAAGCTTCCTGCTCTAACCAGAGCCAACAATGCCCCTGCGGTTGTTGTGTCTGGATTTGATGGAGGACTTTTGCAGCTATCTCAGGACTGTAAATGAAGCAGGGTGCTTATCCAGTATGCCGCTAGGGGAAAAATAATGGAGGGAAAGGCAGATTAGAAGGGTGGAAAGAACCTGTGTCTGGTGGCTTCTGGGGTCACTGAATTCAGCCCTGCTACGTCCAGACTCATTCTGAGATTTGAGTTAGTGATTTGCTTTTGTAGCAAGAATTACAGACATCAGTACATTCACAGTGGAAATGCAAGGCACAAGGAACTGTGTGCATACTGTCCCGCAGTAGCTTTGTTTTATTTAAGACTCTGGCTGCTAGCCTTTTCCCCACTGATGGACCGTTAGGACTTGCCAAGCTGGGAATGGTGGGGCATGTCCATAGTCCCAGAACTTGGGAGGTTGTGGAGGGGATTGCAAGTTTCAGTCCAGCGTAGGCTACTCAGTAAATTCAAGGTCTGGGTTCCATAAACACTCAGTTTAAAAAAATAATAAGTTGGGTGTGGTGCCACACCCCTTTAATTCAGCACTTGGGAGGTAGAGACATGCTCCACGTAGTGAGACCCTCCCTCAAAAAAGTAAAACAATTAAGCCAGAGTGGAAAGCTGGCAAGATGGCCCAGCAAGTCAAGACTTGTTGAGCAAGCCTGTCCATCACATGTAGTTTGATCCCTGGAGCCCACATGGTGGTGGTTGGGGGGCAGCGGAGCAGCCCACAAAGCTATTCTCTTACCCACCCCCTGCACCCTGGCATGTGCATGCCACCCTCTCTCCCAATAGTAAATACAGTTTTAAAAGTCCAAGAAAACATCTTTCATGTATATATAGGGTACTTGTTTATGCACAATAAATTTGTGAAAGCAAACCTGTTTGATTAAGCAGTATATACATTTAAAGTTGATATTTGCCATTCAGTTGCTTTCAGAGACACCACACCAGGGCCAGTGAAACTGCACAAAGTTGCCTTCTGATCTCTACCACGTGCTCCACCCAGCCAGCATAAACAATAGTAATTTAAAAACATTTTATAAGAGATCACACAATTTATACTCCCAGAAACAGTGGGAACCTGTTTTCACCTGTTCCCCAATGCTTTCCATGCTTAGTGTTCCAATTTACCTGTATGTAGTTGAAAACATTATTATCTTAACATTTGCATTTGACCAGTAACAGGACTGTTGTATCAAGTTTCCTGATTTGTTTACTGAGTTTACCCATTTTTCTTATTCTATTTATGGTACTCTATAACTTGTTGATTTTGTGTGGCAGGTATGTTCTCATGAGAGTTCCTTGGTTTTTTGTTTGTTTAACCCTTGCTTATAATGTTACTTGTACACAGATTGAAAATTTTCTGTTTTCACATCTGTCTGTCATTTCCTTTGTCTTCTGAATTTTATATGATGCTTAGAAGGTCATGCTCCCACCTACAGCTGAGAAAAAAATTACTCTCAAGTTTTCTTGGGGCTCTTTTTTTTTTTAACTTGAAGAAAAACATTTAGGTCATTGATGCATCTAGGATTTACTTTGTGTTTCACTAAAGAGGTGCGGGAACTACTGTAAGTCCCTCTTCCTTGTGGACAGACAGTTCTCTCAGTGCCCCTGACATAGTCACAGATGCTTGCCCACAGAGGTGTGCTTAGCATACCCTTCTCCTCCCAGGGGACTCAGGTCTTTGACCCACCAGCCTTGTTCTCTTGAGTCAGTTGCCCCTTTCTTGCCTACTATGTAGAATGTATAGAACTGCTCCAATGGGGAAAATTCCTGCGTTTACTGCTTTCCAAATTTCCCCACACATTTACTCTTCCAGGTGAACTTTAGAATTAACTTGTCTTGCCCACGAAGAGATCCTGGTTGAGTTTTGATTGGGATTGTTGAGTGTATACATTAATTTGGGGAAACTTGACAACTTTATAATGTTGGACCTTGAGATTCAGCAACATGGTACATATTTCCATCTCTTCAGATTTTCTTTTTACATATTTCAGTAGTTTTACAATGTTAGCTTTGTGGTTTGCTTGTTTTTTAAGTTATTCTACCTACTTAAAATACCGTTTGGGCTGGAGAGATGACTCAGCAGTCAAGACCATGGAGGTCTAAAGGATCCAAGGTCAGTCCCCAGCATCCAAATAAGGCAGCTCACAACAGCCCCCACCCCAGTTCCAGGAGCTCTGATGCTTTTGGCCCCTGGGGTACAAGCACACACATATACACATGATTAACAATATAAAAAAGACACTTGCTACTAAAAAGAAGCACGTTTTACTTTGTGTTTTTGTTGGCTATTGCAAATATATGAAACTATCTCCACTGATGTCAAAAGTTCTCATAAAGCTAATTTCACATAACGAATAATTTTATGGGAAAATTGATGCTTGTGTGGATTGGTTTCTAAGCACGGCTGTAGATATTTCTAAAATGTAATTCCGCGTGACGATTCTGAGGTCTACCTGTCTTAGCCTTTTCTTGCTCTTCATTCTCACAGGTTATTATTAACTTGGTAGACCAGGCTGGAAGGGAGAAGGTTATTGGCGATGCTTACCTGAAGCAGGTGCTGCTCGTCAACAGCTCAAAGTATATATATAGTTATTTGGCATGCTTAGGTCAGAGTCAATTACTAATACATATTTTAATTTAACTACGATATTTGGGAGTTTTTAGAATTGTAATTTGGAAGCCTGTGGAGCTCTTGTCTTGAATGGAAAGCCCTAAATGCATTTTGAGAACATTCTTACATGTGAATAAATTTCCACAGATTGCTTTTTCTTTGATAGGGTGACTTTACAAGAACAGGAGAAAGGAAGCTGGCAGGAGTTATGAAAGATGGAGTTAACTCGGCAAATAGGTACTACCTCAGTCGCTTCAAGGATGCTTATAGGCAAGCCGTCATAGGTAAGAGCAGAAAGGTCCTCTTTCCTTAGGACTGCAGCTCCTTTGGGGAGTGGAACTTCACAGAATTCAGGTTCTTGCATTTATCGTGTTTTAATGTGTTTGTTTTGTGTTTCCGTATTGAGCACCTTACCTAATATATCAAATTCAAATTTTCATAGGCTTAGCACCTGACAAATGTTTTTAGCTGGAACAACAAAGGAAACATATAATTCCAGAGGTACTAGTCAGTTCGTTACTCGAGTAATAGAAAAACAGGATTGAAGATCCCAGTGTGTGGGATGCTGCACCGCAAAACCTCAGCACGTAGAATCTTCATAATGCATTTGTTTTCCTGTTGCTCAAGCCACGTAAACAGATGGTTTTCTTTTCCTGTTGGTCTTTTATCATACAAATACATCATCATTTTCCATAAGCATGATTTAATAAATCTGTCTGTTATTCTGCCAATCACAACAAGCACTGCTCCCCTGAATTCTACTGTCCTGAGGAATGAGAAAATGGAGAGTCAAATAAGAGCCAGACTCTTTAGTTGGCATCCACCTTCAAATGTCTCCCATGGTCCTCAGGGCAAAGTTAAAGATTGCACAGAAAAGTATGCTGTGTTTTAAATCTATGAAGGTCCTTGTAAAAAATCTGTGTGATGGATATAGTCACTATAGTTTGTAAAAATTTAGAACCTGGAGCCACACTGAACTCTAGACCAATCTTTAGGGGTTGGAATACTTTGAATTTTCAGCTTCATAGTTTCCTGAGATTCTTGGCCAGCTATCTGCTTGTGGAGAATTTTCTTCAGCTTCAGTTAATAAATCTATACTCACTTTGAATTGAAAAAAATATATATATGAACCTCATTTACAGGTTATCTCAACCAACTTGCTACTTCATGGAAGAGAAAATGGGAAAGTAGATTACCCATAAAATTCCTGAATTAACATGTTAATTTAATTTTCACAAAAATATTATTTTACAGGATTGAAGTGAAAGTAGGGTGTTCTGAATTAGAAACAAATATAACATGGTTGATCCATGGTCTCTAAGAATATTTTTTAAATTTTAAATTTCTTTCATGTGATTATTTTAGCACACATAAAATAACCCAATATAAATACCAGGTAGGAATTGGGGAATCTACTATAAAGACGCTGGATTCAGAACTGGGTTGTAACTCAGTTTTGGAGTACTTACCTACCAAATAGGAGGTTCTGGGTTTAATCTCCATAAACTAAACGAAAAAGTTTGACTTATTTTCCAGAAATGAGAAGTACATGGTGCGATTGGAGACTTGGATCCTTTAAGACAAGGTCTCACCCTGTAATGCTGGCTGTCCTGGAATTCATTCTATAGACCAGGCTGGTCTCAAACTCAGAGATCCACCTGCCTGTCTCTGAGTGCTGGGATTGAAGGCGTGCGCCATATCTAGCTGAGATTTGGATTTTAGTAGTATATTCAAAGGGGGAAAAAGAGGTGTCTTCCTTTCTTTGGTTAATGTACATATTTATTATGTCACTAGAATCTGGGCTCTGTGGCAGCCTCAGTTTAGCTGTCTATCTTAGTCTCCTCACAATTGAGAGAGGCCAGTAGCAATAGAAGCTTATTGGGTTCTTGGGTGAGGCCAGTGGCTGGCAGGTCTTCCTTCCCATAAGCTGCCTTAGATGTATCTTCACAGGGAATGGACTTTTTTTAAAATTTATTTATTAGTTCTAGTTAGGGAACAAGCTTGTTTCAAGTGGGAATGGACTCTTAAGGTTTATTAAAGCTTTAGCTGCATACCCCATCAGGAGGAAGTTAGCTCATCTGTTAAGATTTTTGCTGGTTTTAAAGTTGGATTGGTGTTGTACTGCTGAGTAGTTAGGAGGTCTTTGTGTATTAAGTATGCAAACCCCCCACAAGATGAATGAGTTGTAAATATTCTCATGTGTTTGTGGACTTTTTTACTTTTTTGATGATGCATTTTCAAATGAAATTTGTTCTTGATTTGAAAAAGCTCAAATTTTATTGAAAAAGAAAACCACATTCACAAAATAACTTGTGATTCATTTTAAGATCTCTCCCACTGAGCCTTACCCTACACTCAGTTTCCATTGAGTCCACACTAAAGATGCACCCACTCCAGGCAGAGAGCTAGCCCCTCATCAGCAGGTGGGCAGCAGCTTCCACTCAGGGTTGGGGGATGCCCATGACTTCAACAACCAAACTGGCTTCTCATGA
Source organism: Cricetulus griseus (assembly GCF_003668045.3). Taxonomy (NCBI): domain Eukaryota; kingdom Metazoa; phylum Chordata; class Mammalia; order Rodentia; family Cricetidae; genus Cricetulus; species Cricetulus griseus. Next base: position 73,540,509 of record NC_048596.1, read on the forward strand.
GCCCACAAGGCCAGGCCCATCGTCATCAGGCACACCCTAGGAGCTGCATCAGGACCATGCTGACTGTTGGCCTCACCTACACTTCGTGAACAGCACCCTCCTCCACAGGATGTGTAAGCCGAGGGGCTGCTGGGTCAGAAGACAGACACTTAGTCTTCCTTAGTCCCACATACTCTCCACACATTATCTGTGCCAGCCGGTCTGTGTGCTGTGGGATTATGTTCCCTGTCACCCAGAGTACCATCTTCCAGTTAGGTACTAGCCGATCACCCAAGTCTATAGGATGAGTAATGTTCACATCTGAGATGAGATGCATTAGAGATACTCACAGGGGCTGGGGAGAAGTAAATAAGGCAGAGCCTGTGAGAAAAGTGTCTACAGTACTGCACACAACACAGAGTAGGAAGTGGGTGAGTAGCAGGATACCCAGGAGTTTGCCAGCACCATGGCTAAGGTCACCAGGCACCAGGGAGGACATGTATGAAGCTAGGGAAAGCTCAGTCTTTTCACCCATGAAATGTTTCCAGAAACACAAAAAACTTTGTAATTTCGATGACATCCAATTTTTTTTCTTTTGTTGCTCATACTTTTGGTGTCCAGTCTAAAATAATTGAACCTACTTTAAGGTGGGAAAGATGTATGCTTATGTTTTCTTTTATGGTATCTGTTGTTTTAGGTCATAGATTCTCTTTTGTTTTTTAAAAGATACGTTAATAGAGCTAAGATGATGATATATTAACCCTTCTACCCTAGATTTGATGCAAGGCATTCAAGTGACAGAAGACCTTTATTCCATATTTACCAAGGAGAAAGAGCATGAAGCTTTACATAAAGAAAACCAGAGAAGCCACAAGGAACTCATCAGCCAGCTCTTACAGAGCTACATGAAGTTGCTGCTGCCTGGTGATGAGAAGTTCCATGGGGGCTGGGCCCTAATTAACTGTGACCCCAGGTGAGCTGGAGGCGTGGTCTAAGGATTCAACTTGCTTAATGTTCTTGGGTTGATGGGTTGTTGGGGCTGGAGAGATAGCTCAGTGGTTAAGAGCACTGACTGTTCCTCCAGAGGTCCTGAGTTCCTAGCAACCACATGGTGACTCACAACCATCTACAGTGGAATCTGATACAAATAAAAATACGTACTTCTTTATGGTTTTGTTTCTTATATTTTGATTGTGAGCCTAGCCTCTAAAAGACTGAGCCGTCTCTCCAGCCCAATGTTTTTGTTTCTTGAAATCAGAATTTTTCTGTGTAGCCCTGACTGTCCTGGAATTTTCTCTCTAGATCAGGCTGGCCTCAAACTCACAGAGATCCTTCCTGTGCTGGTATTAAAGGTGTGTGCCACCACACCAGGCCAAATGTATATCTTTTCTTCTTGTCCATTAGGGCATCTTCAAGTGTGGACCTCTGGTGGGGTCTCCTGGCCAGATTCTAGTTCATTATTAGATTCACTTCTCTTCCTGATATATTGTTTGGTCTTCTATTTCTTCCATGGTTGGTCAGTCACTGAAAATGGTTATGGGAGTGTGCTTTTCCTGTTTCACTGGCCAGAGCTCCCAGTTACCCTTTTCTTCCTCTAGGACATTAGTGTAAGCCAGAGTGGTTGTGTTTGTCAGCTGTTTAACACAAGGAATCTTCCTCAGGTCTAAAGTGGAAGTGTATTGGGGAGTTCCATTGCTACCCAGGGCAAAAAGGTTACCTGAAAGAACTGTACTGCTGCTCAAGGGGTGGCCATGGAGCCAGGTGTCAGAGGAGCCAGGTTGGCTCGTCTGTGAAACCCACAGTTGTCAAGGCTTAGCAGTCTTCACTTAGGTCCGGGAAGGTTCCCCTCCAGGTTGACCATGTTAGACTGGCTGCATTTCATAGGTGGCTGAGGTGTGTGACCATTTCCCAGCCTTTTTTCTTGTCCTGCTGTTTCTGCTTTGTTAAAAACTGCTTTCTTTGAAGCTCTGGGATAGAAAGATTGAAGGAAGGCATGGTGGGGCTGATGTTTTAGAGCCAGTAGATTAGGTCACATTTTGACTGTTGGCTTAAGTGGGGGTGGTTGTTTGCTTTTTTCTTTTTTCATATAGGAGGACCCTATGTACCTCAAGTTGGTCTCCAACTCACTTTATAGCAGATGACTGAATTTCTGACCCTCCTGCCTCCCATTTCGCAGGTACTGGGATTATAAGCATGCACAACCTAAATACACTGAACTAAGGGCTTCATGAATGTTAGGCAAGCCTTTGCCACCTGAGCTAGTTACAGCCCCACGCACTCCCTCCTGGATCGCTCTTTCCTAGACAGGGTCTTTCTGTGTAGCCCTGGCAGTCTCAGAGATTCACTTCCGGCTGCCCCTCTCCTTCCTCCCCCACCCCCAGTGCTGGGATTAAAGGTGTCTGCCACCGCAGCACAGCCTGTTTCTGTTTTTATGGGAGGTGTTTAATCACCCTGTTGCTTATCTCAGTAAGGGCTTCTTTGTACCGTTTTCCAAGTGGGTGTGGGTTAGGAAGGAGTCCCAGAATGGTTTCCAGTGCTCTCTTCTGCCTCTTCTTCTGGTGGCACTTTTTCATTTGGGCCGTTAACACCTTCACATCTTATTCTGGTGGGTCACTCTCCATGGAGATGCCAGCTGGAGGGTTCAGTTGCCATTATCTTATTAGACGAGTCTTACTATGTCTCTTCACAGCTGTCTTGTAACTGTCACTCACTGATTTTGGGGTTATTTATGCCAGTGGTATTTTTCTTTCATCTGTAAGTGTGTGTGTGTGTGTGTGTGTGTGTGTGTGTGTGTGTGTGTGTGTGTGGTTTCCCCTTTCTCTCCACGAGAAACATCCTCTGGGCATGTAAGTTCTCTATAGAATCACTGTATGTTTGTTAACTGAATACAGAAAGGGACGCAAAACGGTTGGGCGCCTGGTGGAAGACAAAGTAGCTTTGGGCAAGCTGGCACAATGCTTTAATCACAGCGCTGAGAGACAGAGGCTGGCAGATCTCAGTGATTTTGAGACCAGCCTGGTTCCTAACGAGTTTGTTACACAGTGTGACGCCACCAAAAAAGTATTTGGGGGGGGGGTAAGGAGCGAGAGCGCCCAAACACGACTGTTCTGCGTGAAAGAGTAGGTTTAGATGGAACTCGGGGCTCCGGGCTTGTATAGCAAGTGCCTCTTCCGTGAACTCACCGCCTTGAGCTATATCAGATTTTTCTCAAGACGTAAGATTCTGTCCGGGGAATAAGGTAGGATCAGGACGTTGTTCTGAAGACTGTTTGGGCAGAGCCTCAGATTTTGCCACATTCACTGCAGTATTGGCGTAAACTGTTGTGGAAAGCAGTTTACCAGAGGCTTACGTAGGGGAGGCCAGAAGTGGCCGTGGGAATTGTCCAGCGCGGCGGCATCAGCTGCTGCGCACCGCATCTGGTGTGTGCGCAGTGCGGCGGCAGCGCGGCGCTCAGCGGGCCTCACACTCCGTCCCTGCAGACACCGGATAGGAGCAGCTCTCCTGCCTTCGCCTGGCTGCCCCAGTTGCTGCCAAACAGCCGGACTTCAGAGACTGCAGAGAGGAGACTTAGATTCGGAAGGAACTAGGAGAGGGGCGCTGAACACCTGCGGAACTGCAGAGGCTGCCGGCTCTCCCCTGCGCTCTGCTCCGCTGCCCTTCGGCCGGGTGTTGCTGTTGGACAAGGGCGCGCCGCAACAGTAGGAAAGCTCTGCTATCAGGTCGCACCGAGGTACAAGCCGAAAGCCCTCCTATCCCCACTTCTACGGGCCGGGGTCTGTGCTCTCCACCGAGGGTACAAGATGCGCAAGATGCGCAAGATGCAGTGCGCACGCGCAGTGGTAGTCCGCCGCAGCGGAAATGGGCGTGACTGGCGAAGGCTTCGCAGCAGCGCCATTCTTTGCAAGCGCGAGGTGCGGTGCAGAGAGAGGATGCCACGCTCTCATCGGCCACCGCCCCCAGCGCCTCGTGCACCATCTGCCAACGCTGCAGAGCCCAAGTCCGATGGCGTTCTAGCCATGACTTTTAAGATTTTCCTCCTCTTTGCTGGACTTATGGTTAAAGTACCTGTGGGGCTGTATTTTTCTTGTAAATTGCTTCTTTTCCAAAGCTTGATGTTAATGTCCCCAGAAGACAGCGCCTTTTATGCTACCATTGTCTCCGTGGTCGGGCTGCATGTGGTTTTGGCAATTTTTATTTTTATAATGTGGAAGGAGGGTTTGCCACAGTGGCGGGAAAACAAAAATGATTAGGGTAGCAGTGAGAAGCTGCAATGCTGGGGGTGGGGGGAGTTATAAATAAGGGGTTTTTCTTGTTCGGGTTTTTCTTGTCTTTTTTTTTTCTTTTTTTTTTTTTTTTTTTTAAGGGTAGGGGGTGGGTGTATGGGCAGGGGGATTATATACTGCACCTAAGATTGCAGTAAAAATGGGGCGGGAGGGGAAACCAGGCCGACAACATTCGACCGCTTGTTTCGCGCCAAATGCTTCTAGATAAGGACATACCGTTTTTGACTCATGTAAATACTAACTCTAGAATAGGCAGCCAGGATGGAAGTAACACTGTAATTAGTTTTTTTTCGTATAAAAATTGTGTCGTGATGTAATTTTTGTGACGTGGCGTGGCATGGCTCGGCTCAAGCAGCAGTTTTCACAATGCAGTAAGTATCCATGTGAAAAGCACCATCCCTTTCACTGTATCTGAGTCATTTTGTGTGAAGCTGCGGGATTGCTTAATTTAATGTTCTCTTACTCAGATATTGGCTGCCAGAATCAGTCTGTGTTTTATCAGTTGCTTCTGTGCTAGCTCATTCATTGAGGTCTTACGTGTAGGCGAAAATTGAGGATTTTCATTTAAAATTAAAACTGTTGGATTTAGACTGCAACAAGGTGATACTGCCCAGAAAACCGAAGTGAAGGTTTTCATAAATCCATGTAGTAGTACCTCTAACAATGACCTCATTCTTGGCAAATTAATTAGTGGCTTCAGTTCCATCTACAATAGGTATTTCCTATTTGGCGTTTTGTTTTGTTTTTTTGCTTGTTCTTTGATAATCCTAAAGCAAGATATTCTGGCGGAATCTAAAAATCAGCCATCAGAATGTAGTTTTATCGATCTGGCTGGGAAGACTTCTCAAGCCAGATTAGATTTAGGTTAAAATTTCCGTTTGAATTTGGATTATACCTGCTTGTTGACTTCTTAATCTATTTTAATCCTTGGCTGTTTTCTTATTAGAAAAATTTCAAAGATGTGCATCTTACTGATGTCCTCAATGGTTTAATAGTGGTTCAATGGTTCACTCAACTGAATTATAGTCTAATCTGTTTCCGTTTTGAAGTGGGGAAATGCGACAAAATGGCCTTGGGCAGTGTTTACTGATTCCTTGAAAACCAAGTGAAATCTATATTGAGAAAATGGGAGAGTGGTTTGCCTTACTCCATGTTCACATCTGTTTCATTTATCTAAGGCTCTTTCAAAATAGCTGTTTTCTAGTAGTGCAAAAATACCCTTGGTGTCTAGCATGCTATTTTGAACAATGACGAATGTGAATTAACATGATTTCTCCTTCTGGTGTTGTGCCCAGATTGCGGAACCCCAAAAGAACACGCCAACAAGGAGACGACTCACCGAATGCAAGGACAAAGGTTTCTTTATTGATTCGAAGATACAAGCTACAGCAAGGACCCCATTCGTTCAGGAACAAATGGAGTCCCCACTTTCAACTGAGGGGTGTTTTTATAAGGCAAAATTGCAAGGCTGGAAGCCCCAAGATTACAAAACTTGCGTGGTTACACAGTATGGGACAATGATTGTATACTTCAGGCAAGGTGCAATTACAATTAATCAGGATGCTGCAGAGGAAATGAGTTTGTTAACTATCTCCTGGGCTGGGGACTTCTACAATTGATAACTATGATTCTCTTTGGACCAGAGGAATGTGAACACCATTCTAGGGTGTGATATCTGGTCTAAGGGCTTGAGTCCTGTGGACCTTTGTTTAACCTTGTCTGCTGGGCTGCCTGAGTTTTCTATTTGGGAACTCAGAGTTTTCTATTTGGGCTTTGGAGTCCGGGTTTTAGACTTCTATTAATTTTCCCCTTTCATTTCCCCCTTCGACTTTGCGTCAAAAAGCCAATCCCTTAGTTTCTGGCAGGGAGTTAACAATATTGGGCACAAATGTTAGCAGGCCCTATAAGCTACTAGCTGACAGATTTTTCTGAGGGAGTGACAATGGCATCCCTGATGTAAGGGAGTTTCCTTTTGACTTAGCATCTCAACCAGGAAATATGGGCAATGGATTCTTTCCCATGCTACTTCCTGCTGACTTTGGGATGCAGTTAGGGACCCAAGAAAGCTGAAATGCTAGTCAAAAGCAAAAAGGTAATTCAGGCAAAGAGGTATCCATCAGAAGCAGCTGGTTGGCAGACTCTGTTGAAGAGATAGGGGGTGTCCACGTCAGCTGGACTGGTTCACATCTACAGAACATCCTGGGCTCGCAGTCCTTAGGAGCAAGCTGTAGTCAGCAACTGATACTCAGATTTGTCTGCCAGAAGCAGAAACCTGTTTAAGATGTGTTTAAACTGGGAACAGAAGTTAAAACTTCGAGTCCTAACAAAAACTGTAAATTTGGCCTAGAAGCATGTACATTTTTCTTCTGTCTAGAGAGCCAGGTATGGATTGGACAGAGGTGCTTTAGGCCTGATGAAAAAACTCTTTAAGTTCATACTTAGACGACAACCAAAATAAACTTAAAAACCTTGAGCTTGTGACTGAACAGCAGGTAGTCATTACTCTATTAACTTAGATCCTTATTGAGGAGCCATATTAAGGCTTGATTTAAAACAAGCTACAAAGCTGACTATAGTCTTATGGATCTGACTGCCTGATGCTGCCAAGCTGACAACCAGTAATAGTTCAGAGATCTGAGAAGGAAAAATTTCATACAGTTTCCGAATCTATTAAAAAGTGACAGCTACCAGTCCATATACAGTTAGCCATCATACCCAAGTCTCTCCATTAGTGTTGGAGGCAGAAATATCAAAGAACAGCAATCTTCGCCAGGCCTATAAGGTGAGAGTTTTGTTTCTCTCTGTGGAAGAGGGACATGGAAAAGACTGGCCTTGTTTTGTCTAGGCAAAGGGGGTGCAATCAATTTTCCAGTGTCCAGCAGCTTTGTCCACAATCTGGGCCAGGTCCTGGTAGGCAGCAGGTGTTGCATCTGAGCTTCTTGTTCACAGGTCAGCATCGTCATCATCCAGGTGCAGGAACTGGGGTGCCTCATCATCTTCTTTGGAGACTTTGGGTCACTGTCAGGATCTGGCAGTCTGTCTGATGTTATAAACTTTTAAATGAACATTTTAACTGTCATATTCTGCAGGTCTCTGAAGCATTAGAGGTTTGTATACTTAAAGATACAGAGTGGTGTTAAAACTGTCTGTGACAAGAGAGCAGATCCGGCAGGGTTTTTGTGTGAAACAGGGCCCTGGAAGGGCACACCATTCCACAAACAAGCCATGCACAGCAGAGCCAGTGAAAGAAGACGTTAGAAACAAAGAAATAAAAGGCAAAAGTAAATGTATTATCTGGCAGAAGCTGGCTAGACTGTCTCTCTGGGTAAATTTCTGAAAAGGCAACTTTGTTTTTTGTTACTTGCTAACAAAACTTGGATTATGCCAGAAAACACAGAACTTTTTTTTTTTGACAAAACAAGCATATATAATTTTTTGAGAAATAAACAGAACTTTTTAAAACAGAATTAACTTAATATGGTTAAAATTTTAATTTATATTACCAATTTTTAAAATTTAGTATCTATAGATATGAAAAACCATAGCAAATAGTTCACATTTCCCTTTTGTAGTTTTTAATATCTTTAAGGCCATTCTGTTTTGGCTTACCTGCCCTGTGCTTCGTGCTCAGGGCAGAGGCCTGGGGGTGGGCTGCCCATAAGACCAGACCCTCTGCCCATGCAGGGGCAGGAAAGAGACACCCCCCCCCGTGGCTTCCCTGCCCCAACATTCTGCACACCATGTGGGGGCACAGAAAAGGCTGGGGAAATGGTGGCCTTGCAAGCCATGTGCTCAGGGCAGGGAAACTCCCACCTCCGAGCCAGGACCCGTGGCAGGATGGCAGTCGGGGCAGAGGGAGCCCCACTTTGCATGCCTCACAGACAGGCAGGTGAGGATGGAGAGATAGACTCACCTGCACTGGCCAGGCTCATCTGTGAGGGCCGCAGGAATGGTTGAAGTTCAGAGCAGCCGCCATGTGCTTGGAGACAGGACTCTGCCCATGGCACATGGCAGAGGAACTCCTGTCCTGCACGCCACGTGCTCAGGGCAGCAAGAAAAGACCCCTGACCCACGCATGCCACGTGTGTGGGTGGTAAGGACACACACACACACACACACACACACACACACACACACACACACACAGAGAGAGAGAGAGAGAGAGAGAGAGAGAGACCACTGGAGTCCAGAGCGGCAGTTGTTCTGAAAGATCTCCAGAGTCAGGATAAAGACAGTCTTGACAAACACACAGCACAAACGTGAAACTTGGACATACAGCACAGTCACACAGAATAGACAGACTAGGGCCCCTATAACTTGAAAGAACCTTCAGATGGCTGGCCAAATGTCCCTTTCCTTCAGCCTGGGAGACCTTGGGCCCCTGACCCCCTTTTTACAAATTGCAAAAGCTGCTGCCTGAACCTCCACCCTAAACGAGGGATTGTGGCGTCCCCTCAATCCTCCATCCCCTAAATCCTTGTAGGTCTACTTACAGATTTCGCCCCAGATTTCTCCTTACAGATCTTGTTAGCGTACCAAACAGAACGTTTACATTTACACAGTTAACAAACACAACAGACACAAAAAGACACCAACTGGTTGAAAAATGAAACCTTTGGTAGGGGGGGTCCTGGGGGAGGAGTTGGGGGTTCCTGGACAATTCACCAGATGTTGTGCCCAGATTGCAGAACCCCAAAGGAACCCACCAACAAGGAGACGACTCACCAAATGCAAGGACAAAGGTTTCTTTATTGATTCGAAGATACAAGCTACAGCAAGGACCCCATTCGTTCAGGAACAAATGGAGTCCCCACTTTCAACTGAGGGGTGTTTTTATAAGGCAAAATTGCAAGGCTGGAAGCCCCAAGATTACAAACTTGCGTGGTTACACAGGACAGGACAGTGATTGTACACTTCAGGCAAGGTACAATTAAGCAGGATGCTGCAGAGGAAATGAGTTTGTTAATTGTCTCCTGGGCTGGGAAATTCTACAATTGATAACTATCTGATTCTCTTTGGACCAGAGGAATGTTGACACCACTCTAGGTTATGATATCTGGTCTAAGGGCTTGAGTCCTGTGGACCTTTGTTTAACCTTGTCTTCTGGGCTGCCTTTGGGGATCTCAAGAGTTTTCTATTTGGGCTTTGGAGTCCGGGTTTTAGACTTTTATTAATTTTCCCATTTCATTGGGTGTCACGTTTTCTTTTCTTCTTCCCAGTAACCACCTCTATTACTGTCCAATTCTGCTCTTACATTGTCCTTTTCTTTGAAGACTGCGCCCCCTTCTGGCCATGTCCAGGAACAGGCCTCCCTTTAGCTCGGGCTCTTCTATTCTTCCTTACCCAGATCCACCCCCACCTCCTCAAAGGTGGGGGTGGGGAGAGATTTGTTTTAAGATTTTTTCTTTTCCCCAAATGGATAGATGTTTTAGTATTAAATTTAACTTTAGAAGTATAACTAAGTAGGGATATGCTTGCAAAAAAAAAATGTGGATGAGAATAATTTGGGTATCATGTCTGTTCAGCCTCACCGATGCTGCTCACAGAGATGTGGATGTGCTCCTCCTGCTTTCCAACTCTGCCTACTACGTGGCCTAGTAAGTTGTCACTGATTTAAAGCTTTTAGTTTTGTTTTTTGGCAAATAATTTGCTTTGAGAATTCCTAATGTTTTTGGTTGTTTTCATGTCTATATGAAATTCCATTGAGCCCTTTAAATCATGTTTGAAAATGGAGTTATCACTGTTTCCGCTTAGTATCACTTGGTGTTCATCAAAACCTGGACCCTGCGCACATCTCTTATCATGGGCGGCCGTGCATCGTGGCTGGTCTTACTGTACTTTCCCCGTTGTTAGACAGCGAATTCTTCGCAGCTTTTTGCCATCCAGTGATGCAGCTCTGCAGAGACACGGCTTGTGTGTGCGCACGCGCACGCCAGTATCTCCATGGTTACAAGCATACGATTATGCGACTTTCAGTGTCTCCTTGGTTACAAGCATATGATCAATTATGTGACTTTGGTGGTCTGTTAGCGCCATCTCCAAAAAGACAGTTAACCATGTCACTACCAAAGCTGAAGTGCCTATTTCTGGTGCTGTCCGGGATACAGGTTTAACGTGTATATCCTAATTAAATGGTACCTTTCCTTTCAGCTTGGTTTGAGCGGCCATTTTCCTGTCATTCCACAAGCCTTTTAGCACTGGCCAAGACCCTTTTCTTTCTTAATTCAGGTATCAGACCCATTAGTCATTATTATTCCTTAACTATGAAAGACTCCTGAAGGCTCAAGCCCCCGGGATCTCAGCCCAGGACTTCGGTGACCCCAATCACCAAGTGGAGGCAAAAACTTGCTGCAAACTGCATGAGGCTTTATTGTTGTTTAACGAGCTAACCCCATGTTAGCTCCTGCCTTTCACCCACCCGCCATGGCGGATGGCTAGAAAGACCCTACGAAACGTCTGCATAGAGATCTTGTAGGACAGCGTAAGGGGAGTGTCTAGGGGTATGCACAGGCTTACGCACAGGCTCAGGATTGGTGTGCCTCCAGGCTTGGAGGGTTTGCCCTGTATTGATTGGTCAACTGGTTGTTATGGCCCATAGGCTCTCCCAGGGTGGTTGCTATGCTCTGTGAGTCATTGCTGTGCACTTGTCCGTAAAGCACACCCAGAGCCATAAAGCATAGCACCACCAGCTAACTTCTGATTGGTTCCTTGCCACGAGGCAGGCATCTGACCTCCTAGTGACCAAGACAAGGTCAGGCAAGTTCCAGTTGGGCTGTTATGGCTGCCAAAATTCGGAGCTGGTCCCTTAACTAGGGTGTTCCAAACCAATTTTAACTAAGTTTGTTTTCATTTTGTTAATAAAAACGAAATTATTTATTACCTTGTAATTGGTTTCCTTTTTGTATGTAAAATTCTCCATTAGTTGCTAAACTGCATGTGTTAGCCACATAAGAGAAAAGAAAGGAACCCCAATTGAAAGGTTCAGGCATTATGCTGGCCTGCCCCTGTTACCTGGTGGAATCCACTCAGGCAATACCCTGGTCAGCCCAAGGTTCCATGGGAAAGAAGTCTGCACACAGGTGCAGAGGACCCCTTTAAAAGATAGGCCCCTGCCCTCTCTCTCTCTCTCTCTCCCCTGTTCCTGCTCTCTGTCCCCTCTCTCTGTTTCCCCGCTCTGTCTCTCTATGGCGACCGGCCATGGCGGTCAGCCATTGCCCTGTTCCTCTTCTTAGTCTACCCATTCTGCCTTATAATAAACTTATAGTCAATATGTCCATCTCAATATTTCTCTTTTCTTCTTTTTAAACAAAAGAATAACATTTGGCGCCTGGACGTGGAAAGGCTCTGCCCTTATACCTTCTCGAGACCCGCTGGTGGGCGCGTGTTAGGCAAGGGCAACCTTACAACCCACTTTCATCTCCGCTTTTCCTGGTACTCCCTCCTGCCTGCAGCAGCCTGAGATGCCGGAATTCAACTTGCCGATTTTCCAACTAAGTATTTCTGGAACTCACTGATCTGCCTATTCGCTACAATCCGGTAAGAAACCCAAACCGTTCCCATGGGGCAGACCCAGCGCTGTTCAATCTGGGTCCATTTTTCAGTTTCGGGCCGGGTGCTCTCAGACAGGGCAATCTATGCATTTTTCGGCCTTGCCCACGGGAAATACACTTTTACGGGATCTTTCGGTTACTGGCAGCAAATAGGTAAATGAGCGGAGTTCTGCCTCCCAGTGGGAACTTTCTTTCACCTGGGAATGTCCCTCATTGTTCTGTTTGTTCTTTCTCTGACTGGTTCTTCTTGGTTGGCAATGTCTACTTGAGAAAACTTTTCTGGCAATTGAAAATGTGCTTACGGGGGTCGCCATCGGCCACGTGTGCTAACCTGGGGGCCGCCATCTTGGTCATAACCAGGTGACCTGGCTTAGGCCTACCCACTCAGTTCAATGACTTCCACCGGCAAGCACTGCCACCTGACATCTTACTTTTTATTTCTTTCACTTGTTGGGTGCATTTCCTAAAGGTCAGGCATGGGATCCCGCTCCAGGAGCGGTGCTTTTTTGCTTTTTTCAGTTCGGTTTCGGGACAGCTGTGTCCCCTTCGGGGCCAGGCCCCTGGCAACTCCCACGGGCAGACGTGCATCCGTAGAGGAGCTTTTTGCCGGTTCTCCACCTGCCTCACCCATGGGAAATGCACAGAGGAACCTTTCTGGTTTCATCCAACAAGCAGGTAAACAGACAAAAGCGGCTTACAGTTGCCGCCGTTTTGGTCATGTGACCTACCTGTAGGCACGCACAGCTCCAGCGGCCTATCGAGCAAACCTGTCTGCCAGATTTTTGATTTCTGCCAGATCTTTTTGCTTTTTATTTTATTTTTGTCTTTTTCTTCTTATTTTATTTTTTGTCTTTTTCTTCTTTCACTGGCTCTGTTGTTCATGGCTTGTTTACTAAATACTGTGCCTTTCCAGGGCCCTCTGTTTAAATCTACTCTGTCTCTTTAAATCTCCTGTCTGTTTGCTACAATGTACGGATCAGAGATTGCATCCTAGTTCCCCTTTACTGTTATCCAATGCTGCTTGTCTCTGTACTTGTAATTTAATTTTATACTTATCTAACTCTATATACAACTTAAATTAAACTGTTAAGTCTCATATTTCTATATTGCTATATATCTTTAAATGATGGTAAACATTTAAAGTCATAAAGTTCTAATCTACCTTTACTTAAAATATAAGCCAAGTCTATACAACTTAAATTTAACTTATGTATCTTTAAATGATAGTAAAAATTTAAAATCAAAAAGGTCTATTTCAAATTAACAAAATATTTATACCACTCAGTCTATCCTATAAGCCGTTTACAAAGGTACAGCTTTTATTACAAAAAGGGATTTTTCTCTAACTAAAGACAAACTTAACTGCTAAGATCCTAAACAGACAGCCCTCAAATGCTCAGAGATCTAGAGAATATGGCATTTAAAATGTTTTGTTAAAAAGCTTTTTATAACAAAGAGATAGGCCAGTTGCTGGTCCCACCCCATTTCCTCCGAGAAGACTGATGGGCACTGAATAAGCTTCATCTCGAGTCAGTGACAACGCTGGTCACTGAGCAACCCTGCCCTTCACCTCAACTGGTACAAAGTATTCCAGACCATGGACAAGAGGACAACGGAATCGACTTTCCCGGCGTTGCTTGGGCCAACAGTAGGCGAGTCTTCCCAAAGTCTCTAATCCACAGGTCGCAAGTTATCAGCAAGAAGGCAGGTGTCCTGCAGCCCACTACTATGGATGGAGCACCTTGGGGATGGCTGTCCATGCAGCCTGCTGGCAAGTCTCTGTTATTCTTTAATCATTGATTCAGGTAAAATCTTATCCTTCTCAAGAACTCTGATGCTTTTGACGACTGATAGTCTTGCCGGCTTAAAGCAAAACAGATTCCAGTAACAGGTATTTTGGGGTTTAACTATGTGAAGATAGGAAAGTCTAAGATGTATAAAGGTCTGAGAATGTAGTTACAAAGGCCTAAGGATATAAAGGCTTAAGTGATGATAAAATAAGTCGAGACATTAAGAGAATAAAATATGTTCCTGACTTCTCTATTTCTCATGCTACTGTTCATAATAAAGTTCACCAATATCACTATATGATCATAACTACAAGGTCAAGATTAAGATGCTTTTCATTGTCCAAAAAAAAAAATCTGTCTGTTTTTAAAATGGTAATACTTTCAGCCAAGTTGCTTCTAACATGAATATGCTACTAATGTGTCTAATACTTATGTTTCCACAAACTCTAAGGATTCTTGTAAGTTCCAGGGAGCTGAATCAGATCCAAACAGGTCAGATTCACTCCAGGTAATATTCAATCTTTCCCTGGTCCCAAATTCCCTTCACTCATCTTGGGACACCTCGGGAACCCCTCCCTCATCTTACAATCTTCCCCTCAAGTGACAGGACCTAAGAAAATTTTTTTTTCTAATCTCAACCTTGTCTTCTGCTCTGTCAACATCTTGCCAGGTCTAAGAGGCACCAGGGAGTTCCATACAGCCTGGACTACAATGAAGCAACCAGCTTCCCCAGGACGTGGCAGCAACCCAACCTTCTCGGGTCCCCCAAAGATGGTCAACGCCCCCCATGTCAGCAGGAAGCAGTCTTAAGAATTCGACGCCCTTATTCCTTAACCTGCCATGTCTAAACACCCCACCTTTTTTTAATAATAAGTAGAGGTGGGAATGAAAGGTTCAGGCATTATGCTGGCCTGCCCCTGTTACCTGGTGGAATCCACTCAGGCAATACCCTGGTCAGCCCAAGGTTCCATGGGAAAGAAGTCTGCACACAGGTGCAGAGGACCCCTTTAAAAGATAGGCCCCTGCACCTTTCTCTCTCTCTCTCTGCCCTCTCTCTCTCTCTCTCTCCCTGTTCCTGCTCTCTGTCCCCTCTCTCTGTTTCCCCGCTCTGTCTCTCTATGGCGACCGGCCATGGCGGTCAGCCATTACCCTGTTCCTCTTCTTAGTCTACCCATTCTGCCTTATAATAAACTTATAGTCAATATGTCTGTCTCAATATTTCTCTTTTCTTCTTTTTAAACAAAAGAATAACACCAATCATCAGGAGGAGGCCGAAACTTGATGCAAACAGCAAGAGGCTTTAATAAAAGGTGGACGTTTGTACAAACGGGCTCTCTCAGCATGCAGGCTAGAGAGCAGCCCCGTCCCCCAGGCACAGGCGTTTTTAAAGGCAAAAACCATAAGCTTAGGGAGGGGCCTCGACTCTCTGTCCGTTGAATATGTGACCAGAGTCATGGGTTCCTAGGAAGCCCTTTGTCTTGAGGGGAGGCCTGGGAATCAGATAGCTTCCTGACCCACCAGTTGTAAAACCTGCAGACCTCAGGATGTGCTAACTAATGGTAGCTATCTCTTTGTTTCATAGGGACCCTTAATTGTTAATGATTGACACATTGGCCAGTGGGGCAATCCGTTTCCTTCATGAGCCCCTCGGGGAGGTTGGCCATCTGGGAATTCTTGGTACCCAGTTATCTTATGGCCTTGTAAGGGAGTAATTGCTGGTGGCTGGTAAATTCCAGGCACTAAGTCATAGTAGTAGCCTTGGTCAGTTTCTGGGCTATATTTCTTTCCTAACTTTTAAGTTTTTCAGCTGTCTTGTCTGGAACTCACACAGATCCACCTGCTAGAATGCATGCTGGGAAGATTTTATTTTAATTATATGTAGCTTGTTATATAGTACCTCAGCTTTGGAGTCAAAGCCAAACAAACATTTGCTTTTAACTCTCTTTTTATTCCCTTTCCCTAGTTATGATGATGAAGTTGATAAAGTAAACCAGTATCAACCGCTAAGCCTAGAAGACCTGGAAAAGATAGAAATAGGTAAACGCAAACACATTAACTAACTCACACAAAAGGATACACCAAGCCACCTGTGGTGATGGACTTCCCTTTTCTTCTTCAGGCTAGTGATGTGTATGGCTGCTTTCATATTGTGCCTTGTGAAGGTAACACCAGTGCAAAAAGCCTAAGCAGTTACTACTGAAGAAGTGTTCTCATGGCCTCATTAAGTCACATTTGTGACAGAACAGAGGGCAGAACAGGGGTGCCTTGTTAGGGCTGGAAGACATGTACAAGCATGAAATCTAATAATGAAACCCATGATCAATACATGCTATAAAAACTTTTTTTTTTTTTTTTAAATGAGGGCTGAGGTTGAGAGCACTGGCTGCTCTTCCAGAGGACCTGATTTCTATTCCCAGACACCACATGAGATCTGGCGCCCTCTTCTGGCCTGCAGGCACATATACATATGTCTATATCTCTTCACACACATATCTATATCTATATACATGGAGATAAGAAAAAAGATGCATTGGGACTGTAGGGGTAGCTCAATCAATGAGAGCATGCGCTGCTCTTACGGAGAACCTCAATTCACTTCCCATTATCTATGCCAGGCAGTTCACAACCACCTCTGACCCCCGGGTCCAGGCCGGTGACTCTGGCCTCCTCTCATATGCAACTATCCCCGATGCCCAAATAATTAAAAGTAAAATCTTTGAATTGAAAGAGAATGTAGCGTCTCTTTGAGCCGCGCAGCTTCCTGAACTGCCCCTCCAGCCCCTGCCTTCCCCACCCCGCTAGTCTTGATACATTCAACTTCCTGCCCCACCAGAGGAAGTGGGGAGCAACACCAGGTGCAGAGACGACCAGCAGAGCCATGGTGAGTTCTTGGGCCCAGGAATCTAGGCAACTGGGGCCCAGTCCTCTCCCCTGAGGGTCCCCAAATCAAAGTCAACCCATAGTAAGCTGACTTCCTAGCTTTGGGGCTCAGGTGGTACCGGGCACTCCTTGCCATGTCCAGGAGCCTCTTGCTATCTACATTTACACCCACAGGACAAAGAGTATGTGGGTTTTGCTGCCCTCCCCAATCAGCTGCACCGCAAGTCTGTCAAGAAGGGATTTGACTTCACACTCATGGTGGCAGGTCCGTGTGTTTTGGAGAGAGACTGGGGTGGGGGGTAGTGATGTACTCCGGGGATCCTGGCTGCCCTCTCATCTGACTAGTAGGCCTGACCCGTTCTCAGGGGAGTCAGGCCTCGGGAAATCCACCCTCATCAACAGCTTGTTCCTCACCAACCTCTACGAAGATCGGCAGGTGCCAGATGCCAGTGGTAAGATCTGCCCCCACCTTCACCCCTGCGGACTCCCCACCCTTGCTGCTGGTCTGTCTTCTCTCTTCCTGTGTGATGAGGCTACATACTTTCTTTCTGTCTGGGGACTTGGATGGTCACTGGTTTTCTCTGAGACTGTTTCCTCCCGTGAAATACACACTGAGGATGTGGGGTGGGGGTGGGGGTGGGGGATGAGATGCAGCTGCGTCGCTAGGAATGGGGTCCCCCTCAGAGCCTTCGCAGCAGCTTCTCTGTATCCACAGCGCGCACCACACAAACTCTGACCATTGAGCGCCGGGCTGTGGAGATCGAGGAGGGGGGAATCAAGGTGAAGCTGACCTTGGTGGACACCCCTGGCTTTGGGGACTCTGTGGACTGCTCAGACTGGTGAGGCGGGGGACAGATAAGAGCTAGGCTTCTCTTCCACTATGGAAGACCAGGGTTCATTTGTGAGCTAGTTTGCCATGGCTCCTTGACCTAAAGCCACCTGTTTCTAGAAGCAAACAATTTGGCCCAAAGGGTCCAGTGTTTCTTCCTCTGAGAAAAGGGTTCTCTCTGTAGCTCAGGGGCCTCAAATTCACCATGTAGCCCTAACTGGCTTCAAACTGGAAGTTCTTCTAGGATTGCAGACATATGCCATGACTGGTTCAGTGCTCCACTCCAACCCCCAGCTTTTGCAGATGGTGTCACATTAGCCCAGGCTGGCCTGGAACTCATTGTGTAGGCCATGCTGGCCCCAAATGTGGCAATCCTCCTGCCTCAGCTTCCTGAGTGCTGGGCTTATAGTGTGGAGCCACTTTGCTTCTGGAAGTCTAATCCCAAGCCCTTACCAGTTGCCCCTGATGGCTTTGGTTGGAATTAAAGAAATTACTTTCCACCCAACAGGCCTGGCTAGCTTCATTCTGTCCCCTGCCCTGTGATCTTAGACTATACATCTTCTCCCCACATGCCAGCTGGCTGCCTGTGGTCCGATTCATTGAGGAACAATTTGAGCAATACCTCAGGGATGAGAGTGGCCTCAACAGGAAGAACATCCAGGACTCCAGAGTCCACTGCTGCCTCTACTTCATCTCACCGTTTGGCAGAGGGTCTGGAGGGCACCCTGGGGGGGGGGCAAGTGACCGGGGTGGGGGAGTATAAACCTCTGCACTCAGGAGCTGAGCCTGATAAATCCCTGCTGCAGGCTTCGGCCCCTGGATGTGGCTTTCCTCCGGGCAGTACATGAAAAGGTCAACATTATCCCAGTCATCGCCAAAGCAGATGCCCTGATGCCTAGGGAGACTCAGGTCCTCAAGCAGAAGGTATGGGTGAGACCTGACCTTTAGCACTAAGTGAAAACAAAAGCTGTGACTTTTTTTTATCTTGGGGTGGCCTTTTCAGAGCAGGAGCTATTAGGCTAGACTAGGGGAGGGGAGTATAGGGGTGTATGAGCCTGTCACAAGCAGCCATGTCTCTAACAGCTCTGTACAGAATAAACTATACAACCTTGGAACTAGATGCTTGGCTAGGGACAGTCTGAGGAAAAAAGGGGTGGCCATCACAACTCCTGGCAACTTCTTGGTCCTGTGATAGTGATAACTCCCTGCCCGCTGTCTTTAAGAGTGCTTTCTCCTGTTCCACCTCCGGATATTTTGATGTCTGTCCTGACTTTCTGAATTCCTCCCCATTATGTCTCAGATGATTTGGTTTTGGTCATCTTGTGTGGCCACCTCTCACCATCTGTTGTTCACACCTTTCTTCCTCTCTGACTACCCAGTATCTCTCTGTCCCTCACTATCTCTGCCCTTGCCATGTCGGTTCGTCACACCTCAGTTTCTCCCTCTCTCCGCCCTGAGATCCGGGACCAGTTGAAGGAGGAGGAGATCAACATATACCAGTTCCCAGAATGTGACTCTGATGAGGATGAAGAATTCAAGAAGCAGAATGAAGAGATGAAGGTTTGAGAGGTGGACGTGGAAGGGGCAGGGAAGCACAGAGCGGAAGCGGAGGTGAATGCTTTGAGAAAAAGGTTTATGCCCAAGTGACTCGTAACTCTTGCCCGGTAGGGAAGCATTCCTTTCGCTGTCGTTGGTTCATGTGAGGTGGTGAGGGATGGCGGAACCCGACCAGTGAGGGGACGCCGCTACTCCTGGGGTACCGTGGAGGGTAAGGCCAGGGATGCATTGAGAGCTGCAAGGAGCGCAGTCTGCATCCATTTGTGAAACTGGAGGTGGGGTCTAGTCCTGGGAGTTCCTAGAAGCCTGGGAGGGTGGAGCGGGGGCGGTCCCTCGGGCTGTAACAGCGAGGTACTTCCCGAGGGCAGGTCCTGAGGGTGGAGTTTGATGGAAAGCTACCTGGTCCGCCCTCTAGTGGAGAACCCACATCACTGCGATTTCCTAAACCTGAGGCGGATGCTGGTACAGACCCACCTTCAGGACTTGAAAGAGGTGACCCACGATCTGCTCTACGAGGGCTATCGGGCTCGCTGCCTACAGAATCTGGCTCGACCTGGGGCCCGGGATCGAGCCAGCCGCAGGTGAGAGCCGGGCTACTTTAGTGCTTCCATGGCGTCATCCTTTGGGCAAGCCTTCCTGACTGGTCCTGCTACCAGGCTTAACCCCACCTCCCAGGTCCAACTAACCCTCTCCCACTCCGTTCCTAACTTCAGGGACGAGGCCCCACCTCCTACACCCAGGTTTGTCCCATGGCTAGACCCATAACTTCAGACCCCGTCCCTGTCCTCCCCCCACCCCCGCCCCGTTTCTAGCAAGCTTTCACGGCAGAGTGCCACAGAGATCCCGCTGCCCATGCTGCCTCTGGCTGACACTGAGAAGTTGATTCGCGAGAAAGACGAAGAGGTGAGCAAGCACATCTCTTTCCCTCTAAGCAGCTCCTTAGATCCCATTCCGGCCTTGCCGGGTCCCACTGCTTGCAATCTTGCTCCGCACAGCTGCGCCGCATGCAAGAAATGCTGGAGAAGATGCAAGCTCAGATGCAGCAGAACCAGGCTCAGGGCGAGCAGTCAGATTCTCTGTGAGATCCTCACGGCCGCCTAACCTAGCATCTGCTCTCCGCCAATCTCCGGTCCCATCCCGGTTTTAGACTGCCCAGCGCCCAATCCGGAGACTCAGAGGGTCTGGAAACAAGTTCCTCCAATCCGGAAGTTTGTTGCTTCGCCCCACTCCCCCTTCCTTGCTGTTCTGAAAGGACCGCTCTCCGGCTCCCGATGGCGGGTTCCCCTAAGGATACCCTGTTTCTCTAAATACTCCATCTAATAAAAACTGCTTCCCCCACATCACCCCGAGCCTCCCGAGTCTTCTTCCCAGCAGGAATGGAGCTGCCCGCTGCGGGCCTCCTGGCCACTAGTCATTCCATTGTTAGCCACTCCTGTCTTGCTGGGCGGTGCTTCAGCCTCCCGCCTGAGTTCGCGCATAAACATACTGAAGTTGCCACCAATAAGAAACAAAGACCAGTTGAGTTTTATTGAGGGTCGGGTGAGAGTTGGAGAGACTAGATGCCTATCTAGGTCTCCTGAGGCCTTGGGTCCCCTATTCCTGGTCCTTAGCGTCACCGTGTGTGATGACATAGCAGATGTTCTTGTAGTCTACGTTACCGCCCACATCTGGAGGGAAGGCTGCCCACATGTTCTTGATCTGTGGGAAGATAAAGGAGTAGCTCTAGGACCGACCGGTCCTGGGACTCCCACTGCCCGAGTCCTTTCCCTTCCCCAGACCCTCCCCAACTCACCTCCTCCTGGGAAAATCTGTCACACTGTGTAGTAAGCAGCTCCTCCAGGCTGAGAAGGTGACATTTGGGGAGGTGAGATTGGGTTCATGAGTCCTGTCCTCTCTCATTTCATTCCTGTTGCCACCAACCCCCCATTCTACCCTGAAACCCAGGGTGGCTCTTTTTAGTCTGGCTCAATTCCCAAATGCTGTGGCCTCCCGTCTCAAGTTTCTCCCCCTACTTGCTGTGAAAATGTAACCCTGTCGCTGAGTCCTTATTGCTCACTCATTCTGCCAACCTCAAACCCTTACACGGGAACTTAAGGAGCCTCTAGTGGAACTACTGGAGGGGACACTCACAACTGCTTCTTGATGGTGCCCTTCCCCTCTGGGTCCAGGACCTTGAAGGCTCCAGTGATCACGTCCTCAGGGTCTGCACCTGTAGGGTCAGAGGACACATGAATCTAGCAAGCCCCTGAAGGTCTAGGAAGAGGCAGCTAGGGTCTTGGACAGAGAACCTTTTACTCACCCTTAAGCTTTTCTCCAAACATGGTCAGGAAGACAGTGAAGTTGATGGGCCCACTGGCTTCCTTCATCATTGCATCGAGTTCCTCGTTCTTCACATTGAGGCGGCCTGAACAAGGTGAGCAGCAGGGGTTGGAGTTGGGTGCTGGGGACCAGAGTTGTGCTCCCCATAAACATATATCAACTCATTCACTTTTCATGTGGGCAGATTGAAGCCGGAAGCCGCTGGATCCCCCCAGCTTCCGCAGCTTTCACTGTTTATGGATGGGAATATGGGGCTCACCCATGGCAGCAAAGGTATCCCGGAGATCCTCCTTGTCAATAATGCCATCCCGGTTCTGGTCAATTACAGTAAAAGCCTGTGGGGGAAGGGTGGGGGCAGGTGAAGCCAGGAATGGGCCTACAGCTTTAGCTTTACTGCCCCAGGCAGATCAGATTCTGGTTCTCACCAGCTGACCCCTCCACCCTTCACAAGGAGGGGAGGAATTCTAAACCCTCCTCCTCCCCTCAACAGGTGCACTTTCAGGGGGAGGGGGGCTTTCCTTGGCTTCCCTCACTCACCTCCTTGAACTCCTGGATCTGAGTCTGGTCAAACATGGAGAAGACATTGGAGCTCCCTTCTGCTGCTGCCCTTCTCTTGGCCTTCTTGGGTGCCTGTGAGGGTAAAGGTTGAGAAGGAGCATCCACAGGCTGTCCTGTACCTCCCTCCCCAGAGGAGACCCAGGAGACTTTTGTTGTTAAAAACAAGGTCTCATGTAGCCCCCAGACTTGCTACTCAGTTGAGGGTGCCCTTGGTCCTCTGATCTCCTGTCCCCATCTCTACCTCCAAGTGCAGTTACCAGGGTCCTCAGCTTATGCTGCCACATCTGATTTTATTTGGTTGCTTGTGCATGCTAGGCAAGCACTACCAGTCAACTGAGTTACATCCCCAAATCCTCTTTTTTTTTTTTTTTCCTATTAAGACATGGTCTCACAGATAGGCATGGGCTAATCCCAGCACTTGGAAGGCAGAGGCAGGCAGATTGAAGTGAGTTTGAGGCCAGCTTGGTCTATAAAGTGAGTTCCAGAACAGCCAGAACTGTTACACTGAGAAACCCTGTCTCAAAAAACCACAAATTAAAAAAAATAAATAAAATAAAAAAGATATGGTCTCACTAGTTAGCTCTGGAATTCATCCTGTAGACCTTGGCTTTCCTTGAACCCCAGGAAAGGTACCTAATCCCCCTCCTGAGTGCTGGGATTAAAGACCACACCCAGCTCCTCCTCCACCTTTTTTTTTTTTCCCCTTTTGAGACTGGGTCTCCTTTATGTTGCTCAGGCTGGTCTTGAACTCCTGGGCTCCAGTGATCCTACACCCTCAGCCCTGAAAGCAGTTGAAGTTATGGCCATATCCTACCATGCCTGGTTAGATTCAGTCTTTTGTGTTCCTTCTTCTAAAGTAACTTTTTTTGGACACTTCTTGGCTAAGGGGACTTGTTTTGTCTGCATCTCTTACATCCCAGCTATAGCTTCTGGGTCCCTTCATCCTGTCTGACAAGTGCCCTTCTCAGGACACTTGGCATGCAAATTTGGCACCCATACCTGCTAGTTTATCCACTCCTTGACCCTATCTGAACCTCTAATTCTCACTTACAAAATGAGAGTTCAATCATCTCACTGGTCCAAGGTCTTTAGAGAGATGGAGTACAGAAAGGGATGAATAGACTTTGAGCAGGTCTAATCTTCCTCCCCATGGGTGACCATCAAAGCATCCTATCCTTCACTGAGTCCTTTAGCCCACCACTCTATCCTCTGGCCCCATCCTGGTGCTGAGAGAGGATTCATATCTTACCTGTAGTTGGCCTGAGAAGCACCAACTTATTTATTATTTTTTTAAGGGTGAGGCTACCCTGAGCTAATGGATTTGGACTGAAGCTGGGGATCCTCACTCACCATGTCTTAGATCTCCTGGGGGAAAGGCAGTGGCTCCAGCTGGAAAAGGCAGGGAATCTGCTTGGAGCAGCTCTTCTGGGGTTATATAGTCCTGTCCCTACAGTCCTTAGCATACCATGGTAACCTTAGCCCTGCAGATACCCACCCCAGATACTAAAATAGCCCGGCTCAGGGGCCTCTCCTTTCTTGGAGGCTTGCAGCTGCTGGAGCCCAGAAAGGGAGGAGGGAGTAAGTCTTGGGATGCAAGTCTCATTAGGATAGGCAGGAAGGGGTTTTCTTTCTCCCAAAAGGGTACTGGATTTTGCCAGAAATCAGAGGGGCCCCAGCCAGCCCATAGTTCTGGGTGAGATGAACCAGATCTTTGAGCCTCTAAGTGGGGTGGCTCAGATCTAAATCAAGCATTTATTGCACACCTACAATGTGCTTGGTTTTGTGGGTTTGCTGTAGCAAGTAGACAAATGATGACAATAACAATAAAACTCAACAAAGAGATAAGAAAGTGATTCAGGTGAGGGATGATGAGCAGACATGCAAGACAGATGGACAGCACATGGGCAAAGGCAGGATAGTGAAAGGTCAGCTGTTAGGTTTGCCAGAATTGTGATGGGGCTAGATGTTAAGGGTTGATAGCCAGATACAGTGGGAGTGTCAATGACAAGCAGAGATGTTGGTGACCTTGGGAAGGGTTGAAGCAAGAGAAGTCTAGTGTGCCTTGAGGCTGGACCTCAGAAGAGAAGAGACAAAGGCAAGAGGAAAGTGTTAGCTGTCGCCTTCTCCTAGGTAGCAGAGCCAGTGTCTTCTTCCTGTGGAAGAAATGGCTTCGCTGACTCTGTGACTTTGAGGTACCCTCTCATAATGTTCTGGGCCTCAGTGTCCACATTCTCCTCCATACAGTGGAAGCCTAGGGAAATAGCCGTAGAGAAAACCCAAGGTTGGCAGTGACACCCATACCCTCTTGTTCCCTTTAGGACCTGATGTCCTGAAGAATGTGTCTCCTCCCTTCCCCTCCTCCAGTCCATGCCAATGCCACTAAGACATTTTCTTTTCTGGGCACTGGGGCCCAGCCACCTGTTGTCTCTAAGAAGAGAGAAGGAGCCACCCTAAACTTAGCAGCTGCCCTTGGCCTCCTGCACAGCCCCTCCCTGCTTTAGTTGGCAGCTGTTTTGCCTTATATGGGTACCATGGGGGGGTCTACGTCATGGAGGAGCCCACTCATTAGTGGGTTCTGGGAGGTGAGAAAGACTCCAAAAAGGGAATGGGATTGAGGGGATGCCCAGTAAACTTGAATCATATGGAAGTCGAGCAGAAGATCTGACAGGTCATTACAGGGCCTGGGTTTGAGTTGGGAGTGGGGCAGTGAACCAACAAGACTGGGGAGCTTCAAAACTCAAAAGCCAGTGGGGAACTGGGAAGTTGAGAGCTAGGTCTCACTAGAATTTGAGAGTGGTAGATGCTGTATGATTTTGGGGCCCACTAATCCTGGGCCTCAAGAGAACAGAGAACAGAGCAAGCGGTGTTTAGAAGCTAGGTTAATGCTCTTAAGGTCTGGTCTTTATGATTTTGGGCTAAGGGCAGCCTTGAGGGCTTATGAAATTGGACCCTAGGTTAGCAGATAATGAGCACTAAAGAGACGTGATAACGATAGGGCTTGGTTCTTGAATCCTCTAATAGGAATACAGATATGGAGTGTTCGTGGTACTGGGGATTCATAGATTTGCGTTCTGAGATGGAACCCCTCTGCCCCGAGAATGAACTAGCACTCAGAGAAATCTCAGCGTTCGGGGGAGAAGCTCGATTTACATATGAGAACTTAGAGAAACCTGGTGTGAGATTCCTGCCTGGGATAGGGAATGCAGAGAAGTTCGCCTTTTAGAAGACTCCTGCTGTAGTCTAATTAGAGGCACCGAGGTGAAGAGTACTGTTCGAGGGCACTGGGTTTGTGGTGCAGCTCAGGAGCTGAATGAATGGGAGCCCTTTTGGAAACCCAAGAAGGCCAGCACGGAACTCTTATTGGCTAGGAGCCGCACCGAAGCTCCAGGCCCCTTCGCAGTGATGTCCCCAGCTGTCACCTCCTCTCGCGCTTGTCTCTGGTTGTCACTGACTATTCTTGCTCTGGCACCGCCTGCTGGCAGCATCCCTGCTCCATTTGCTGAGAGAGTTATCTATCTCCCTACCCTTTTGCAAAGTGAAGAAAGACAGTCATTGGCTGATAAGTTAAGGACAAGTTCAGCCCGCCTCTCTCTAGCTGTCATTCCTTCCTGACCATCTCAGGAAGTCTAAGAATTCTTCAGCTCTTTCTATTGACTGTTGATACTGTCATCCCATGAATAGACATGACCACAGGTCAAGCTGACCGTCTAGCCCCTTTTTCATTGGTTCCCTTTTCTCCATTTTTATTGGCTAAGAGGTCCTAGGCCCGGCCTCTTACTGCCCAGCACCAGCCTCCTTCCCCGCCCTTCCGTCGCGATCACTCACGCTTCAGCTGTGTTTATTGGCCAGGAGGCTCAGGGTCCCTCTTCTCTATTGCTTATTTTCTTCGTCCTGTCTCCGCCTTCTTCATTTCCTCTTCCTAGGCTGCCCGCCCTCCTCCCGCCTCCAACTCCACCCATCCTTCCATCGATTGGCAGGAGCCCAGCTTTCTCTCTCCTATTATCTGTCTAGGTTCTCTGGAGGGGGCGGGAGGGAAAAAAAAAAAGGGGCGCGAGAGGGCCTTCGCTCGCGCAGGCGTAGTCCGCCGAGACTCTGGCGGCTCCTCGGCGTCTGCGCAGGCGCGACGTCGGCAGCCGGCCCCTCGCTGGGAGGGGGCGGCGCGAGCGCGCGAGCAGGGTGAGAGGCCGGGAGACCCGGCGCGAGCGCCCCCGACCCCTGCCCCGCCTGCGCGCGCCGCCCGCCGCCTGCCGCGGTCCCCCCCGCCCCCGGCGCGCGCCGAGCCGCGCCCTTCGCCCTCTCTGCAGCCCGAGTGGGCTGCTCCGGGCGGCCTGAGGGGCGGCGCCTTCTGCGGCCTCCGCGGCGGGGGGGATGTGAGGGGCGGCCCACGGCCATGGAGACGGGCCCGGCGCCCCTGGTGGCCCCGCCGCGCCGTCACGGCGCCTCCGCTGCCCCTTCGCCCCCGCCCCGGGGTTCCCGGGCCGGGCCGGTAGTGGTGGTGGCGCCAGGACCGCCAGTGACTACGGCCACTTCTATCCCCGTTGACCTGGTGGTCCCCGGGGAGGCTCGGCCCGCCTGGGTTCCAGGATCGGCACAGACCTCAGCCACGACGGCTACGGGCAGCACGGTGGTGGTGCTAACCCTGGAGGAGGCCTCACCCGAAGCCGCGAAGACGCAAGAGTCCGCTGCACCGGCGGCAGAGGCGGGAGCAGAGACTCCGAAGACGGAAGAGGTTCCAGCCTCGCCTGTCCCAGGACCAGGGACCCCCACGCGGACCCCTTCCAGAACGGCGCCTGAAGCCCTGACTGCCAAACCCCCGCTTGCCCCCAAGCCGGGAACCACAGTGGCTTCAGGAGTGACTGCACGGGGTGGAGCAGGACAGGTGACAGGTGGACATGGAGCTGCTTCATCAGCACCAGCAGGGCCGGCGCCTGAGGACCCCTCGGGGCCTGTCACAGGCCCTCCCGGGACGTGTGAGGCTCCGGTGGCTGTGGTGACGGTGACCCCAGCACCGGAGCCTGTTGAAAACTTTCAAGACCTGGGCTCCACGTCCAGCCTAGGACCTGGCATCTCGGGGCCTCGAGGGCAGGCCCCGGACACCCTGAGCTACTTGGATTCCGTGAGTCTCATGTCCGGGACCTTGGAGTCCTTGGCGGATGATGTGAGCTCCATGGGTTCAGACTCGGAGATAAATGGGCTGGCTCTGCGCAAGACGGACAAGTATGGTTTCCTTGGGGGCAGCCAGTACTCAGGCAGCCTGTGAGTACACAGTGGGCACCCCGTGGGGCTGCCTGTGGAAGCTGGGGTGGGGGAAAGCGTAATGATGCACCTGGCCAGTCCTGACCCAGGGAGTCATTAGCAGGAACTGTAGTGCCCAGAGCATCCTGGTGTTTCTGTGGCTTCAGAGTTGGGGATCAGGGATCTTGCCTAGGCCTGTGTCCTTGAGCTAGTGGTGTCCCTGTTCCTGTGCCTCAGTTTCCCCTGTGAATTGAAGGGTTAAATGAGATGATAACCTGGTAAGCAGCCATGATATCAGCTGCTTGGTATGAAACTTAACAAACGCCAGATATTCTGGAAGGTTGGTTGGTCAGAGTTCTGATAGAGACCTTGGGTCCCCGAGGGCGAGAAGGATGCTGGCACTTTCAGAATAGCAGTAGGCAGAAAGGTAGGGTGAGGAAGTCTGGTGGATGGAGGGGAGACCCTGAAGGCAGGGCTTCTGAGAGAGGGCAGGATTGTAGTTTCACTGAAGGAAAGGGGTGGGGGTGGCCTCTTCCCCATTTCCTCATCTCCCCTGCCCTAGTCGAGCTTTCCTAGTTCCTTCCAGGGAGGGGCCTGAGTCACTCCTAAGGTGGGGGTGTGATTGCTCTGACTTCTTCCTTCCCCCTCTCTGGATCCTGACCATTGTTCCTGTGCTCCCTTAACCTGCTGGCTATAGCGTCAGTAACCTGGTTAGATCTACAGCCTAGAGCGTTGCCTGTGGACACTGCAGCCAGGCCTGTGCTGAGCAGACTGAAGCAGTACTTTCAAGACGCTCATCTGGAGGGAATGCCTAAACAGTTGGTTTCAATATAGTTGGTTGGGTTTAGCCTAGAGATCAGAGGGTTTTGTGAGCACCTGGATGTGAGAATTCCGATGAAGAGGCTGTCAGTCAGGAAGATGGGTGGGAGCAATACAGGCAAGGCTCATAAGCTGACATTCACAGTCTGAACTCTAACTGAAGCTTGACCTTGATCCTTTCTCCTGCACTTTTTTCTCTCGTATAAGAAACAAAACAGCCGGGCGTTGGTGGTGCACGCCTTTAATCCCAGCACTCGGGAGGCAGAGGTGGGTGAATCTCTGTGAGTTCGAGGCCAGCATGGTCTACAGAGTGAGTGCCAGGATAGGCTCCAAAGCTACACAGAAACCCTGTCTCAACCGAAAAGAAAAGAAAACTACCACAGTTGAGTTGTCTCCCTCAAATAACGTGGATCTGAGTGACTATGGATCTGTTTGTCTAGTGGACATTCCTCATTACTAGTCTGAGTAACTTGGGTCATATTCAGTTTTAGAATCTCTCTCCTGTGTCAGGCGCTATGCTGGATGCTATTTCTCTTTTTGTAACTTTGTTGCTTCAGAATCTATCTTCCATGCCAGAGAATTACCTCTGAGGTAAGGCTGATACTAGCACGAACACTTTTCTCTTACAGGGTAAAGTCCAAGCTCTTTAGCCTGTACACTGGCTCCATTCTGCCCAGCCAAGCCGGCCTCTTTGGTCTCAGCACCAGTCTGCCAGGCTCTGTACCGAGTTAGTAGGGGATTATTCAGGCCTGTCTACCTGCAGGAGCACCCTTTTCCCTTTTCCCTTTCCCTCTGACTTCTAGTTTCTCTTCACTCCTTTTGGTACACTTCTGATATCCTTTCCTGATACCTACTGTCCTCTTGTGTGAGTTTTTGTCATTGCATTTCTCACATCATAGTGGACGTACCTTCCCTTTCTGGTTTTAAGATTTGTCAAGGTTTTTATGTCCATGGGTGTTTTGCCTGTACTCATGCCTGTACACCATGTGCAGTGTACATGGAGTGCCCAGGGAGGCAAAAGAGCTCATATCCTCTGGTGCTGTTATTTTTTCCAGACCTTTGTTAGCTGCCATGTGGGTGCTGGGAACCGAACCCTGGTTCTCTATAAGAAGAGCTGGGCAATCTCTCCACCCTCCTTCCCTTTGTAAGCTATCATGTTCCTCTGGGCAGGAAAGGCACCTCAATCTTCCCAGCTCTGAGAGTGTGGAACCAATTTTTGACAGAAGTGAGAGATGTCCCTTTAGGGAGCTCCTAGCACAAAATAAATTAATATCTGATGAGCTCCTATTTAACAGTCTGTTTATGCTTTTTGTTTTTCCGAGATGGTTTCTCTGTATAACAGCTCTGGCTGCCCTGGAACTCTCATTGTAGACCAGGCTGGCCTCGAACTCACAGAGATCCACCTGCCTTTGCCTTCCGAGTGCACCACCCATGTTATGCATTTTTCTTACTTGCCCTCATAACTGTAGGTAGTGGCATCCCATTTATAGCCGAGGAAGACACCCAGATTACTCACAAGTCAGGACTTCCTAGCTTGTAAGGGCAGAACTTGGTTTTGAATTAGTCTGTGGAATTCCTAAAACCCATGCTTGCTCTTCCATTTTGGAACTGGTTCCTGTAAATAACCAGCCATTGCTAGGCAGATGGAGCTGACAAAACAGTATCAGGGCAGGAGAATCCATTTGTTTGGGAATCTGGGAAGGTTGCAAAGAGGAGGAGAGGAAGTCACAGATGGTCCAAGAAATCTCACGGCTCATAGGCTAAAATGAAACATCTAAGGTAGCCCCCTCCTATAGGCAATTTATAAGTCCTTTCAGGTAGATATTGTCATTCTTTACCTTACAAGTGAGGAAACTGAGGCTCAGAAAAATTAAATGACTTGTTCAAGGTCACACAATGGATGAATGGTAAAACTAGGACTTAGAAACAGATTTAATACAAAAGGTGGCTTATAGTTAATTATTATTATTTTTGCAGTGCTGAGACTGAATTCAAGGTCCTTCACATGCAAGACAAGCACAGTACCACTGAGCTGCATCCCAACCCTAACAAGAATGTATCTTTTCAGTATTACCAAAATTGGGTGTGTCAGAATTCTCTGTGTAGAGATCCAGTAGAGAAGGAAGCCTTTAAAGTGTGGTAGACAAGGCCTTGGATAGCCCAATATTCACATATTTTGATCTCACTCGATTTCTAGTTTCTCAGTTGAGCCTGAGGGAACTGGCTGGCTCAGTTTCCCCGGCAGCCTGGGCTCTGAACCCCTGACACTGACCTCTTCCATACTTACCCTGATTCTGCAGAGAGAGCTCTATTCCTGTGGATGTGGCTCGGCAGCGGGAGCTCAAATGGCTGGAAATGTTCAGTAACTGGGATAAGTGGTTGTCACGGCGTTTCCAGAAGGTTTGAGGGCTGTATGGTGGGTTGGGCAATGGGCAAGGGTGGAGGAGGGGCAGTGCTGCTGGAAAGCCCAGGAAACTAATAATATCTACCCTCCTAAGACATTGATGATCAGTGATGCTTAGGCCTTGGGAGGAGGAGCTTTAAATTGTAGCCAAGCCAGGTCCAGCTTTGTCACATCTGGCATGTGGGAGGAATGTCTGTGGGAGCCTGATGGCTGGTGGGGAAAGCTTGGAGAATGTTCCAGTCCTGAAGCTGTCACCCTCAATGCTACTCTGCCTTAGGTAAAACTGCGCTGCCGGAAAGGGATCCCCTCCTCTCTCAGAGCCAAGGCCTGGCAGTACCTGTCTAATAGCAAGGAACTCCTGGAGCAGAACCCGGGCAAGTTTGAGGTTTGTGGAACTCCACTGTGTGGGGACACATGGCACTGTCTCTGAGGAGGTTCTCCCAGACCCTGAGGTAACCCCTGATATCCCACTGTAGGAGCTGGAACGGGCCTCTGGGGACCCCAAGTGGCTGGATGTGATTGAGAAGGACCTGCATCGCCAGTTCCCTTTCCATGAAATGTTTGCTGCTCGAGGAGGGCATGGGTAAGAGCCTGACTTTGTGGGTTAGTTAACAAGCATCTGTTGAAGGTTCTGGGTAGATTCAAGGCTTGGTCCAAGCAATTCTTGCCCTCTAGGGCTCTTAGAAGAGTGACTGTTAATCAGTTGAGTGTCAAGTAGTGTTAAAAGAAGAGTATGGTGAGGGAAATTCCAGTTTGGGTGTAGGCACATCCAGGACTATTGAGGTTGGATTGTGCTGGGTTTTAAAAGATAGTTGGGGCTGCAGCAGGGCAGGTATTTTCTTTCATGGGAGGCTCTTTTTTTAAAATTTTATATGTGTTGGTGTTTTGCCTGCCTACATCAGATCCCCTGGAACTGGAGTTATAGACAGTTGTGAGCTGCCATGTGGGTGCTGGGAATTGAACCCAGGTCCTCTGGAAGAGCATCCAGTACTCTTAACCTCTGAGCTATCTTTCCAGCCCTCATGGGAGGTTCTATAAGTAGTGTCTGGACAGTTTGGGCCAGATCACTAAGAGCCAAGACACTTGGAGTTTTGTTCTGTAAATTAAGTTTCCTCAGGATGAAATATAAGTACCACTCCTTATTAGTATACAAGGTGATCTGAGGTAGTTATGTGGCCTTTCTGTTGTGTTGGAGCTCATACCTAGGGCCTCTCACATGGTAGGCAAGTGTTTTACCACTGAACTATGTTCTTGGCCCTAGACAAACAATTGTTTTTTCTGTTATGTACTATAAAATGTGTATATTTGCATATATTGTTTGTTTGTTTTCTTTGGGACAGGGTTTGACTATATAGACCATACTGTCCTCAAAATCAGATGTGTCTCTGCCTTCCAAGTGGGATTAAAGGTTATGCCACCACTGCCATAGCCATAGATGACAGTGGGGTGTTTTTTGTTGTTATTTTTTAATTTTTTTTTATTTTTTGGAGAATGACCTTGAACTTTCTGGGTAGCCCATAGTGGTCTGGAACCTATTCTGCTGCTGCAGTCTCCTAAGTGCTAGGATCATAGATATGTACTACCATGCCTAACTTGAATGGTCATCTTTTAACAAATAATAATTGAGCACCTACTTCTGTCGGGCACTATTCCAGTCACAGATGGCAACAATGAACCAAAACCCCCAAATTGTGTCGTGGGACTAGACAGTCCCAGATGAAGGAAAGTGTGCTGTGTGTGAAGTTATAGAGAGGAGTGTAAAGCACTAAAGGAGAATGGAGAGCATTGGGAACAGGGCTCCGAGAACAGAAAGTATGAGGGACTGGTTACTCTAGTGAAGACCAGAGAGCTGAGGGGAAAGATAGGTTTGGGGTTATGTCAGAAGTTTTAGAGTCAGACTTGGTAGCTCATGCCTGTAGTCTCAGGTACTTAGGTGGACTTTTGTGTGTTGGGGCAGGGACTGGGTATCAAATCAGCACTTAGGAAGCTGAGGCAGGAGGATTGCTATGAGTTTAAGGCCAGCCTAAGATACATCTTGAGTTCTAGGACAGTTTGGCTAGAGTAAGACTCTGACTCAAACTAAGAGAGGGGTTGCTTATTAGACATTCAGGGGATGTAGGCAGGTTGGGTACCCAAAAGTATAAGTCTGGATTTCAGGAAAATAATATAAATTGGCAATAAATTGGGAATTGAAAGCATGCTTATGGAGGGATTAGACTCACCCATGGGATGGATAAGGTCTCAAAGCAGCAAATATAGACTCAAAAGGAGATGTGACTTGGTGTGGTAGTGCACACCTCTTAATCCCAGTACTGGTAGGCAGAGGAGGGTGGATCCCTGTGAGTTTTAGGCCAATCCAGTCTACAACATACTGAGTTTTAGGCCAGCCAGGCATGCATAGTGACACCTGTCACCAAAAAAAAAAAAAAAAAAAAAAAAAAAAGGGGGTGGGCGAAGCTAGGCAAGCAAGGCTTGAGCCTTGAAATACCAATGTTTAGGGAATGAGACGATTAAAGTAAAAATTTACAGAGCACTATAGGACCAGAAGCTGGAGAGGTAGGAGGAGAGTCTGACTTCTGAAAGCAGCATGAAGAAGAGCCTCAGGGATCCGCTTCAGGAAATGGTGATGAGGGACAGTATATCGATCACTAAGTAAAACATAACACTAAGTCGTTAGTGACTCTTTTGAGACAGTCTTGCATTTATAGCTCAGCTGGCCTAAGAGTTCCAGAAATCTTCCCACCTCAGCCTTTCAAGTCCAGGAGTTAAAGGTGTGAGCCACTACAGCTGGCTTAGTAATGACTTGATAAAGGCAGTTTTGTGGGGAGCAGTAGGAAGGACATAAAAGACAGTAAGTATATTTTCTAGAGCAACTTGGGCTGACTAGGTAAGGAAAGAAAGTATGTTCTTTGGAGGGGAGAGTAGTAGGATTAAGGGACACAACAAGAGTAAGGGCCAGTGAGGTGGCTCAGTGGATAAAGGGACTTGATTTGTAAGCCTGACCACCTCAGTAAGAAAGAAAAGAAACAGCAGGCCTGGGCATGTAGCTCAGTGGTAGAGTGCTTGCTTAGCATGCACAAGGCCCTGGGTTCAAACCTAGCACTGCAGAAGAAATAAAATTTAAAAAGCAGATTGTTAGAATACTGATGGGAATGATTTAATAGAGAAAAACTGATGAAGCAGAAAAGATGGCACACTCAGCAGAAAGGAAGGCTGGGATCTGGTCATAGGCAGAGGGGTAGCTATGGTAGAGGCTAAATTTTTGTATGTCTGGTGCCAGAGGGTGTCAGAAGAGGTGTGGGGTCATCTGGAACTGGGGTTATGGATAGTTGAGTCACCATGTATGTGGGTACTGGGCACTGAACTTGGGTCCTCTGCAAGAACAAAAAGTGCTCTTAACTACTGAGCTAACTCTCCAGCCCTCAGTATTTTGTCAGTGTTAGTTCAGTATGGATTATTTTATTATGTATTAGGTAAATTAATTAGCATCGTCAAACATGTTATTTCATTAGTACTTTTTCAAAGTAAATAGCAAATAAGTAAATAGCAGAGTACTTGTCTAGCATGCTTGAAGCTCTGAGTAATTTTCAGCACCACAGAAAACTAAGTGTGATGGTGCATACCTTTAATCCTGGTACTGGAGAAATGGAGGCAGGAGGATCAGAAATTCAGGGTCATTTTTGGGTATAGAGGGTTAGAACCCAGCAAGAGCTACATGAAACCCCACCTCAAAATTTTTTTAAAGTAATAACAATGTGGTTGCAGATAAGACATAAATGATCACATATAAATGCGTCAGTCGATTTAGGGCGCTGCTAATATAAGCAGTATTAGCAGTATGACTGGAAGCAGCAAGATCTGGGAGGTTGATAGATACTTTGGGACAAGAGATAGAGGTGAGAGAAGTAAGTAGCTGTGGAGGGGGAAGAAAGAACAGGTGTCAGTGAAGTTCAGGATACAGTGTGGCTCAGACTTGGTGGCTATCCTCTGGGAAGCTGTTTTGGAAGAGGTGGAAATATCAGGTAAGACCAGGGTTAGGACACAGATCTGGTTTGATGCAAAGAGAAGAGAGAGATGTGAGGCACAGCTGATTTCCTGGCCTTCACCTAGAACCTGGACTACTGGACATGCTGGGAAGTCTGATGAAATCTAGTGAAACAGATAACACTACAAGGTTGCCTGCCCTGGGATATAAAAACATGTGATTCCAGAGAAGGGCTGATACTGTGGTTATTACAAGTTCCTGGAGAAAATGATTGTGATTGCTTTGGGGGTGGTTGCAGATAAAGAAGGGAATGGGTAGGAGGTTTATGGGGTATGCAGCCAAGGGTGAAAGGCTAGGACCTAAAATGCTCTGACTGCTGAACCTCTGGTAGGCAGGGCTGGGAAGGCAGATGGCTAAGTGGTAGCAAAGCTGGAGATTAGCTTGGAACTTGTAAGGGAATTCTGGTCCAGGGTTAGGGGCAGGTTTGTGATTGCCATTTTCTGCACTCCCCTTAGGCAACAGGACCTGTACCGAATCCTGAAGGCCTATACCATCTACAGGCCTGACGAGGGCTACTGTCAGGCCCAGGCCCCAGTGGCTGCAGTGCTGCTCATGCACATGCCTGCTGAGGTCAGCATATGTGGACCTGGTTGGGGGGAGGGGTGAGAAGACCTTGGCATACCGTGGAGATGGGAGAGCTGTCTACTCCCTGCTTCTCAGACCCCACCCCTGCCCCCTTGTTCTTGTCCTTCTTAGCAAGCCTTTTGGTGCCTGGTACAGATCTGCGACAAGTACCTCCCAGGTTACTACAGTGCAGGGCTGGTGAGTGTCTGGAGCTGGGTGCACCGGGGCTGTGACTTTCCCCAGGGCTGCCATAGGTCCTTGCCTTGCTTCATTTGTCTTTCTGTTCCTCTACCATTGAGGTTAAGATACCCTCTTAGGTTTGATTGTACCCTGAGGGGAACATAGCAAGCCAGACCCATTTCTCATGGCTCTTCCCACCACTTCTAGGAGGCCATTCAGTTGGATGGAGAAATCTTTTTTGCGCTCCTGCGTCGGGCTTCCCCTCTGGCGCATCGGCACCTTCGGCGGCAGCGCATTGACCCCGTGCTCTACATGACAGAATGGTTCATGTGCATCTTTGCCCGCACCCTCCCCTGGGCTTCAGTGCTGCGTGTCTGGGACATGTTTTTCTGTGAAGGTATTTCAGTGGCTGCCTAAACTGACAGGGGGCTAGGATTTGTCACTTTACTGGTAGCCCATGGACAAAAATATTGTTGGGCCTAGGCTTCATAATAAGCTGTCTGAAGGCAGGAAAAACAGGACCCATCTTGATTCAAGCCACCACCTAGAGTCTGCTTGCCCTCTAAAACAAACCCTGCAACCTATAGCAACTTTCTTCACCTGTGAGGCAAGCAGTAAACAGCAACAGGGACTGTCTTTCCTACATGAGACAGGTTGAGATCCTGGACCTGATCTCTCTCTTCACCCCTCTCTGACCCTGTAGGAGTTAAGATCATCTTCCGAGTGGCTCTGGTCTTGCTGCGACACACGTTGGGTTCTGTGGAAAAGCTGCGCTCCTGTCAAGGCATGTATGAAACCATGGAGCAGCTTCGAAACCTACCACAACAGTGTATGCAGGAGGACTTCCTGGTGCATGAGGTAGGCCTTGAGCCTCAGCACACCTTGATCCACTTCAGCCCATGCTCAAATCCATCTATACTCTGGCTCCCGTGTCTTCTGTCTAGGTAACCAACCTCCCAGTGACAGAAGCATTGATTGAGAGGGAGAATGCAACCCAGCTAAAGAAGTGGCGGGAAACTAGGGGAGAGCTGCAGTATCGGCCCTCACGGCGACTACATGGCTCCCGAGCTATCCATGAGGAGCGCAGGCGGCAGCAGCCACCCCTGGGCCCGTCCTCCAGCCTTCTCAGCCTCCCTAGTCTTAAGAGCAGAGGCCCTCGGGCAGCTGGAAGCGCTCCTTCCCCACCACCTCCTGTTCGCAGGGCTAGTGCTGGCCCTGTTGTCCCTGGAGCTGTAGTCACTGCTGAGGGACTGCATCCATCCCTTCCTTCACCTACTGGCAACAGCACCCCACTAGGCACCAGCAAGGAGACCCGGAGACAGGAGAAAGAGCGGCAGAAACAGGAGAAAGAGCGAGAGAAGGAGCGGCAGAGACAGGAGAAGGAACGGCAAAAATGGGAAAAAGAGCAAGAGAAGGAGCAGCAGAAGCAGGAGAAGGAGCGACAGAAGCAGGAGAAAAAGGGCCAAGGCCGGAAACTTTCCTTGCGTCGAAAGGCAGATGGGCCTCCAGCACCCCATGATGGCGAGGACAGGTCAGCTGCTGAAGCCCGGCAAGATGCTTACTTCTGACCTCTTGCTGGGTCTAGATGACATGGCCCTCTTCCTTTTCCCTCAGTCAGGAGCAGGCCTGGCAGGGGTATTCTTCCCAGCTCCCTTGGCAGGCTTCCCTTTTCTGAGGAAAGTGGCTTGATTCCCCTGACTCCTTGCCAGCTGCTGATCCCTACATGGCCAGGACAGCCACAGTGCATGGGACAGCTGTATTTCCTAGGGTAGCAGTGACCAAGTCTGGAGACTCTTTTGTCCAATTAGGCCCAGCTTGGGTCTCTGTCACTCCTACGAATTCCTTCTGGGGTGCTGTCTTAATTTGCCTTTTGTCACAGGGTGACTCTTGGCAATGGCAGTTAGCAGTTACAGATTCTTACACTCCAGTGGGCTTCCCTTAGATGGTGGAGCTAGGTTCCTTTTCTTGTCTTGGGGCCCTGCCTGTCACCCCACTGTCTTTCTGGGGGCCAAGGCTGTTTTTTTCTCTCCTGGATATCCTTGTGTTGTAATTATGTACAGAAGGTCAGGTTGGCCTGGGTGGGGTGCTCTGTTCTGTGTTTCACAGTGCTCCTGTACTCCAGTTTATTTAAGGGGACATGCAAGGAAATGCCCTCCATTTCCTTCCCATCTATGTCCTGCTCTCCCTCCTAACACACTTGCTTTGTATGCTCAGGCCTCTCTGCTGCCTCATCAGGAAGCCTGTCTTTCATTTTGTTCCTTTCCAGCCATCAAGCCCCTCTCTGAGTAAGGGTCTTCCCTTGAGTCCGGGGGGTGGAACCCAATGTTTACATTCTCTTCTGTCATGGTCCCATCCCAGTGGTGGTTTTTTGGCGCTTTGAGGAACCAGAAAAAGAACCTGCTGTTATATCTGGATCTGTCTCCTGCCTTGTTATTTAAAGAGGGCTTTGGGGTAAGGGAGTGGGAAGGGGGCAGGAAGAAAGTCTTAAGTCCCAATAGGTGCAGTCTGCTGATCTTGGCAGGTATATCCAGACCCTTGCTACATCTCTCATCAACAAGCATAGTGGTCCAGCTCCTGCTGCAGCTTTGCTTGGGGCCTCCTGGGACCCTCTGCACAGCTCAGAGTACTGAGAACATTCCAACTTGCTTGTGTACTCCTAGAAGCTAAAGGGAGGCTAAGCAGGGCTGTAAAGCCAGTCTTCAGATTGAGCTACTTGGTCAGCAGCTTGGTGCAGTTCCTGGTACTGGGCTTCTAGGGTGGACTGGCTGCCTTCAGTTCATCTCAGCAGGTGCACACAATCAATCATCCAGTTCTTGTTTTCTATGGCTAGCTTGTAGCCCCCCAGCCCTCCCCCTTGCTTTCTCCCCAGGGATCAGGATAGTAAAGGCATGGGGTTTGTGGTCCTAAGGTGGAGCTCCTCATGGCAGTTCAGCAGGATGAGGCTCAGGGGTGTGTGGTCTCCAGGTAGAAGAGGAAGTTCCCTCTGGGATGCACCATAGTGCCCAGAGCTGGTGTTTCAGGCATTCTGTAGCAAGATGCCCTCCTGGGCTAGGACCTGTGTTCTGTGCCCGTGGAAGAAACTGAGGACACAATTCCAAGTTTCATGGTGATTCAGAATGGAGAAAATCCTGCAAGAGAAAGGTGTGGTCCATCTGGCCGCCCTCATCCAGCTCTTGCAGGATCACCTGAGCTATCTAGCCTGGGGGGGAGGTGTTCTGGCTTTGAGTTGTTCTCAAGAGCTCCAGATCTAGACTTCACTAGACAGGAAGATCTCACCTGGCTCCACCTCTGCAGGAGCGGGATTCCATCACCTTAGCATTTTGCTGAGGGGTGGGGTAGACTTCACCTTGCAACTGGATGTACCCCAGAGTAGGGCATTATGGGCTTCTGGCTGGGTACTGCTCGGATGCCAATGCTACTTCCTGTTATAGTTCCCCTGCAGAAAGAAGGAATTGAATGGGAACAGACATGGGGCTGGGTCCTAAAAGGAGCTAGATTTGGAAAGTGCCTAAGTATTGACAGCCAGAAACAGGACTCAGGAAAAGCAAGAATTTTTTTTTTTTTTTTTAAAGAGACATCTCACGTTGTATCCCCGATTGGCCTCAATCTCGCGACAATCAGTCCTGCTTATTTCCCGAGCGCTGGGACTGTGTCAAGCTTGGAAAGCAGGGTTTCTATTGAATTCCGTTGGGCGCAAAGAGCCCTATATAGAGAGTCAGACTGGAGCCCACAGCTTCTGCTCGGCCTTTGTCCCTCCATCCAGGACTTGGGAACCTCTTTTTTTTTTTGGTTTTTGAGGCAAGGTTTCTCTTTGTGACTTTGGAGGCTGTCCTGGAACTAGCTCTGTAGACCAGGCTGGTTTCGAACTCACAGAGATCTGCCTGCCTCTGTCTCCCGAGTGCTGGGATTAAAGGCGTGCGCCACCACCGCCCGGCCTTCAGCACCTCTTTAAGCAGACAGAGCGTCACGTCCTCACCTGAGTCTCCATTTCAGAGGAATAACAAACACTTGCCGCCATCCTCAAGCTAAGTAAGGCTGGGGCTGGTATAGGAGTTCACGCGAGTCTTTTGGGGTCTTACGTCACTTCCTGCGGAGACTGTCTTGACCAAATGTACACATCCGCCCGTTCCGACAGTCTTTTGGATGGGAGTGAAGCAGCTTCCGGCCTTATGGAGGTCTCCACAGTCTCCTTCCGGGTTATGGAGGCGAGTGCCCCGGATGTAATACTGGCGAAAGCATCTTTCCTTTCTTTCCCCGCCTGACCCCGGGCTCCTCGGTGAGCGCCAGCCGGTAAGACTGTTCGAATCCCTGCGAATTTGCTTCCTCTCTAATTTGTGCGCCGACTCTGACATGGTCTAGCAGCTCGCTGCGTGGAACTGGGGGTCCTAAGCAACCAGGGCGCCAGCTCTTGGGTCCGACCGGCCTCTGTGGGCACTCGGGTGGGAGCTGGGGGAGCCCTGTAGCTCCGCACTGGTAGGGGAGTGGTGACGTAGGGGAGCCTGGCTTTTTTTCCTGCGTGGGAGTACGCACAGGGTCCGCGCGGGGGCGGAGATCCGCCCGTCAGGGCCTCTGAATGAATTGCCAAACCAATTCCCGACGACCCGCCTGCTAGCGCTTGAGATGGTTCAGTGACCCTTCCTCGCTCAAACGGGACCTGGCGCTTACCAAGGAAAATGTGGTGCCACAGCGCTCTCGCGGCCGGCTCTCCTTACCTAATTTTCTTACTCCGTATCCTTTTCCGAGGTCCAGCTGGAGGAAGTGTTCTGCCAGTCATGCCAAAGAGGAAAGTGACTTTTCAAGGTGTGGGAGATGAGGATGATGAAGATGAAATCAGTGTCCCCAAAAAGAAGGTGAGATGGTCAGACTCCTAATGTCTGTGGAGGACTGAGGAGAAATAAAAGGAAGGAAAGCTGAGAAGCGAAAGAAAGGGTTAGTTTGCCCCGGTGCGCTGGGTTTGGTAGGTTTTCAGTTTGGATACAGATCCTGGAATATTTGGGAAGCTCGCCAGTAGGTTGCCTTTCTCATTTGCTGGTTTCTACTCACAGCTGGTGGACCCTGTGGCTGGAGCAGGGGGTCCTGGGAGCCGCTTCAAAGGCAAACACTCTTTAGACAGTGATGAGGAGGATGATGATGATGAAGGGTCCAGCAAGTATGATATCCTGGCCTCAGAGGATGTAGAAGGTGAGTTATTCCCAAAACATTAGCTGTGTTGGAGGGCAAGTCTGATTATGGAGGTGGGAAGTGTGCCTGTCTCTTTTTTGCATGCCTAGCATGGGGCCCCCATGTCTTTGGTGCAGGTCAGGAAGCAGCTACTCTCCCTAGTGAGGGGGGTGTGAGGATCACACCCTTCAACCTGCAGGAAGAGATGGAGGAAGGCCACTTTGATGCTGATGGCAACTACTTCCTGAACCAGGATGCACAGATCCGAGACAGCTGGCTGGACAACATTGACTGGGTGTGGCCCAGGAGCTGTCCTGGCTGAGGCCTGGGAATGCAGGTGCTGGGCCTGGGCCCTGGTGGAAGTTTGTAGGAAATAATAATTATCTTTCCCTTATAGGTGAAGATCAAGGAGCGGCCACCTGATAAGCACCAGGTTTCAGACTCAGAGGAGGAAGACAGCCTGGGTCAGACTCCGATGAGTGCCCAAGCCCTCCTGGAGGGACTTTTGGAGCTGCTGTTGCCAAGAGAGACAGTGGCTGGGGCACTTAGGCGTTTGGGGGCCCGAGGAGGAGGCAAAGGGGACAGCAAGGGGACTGGACGGCCCAATTCCCCACAGCGCCTAGACCGGCTCTCTGGGTTGGCTGATCAAATGGTGGCTCGAGGCAACCTTGGTGTATACCAGGAAACAAGGGAACGATTGGCTATGTGTCTGAAGGGTTTGGGGTGTCGGACTCAGGGATCCCATGACCCCACACCTCCACCCTCCCTGGACATGTTTGCTGACGAAGTGACAGAGGGAGAACTGGAAACCCCGACCCCTGCGCATAAAGGAGGTAAGCTTTTAGGACACAGGAGAGGCAATGCCAGTGGGAGACTGGGCACTTAAGGCCGATACGTCTTTGTTGTCTTAGAAGCAGAGTCAGCGGGAGATGGTCTAATGGATGTGATGTGGGAATATAAGTGGGAGAACACGGGGGATGCTGAGCTGTATGGACCATTCACCAGTGCCCAGATGCAGGTCAGTGGCTTCCTCCTGTCTTGTCTGTCCATCCCGACTTCTGTCATCTTTCCTAAGTTTTGTCCTCTCTTCTTACAGACCTGGGTGACTGAAGGCTACTTCCCGGATGGTGTTTATTGCCGGAAGCTGGACCCTCCAGGTGGTCAGTTCTACAATTCCAAGCGCATTGATTTTGATCTCTACACGTGAACCTGCTAAGGGCCCAGTGTGGTAGCCCCTTTTTCTTGGACTTGGCAGAGGAGGCCCCAGCTGCCCTGGGCAGTGAGGATCTTGGAAGCTACTCTTCAGCCACTTTCCCTTTCCCAATAAAAGCCTTGAGTGTGCATCAGGGCCTTGATGTGCTGGTAGCCAGAAGCCAGGGCTCCTCCGTAGCTCCTGTTGGCTTACCTGGCCCTTGAGTGTCTCCTCCTTCCTTAGATGCTTCTCTCTGGTGTCTTGGACCACCTCGGTTTGTTTTCCGCCCTTGGTGGCAGTAGTAGGGCCCGTCAGGTGTCCTGTGACTTGCCATGTCAAATTCCCTTCAATCACTCTATTCTCCTATCTCCCCTGCAAGTCCTTGTTTTGCTGATCTTCAGCTTTTAGGACCTCAGATTCTCTGGCCTAGTAACCCCTTTGCAGCTGGGACATTTGGAAAAGTTTGAGATCCTATTGAGAACACTCAGGAGGCCTCTTAAACATGGGTTCTCCTCTTCTCCCTAGTCTGATTTTTCCTTCCCTTGCAGTAGCTCCCATAGCTCTTAGGTGAAGCATGAACT
Organism: Cricetulus griseus; assembly: GCF_003668045.3. Taxonomy (NCBI): domain Eukaryota; kingdom Metazoa; phylum Chordata; class Mammalia; order Rodentia; family Cricetidae; genus Cricetulus; species Cricetulus griseus. The sequence continues at coordinate 73,582,434 of NC_048596.1, forward strand.
TAGTAGCTCTTCAAAGCTACTTGGGCCACCATGCATTATACAGGCACAGAGATGGGCAGTGACTTCCTGGAGGTCACACAGTAAATTAGAGAGCTGGCCCAGAACCAGTGAGCTGCTTCCCCTGACCTTTCTTGGCATAAAGCCTTTTCTTCCTTGGCCATTCAGGCCCTGCAGCTTAACATTTCCCAGGCTCCCACATCTCTGGCATAGGGATGGTGCCTTGAGGGAACATTGCTGGACTGGTCTTCCAGGAGCCCCAAGTGCAGTGGCAGACAGACACGTAAAAGCAGTGCCTCACTCGTACCAGTGCTGCCCTGCGCCCATGCCACCTGCACATGACGGGTACCCTGTGCCAGGCTAGGAACTTACATAGGGGCCCTGGCTTGGTTGGGGGTGTTTGATCAGACACCTTCAACCCAGTTTATTGCCAGCCGAGACCACAGTTTCTTTGACTTTGAGAAGCCTTTTAGTGGTAAGACATTTACTTAATGTTAGTTGTAAGGTGGTATTGGATGGACTTGCTTTCAGAAATACTTAGAAGTGAAAAGTTGGTGTCTAGAGATGAGTGAAATCCAGTCATGTCCGTAGCCTGGGTGAGTGTTCACAATGTTTGGTGAGACAGACACGGAGGACTTCCCCGAGGTGTTCTTTGGGTTCCTCAGATTTGACCCATCTAGAGCTGATCCCCCCCCCCACACACACTTTCTGAGTGTACCTTACTGAGGACATCCAGGAGGGGGCAGAATATCAGTCCCTGAACCCCAGACCCTATGAATATTACTTTATGCTTTATGTGGCACAGGAAAGCACATTGCGCAGATGTCGTGAAGTTGAGATTTTTTTTTTCTTTTTTTAATTTTTTGAGATGGGGTCTCACTGTGATCCCTGACTGGCCTCAAACTTCCAGGAGGTTGGGATTAAAGGTGTAAGCCACAAAGCTGAGCAAAATTGAGAATTTTTGAAACTGGGAGATTACCTTTGATTGTTGGGTTGAGACCATTGTAATCACTGGGTTATGCTGGAAAAGGAACTGAGACTCCCAGCACGAGAGCACAGGACTCCATCTGAAAGATGGAAGAGAGGAGTGTGTGTCAGGGCTGCATGTAGCCAGACAAGTGCAGTGCAACAGTGATAACCCAGTGAAATCAACTTTGGACTTGTAACCTCTAGACTTATGAGCTAATAAATCTGTGTTAAGCCACTTCAGTTTGGTCATTTGATAAAGGAAATGAGTATACACCTACTCTGGGGAACAACTACCACTTTGGAGCCCCTTTAGACCTTCTCCAGAGTTCTTTGTAGTTCTCCCATCCAGGCACTAACCAGGCCCAGCCCTGCTTAGGTTGGATACAGCATTCAGGGTGGTATGACCATGGAATGTATACCCTTTTTTAAAAATACAGTTTCTCTGTGTATCCCTGGCTGGCCTGGAACTTACTGTGTAAAAAACCAGGCTGACCTCAAATCTAGAGATCTGCCTGCTTCTGCTTGGAGTTCTGGGATTAAAGGTGTGCACCACCACAACAACCCAAGTACTTACTTCCATCTTTGTTTGTATTTTGGATGGATGGTATGTTACTATTACCTAGGCTTCATATTTTATTTGGATTTTACTGGTTTTCTCCTACTGTCCTTTATTTTTTATTTTTGAATGCGATGAAAGGGATGGAACCTAGGACTTAAAAAAATTATTGAGAATTTCATACAATGCATTTTAATTATATTCATTTCCCTTGCCCAATGCCTCTCATGTCCAACCTTATTCCCTACCCACCCAAATATGAGGGTTTTGTTGGTTGTCTCCTCCCCCGCCCCCATCAAGTCTACCTTGTTTAGCCTGGCTATTCTTGGAGTGGAATGGAATTTGCATCTGCTGGGTAAACGCTCATTCCACCACTGAGGGCTAGCCCAACCCAATTCTGGCATTTGTCTTTTTTGGTGTGGGAGAATCATATTCAAACCTTTTTGTTAAGCAACTGCTTTACCACTGAGCTGCATCCCTAACCTTTAAAGGTTTTTTAAAAATTACGTTTATTTGTGTGTGGGTGCACTCGCACATGTCATATTGTACATGAGAAGGACAGAGGATGGGAGTCATGCCGATCCTGGGGGTTGACTGTGTTGTTTGACTTGACCGAAAATACCTTGACCGAAAACACTGACCCCTTTAAAAAATGTTTATTTCTCAGTGCCCAAGCTGTCTCGACCCCTTGACTGCTGGAGCTATAAGTTGTGCCATGCTTTTCTTTAGCACTGTTAATGTCTTACGAAGTCCTAAGCTGGAAGCCATTTGGGAAGGTCTTGTGCTGCCTGACTCCAGCTCTGCTGCCATTTCCCCTTCATTATGTACTCGCCCCGGACCCAAACCTGGCCCCAGACACTGTTTCCCTCTTTCCCCTGTCCCCCCCCCCCCCATTTAAGGAAAGATTCTCGTGTTATGTTTTGAGGGTTGAGCGCACGGTTGCTGTGGGCCTGCGGTGAGGCTGAGCATCGTGGTTCAGGAGACTGCAAGAAAGTAGCTTGCCTGGCCGGGCGGTGGTGTCGGTGGCGCACACCTTTAAGCCCAGCACTCGGGTGGCAGAGGCAGGCAGATCTCTGTGAGTTCGAGGCCAGTCTGGTCTACAGAGGACAGGCTCCAAAACATTACAGAGAAACCTTGTCAAACAAAAAAAAAAAAAGGAAAGAAAGTCGCTTGCCCGGGGAGCCCTTTCTCTCTAACTACCAGAGAAAGACCAACCCAAAGGGACTTTAACGTTGGGTAACATTACTTTAAGATGTGTTACATTCATTTATGCTGTGGAATATGTGTTTAATTATGTAAAGATGTGTTGCATTCTTTTATGTTGCATTGGTTTAACTCTGTAAAGCCATGTTACTTTGCCTAAAACACTTGATTGTTCTAATAATTGAATGGCCAATAGCTGGCCAGGAGAAAAGATATGTGGGGTGTCAGGCAGGGAGAATAAACAGGAGAAATCTAGGGAAGAGAGGGAGGAGTGAGAAGAGGAGAGGAGGACTTCAGGAGCCAGCCATCCAGCAACACAGCCAGCCACAGACTAAGAAGGAAAGAAAGATATTTAGAATAAAGAAAGGTAAAAAGCCCAGAGGCAAAACATAGTTGAAGAGAAACAGGATAAATTAAGTTAGAAAAGCTGGCTAGAAAAAAGCCAAGCTAAGGCCAGGCATTCATAAGTAAGAATAAGTCTTAATGTATTTGTTTGGTAACTAGGTTGCTGGCACCCCAAGAATTAAAAGACAAAAACAGCTGCATCTTAGCTCTGGGCTTCCTAGGTTCCCACTCCTCACTTGATAGCTTGGTAGTTGTTTCTTCCACTGGGTCTGTAACTCAGATGTGTGATTCATCACCTAAGCCACCTTTCCCACAGTGTCTCCACTAGTTAGCCTTAGAGAGAGGCAGAGGTGCTGATGACAGGACATGAGCCAGCTTTTCCTTGTCCCTGTTTCCAGAGGCAGCCCTCTCTAGGCAGACCAAAGTGAGGATGAATGGTTAGGTGTGGCTCATGCCTGTAATTCCAGCCCTTGTGAGGCTGAGGCAGGAGGATCAGAAGCTGTAGTTCTTGTGGGGCTGTTTCTTTTGCTAACTAAGAAGGTTAGGATTAGTTTGGATGATGGCATATAGATGTCTGAACCCAGAGGGTACTGGTGGGTGTTTAGTCAGTGTTTTCCTTGCTGTGATAAAACATGACCTAAACCAGGCCGTGGTGGCACACACCTTTAATCCCTGCATTCAGGATGCAGAATCAGATAGGTCTCTGAGTGCCTGGTCTACAGAGCAAGTTCCAAGACAGCCAGGGCTACACAGAGAAGCCCTATCTCGAAGAAAACATAACAAAAAACAACAACAAGACATCATGACCAAGCAACTTCTGGAGGAAAAGGTTTTTTTCATTGTTTATCTCTTCCCTCCATCACTGAGGGATGTTAGGGCAGGAACCAGGAGGCAGGAGCTGAAGCAGAGGCCATGGAGGAGTGCTGCTTACTAGCTTGCTCTCCTTAGCTTGCTAAGGCTGCTTTCTTATGGCATCTAGGACCTCCAGCCCAGGGGTGGTATGGCCCTACAGTGAGCTTGGCCCTTCCTGTCAATCAATCAAGAAAATGCACTACAGACTTGCCTACCTGTATATCTGATTGCAGCATCTTCTCAGCTGGGAGCTCCTCTTCCTAAGTCACCCTACCTTGTGTTGAGGTGATACAAAGCTAACATAGTGAGTAAAACTTACTCCAGGGAGTGTGTAGTTCATGAGCAAATTTGCAAGAAAGGCTTAAGGTCAAAGCTGTAGGTACACAATAACATTGAATACACCTGACTCAACGGCTGCTACTTTAACAAGAGCCAGGTGAGGCATGAGGTCTGAATCCTCTGGGTGAGATCCAGGGTGTTGGATTCTGTCCTGGAATCTGGGAAACTCATGGAGACAAGGAATAGAGTGGAGGTGTCCAAAAGTGGCTAAAATAAACGGAATGGGGTGTAGTGGGCCATACCTGTGATTCCAGCACTCAGAGACTGAGACAGATTGTCAAGTTTCAGGAAAGCCTGAGCGATATAGCCCCCAAGTCAAACAACCAAGTGTGGTGGCCCATGCTTGCAATCCCAGCACTTGGGAGGTGGAGGCAGGAGGATCATGTATTCAAATCATCCTTCGTTTATGTAGCAAGTTTAAGGCTAGCCTAGGCTACATGAGATCTGTCTAAACACCCCCCCCCAAAAAAAAAAAAACTAAGCAAAAATGGTTTTGTTCTACAAGCCAAGCAGGTTGGAGGGGTCTTAATGCCAATGTCTTTGATACAGGCACCACTCCTTCCCACATCAGCCATCTGCTGGGTTTTGGTTTATTGTATATGTGTGTGTGGGGGGGGAAGGGTTGTTGTTGTTTAAGATCTTACTTGTTTTCATGTGTATGCATGTTTGCCTGCATGTATGTCTGCACCATGAGTGGCCTGCACCTTGGAGGGCAGAAGAGAGTGTTGGAGCCCTGGAAAGTGGAGTTATAGATGTTGTGAGCCACCTGTGGGTGCTGGGAATGAACCTGGGCCCTCCGAAAGAGCAGTAAAGAGCTCTTTACTGCTGAGTCAGTTCTTCAGCATCTGCTTTTCATTTGTTAAAGTCGGTGTCGTGTGTGTGTGTGTGTGTGTGTGTGTGTGTGTGTGTGTGTGTGTGTGTGTCCGTCTGTCCGTCCTTCTGTCCCTCTCAGCCTTCACCTGGACTCTCTCCCTGCTGGGAAACCCAGAGCCTTGAGCATGCTGAGGTGCTAGGCAAGTTACACCTGCAGCCTTGTCCAGTTTTATATTCATGTGCTGCTTAAGAATTGGGTGTTATCAGGGGGCTGGAGAGATGGCTCAGAGGTTAAGAGCACCAGCTGTTCTTCCAGAGGTCCTGAGTTCAATTCCCGGCAACCACATGGTGGCTCACAACCATGTGAGATCTAGTGCCCTCTTCTGGTGTGCAGATTACATGGAAGCAGAATGTTTTATACAAATAAATAAATAAACAAAATAAATAAATAAATAAAATCTTAAAAAAAAATTGGGGGTATCAGACTAGAGAGTTTGTGCAGTGGTTAGGAGCACTACCTGTGCCAGGCAGTGGTGGCCCACACCTTTAGTCCCTTCAGTTCCAGCACTCAGGAGACAGAGGCAGGAAGGCAGATCTCTGTGAGTTCAAGGCCAGCCAGCCTGGTCTACAGAGTGAGTTCCAGGACAGCCAGGGCTCTTTCACAGAGAAACCTCAAAAAAAAAAAAAAAAAACAGCGGATGCTTTTTACAGAGGTCCTGAGTTAAATTCCCAGCACTCACAACCATCTGTAACTCTGGCTCTAGGGTACTTTATTCTCAGCCTGTGGGTGGTGACCCTTTGGGAGCTGATTGACCCTTTCACAGGGGTCACCTAGGACCATCAGAAAATACAGATATTCACATTACAATTCATAACTGTAGCAAAATTATAGTTATGAAGTAGCAATGAAATAATGTTATGGTTGGGGGTCACCACAACATGAGGAACTGTATTAAAGGATCACAATATTAGTAAGGTTGAGGACCACTGTCCTAGTGAATCAGAGGTCCCCTTCTGGCATGCACTGGCAGTAGGATACAGGTAGAGCACAGGCACACATACAGACAAAACACCTGCACACAAAACATGGAAAGAGTGGGTGCCACCATCTGAGTAACAATTCATTAGGCCATTGCTTTTATTTTTTATACAATTGCATCGTTGTGCCAACATTATAGAGTGTTACTTACTACACAAACGTAAATGGTGTAGCCTGTCACGTACCTGCCAGTTGGATCCTATGCTGCAACCCTTTAAGTGTGAGTATACTAAATGTCATGGGCAAGTGTAAGGCGGTGGTAATACGGATGCCTAAACTCAGAATAAGACCAGTAAAGATGCTGCAGCACCATCTGATCCAAACCCATCCTGCAGGCTGTATGCCTCCAGAGGGACCAGGGAGGGGCCACAGTCCCACCTCTGTGTGGATGGACCCACCCACTGCTGACAGGAGGGCTGTAGAGAACTTCATCACTGCCAGTCTCCCAGAGCCACCCTTCTCCCCACAGGGATGGAAATTATTCACTCCTTCATGTTTCTTTCCTTCTCTTTTCCTCTCCCTCCTTCCTTCCTTCCTTCCTTCTTCTTCTTCTTTTTTTTTTTTTTTATAGTCCAGGTTTTGAATTCCTGCTCCTCTTGCCACAGCCCTACAAGTCTAGAATGGCAGCTTTGTATCACCACGTATCTCTCCCTCTCTTTCAGATTTTAATTTTTCTGAGACAAGGTTTCTCTGTGTAGCCCTGGCTGTCCTGGAACTCACTCTGTAGACCAGGCTGGCCTTGAACTCAGAGAGATCCACCTGCTCTGCCTTCCAAGTGCTGGGATTAAAGGCGCGTGCCACCACTGCCCGGCTTGTTTTTATTTTTTATACTCTTTGGTGCCCAAACCCATCCCCTCTTTATGTCCCCAGACAGCAGCAGAGGGGGATGGGTTTGGGAGGAGCCTTAGTTTCCCACTGACATTAGTGAAGTTTTCTGTGGAGGTCAGCAGGGGGCTCCATTCTCTGTGTTTGTTAATGTCCTGCAGCGATGATAGATAGATACAGGTGTTGGGAGAAAGGCGGTTGTGGGGGACTGGCTGTGACCACCATGGTAAGTCTGCCAGAAGCCCTCCTGTCACCAACCCATCTGGCTCCATGTAGAGATGGAGTGTTTGACTTCTTCCTCTGGAGGTCTAAAGCCTATGGAATGGTCTTTAGACCCTGGAGATTGAGCTGCTGTGTAAGTACTGGGAATCGAACCTGGGTCCTCTGAAAGATCAAGAACTCTTAACCACTGAGCCAACTCTCTTGATAGGATTGTTCTTGGAAGTGCCCTAGTGATCAAGTATTTAGACCTAGTAGTGTGCACTTACATGTGTCTGCACACATCTCATGCATGTCTGCTCTTGTAATAAGGAGGGATTGATAGACAAATGTCACCCTCCTGGTAGCTGGAATGTGGGGCATTCAGGGGCCCTTTCTGAAAGAATGGCCAGGGTAACTGAAGAAGGGGGAAACAAGGGTTTCTTGGGCCCAACAGCTATGCAGCAAGAGACATAAATCTATTTCAGTTTTTCTGTTGTTTGAGACATGTTCTGCCTGCAATTACAGGCAGATGTCATCATACCAGCCTGAATCAGGAAGCTCCAGCTGCCCCACCTGCCACTCTTTCGTCAGTGCCAAAGGTGGAGCCCAAGGCCTTGTCCATGCTTGACAAACTGTACCCTCAACCTGGAAGTCTATCCTTCCTTCATTTTTTTTTTCTTCAGTTTTTTGAGACAGGATTTCTCTGTGTAGCCCTGGCTGTCCTGGAACTGCATCTGTGGACCAGGCTGGCCTCAGAGACTCAGAGATCCTCTTGCTTCTGCTTCCCAAGCGCTGGAATTAAAGTCATGCACCGCCACTGCCTGTCCTGAAGTGTTTGTTTGTTTGTTTGTTTGGTTTTTTTTTTTTTTTTTTTGTTCTTTTGACCCCCAGGTTTGGGTAGGTCCTCCATAACCCTTGTACTTTCAGACTAATGGTCATAATCGGCTCGCTGAGAACTGGGGATCCCTGGGACTGAGTACTCTCCCAGCACTGTGATAGGTGGTCAGTAAACATTTGCTGACAAGGACACTTAGAAGGGGATGTTATGAGTGGGTGCTGTGGGATGGAGTCCAGACATGTATTGGTCCATAGTGTCAGCAGATCCGTACTGGCCAAGTGGACCAGAACAAACTGAGAACTGAGGTGGTGGTTCAGGTGTGACCTCAGCACACGGGAGGCTGAGGCAGAAGGATAGCTCTGAGGTCAGGCCAGCCTGGGGCCCAGAGTAAGATTCTGTCTCAGACAAGAAACACCGAGTAAAGGTCTCAGAAAACTTCTGTTCCAAATGCAGTGAGCATTTAGCCCAGCCTGTCCTTCAGCTGTTCTTCCTTATTCCAGGCTCCAGCTGGCATTTTTATGACCTTTTCTTTTTTTATTCATTCCAAGTTTTTCTAACCATCCAAATGTACGTCAAAGCAAGCCAGTCTTTATCTTTCCTTTTATTTTAAGCAATTTCGTCTCAAATCTGAAGAGTCAGAGGGGATGCATACTAGGGACACCTTTGCTGCATGGCTCAGGAGCCACAGCCAGGCATGAAGAAGGCTGTTTTCCAGTGAGTATTCATGACCGACCATAGTAAAGATACCATCATCTATCAACAAAAAAGTGAGCTGGCCTATTTAGAAATAGCAAACATTCCATAGAGCCCTGTCAACCCTCATCAGGAAGGATCAATAAAAATGCAAGATAAAAGAAATAGGAGGAGACCAGTCTACTTTTTGTGATTTAGTATTTTCCCCTTGATTTGTAGCAAATAAATTAAGATTCCTGATGGGCAGTGGTGGCACACACCTTTAATCCCAGCACTTAGGAGGCAGAGACAGGCGGATCTCTGTGAGTTCAAGACCAGCCTGGTCTGCAGAGAGTTCCAGCACAGCCAGGGCTACTCAAAAACCCTGTCTCAAAAAAAAAAAAAAAAAAAGGAAATAAATAAATTTAAGATTCCTGTTTTTCTCTTTTTTTCTGCAAAGAGCCCTGGGGCTCTTTGAGAAGATAGGGATGTGGCCTTGTTTCTGAGGAAGATGATGAGATTAAAGGGGTTTTCCATGGTGTTCCTCCCACTCCCCTGACTGCAAAAGTCCTTTGTTCAGGAAGTATTAATAACATAAAATACTAACACTGAGTTATTTTTTCACCTTTTTTTAATATTACAATGTAATTACATCATTTCTCCTTTCCATTTCCTTCCTCCAAATTCCCCCATAAACCTCTCCTTGCTCTCTTTCAAGTGCATGGCCTCTTTTTTTTTCAATAATTGTTGTAACATGCATATATGTATGTAACAGATATTCCTAAGTACGTAGATACAGCCTGCTCAGTCTATACAAAGTTACTTGTATGTATGTTTTCAGGGCTGACCATTTGGTATTAGATAAACAATTGGTGTCCTCTACCCTGGGGAAAACTAGTCCTCTTTGTGGTGGTTTGAAAGAAAATGGCCCCCAAAGGGAGTGGCACTATTAGGAGCAGTGGCCTTGTTAGAGGAAGTGTATCACTGTGGGAGCAGACTTTGAAGTCTCTTTTGCTCAAGCTTCCCTCAGTATGACAGCCACCTGATTTCCTGTTGCCTCTGAGTCAAGATGCAGAACTCTGAACTCCAGCACCATGTCTGCCCCCATGCTGCCATGCTCCCTGCTATGACTGACCCGTGAAACTGTAAGCTGCCACCACTATTAAATGTTGTCCTTTATAAGAGTTGCCTTAACTGGGGCTGGAGAGATGGCTCAGTGGCCTCCTCAAGCACTACACAAATGCAGCACATGGACATACAAGCAGGCAAAACACCCATACACATAAAATGTGGAGGAAAAATCCTGGTAGCAGACATCTTCAGCTCTAGCACTAAAGGAAGGGGCGATGTGGAAGGTGGGATCTTTTGCCCCTTAAACAGCCCACCCTTGCCCACCTCTGTGTCAGATCTAACACCCTGTAATAGAGAAAGCCTTTTGGAATCTATTAACCTAGCAGACCACCTCTCCACCAACCCAGAAGCTAAGAATGTCATCAGATAGCATCTTGGGCCTATGATAAGGCTTCCCCCATCTTGCTTTTCCTGCCCCTCTGATGTACCCACCCATGTATGTTAAAATGAATCTGCTTCCACTGGGAACATGGAATCTGAGGTAAACTGCCTCCATGTTTCTCAGGCTACAGCCACTCAGCGTGGCTGGAGAATCCTGAGACCGAATGTGTTTCTATCCTCAATGTGGCTGGAGGATGAATCCCTCCTCTCAGTGTGGCTGGAGGATGAATGCCAGCTCTGAGACCCTGTTCCTGTCTTCAATACCTCTCATGAGTCCTGGGATTAAAGGTGTGTGATCCCAAGTGCTGAGATCATCTTTGTGTGAGCTGTTTCTTTTAGCACTGGGTCAATTTCATGTTGTCAGTGTGGCCTTGAACTAACAGAGACCAGTCTACCTCTTAATCCTGAGTCCTGAGATTAAAGGTGTGTGCCTGGCTTCTATGGCTTGTGGCTGACTTTGCTTTCTGAATCCTCAGGCAAGCTTTAGTAAATAATACATCACCACAGAAATGAGTGACAGTTGTCTTCAGGTCAGTTTGTTCAACTCCGTGCCTGGGTATCACCAAGACCCAGCAATGATCTCTGCTAGCATAAGGTATGTTCTCACCTGAAAATGGAGTACAGAGTCCTGCATGGTTGCTCACAGCTGTAATCCTAGAACTTGGGAGGCTGAGACAGGAGGATATCTACAGGTTTGAGGCCAGTCTGGACTATATGGTGAGTTCCAGGACAGCTTGGGCTACAGGGAGACTCTGTCTCAAAAAACCAACAGACAAAAATTGAGTACTAAGAACACTGTACTACGGTTTCTTCTTTTCCTCCTCCTCCTGTTTTTTGTTTGTTTGTTTGGTTGGTTGGTTTTTGTTTTGTTTTAGAGACAGTGTTTGTGTAGATCTGCCTGCCTCTGTCTCCCGAATGCTGGGATTCTGGGGTTAAAGGTGTGAACCTCTACCACTCAGCCAGTTTCTTCATTTTTGACTTGAGAACTCACAGCAGTTTCCCTTCTGAGGCCAGGCCCAGGAAATGGGGGGTCAAGCATAGACCTAATGACCTGCCAGTGCTTTCTCAGGCTTGGGTGTGTATCTGTGAATGTGTGTTCTTGTTTATGTCTACTCTGTCACCAGCTGCTTCCTGTGGATGTTAAATTACAAATGACACTTTCGTGGTTTTTGTTGGGCTTCTTTGGGGTGTGGTTCTGAAGATGGAGGAACCTCAGCATAGTGAGGATATCTCTGCTGGTTTTCTTCTTCCATGTCTCTCTGTCTCTGTGTCTCTGTCTCTGTCTCTCTGTCTCTGTCTCTGTCTCTCTCTCTCTCTCTCTCTCTCTCTCTCTCTCTCTCTCACACACACACACACACACACACACACACACACACACACACACTTATGGATTGGCTCCTGGGCTGACCTGTTGTATCTCCATAGAGAAGATGGTGTTGATGTCAGAGGAGGAATTTCAGTGATAGATTCTCTCCTTCCACTGTGGAAGCCTGGGATGCAACTCAGGGTTTCAGGCTTTTGTGACTTCCAGGCTTTGGCCTTAAGAGATTGGGCCACCCTTAAACTCACATTTCCCTTTCTGCTAGGTAGAACTCCAGACAACATATTCAAGTACACATGTCGGGTGTTCTGGGTTGTGTGAGTTGGTCAAAGAAAGAGGCCACTCCAAGATGAATTTTTTAGGCCTGTGTGGCAGCAGGAAGGTCCAGCCTCTGATGAACTGAGCCTCGAACAGCCTTTCAAAGGCTTATTTATTGATTGTTACACAAAGTTGTTTTGGGTGGTAAATATGTTCCTCATACCAAAGTCCCTGTTCTAATCTGTGTGTTTATCTGAAGGAAAGCATCACACCCCTGTCATGTTAGTCTTTACTGCATACCATTTAGACTGCCCAGTAATCCAGGAGCTCCAGGTGTGCCGGGAATGTCCTGTGACTTAAGTCGTGCAAAGGCTGTAAAGCTGCTTCAGAAAATCAACTCTATAAGTCACAGAAAACAATCTCTGTGAGTTCAAGGCCAGCCTGGTCTACAGAATGAGTTCCAGGATGGCTAGGGATACACAGAGAAACCCTGTCTTAAAAAACAAAAACAAAACAAACAAACAAAAAAGTGTCAATAATGAAAGCTGATGACAGTGTGATCTAAGGGGTCAGGCACCATCCCACGTTGGCAGCCGCACTCGGCAGTGTTGTTCATGTGGTTCTAACTTTAGCATCATGAGAATACAGAGCAAAGGGGCTGTAGAATTGTCCTCCACAGTTAAGGGCAGGTGCTGGGGCTAGACACATGTCAGGGAGTTCCTGCATGGAGGCCCTGAGAAGCCCTTTCGTGAACCTGTGAAAGTGAAGCCTGGATTGCATTAGAGACTGCAAGATGTTAGGGGTGCCAGAGCCTAGGGCTGTCTGTCTGTCAAGGAGAGCTGCACACAGGGATTGGAACCAGCCCAAGAGAGAAGTATGCTTTAGGTAGTGAGCCATCCAATCCCCTGACTTCAAACACAGAACTGCAGGATCTGGAGTTTTCCCTGCTCAGCTTCCATCTTGCTTTGGTTCAGTATTTCCTTACTAAGAGCCCATCCCTCCCTTTTGTAATGATGGTGTATATTCTGTGCCACTGTATATTGGAAGTCTGTAATTTGATTTTACAGGGAGTTACAGTTAACAGTTTGAGTCTCAGAAGAGACCTTGGACTTTGGACTTTTAAACATTGTTGAGACTGAAAGACTACAGTGACTTTAGAGTTGAATGCACTTTGCATTCTGATATGGCTACAAGCCTAAGGGAGCCAGAGAGTAGAACATGGTTGTTTGAATGTGAATGGCCCTCATAGGCCCATATGTTTCAATACTTGGTCCCTGGTTGATAGAACTGTTTGGGAAGGACTAGAAGGTGTGGCTTTGTTGGAGGAGTTGTATCACTTGGGGCAGGCTGTGAGGTTTTGAAAGAATTGTGTCATTTCCAGCACTGTCTGTTTCCTGCTTGAGGATCAGTATCTGATTCCTGCCCCCATGCATTTGTCCTGCCTCTGAAATGATAAGCCAAATTAAATGCTTTGCTTTATAGGTTGCCTTGGCCATGTGTTTTGTCACGCAATAGAAAAGTAACTAAGACAGAAGTCAACCTTGAGTATTATTCCAGGGGCCACCCTCTTGCTTTTTAAAAATATAGTATTATTTTTAAAATACTATATTTTTATTAATTCTATAAAAATTTCATACATGTATACAATGTATTTTTTAAAATATTTGTTTATTTTTATTTTGTTATGAATGCCTGCATAGATGTCTGTGCACCATGTGCATGCAGTGCCCATGGGGGCCAGAAGAGGGCACTGTAGCCTCTGTAAATGGAGCTACAGAGGGATGGATGGTTATTAGCCACCATATAAATGTTAGGAATTGAACCCAGATCCTTTGGAGGAACAGTAAGTACCCTTCACCCCCAAACCATCTCCCCAGCTCCCCACAATGTATTTCGACCATATTTAACCTCACCCCCCCACCAGTTTCTCTAAGACCCACACCCAGCCTCTCCCAACTTCATGTCTCATTTTTGTTGCCCGTATTCTCGTGGGCATGGGGCCATTCACGGGTGCATGGCCACCTTGTTTGTTGAGGTGGAGTCCCTCACCACCTTGGAATGCGCTGAGTGGGCTCGGCTGGCTGGCCAGAGTGCCTCCTGTCAGTCTCCCCACTGCTGTGATTGCAAGTGTGCCACCACGTCCTGATTTCTTATGTGAGTTCCAGAGTAAAACTCATGTCCTCGTGCCTGTGTGGGAAGCGCCTGGCCTGCTGCACTGTGTCCCCTGCCCCATAGCACCTGCTTTTACCATGGAAAGAGCAACTTCACAAAGTTCTCTAAAAATACCAGAAATTTTCTACTTTTCCCTTTATTTGACTTCTTCTGGGTCTTTTTTTTTTTTTTTTTTTTGGACTTAGGATGTTTTTGGCTACATATAATTTTTTTTAAAAAAGATTTTATTTACTTATTATGTATACAACATTCTGCTTCCGTGTATATCTGCACGCCAGGAGAGGGCACCGGATCTCATGATGGATGGTTGTGAGCCACCATGTGGTTGCTGGGAATTGAACTCAGGACCTCTGGAAGAGCAGGCAGTGCTCTTAACCTCTGAGCCATCTCTCCAGCCTGGCTACATGTAATTTTAAAAATTCCATTAAAGGCATTGGTGATGCACACCTTTAATCCCAGCACTTGGGAGGCATAAGCAGGCAGATCGCTGTGAGTTCAAAGCCAAGCCTGGTCAACAGAGCAAGTTCCAGGACAGGCTCCAAAGCAATACAGAGAAACCGTGTCTAAAAAACAAAACAAAAATTCTATTTCTAGGAAGCCATAGAAGGAGATGGATGGAGTTGAGGCAATGTCTCAGTGTGTCTATGCTCTGTATCTCCCTGCTATGCCGCCTACAATGCACTCTGGGGCCAGTCCTTCTTGAGTTTCAGGATGTGGCTTTAATCATGTCTGGTGGGAGAAGACATCACTCTCTTGTTCTAGTCAAAGTAAAGAGAAACTTGGCAAGAGTGTTTCTTCCTCTGTCCCCAGCTGGAGCTGGGGACTGTCCCGGGGGGATGTGCTCCCGTGTCAGATGCTTGCCTCACTGCTGTGACAGACATAGTCAACCTCAATCTGGACATAGTGGTGCTTATCTGCTATCTGTCCCAGCTCTTGTGATGTGGAGCCAGAAGGCTCAGGAGTTCAAGGGTAGCCTCTGCAACATTGCAAGTTTGAAGTCAGCCTAGGTTATATGTGTTATGTTTTTGAAGAAAAAGAGAAAAAGAGGTGGATGAGTCATATTGACTAGTTTATTATATGGGCCCGGCAGAGTAGGGAGACTAAGAGAGAAGAGGAACAGGGGTAATGGCTGACCGCCATGGCCGGTCACCATAGAGAGGCAGAGAGAGCGCGTAGGTGGGAGAAAAGCAGAGTGAAGAAGCAGCAGAGAGAGTAAAGAGAGTGAGCAGATGGAAATTGCAACTTTTAAAGGGAAGACTGCGCATGCTCACTGAGGTTCCACGCATGCCCAGAGTCCTCAGCAGGCCATAATGCGTGGTGGGTGACATGGTGATGATATGGCACATTTTCCTGTGCGTGCCCTGACTGTTGTCAGGGGCCAGGGTCTGTCTCTTAAAGAGATATTGCCGATCAGTATTAAAGACTGAACCTTTCAATTTTCCAAGGGGAAAAAAACAAAAGACTCTTTAAAATGTAAAAGACAAAGTATTTATTTGGCTCATTGTTTTAGCCTGTGGTTTCTTGGTCTTGTTGCTTTGGGCCTGAGGTGAGGCTAACTATTGTGGATGCTATGGCGGGAGGGGTGTGGCAGAGCAGAGTTTCACCCCACAGTAGTCAGAAAACAGAAGGAGCCCATGAGTAACTGGAGACAGTACTCATGTCCGAAAGAGACATCTAGTGACCTGTTTCCTTCAATCAGGCCTCACTCCAGGGTCAGCGGCCTCACACCCAGGAAAGGCATTGTGTTGGCTGCTTTCATGTCACTGTGATGGGAATCCTGGACAAAACAACTCAAGGGGGAAGGAAAGCATTTTGGCTCATGGTTCATCCCATCATGTCAGGGAAGGCATGGCAGAAAAATCCATCCCTGGCAGCAAGAGCAGAGGGCGAGACTGCTCACATGGTGGTAGAGCCGGGAGGCAGTCAGCTGGGCCAGAGCAAGGGGCTGAATTAAAACCTTCAACCTAGTGATCTACTTCTGTCATTTGGGCCTCCTGTCCTAAATATTCCACAGCCTCGAAAATTATCATCACCATCTGGAGAACAATTTCCAAACATGAACCAGTGGAAGACTGAAGGGACCAGACCCTCACCCAGCCCCCTACTTTGGCAGTCATGACAGGCTGCAGAAAAGACCCAACAAGACAAAGGCCCCTGACTCAGCAACATGTGCTGAGTTCCTGATCTTGCCCAATCTTCTAGTCACTAAGAAGCCAGATACCTACCATGTGGCAAGGAACCAATCAGAAATCAGCTCTGGATGTGCTTTAGGTAACAGTGGATTGCAGAGCATAGCAACCGCCCTGGGAGGGCCTATAGGCCATAGCAACCTTCCTGCAGCTGCAGTTGGCCAATCAACACAGGACAGGTTGCCCAAGCCTGGAAGTGCACCAGTCCAGACACTCCCCTTGCTCTTACCCTTAGTGAGATATCCACCCCCCCACCCCCCACCCCCGACCCCAGACACTCATAGCACTCTGTTCTTATCTTTACAGGAAAACAGAAAACACCCATCTTCCAAGAAGCCAAAAGACACCGAACATGTAGATGCCTAAAGAAGAGAGGATAGCTATCCAGAAAGAACCATCAAATAAAGAAGACTCTGATGTACTCATGGTAAAATTCTTATACTAAACTCATATCCTCTTACTTCCCAGTACAGTCTTAGTCCCTATTCACATAAAAATCAAAGCTGGCTTTGGAGTTGGATTTGGCCCTCCTTCTCCAAATTCAAATACGTTGTTTAAATAAAATTCAGAGTTTCTGTCTCATATCAAAAGGCCATTGACGTTAGATAGAAGAAAACAAAATCTGGGACTACTATTTTGTCTTAACTCTGTTTTCTCTCAAAAATCCTATTCCCTCAGACTTATTTTCATCCTTATTGTTACCTTTTCCTGTATGCATACCTATTAAAGTTAAACTTTCTGTGCTGATATTACTGTTTATGTCTTCCACAGTGAACAAAAAAATTCCTAGCAGTAATCTTTGAACTCTCTGGAAAGAAGATGGGGTCCCATTTCATCGATTCCACTTGATTCAACTTGATGTCTTTGAACTTGCAAACACCACCCTAAAACTGGTTTGGGGCTATACTGCCCTAGACAACTCCAGAGTAGCTAGCTGATATGGTGCACCTTCTTATTACACCCTGGCCAGAGCTTCAGGTAAGAACTTCAGCCAAGCATCTCCTGCCACACAGAGACTAGGCGCAAATGTTACAGCTAGTCCTCTCGAGACTTTTGTTGCCCTGCAGGATCCCATGGAGTCATCATCCCATTTCAACAGGAAGTAATCCTAAGAAAACAACGCCTCCTTTCCCTACTGTTGGCATTAAGGGTATTTTGTTTGTTTTTTTTTTTTCTCTCTCTTTTCTCTAGTGGCTAAGAAAGAGATAATTCACCTGCTTAGGATTGGTTTTTAGCTGTTTAGTGTTGGGTATGGAATGTGATGCTCAGACTCGGGTATGTCTTTTAGATAAGTTTAAGGGTACGGATGGGACAGGTATGGTTAATCTGGGATATTGTTAGATTAACATATCTTCTTGTGAACTAATTTTAGCAACTATTAGCCATAGATAACCTAAATTGTTAGATCCTTGTATGTTGACTGTATAGGGTCTTCTTTCATTTACAATGTTTTGCACACAAACATAAAACTATCTTGATGTATACACACTTTGTATATTGATACCACTTAGGATTTCTTACCATTTTGCACTTTACAGTCCTACCTCTAGGCAAGACATTTCAGTTCTGTTATTGAGAATCACATATATGTATATAGTAACATTTTTTAAGTCATTGTCCTTGCTAAATTATTTTGGGAAGCTTCAGCCATTGAACAATCATGTTTCTGAGAATTACAAACTATTATCACCCATGTTTCTTACCTATGAGATTAATCAGACATTGATATTTGATCTTCAAACACTTCATAGACCTGCCTGCAGAATATGGCCTTTAAATATTTTAATATTAGTACTCCATTGACATGAGACACAGTTGCTCCAAGCTATTCCCAAGTGTATGCTGGGCACTGATGACTCTCCATCTGGAATTCAGTCTCACCTCGGTTAATGGCCTCTTGGGCAAAGAACTGTCCCCACCTTGACCACTGACTTTGGACATACTGTCCTAACTGAGCTTGCAGGAAATAAACTTAAACAAGACTGCTAAACCTTGCCAAGTCAGGGTAAGACAGCCTTTCAACCTCCCCGCTTCTGTGTTGGTCAGTCAGATACTCCAGGCCTTAGCCAAAGCTAGTTGCTCCTATCCTGCTGTGAGACTTGGGGTGACTGTCCAGGTACCCTGCTGTTTCTGTCTTCACTAAACCTTTGGAAGTTGCTCGACTGCACTTCCTACCTACCCTAGCGTTATTATCTTCCTTCTCAGGTCTTTGATGAGGTTGAAGCTTAGACTGTCACAACTATTGTTCTCTCTTCCTAGACAGAAATATTAGGTATAAGACTTAAACTTTCCAGCTTACGACAACTCTATAGCCATCTCTGCTATGTCTTTACCCTAGGACTGGATTTGTAGTTCTTGCCATTTGCTCTTGTTGCTTCACTGGCAATAACTCTTAAGGGTGTATGTTCTTACATTTCCTTCTCCTAGAGCATACTTGATATTTGCTATCTTTGTATATAGTTTTGTATCAAGCCGAAATCTTTTTCTTTAGACTAAAAGGGGAATTGTAGTGAGATATTCACCTCTCTCCCCTGCCCCCCCTGCTCCCTGCACCTGTAGCACTGACCATGCCTGTTTGGGCATGGTCACAGCTGTGGACTTGACTGAGAGAAGGATTAGGTCTGGGGTTGAGACTGTGCTCGCTCTCTTGGTTCCAGTTGGGTTGCAGACAGAAGCCTGTGTGGATCCTTGGAGCAGGAACTTGTGGCGATCCTCTGTTTCTTGTGTCAGTGCCTTCTCCCCAAATACAATTATATTAACCTATATTGAGCCTAGTTAGTCCAGTGAATCCTAATCCATGCATCCATACTACTCCAATAAATTCTGGGCGCCACAGTCCTTCTGGTTCCTTCTCCCTCCACCCTCTGTGTCAGATGGATGGAGGACCCGAGTTAATACAGTTAACTCTTTAGTTAATTAAAGACTCTTTGCTTTTGCATCAGATAGAGTCTCTTGCTGATTTTGGAGTTTAGAATTTGGGCACAACAAGACTTCATATTTAAACCTGCAACAAGCTCAAGTTTGGACTCCATCAACAAACTCACCTGTCAGTGCAGGGACAGGAGACTGAACTCCATCAGTGCAGGGACAGGAGACTGAACTCCATCAGTGCAGGGACAGGAGACTGAACTAACCAACAGAGCACTTGATCACTCCTAGTGCTACAGGAGGGTGCACAAACTGGGCATTCTGGTAAGGATGAGAGAGACAGAATGGTGGTGAGATTGGCTTGTTTTGGTTCACATTGCAGGGTTTCTCTGAATCCCTGCACCTCTGCTTTTAGATGGCTGTGCTGTGTCATCATTGGCTTTTGGTTTCTTGAGATAGAGCTTGTAATATAACCCAGGCTAGCTTCATGGACCAATTACAGGCATGTGCTAGAACTCACATTCCAAAGGGAGCCACGGAAAGGCTAACTTCTACATTTAGACAGTCTGGGACTTACTGAATTTATTCTTTTCGTTTCTGATTCCTTTTTTCTTATAGAACAATCCTGACTGGCAACATGCTTTTCACCAGCCAAACCACGTGTGTCCAGATCTTAGAGGAAAATGAAATAATGCCTCTAGGTTTGGAGGAACTGCTCGATTAGCCTAGACTTCTCTATCAAATAGTGGTGAAAATAAAATGAAGGCAGGTACGAAAGAATTTCCCTGGGATGCTCACCAGCTTCTTAGGAAGTACCTTGGGGATACATGCTGTAGCAAAACTCTGGAAGTGCTCCCTGAAAGAGGAAGGTGCAGAGCACAGGAGACGCGATCTCATTCGGGGGATGAGTAGTAGTTGTCTGGCCCGAGATGACTCTGTCAGTGATCCCAGCACCTGGAAAGCAACTGGTGGACAAAGGCACGGAAGAGGAGCCGTTAGCCTAAATCTCCTTTTGTACCCCAGATTCGTGTTCACTATGACTTTTGTTTTGTTTTTAAGATTTACTTTTGTTATTTAAAATGTGTCATATTTGTATTATATGCATCTGTGTAAGGGAATGGGCACGTGAGTGCTGATATTCATCGGAGGCTAGAGGCAGTGAGTCCCCCTGGGCTGGAGTTACAGTGGCTGTAACCACCTGACATGGGTGGTGGGAACTGGACATGAGTCCCCCTGGGCTGGAGTTACAGTGGCCGTAACCACCTGACATGGGTGGTGGGAACTGGACATGAGTCCCCCTGGGCTGGAGTTACAGTGGCTGTAACCACCTGACATGGGTGGTGGGAACTGGACTTGAGTCCCCCTGGGATGGAGTTACAGTGGCTGTGACCACCTGACATAGGTGTATTGCGTGACCACAATAGACGATCTGTAGTCTGTATGGTCAAGATATCTTTATTGAGATAAATACCAGCCAAACGCAAGCCAGAGCTTGCCAGGGCAGCCAAGCAGCGAGGCCAGAGAGAAGGGGCTTCCTATGTGCTCTGGGCCCATCCTGCTTCATCCTGAAGCAGGGGAGATGGCTTAGTTGCTAAATTGCTAGATGCACAAGCATGAAGATCTGAGTTCAATCCCCAGAACCCAAACAAGAAAAAATGAGTATGGAGGCTGGAGCGATGGCTTGCTGGTTAAGAGCACTTGGGGCCAGAGTTCATTTTTTTTTTTTTTTTGAGACAGGGTTTCTCTGTAGGTTTTGGAGACTATCCAGGAACTCTCTTTGAAGACCAGGCTGGCCTCAAACTCACAGAGATCCACCTGCCTCTGACTCCTGAGTGCTGGGATTAAAGGCGTGTGCCACCACCCCTGGCCAGAGTTCATTTCTTAGCACCCACATCGAGTGCCTCACTGCTGCCTATAACTTGAGCTCCAAGAGATCTTATGCCATTTTCTATCCTCCACAGACATCTGTACTCAAGTGACACACACACACACACACACATAGATCAGATGTACACACACACACAAACACAGACATAGACATACACAGACCCACAAATACACACAGACAGAAACAGAAACACACAGATATACACAAGCACACACTTGACATAGACTTGACACTTGACAGGCCAGCAGAGGCCACTGCCCCTTCCCTACCCTGAGCAGGAGATTCCACCAGGGAAAGACACCGTGAAGGATGTTGCCTGCCCTCATGGCTTGTCTCTTGGCCTCCTTTCCCAGGCATTAGATAGGATTCCAAAGTGTAAGGAAAAATCTCTGTGCTGTGACCTGGAGCACTGGGCCACCTGCAGCACACAAGGTGGTGTCCTCAGTGATGACTTCACAGGGACTACTCGGGCTGGCCAACTGCAGGGACCCTGGATGCCAAACTCAATCAGGAAAAATGCTTTGCGAGTTTGTTTTTTGTTTGAAACAGGATTTCACTATGCAGCCTTCCTGCCCTGAAACTTGCTATGTGGACCAGGAAGATTTTTTAGTTTTGATTTGTTTGTTTGTTTGGTTTTTTTTTTTTTTTTTTTTTTTTTTTTTTGAGACAGAATTTCTCTGTAGCCCTAGCTGTCCTGAAACTTACTCTGTAGACCAGGCTGGCTTGGCACTCACAGAGATCTGTCTGCCTCTGCCTCCCGAGTGCTGGGATTAAAGGTGTGCACCACCACACCTGCTGTGGTATTTTATGCAAACAGAAACTTCATAGATCAGTTTTCCTTTTGTGGAATATGAGCAACTGGCAAGTAGATTTCCAAGAGCTTTAGCATATGGACAAATGCATGGAAATACTCCCAGTATGCCACCAGGCAGAGCTGCGGTGTTGCTGGTTAGGTTTCTATTTCTGTGATAGACACCATGACAAAAACTTCTTGGGCAGGAAAGGGTTTGTTTCATGTCACAGCTCTCAGGTCACATCCATCACTGAGGGAAGTCAGGGCAAGAACTGAATTAGAGGTCAGGGAGGAATGCTGCTTGCTGGCTTGCTCTCCATGGCTTGCTCTACCTTGCTTTCTTCTACAGCCCAGACTCACGTGTGTAGGGGTGGCACTGCCCACGTTGGGATGGACCCTCCCTTATCAATCTTTTATCAAGATATGCCGACAGACAATTTGATGGAGGCATTTTCTCAGTTGAGGTTCCTCTTCCCAGATAACTCTAGCCTGTGTCAAGTTGACATAAAACCAACCAGGGACTCAAGGCCACTAGGTATTTGGAGGAGGCAAATGCCCCTCTTCTCAGACAGTGTCAGAGTGCAGATAGCTCTCGGACACAGGCTTCCTTCCCTGTAGATTTACTCACTAACTGGATTGCTGGAGAAAATGGTGTCGGAAGATATTTGATTACACTGTATAAAGGTGTGTCACTGTGATTGGTTTAATAAAAAGAGAAATGGCCAATAGCTTGGCAGGAGGTATAGGCAGGACTTCCAGAGCAAGCTCTGGGAGAAGAAAGGGGAGTCGCCAGCCAGATGCAGAGGGTGCAGGACATGCAGGAGAAGAGGAAAAAGTCACGTGATAACACATTGATTAGTAGAAATGGGCTAGTTTAAGTTATAACAAGCCTAAGCTAAGGCTGAACTTTCATAATTAATAAGTCTCGGTGTCATTATTTGGGAGCTAGTTGGCAGGACAGAGAAAGACTCATTATGTTTGAATAGGTTTAGGTGCCGAAGGGGGAAAAAAAAAGAAAATGGGTATAGACAATCATAGAAAA
This sequence comes from Cricetulus griseus, assembly GCF_003668045.3. NCBI lineage: Eukaryota > Metazoa > Chordata > Mammalia > Rodentia > Cricetidae > Cricetulus > Cricetulus griseus. The sequence goes on from NC_048596.1 coordinate 73,605,126, forward strand.
AAAATCCCTTAAATAAAAAATAAAGTAATATAAAAAGACTAAGCCACATAAAGATGGGAAATACACAGGGTGTCTGGATCCTGTATGTTACTTTGTCGACTTTGAATTTTTTGAATGCTGATGCGCAAATGACAGCTGCTAAACCACATTGGATTATGGACGGGATTTCTGAATTAAACCAGCCTATATACTTTAGAGATGTCTTGGCTTCAGAATGGAAGGTGAAAAATGTGTTTTGTTGGGGTGAGGTGCAGTTGGTTGTTTTTTACACTTTTACTCTTTTGGCTCTTTGGAGGGCCTGTCTCACTGTGGAGTCATGGCTGAACTAGAATTATTAGAGTAGACCAGACCAAGCTGGCCTTGAACTTCCTCCTGCATCTGCTCCCAGTGCTGGGATTACAGGTGTGAGCCACTGTGCCTGGCTTTTATTTCTAGTGCTCTGTGCTGAGCATCGTCAAATGATAGTTATCTTTTTCTAGGGATTAAGCCCTCTTACAGAAGGCAAACCCTCGGCCACTCAGCTACTTCCCAGCCCTGCGTGTTTAGCATTTTGAGGAAGCTTTGTACTATTTTCCATAATGGTTATACTAATTTGCATTCTCACCAAGAATGTTATGAATATGCCCTTTTACCTCATCCTCTTTTTTTGTTCGTTTGCTTTTGTTTTTTTTTCGAGACAGGGTTTCTCTGTGGCTTTGGAGGCTGTGATTGACTTAATAGCTCTTGTAGACCAGGCTGGTCTCGAACTCACAGAGATCCGCCTACCTCTGCCTCCCGAGTGCTGGGATTAAAGGCGTGCTCCACCACCGCCCAGCTTTTCCTCATCCTCTTAAGCATTTGTTTTGTGAGCTTTTATTTTTTGAGGGACAGGATCTTGCTTTATAGTGCCAGGCTGGCCCCGAATTAATGGGCAGTCCTCTTATCTCAGCCTCTTGGGTGATAGGATTACAAGTATGAGCCACCAAACCTAAATCATTTCTAAAGATTTTTTTTTATTTGTGTATGTGGGCAGTGTGCATATATGTATATGCCCATGAATGGAGGCAAAAGTCAACTTTGAGTGCTGTTTCTCAGAATATGTTCAGTTTGTGTTAGACAGGGTCTCTCACTGGGACTTGGGCCTGGGTGATTCAGTTAGACTGGCTGTTGCATGAGCTGTAGGGATCCCCCTGTGATCAGCTCCCCAGCAATGGGGTTACAAGCACCACCACCACCACTCCCAGATCTTTCTTGGGTCCTCATGCTTCGGTGACTTTTTTTGCCTGAGCCATCTCTCAGCCATGTGCCTGTCTCCTTTGGAGAAATGTCCACTCAGGTAGGTTGCTTGCTTTCTCCTCTTAAATTGTTTGAGTTTCTTATATTCTATTTATCTCTTCAATTTGATGGATAGTTTGTTTTGTTTTTTAGGCAGGGTCTCACTTTGTAACCCAGCCTAACATGGACCTTCCTACGTAGCCCAGGCTGGCTTCAAACTCTTGATTCCCCTGCTTCACCCTCTCAATGCTGGATTATATGTATGTGCCACTGTGCTCAGTATTTTCTCCACTATCTTTGTTCTAAACACTAAACATGGGGCTTCTGTAAGGGCTAAAGTTAACCTGTAAGCCCTACTTGCCTAAGGTCAGATAACTTCCTGGAATGCTGGGGGCTGTTGTTCATGTAAAATAACAAGTCACGTGTTTTACTTCAATAAACAAGGTTGTCTGCCCCACCTGCACATACAGGGTATGCTTGATCACATGTAGGTAGGAGATATGTAGGCAGGAAATATGTCAGGATGTATGCTTGCCTCCATTGGAAGAAGGAAGAAAGTACATAGCCTTGTGGGTTTGACCTTTATAGGCACATGACTGACCTAATTCAGTGCCATTCCTTGGGAGTCTCAGGTATGGACCTGGTCAATGTCCACCTTCCTGGCCAGTACTAAATAAATCTTGCTTTAATTGGACAATCCATGGATTTGATCTTTCTCTTCACAATTTTCAGGCATAACACTTCCTTCATGCTAACATGTGCCTAGTGACATAGCCTCTGGGCTTGTTTCTCACTTTCTTTTGCAACTTGCTGTTGGTATAGAAATGTTTCTGATTTGTTCATGCTGGTTTGGTGCCTGCTACGTTACTACATTCATTTATGAGTCATAACTTTTTTTGGTGGTGTCTTTATGTTTTTCTATAGATATCCTGTCATTTGCATGCAAAATATGCTTCTTCCTTTCCCGTTTGGGTGCCTTTTATTTCTTTCTCTTGCCTAACTGGTCTGGCTAGAACACCCAGTGCTGTGCTGAGTTAAACTGGTAGAAGTAGACAGGTTTTTTTGTTTTTTGTTTTTTTTAAAGATTTTATTTATTATGTATACAACATTCTGCTTCCATGTATATCTGCACACCAGAAGAGGGCACCAGATCTCATAATGGATGGTTGTGAGCCACCATGTGGTTGCTGGGAATTGAACTCAGGACCTCTGGAAGAGCAGTCAGTGCTCTTAACCTCTGAGCCATCTCTCCAGCCCTTGTTTTTTTTTTTTTTTTTTTTTTTTTTTTTTTTTTTTTTTTTTTTTTCTTTTTTTTCTTTTTTCTTTTATTAGTTCAAATTAGGAACAAGCCTGTTTCACATATCAATCCCTTCTCCCTTTCCCTCCCCTCCCCCCCATCCCACCTGCCCCTAGCCATCCCCCCTCCACTCCCCAGGCAGGGTAAGGCCCTCAAAAGGGGCTCCCCAAAGGTAGACAGTTTTTTCATTCCAGATCTCAGGGATTCCCCCTCATGCCCTCATTTTGTATGCTCCCTGTGAGTTTGAACTGTGCCAAAGTTCATCCTTCCTCTACCCAATTTGCTTTTATCAAGGCAGTGTCTTTTGACACAATTGTAGTGAGATAATCTTTTTGGACACTGTGAAGATGTGTCTGTTTTAAGTCATCTGCTTAAGGCACCTTCTGATTGGTTTAATAAGGAGCCAAACAGCCAATAGGTAGGCAGGAGAGGATAGGCGGGACTTCTGGGCAGAGCAGAGATAGGAACTCTGGGAAGAATCCGAGAGGCAGGGGATTTGCTAGCTAGATATGGAGGAAGTCAGATGTACGGTACTGAGGAGAGGCAATGAGCCATGTGGCAGAGTGTAGATTAATATAATTGGATTAATTTAAGTTTTAAGAGCTAGTTGGGAATAAACCTAAGCTAGATCCAAGCTTTCATAATTAAAGAAAAACAACAACAAAAAACATCTGAAATCCTCCACATCTAGCTGGCAAATCTCCCACCTCTCAGATTAGTTATGTTATATTATGTTACATTATATTATGTTATGTTAATCTCACTGGATCAGAATAAGACCACGAGTACAATTTTGAGCCAAACTTGAAGCAATCTTTATTAAATACTGGCCAGGATGATGGACACTGGCCAGGTCCACACCCCGGACTTCCAGAGAATGGCTTCGAATTATGTTAGTCAGGTCCTTTAAAGGCAAACCCCACAAGGCTATGGACTTTCTGCCTTTCTCGAATTGGGGCAAGCACACATCCTGACATACTTCCTGCCTGCGTCTCTCTGATCACGCACATCCTCTGCAGTTGGGGCAACCAACCTTTGTTTTCAGAGGTAAAAATTTGTGGCTTGTTATCTAACATGAACAACAGCCCAGCATTCTAGGAAGTTATCTGTCCTTGGGCAAATGGGGCTTGCAGGTTAGAGGCTTTTTGTTTTATAGAGTCTTAAAGCACAGTAATTTAAATTTAAGACATAACCTTAGCCCTCACAGTTTGAAGACTTCCTGGGTGAGCTAAGCACTAGCAGCCACCAATCCCTGCTTCCTGACTGCAGGAACAGAATGACTCGAGGCTGCCAGGACTACCCTGCCACAGGGATGGAGCCAAATTAATCCCTCTCCCTCAAGTTGCTTTTGTCAGGCCTTAAAAAACCAACAACAATAAATGTAACTAACACAAAATCTGGAGGCAGAAGCAGGAGCCAGGACAGTAGCCATTGGGATGAATCTGATAAAGATTCTGCTTTTGCTGGGCATTGGTGGCACACACCTTTAATCCCAGCACTCGGGAGGCAGGCGGATCTCTGTGAGTTCGAGGCCAGCCTGGTCTACAGAGCTAGTTCCAGGACAGCCTCCAAAGCCACACAGAGAAACCCTGTCTCAAAAAACAAACAAAAAAGGTTCTGCTTTTACCCTGAGCTGGATGGGAGTTGTGTCATGGCTTAGAGAGAAAGAGGGATGAAATTAGGTGCTTTGATCAGGAGTGGCTGTTATTCTTTTGCTTAAATTAGAAAGAGAGAAGCAAGATGAGACATGAGACTATAGAGATACATTAACGATAGTTTATTATAGGCCCGGCAGAGCAGAGAGAGTAATAGAAGAACAGAGCAGGACAGAGAGTAAGAGAGGAGAGAGACAGAGTTAATGGCTGACCACCATGGTTGGTCGTCAGAGACAGAGAGTGAAGCAGGGAAGTTGGGACTTTTAAAGGGAAGATCGCGCATGCGCACTGAGGTTCCAGGCATGCGCAGAGTCCTCAGGCAGGTCCATAAAACGTGATGATGAGTGGTGATGCTGTAGTAGGGGTGGGCTCCCACTGTTGTCAGGGGGCAGCGTCTGTCTTTTAGGGAGGTAGAGCGGGTCAGCATTAATGCCTGAGCCTTTCATTGGCTGCTGGGAACAATGGTTTGAGAGAAGATGAGGCCAAACACAAGGGAGGCCAGAGTGGAGGCAGCAGCACGGGTCCACATGAACACTACAGAATATTACAGCAGACACCGGGAGCACCTTCATGTCTTAGTCCCTACTGAATGAAAATGAGGACATTGTAGACTTGAGCGAGAAAACAGCCAGAGGCATCTGGAAGGGTTCATTATGAACAGGGCCATGAGAGAGGTGACAAAAAGAGGGAACCAAGACGTCCGTCATGCGGTCAAAATGGCTGGGTTATATAGGGGAAAAAAATGAAACTGGGGGAAGGAAATTAAAACTCAGGGGCTGGAGTTTAGGGGAGGGGGAGAAGTGTGTGATAACCAAGAATGCTGCGTGGAAGCCGAAGCTGCTCTTCCCAGGTGGCCCCTCTGGCCAGCCGGGCCCGTAGATGAGGGCTGCTCCTAGACATGTGACATGCGCCTGCAGCTCAGCCTCTGGCACCATCTGCAGTTGGCTCACCTCCTGCTGCACCCAGGCAGCCAGGCCTGATGGTCCAGACTGCAACCACTACAGCCGGTGTGGCTGTGGGCTCTGCGGGGGCTCACACCCTGGGTCATGCCATCCCTGGGGGCTTCAGTGGAGATGGCAATGCTGAGCCTGCAAGGCCTGACATCACTTACCAGGAGCCCCAGGGAAACCAGCTGCTGGACCGGCAGGGCCATGCTCTCTTGAGATCAGTTTCTGGAATGTGCCCAGAACCAGAGTAACATCAGACTCTGCTAGGGCTTCAATGAGGTGTTGTGACAGTGCAGAATTGCAAATGGTTTAATCTAATCAAGAAGTTCAAGCTGAAGAAATTGAAATGGGCTCTGCCTAATTTAGTGCAAGTGTGGACCCTGAGTAAACAAACCTTATTTCTAATAGCTCCATTATTCAGAATAGCCATGGGAGAGTCCTCACTGTATAGTTATTCACTCAGCTTGCAGTGTTGGGGACTGGGCAAGTGATGGCCTCCTTGAACCAACTGTATTATTTTTTGTGAGTTAATGAAAATAAAATTGTTTGATTCTGAAAAAAAAAACAATTTTGTGTGTGTCTGTGTTGTGTGTAGTTGATGTTGGCACAAGTGTCTGCTGTGTGTATGTGCAAGCCAGAGGAGGATTGTTTTCCTCTGTCTGTTGCTCTATACCTATTTCCTCCAGACAGGGTCTCTCACTGAACATATTGCTATTTTTTGGCTCTGCTAACTGGCCAGAAAGTCCCACCTACCTTCCTGTCCCTCCCACTCCTGGCCCTGGGATGGTAGGTAGGTATGCGATGGGGGATGTCCTTCTGTATGCTGTGAATGTATGTTTCTCTTATTGGTTGATGAATAAAGCTGTTTTACTGCAAGCAGCTGCCATCAAAAGGTCTTTATTAATTTTAATTTTGCTTATAAGTTCTGAAAACATTTTTTGTTGCTGTTGTTTTGTTTTGTTTTTCAAGACATGGTTTCTCTGTGGCTTTGGAGCCTGTCCTGGAATCCACTTTGTAGACCAGGCTAGCCTCAAACTCACAGAGATCCGCCTGCCTCTGCCTCCTGAGTGCTGGGATTAAAGGCGTGCACCACCATGGCCCGGCTAATTTCTACTAGTGATTTAATATCCCTCACCAGCTTTTCTTTTGTGACATTTGTGTCTAGTACTTGATTTGTACTTGGGTTGTATGAAGTCTTTCTTTCCTCTTGATTATTTTGAACAAGAGTCTGAACAAAATCCCCAGAAGAGCCAGCAGAGTCATTGAAAGGCTGTTTTGTATTTATTTTCAACTCACAGAATTTCCCAATAGTAGTGACATTTTTACTAGTGTTCTGCCACTGCTGCTGGAAAACTGCAATTATCTCTCCTTTTTTCAGATGAGTGCATTTCTGAACTCTGAGGAACTTCCACAAGCAAGTGTCTAGAAACAGGCTGAGAATTTTGCACTCGTTGCTTCCACATCTGCAGCTGTAAGGGTGGGACCCTTTGCTGCTTTCTGCAGCATACTGATAGGACAACACAGGGCCAGGGTGCTTTGAGGGTAAGGTCTGGGTAGAAGGTGGAAGCTGCTTATTTTTAACTTGTAATGATGGAGATGACACAAAGTTTTTGTTTCTGAACAGAAGGGTCTTGTACAAAGCTTTGTGGTAAATAAGGGTATTATTGCTCTGGAGGTGGCCTGTAATCTGGGTAAGTTCATTGGATATGCATTGTGTCCAGCCAACAAGCTGATCTGGTATCAAGTGGTTAAGCCCCCAATTTCTTTGGTAAGTTACAGGAACTCTTACAGAATTTAAAGGAGTCGTTTGTAGTTGCACAGGATAGGTATCTGATGTGACAAGCTGACTCTCTCTCTCTCTCTCTCTCTCTCTATATATATATATATATATATATATATATATACTTTTTTTTCTGTTTGCAGGGGCAAAAGAAACACACACACCCAACAGCGGGGTGTTTTTACCTCTATCTTACCTTCTCCTTCACTCCCTTCATCCCCTCCCTCCTCCCCCCATCACTTTCCTTCTTGTTTGCTCTTTCTGTGACCCCCAGCTCCTGCTACCTCCCTGTTTCTTCCTCTCTTTTTTTTGAGACAGGATCTTATGTATCAGACAGTCTGACTTTGAAGTTAATATGTAGTCAAGAGTGACTTGAACTCTTGATCCTGTGCCTCTCCCTCCACCATCTCTGGGTCTTTCTTTTTAAAACAATACATGGCTGGAGAGGTGTCCCAGGGGTTAAGCACACTGGCTGTTCTGGAAGAAGAACACAGGTTTAATACCCAGAAGCCACTTGGTGGATTCACAAGCATCCATAGTTCCAGGGGCATCTGACACCCTCCTCTGGCCTCCTTGAGCACATGGAGCACAGACATACATGTCAGCAAGACACCCATACATATTGAAAAAAACAAATATAAGATATAATAAACACAGAAAAATAATCATTGCTGGGCTGGGGATATAGCTAAGCTGGCTAAAAAAAGCCCTGGGTTCAATTCCCGGGATCCCATAAACTAGGGGCGGTGACACACCTCCCAAAGTGCTGGAGGCAAAGGCAGGAGAATCTGATCATTCTCAGATGCATATTGAGCCTGGAATACACAAAACCTTGTGCAAACAAACAAACAAAGAAAAAACCTAAAAAACAAAACTACAAAAGAAGGAAGAAAACAAGACCATTTCTGTAGCTTTGTGTTTTGTGTGTTTGTGTGTGTGTGTGTGGCTTTTAAATTTTATTTGTTTATTTGGTGTTTTGAGACAGGGTTTCTCTGTGTAATCCTAGGTGTCCTAGAACTTGCTCTGTAGATCATGCTGGCTTTGAACTCAGAGATTCACCTGCCTTCCAAGTGCTGGGATTGAAGGTGCTGGCTCTCTGAAGCTTTGTTTTAATCAGGAAACTCTGGAAACAATGTAAACAACGTGAAGGCTCATCAAGAGAGATGACTTCCAGCATGATGCCTGCCATGAGCTACCAGGCAGCTATGCAGATAGACGTGCAATATGCCCCCAGGGAGCTTACAGAAATATGTCTCAGGAACAAAAGTGTACAATGGAATGCAGAACCTGCACACACAGCAACACTGATGGGAGCTTTATCTGCTGCTGAGTATGAAGCTGGCCTTGTTGTTTTATTGAGACAGGGCTGGTCTCATTGTGTACCCAGGATGTCCTGGAGCTCACTCTGTAGACCAGGCTGACCTTGCACTCACAGAGATCCACCTGCCTCTGCCTCCCAAGTACTGGGATTGAAGGTGTGTGCTACTAGGCCTGGCCTTTTGTTTTTTATTCTTTAAATCTCCATAGGGCTGAGACCATAGCATGTGCCACTATGCCTGAGTGCTATGTGTAAACTTGCTTTTTCTTTGAGCCTCTGCTGACTGTTGGGAGAAGCAACCCATGGGGTCTGAGCATCCCTGAGCATGCTTGCTGGGGATGTCTAGCATGCAGGGCCCTGATCTCTGTCCTCTGAGTCATTTCTAGTTTGCAGTGAGCAAGGTGTACTTTCCTTGAGCAGCTTGCGTTTGTGTGCTATAAATGAAGCCCCTCACCCCAAGCCTTGTGTTCCAGGGTGGACCTACTGTGTGCAGGACAGAACTCTGGCCATTCTGTATCTCCCAGACCTTGAGTAAAGGATGTCCAGGCAGATGAATGCTTAGACTGCCTGCTGTTCTGTGAGCACAGTAGTCCTGCTTCTGACCCCAAGTCTCATGCCACCTTAACTCAGCAGTGAGTAGCTACAGTAGGAGCCTAGACTCTGCCAGGGACCTATTTCAGTCATTTTGTTCTTATAGAACTTGGGTTAATTAAATTACAGATTTTTAAAATTCTTTTCTACTTTTGAGATTTTTTAATGTAGATATGTAAACACTATGGTTAAGAGAAAGAAAAGTATTCAGAAAGAAAGACATGACCGAGAGAGTGGTATGGATTCCTCAGAGGAGAGACCCCTTTTTGTTTGTTTGTTTATTTTGTCTGTTTTTGTTGTTGTTATATTGTGCACAGAACTGTTTTGACAATATAAAAATCAGTTATGAGTTTTTGCTTGTTTCTTGTGGTTTTTCGAGACAGGCCTGTGTGGCCCTGGCTGTCCTGGAACTCGCCCTGTAGACCAGGCTGACCTCGAACTCACAGAGATCCGCCTGCCTCTGCCTCCCGAGTGCTGGGATTAAAGGTGTGCGCCACCATGCCCAGCCAGTTATGGGTTTTCAGAAGGCAAGGCCAGGTTCCCAAACAGACAACTACCAAAAGGATCCATTTGCTAGCTCAAGTCAGGCAACAGAAATCATTCAAAGGAAGAATGCAAAGAGCCCCTTATTCAAGGCTGGGGGTGTGGCTCAGAGTAGAGAATGTGTGTGGAACCAGGGCCCTGGGATTGATCTTCAGCATTGCAGAAATGACCCCAAACCCTCAGTTCACACTCAACTGAAGACTTTTAGTTAATTTCATAGTACAGGTATTTCTAGAAGTTTTCTCTTTTTAAGTAAATCTGTATTTATTTTCATCTCTGTGCATGAGTGCTTGTCTGTGCCTATGCGTGCTGGTGCCCTTGGAGGCCAGCAGGGGGCGTCAGACTCTCCGGATATCTGGTGGTTGTGAGTCACACTGTGCCGGTGCGTGGAACTGACCTGGTCTTCTGGAAGGGCAGCCCATGCTCCGAACCTCTCAGCCATCTCTCCAGCCCGCATGGTTTTCTAAGACCATATTATATGCAGTGGTTATACTAGCCTCAACTGATGGCCACTGGAGTGACCTCAGCTCCTTGTGACTCTGGCAGGCTGAAAAACCTTTCAGGGGTATGAGCAAAGTCAGCGGGCTTTCCCTGGCCCTGTTACTTCCTGGGAGATCTTAGCAGGAAATGCATCACCTCAGGTCCTGGCCAAATGGCTTGCGGGACAACAGGTTCTCCTTCCATATCCTCCTCTCTCTCAGTTCCTAGTCCTTAGCATATCTTCTCATCTCCCAGCTGGGACTGCTTGACATTCTATACCCCAGTGAAAATCTAAAAATTGTCATTCTGGACCAGAGTATCCCTTCATGCCTTCACTGAGCTCCTGGGTCCCCCAGGCAGTTGTGGGAGTAGGAATGGGTGGGGCAGGATGCAGGGGTTGGGTGGGTGGAGCCAAGACCCACTTCCTTTCCCCCTGGGGCTCAGTCTGTCCCAGTCCCGACCAAGCCTCAGGAGGAGCTGGAGGTGCTCACCCTGGCCCTGCGCCATGTCCATTAAGCTGGTAAGACTAGATATAATAGAGGTGTGGGGTTGGGGGCTCAGAGGATGATGGGATGTTTCTATAGTTTGAAAAGATGGGTAGGGTGATGGGCAAAGGGGGTCAAGAGCCACTGACTGGAACAGAATGAGTGACGGCCAGGAGGACATGGCTGCTGCTGGAATCAGTTGCCAGGGCCAGGGTGGGGAGTCACTGCCACCATCTGTCCCCTTGCTGCTTCTGATAATCGTAAAAGCAAGAATGGAAAAAAAAAAAGAAATTCAGAAACCGTTAAACCACAAGCTGGGCTCGGCAGTTGGCAGGGAAGTGGCAGAAGGAGGGGGCTGGCCAGGTTTCCCTCCCCAACCCCTGTGTGTTCGGTAACTTCCCTACATTCAGGTCCTAGCTCCTGCTCTGAAGATGACCCTGCTTCTCCTCCTCTTCGGGGGCTTCTGGATCCAGGTGACGAGCAGCAACCTAGATCTGCAGAACACAACGACGCTGACACCTGCTACCCCACATAACAAGGCCCCAGACATCTCTGAGGCCTTGAGTGTCAGCCAAACAATCTCTACTAGGACAGACACAGTGGACCCTGCAGAGACTGCCAGCATCGGGAGTCACATCACACCCCCACCCTCCTCAACCCCCTTTGGAACTCCTGAATTGTCTTCTCTTGGGGTTCCCGTTGGTGCTAGCATGAGCATCCCTGTACCTGAGCCTACAACCTCCCAGGAAGTTTCCAACAAGACATCAGTGAAGCCTCCAGAATCAACAGATGTTCCCAGTGACCCTCCTGACACAATAGCCAATCCTGTGACAGACGGAACTGTGACATTTACCTCTCTAGAAAACTCTAAAGGGACCAGTGCACACCCTGTCGCCATGACAACAAGCACCAGTGAGACCAGTGGATCCTCTGTGACTACAACAGTAAGCTTCAAGACCAGTGGTCCCCCTGTCACCATGACTACTGGGTCTCTGGGTCTCTCCAGTGAGACTCATGGACTCCCTGCCACCATAGCAACCAGTTCTGTGGAGAGCTCTAGTGTAGCGGGTGGCACCCCCGTTTCTGGCATAAAAATATCCATGATGTCTACCCCAGAGCCAATAACCACCAGGACGCCACGCCAGCGATCAAGCGGCATGTTACTAGTGCCCATGCTTGTGGCCTTGCTGGTAGTTTTGGCTCTGGTTGCGCTATTGCTGTTGTGGCGCCGGCGGCAGAAGCGGAGGACCGGGGCCCTGACCCTGAGCAGAGGCGTAAAACGCAATGGGGTAGTGGATGCCTGGGCTGGGCCAGCCCGGGTTCCTGATGAAGAGGCTGCAACAGCAACAGCGTCATCAGGGCCAGGGGGCAACAAGGGCTCTGGAGCTCTGGAAAAAGAGGGGTCCGGCCAGCGGCCCACCCTCACCACTTTCTTTAGCAGACGGAAATCTCGCCAGGGCTCTTTAGTACTGGAGGAGCTGAAGTCTGGGCCAGGTCCCGACCTAAAGGGGGAGGAGGAGCCGCTGGTGGGCAGTGAGGATGAGGCTGTGGAAACCTCCACTTCTGATGGGCTTCTTAGAAGCTAAAGATGGGGCTACACCTCAAAGCCTATGAGCAACAGGAGATCCTCATCCGACCCTGCTCCTTAACCCTGGATCCTGCTCCTAGCATCCTCCTAGCATCCTCACACTCTACACTTGTGAATATTTGTGAGCCATATGCACTCATTCATTCATTCATCCCCCCCACCCCCCAGCCCTTCCTCCATGCTCCCTTTGGAATCAGTTTCCATGAGAATAATCTTAGTTGACCTACAATTTCTCCAAGGATCCACCTTGGGATGCTGGGGTCTGACAAGAAGAATGAAGCAACAAACCAGCAAACTTCCGACAATGAAACTTTGTGAAGTACATGGCACCCCCCTCCCATAGGGCCCCTTCAGGACTCCCATTGCTCAGGGGTCAGCTTAGAGCCTGGATGGGGCCATCCAGCTTGCTCTTGGGTGAACTGTGACCTGTGACTTTTCCCAGAGCACTCTGGCTCTGGGCTGGCTGACAGCTGCTGGTTGAGGCTGCCAGAGATCGGCTACTTCTCCTTGGGGCAGAGATGAGACTTTCTGGTTCCAAGAAGCCCAGGCACCTGCTGTGTCCATTCAGAGGTGTGGTTTGTGTGCAAGATGTGACCCTTAGGTGATGGCTGTGAACAGTACTGGTGAGTAGAGATGGTGGGAGAGAGCAGGGCAGGGACTGGCAAAGTGAGGGACACAGGAACGACTGGGAACACCGGTGCCTTCATCTTGCTCAGACAGGACAGGAACAGCTGAAAACCTTAATCTGTGTGCAGCCTCCAAAAGAATGCAAACTCGATGGGGACTAAGCTGCCAGACCCTCCCTTCAAAGGCGCCCTTACACCAACACCCATCCACCCACCCGTGCATACATGCTAGAAGAGGAGAGGTGACAGCCCAGCGTGGCGACTGGGTGCTGCCAAACCCTCTGGCCTTGATGCCTTTCCCCTACAGGCTCGGTTTGTCTGCTTCCTCTTCCATTCCAGGGCTGAAGTCCTTCCCTTTTCTAAGAAAGAGGGAGTTAGATGAGAATATAGGCCCAGGGGCGGGAACATGGGTGCTAGGGGCTCTCTGAGGGTCTGAGGTAGAGAGGACAGGCCCCAGTTGTGCTGCTTCTGACCCACTGTAGCCTTTGATACTGGCCCAGGCTACAACCCAAGAAGACACGTGGTCCAAAGGTGGTTGCTGGAGGAGATTTGCAAGAGGAAGTTGTTGAGTCAGAGGGCACAGTCCTTGAGAACAGACTGACCTACAAAAAGAGATGTGTGAGTGTGATTGTGTGTGGCCTACACGGGAGAGGGGAAGGTGGGAAATGGAGCCCAGGCGGCTCACCTGTTGTATGCTGGAGAGGGGAGGATAGACGAGGAATGGAAAGGGGCACAGCTGCCGTTGTGGGAGATTTTGCCAAGCTGAGTGCCCCAATTTCAGGGTTAGAGGATAATGTCATGAAACTGAGAGGCCAAGGGCTCTGACTCCCTCGTCCAGTCATTTCCTGGGCTGTTTCTGGTTTTCAGGTGCAGGGAGGGAGGGAGGTTGAAGAAATGGGGTAGAGATGGGGGGTGGAACCCAACAGGACTTCAGCCCAGACAGGGTCAGAAGGCTCTGAGTGCTAAATTGAGCGACAGGCAAAAATGTCACAAGGGCACCAAAAGAAGGAAGTGTCACAGTGCTTCTAAAGGAAGACAAGGAGGCTTCATGTTTATCCCAGGGTCTCGGCTGCATCCCATGTCCCATTGGCTCCTGTGCCTGGCAGAAGCAGGTGTTCAGTGTACATTCATATGGATGAATGAATGAATGAATGAGTGAGTGAATGGAGGGATGGATGGATGAAGAAATGAGGTAAGCTCATTTAAAAGTTCTTTAAAAGCTAAGAAGGGGGGCTGGAGAGATGGCTCAGAGGTTAAGAGCACTGACTGCTCTTCCGGAGGTCCTGAGTTCAATTCCCAGCAACCACATGGTGGCTCACAACCATCCGTTATGAGATCTGGTGCCCTCTTCTGGTGTGCAGACATATATGGAAGCAGAATGTTGTATACATAATAAATAAATAAAATCTTTAAAAAAAAAAAAAGCTAAGAAGGGGAGCCGGGTGTTGGTGGCACACGCCTTTAATCCCAGCACTCGGGAGGCAGAGGCAGGCGGATCTCTGTGAGTTCGAGGCCAGCCTGGTCTCCAGAGCAAGTGCCAGGATAGGCTCCAAAGCTACACAGAGAAACCCTGTCTCCAAAAACCAAAAAAAAAAAAAAAAAAAAAAAAAAGCTAAGAAGGGGGAAGGTTTTGAGCACAAGGACTAGAGGATGCAAAAGTATATAAGTGGAGCAGGGAACATGGTGAGACACAAAATAGATGGATGTCCTTCAGCTCAGTAGAGGAAAAACAGTAGCAAGCAATATATAAACCCCAAAAGAGAAAAAAATAAGGGAGGTAAACAGGAACAGAAATGTAAAACATGACAGCCGTTTCAACTCCACCAGTCATTAAATAATTGTAAATGGCTTGTGTTTGTGACATCCTCGCCATGTTTTCAGAAACTATAATGACCTCAGAAATGCTTGCAGCTGACATGGAGCGGGGGTGGGGGGAGGAAGATATTAATCTGTAAATACATGTGGTTCTCATAATAAAAGTTACATCCCAAATGTGTAGTGTGGTCCTCGGAAAGGTGGGGGAATTTAAGTGTGGTTTTCAACTTACTTTTCTGTGGTTTTCAAGTTTTACACAATAAATGTCTTTACTTTTACATGTATGAAAAATGTTGCTGAGGGGGCTGGCAAATGGCTCGGTGGTAAGAGCACTGACTGCTCTTCCAGAGGATTCAAGTTCTGTTCCCAGCCCTTAAGCCTGTCTGTAGCTCTGGTTCCAGGAGATCCAGTGCCCTCTTCTGACCTCCAAGGCCACCAGCTATGCATGTAGCACATACATACGTGCAGGCAAAACACCCATACACATAAAAATAAGCACATCATTAAAAGGTATATTGATGAAAGAGATGTTCCTTAGACAGCCGTGGCGGGGGGGGGGTGGAAAAGAGTTGTAGAGAACGTCAGAGTCTCAGAAAGTTTGAGTTGGCTTCTGGGAGTGTTGAGATGGAGGAGGCGGGTGTCCCCTCTACCTCACGGGCCTCTGTAGATAGTGAGTGCCATTCTTTCTTCAGCTGCCTGGCAACATGTCTTAGAGCCATCCTCAAACCACTTCCCTGGCTTTTCCAGGCCTAGGTCCAGCTGCCTCTTCCACCTGTCCCTCCTCCCCCTGGGTCCCGGCTTTCTCTGCAGGTCCCAGCACCATGTTCAGCAATTGTTTTCATTTTTTTAGAGGAGGTAAGGTTTATTTGGAGTTACTGGTTTTGCTTTGTTGTGAGACAGTCACAGTCTTACCATGTAGCCCAGGTCTCTTGGAACTTAACTCTCCTCAGCCATGCCTGGCTGAAGTTTTATTTTAGTTTGAATTGGTGTGCAATAATTATTCAGTTCTATGGGGATACATATACTGAGATATATATATATATATCTCAGTATATGCACAATGCATAGTAATCATATCAGGGTAATTAACATGCCCATCAACTCAGACTTTTCTTTATAGCGAAACATCCAAAATCCTTTCTTCTAGTCATTTTGAAACATAAACCATGAACCAGCCCTGCTGGCAAAAACGAGTAGCTCCTAGAACTTGGGAAATGGTACAGAAGGATTGGGAGTTTAGGCTCATCCTGGGCTGCAGAGCAAGCTTGAGGCCCTCCTGAGCCACATGAGAACCTGTCTCAAAAAACAAACTGTGACCCACAGTCATGCTTATTGGGATGGTAGGACTTCCTCCTCCTGGTCACAGCTCTGTACCCTAAGCATCCAATCCTTTCTCCAGCTTCTGAGAAATTCTACTCGACTCAGTAAGATTTACTTTTAGATTCCACATGTAACTGAGACTATACACACACACACACACACACACACACACACACACACACACACACACACGAGTACTGACAGAGACTCTAGTTGGCCAAACTCTTGAACTTCCTGCCTTAGCCTTCCAAGTTCTAGAATCACAGGTTGTGTTGTGAAGAGACACTGTGACAATGGCAATTTATAACAGAAAGTAATTAACTGGGGGCTCATCATTTACAGTTTCAGAAGGTGAGTGCATGATCATTACCGTAGGAAGCTTGGCAGCAAGCATGGTGCTTGCTCTTTTTTTTTTGTTTGTTTGTTTGTTTGTTTGTTTTTTCGAGACAGGGTTTCTCTGTGGCTTTGGAGGCTGTCCTGGAACTAGCTCTTGTAGACCAGGCTGGTCTTGAACTTACAGAGATCCGCCTGCCTCTGCCTCCCAAATGCTGGGATTAAAAGTGTGCACCACCAACACCCATTGAGAGCTTACATCTTGAGACACAACCATGAAACAGACAGATGAGAGAGAGAGAGAGAGAGAGAGAGAGAGAGAGAGAGAGAGAGAACTAACTGGGAGTGGTATGGGCTTTAGAAATCTCAAACCTACCCCCGTGACACACCTCCTCCAACAAGGCCATACCTCCTAATCCTTCCCTCAAAAGTTCTACCAACTTGGAACCAAGCATTCAACTCTATGAGCCTATGGGGCCATTCTCATTCAAACCAGCACACAGCTGTTACCCCCATACCTAGCTTCAAGTCACACAGTGGTTTTCTGTGTCTACCTAATCTCACTCATGCAATGTCTCCAGATTCCTACATTTTGTTACCAACGACAAGATTCCACTTCCTAAAATAGTACTTCAATTACTGAATAGTATTCTTGCATATATAACCACACAAATTTTATCTATTCTCCTACTGATGGGTACTTGAAACTCAAATAGTTCAAAAGACAAAAATAATCACAGGGCTGGAGAAATGGCTAATCCTTTAAGAGAACCAGCTGCTCTTCTAGAGGATTGGGGCTCAATTCCCAGAGAGTTGTGAGCTGCAACTCCAGTTCCAGAGGACCTGACTCTCTCTTCTGGCCTCCACAGGCATCAGACACACACATGGTATACAGACATACATTCCGGCAAAACACTCACATACATAAAATTAATAATAATCTAGCCAGAAACTGTATTAAAGACCAGAATAGATATTTCTCAAAAGAAGACATGCAAGTGGTCAAGAGGTCTGCCTGGAAAAAGAAAGTTCATCCTGAGGGAAATGATGCCACACCGAGATGGTGCCTCACCCTAGTCAGAATGGATACTTTTAAAAATTAAGAGATGGGGCTAGAGAGATGCTCAGCCTTTAAGAGCACTGTAAATTCAGGTGGTGGTGGCCCATACTTTTAATCCCAGCACTCAGGAGGCAGAGGCAGGTGATGAGTTTGAGGCCAGCGTGGTCTACAGAGTGAGTTCCAGGACATCGAGGGCTCCATAGAGAAACCCTGTGGAAAAAAAAGAAGGAATGAAGGAAGGGAGAAAAAGAAAGTTAGAGGAATGCTAGTCTGGATTTTCCATTGCTTAACAAATCATGTCCCCATATGTTAGACACATATGGCTTTAATTTTCCTCTCTGTCCTTCTGGCCCTATATACTCAGCCCATCTTGAGCTTTGTTTTACCTGAGATAAAGTTTCAATTCCTAGAAGCTGAACACTTAACCTCCTGAAGAGGCCAATATGGATTCCAAGATTTTGGTGCAATTATTACGTCTACCCCTGTGTCTACTAAACTTCCCATTTCAATGCCATTTGTTTGTATTTTTAACTTTGGTCTTTGATCATTTATATATTCTCTTTTTGGGGGGGTGAGGGGGTGGTTTCAAGACAGGGTTTCTCTGTGACTTTGGAGGCTGTGCTGGAACTAGTTCTTGTAGACCAGGCTGGTCTCGAACTCACAGAGATCTGCCTGCCTCTGCCTCCTGAGTGCTGGTATTAAAGGTGTGCACCATTCTCCAAAAAGTATTTGCTTTATGGTTTCTCCTGAAAACTTTGTTTTATATTCTCAAGCTGTTCTGTCATCCAGAGCAGTATGGTTTCTCACAATAGGCATTAAGTCTTGTAATTGCTCTATGGAGGGTTTTCTCCAATGCTGACAGGGAATGACTGAATCAAATTTGGCCCAGAGGCCTGGGAGAGGCCCCCTAAGGCATTTCCAAATGGCAAAAGGTTACCTTGCCTGTCCCATGTTGATCTGCATTCATTAGTCCAATGTTGGCCTTTGACACACCTTCGCATAGTCCAGAAGAATACGGGCCCTTCTGTTTGGATTATCTCTAGGGAAAAAAAAAAAAACAAAAAAAAAAAAACAAAACACTGTTCCTAGGAATGCTTTGCCTATAATCCTTTTTCAAATGACAATTAAAACATCTAACCTTTTGATTTTTCTTAAAATCTTTAGAAATCACTTCTCCTATCTAAGTATCATCGTGAACGCGAGATCTAGTATCAACTGTATTTCTAATCCATTCATCTGTGTGTGCTGATCTCGCCTTTAAAGGACTGATCACCCTTTTGCCTTCTGAATTAGCATTTCAAAAGTCAAAGATTCAATTAATATTCTTCTAACTTCTTGATCTGATATTGTTCTATTTATAGCTGAAGTTACTCTTTGTAAAAACAGAGAAGGCTTCTTTTGGGCCTTGTATAATTTTAGTAAATGGCTCAGTCATCTCCCCTGATTCTTTAGTCTTGTCCCAAACATTCAAAGCTGCTGTATGGCATAGGGCCAAGGTGTGATCATCATATATAGACTGTCTTTGTAAATCAGCATAATGGCCCTCACCAAGGATTTGATCTTGGGAAATCTTATAACCTCTAACCCTACCAAGTTGTTCAATGACCCTAATTTTGTCTTTCTACCATGTTTTTGCCATTGCAACTGAGATCAGCTTCCAATAGTGCTATAACTAAATCTTTCCAGACTTGTGGAATAATTCTGTTCCAAGTGTCTCATGAATTTAACATCTGCTTCACAGAAGGTGAATGCATAATATATGAAACAATTTAAATCTCTTTAAATCTAACATTTCTATAGGATCACGGTTAATTTCTAAATAGCCTTGAGGGTCCTATCATCTGGTAGTCTTTCTTGAATGGTAACTGGATAAATTAAGGTTGGTTTTCTAATAACCTTGGGCTGTTCCTCTTCAGTTTCATAATTTTCAGTAGCTTCTACTCTAAACTCCTTTGTCTGTGTGTGAATATTTAGTTTCATTAGTTTGTCTTTTTAAGAATTGTATCTTATCAGTCAATTTTTCATATTTAGCACTGATATCAAACAACTTTTTTGGGATAAAACACGAGTTCCCAAACTAATAATGAGTATAACTGATAGTATGTCAACCCCAGCCAAGTTTACTATTCCTTCATTTGCTTGTTCCATTTTCAGATCATCCATTGTGGAACTATACAGAGACCTAACTTCCTGCATTGTAATATTTCCCATTTTCAACATTTCTTTAAAATAATCCTCCCCCTTAAGAATTTCCAGGTGTCTCACCCGATCTGCTGATGATGACGGTGAAATGTGAGGCTGGCTGTCGCTGCTTATCATTGCTAGGCAGAGAACACAGGCAGTGCACAGCCTGGCTGAGGGCAGCTACAGCTGCTTTCGTGTATCTGGGAGCTGAGAGAGCGTGCAACAGCAATAGAAGCACAAGCAGGTGTTGGGGTGTCTGACCTGGTGTAGCAGCGGCCTAAGGAGGGGGTCCAGGGGAAGCCCACAACTCACAGGGAGAGGGAGCCAGCCGTCTGAGAAGTGGACACGGGAATGTGCCCGAGAAGCACACGTGGCGGGAAGTGAGGGCACAGGCTGCCTGAAGGCAGAGCCAGCTGGTGGTGGGCAGCTAACTTCAGCATTTGGAACCCAGGAGCCTGTGGAGTTTGGGTTCTGTGGAGTTTGGGGCCAAGAATGGGTGGCAGCTGGAGACTGTGGTAGAGAGGCTGCCAGAGGAAAATCCCAGACTCGCTTAGAGGGTTTGGGTTGAGAGAGAAAAGAGCCAGCCGGTGGTGGCAGCTCCAGCGGCTGCAAAGCCAGGGGTGAGTGGATATCTTGGGATTTTGTGCCCCGACTTGGACGCCAGATGATGCATTTACCTAATTATTCTTTTTCAATAAAAACTTGAGAGTCAGATGTAGGGGTAAGAACCGGAATGACCAGAGAAGTGGAGAAATGACCAGTGACTTCCCATCTCTGTCATTCCTCTATCCAAAAAGGGCCAAGACCCTCTCTAAGCCCCACCCTACTAGAAGCTAGCTCCACCTTCTGGTTCAAAACGAACTTAATTATCAGTCTCAGGAGCGTCAGAATGCAATCAAAATATTACACAACAGAAAAAAAAAAAAAAAGAAAGAAAAGAAAACATTGACTGCTCTTCCACAGGATCCAGGTTCATTCCCAGCACCCACATGGTTGGTGACTCACAACCATCGTAACTCCAGTTCCAGAAGAATCTAGTGACTTCTTCTGGCCTCCTCAATCACTGCAAGCGTGTGATGCACAGACATGCATGCAGGCAAAACACCTACATATCTTTTTGTTTGTTTGTTTGTTTTTCTTCCGAGACAGGGTTTCTCTGTGTAGCTTTGGAGCCTATCCTGGCACTCGCTCTGGAGACCAGGCTGGCCTCAAACTCACAGAGTGCTGGGATTAAAGGCGTGCACCACCAACGCCCGGATACCTATACATATCTTTAAAAAAAAAAAAAAAAAAGGACAAGAGACAAGAAGTACTGTCAAGAATGAGCAGGCGGCAGGCTCTCACACTGGTGAGAAAGCAAACTGATGAGAAGACAGAATGAGGCTCCTCAAAAGCGAAAACAGCGCTGCCGGATGACCCAACAGCCTCACTGTGGGACTAGGTCCAGGGGAAATGAAATAGCAGTTTTGAAAGGACATTGGCGACACTCTTCATAACAGCCAAGATCTGAAGGCTACCAAGGGTCCTCCTGAAAGCCACTCTGTCTGGGGAGGGTCTGTCTGCATCAGAGGCCATCAGGATAGAGCTCTGGGCCAGCAAGATGACTCAGTGGGTAAAGGAACTTGCCACCAAGCCTGATGCTGCCAAGTTCAATCCTTCAGATATAATGGTGGAAGGAAAGATTCAGCCTTTAAAAAAGCTTTTTTTTTTTTTTTTTTTGAGAAAGTATCTCACTGTGTAGCCCTGGCTGTTCTGGAACTTTCTATGTAAACGAGGCTGGCCTTGATTCCTGTCTTCTGATTCCTGAGTTCTGGGATTAAAGACATGTTCCACCAAACCCCCAATAAAGAGACTCAATTTTTGCAGTTGTCCTGTGACCTCCACATGTGTGCCATGGCAGATATGCACCCTCCCAAAACAATAGCACAATAAGTATACTTAGAAATGTTTAAGGCTGTATTGCCTCTCCTCTGCTCATCCCCTTATAGCCAGCCTGCACCCTCCATGCTGTCTATCCAGCCTCATCAAACTTTTGTTGCTCCTTCATTAAGAAGTGTGAAAATGTTTATTTTGTCCAAACACTAAACAAATGTACATTTTCCCCTTTTCTGAAAGCCATAGGCCCACAGTTGTAATCTTGCACTTGAGAGGCAGGAAGATCTCCATAAATTTGAAATCAGTCTAGTTTACATAGCAAGTTCTAGGCCATCTAGGGCTACATATAGAGACCCTGTCTCAACAAACAAATAATAAATTTTAAAAAATCTAATTGCAGCCTGGTAGTGGTGGTGCTTGTCTTCAATCCCAGCACTTGGGAGGCTGAGGCAGATGGATCTCTGTGAGCTGGAGGCCAGCCTGGTCTATGGAGCTAGTTCTAGGACACAGGGCTACACAGAGAAACCCTGTCTCAAAAAAACAATCCCCCCCAAAAAAACCCTAATTACCAGGCTATTCTAAGGTCTTTGTTTCTGCTTTTGTGGCACAAAGGGCCTTGAGCAGGTTAGGCAAGCTGGGTCTCCTCCAACCCTTTGCTGTTTGTTTGGTTTTGGTTTTATATTTTCTTCTTTATTTACTTATTTATTTGTATGTGTGGTAAGTGGGCACTTGAATGTCACAGTGTGTGTGTGTGGGGGGGTCAGAAGATAACTTGCAGGAGTTAGCTCTCCTAGAATATGGATTGAACTCAGGCTGTCAGTCTCGGCAGCAAGCACCTTTACCAGCTGATCCAGCTCACTGGTCCTGTTTTTGTTTTTTGAGAGCCTCTCATGTAGCCTAGGCCAGCCTTGATTGCTCTATAAAGCCCAGGATGAACTTGAACTTCTAATTCTCCTGCCTCTGTCTCTCCAATGTTAGAATTACAGGCATGTGCCTCTAGGAGTGGTTTATGTGGTGCTGGGGTTGGAACCAGGATCTATTGGATTAAGGTCTCTTTATTTCAGAAGACAGCAGGGTGAAACACAGGCCAGAGCTAGGTTATAGAACCCAGCCAGCACGGCCAGAACAAAAAGGGGCCTGCGTCCCCACGTGCAGCCCCTTAAGAAGCTCCCTTACATAATCCCGGCTTTCCTTCACCACGCCCTTATGAGTCCCCGGGTCCACCTGGTACCTGCCCCAGGACTATTGGGCGGGGCTAGGGTGACTCCCTACAATTCCCCTTTTAGTCTAAGAGAGGATTAAAACTTAATAGTGTAAAATATCCAAAACTAACAATCATAAGGGTGGAATACAAGAAGATACAATAATCTGCTATGATACATCCTATGTCTATTTTAGCTAAGTCTTAAAGTCATGTGGAAAAAGTGTCTAACTTGAACACCTTCTTCCAATCCCAACTCTAAACAATAAGAAGGTCATTCTTAACTAGGCTTACACTACCCTAATACACAATAATGGGGAACGGGGGCGTAGCATCTTCTAGGTTACTTCCTGCTGAAAAGGGACGATGATGGTCATGTGGGGGCCCTGTGGAAAAAAAAATGCCAGTACAGGGAAAGTCTCTAATGAGTTATGTCTAGTCCATGTTAGATGAGATTTGTTTGATTGAAGATCTACGTTGAAATCCTCAACTTGATTGAAGTCGTTACTCGAGGTTCTGGTTGGAGTGTCAGTCAAAACGGAGTGAGTTGAATCCAGTGTAGTCGGGGAGGTGTAGTCCAATTCCTTTTTTAGAGCCTGCAGGGATTGCTGTCAGGCTGGGTCTTGTTGGCTGTATGGGAGTCAAACATAAGTGTCAGTCCTCGTTTCTGTCTTAAGACACATTCTCTTGTGCTTTGTATGCAAGGCTGGTGGTCCTTTAGATTCCAGAGGTTGTTCTGCTTTTCTTCCCTCTCACTGTGGCAAATCTGGGATTACAGATTTGCACACAACTGCATCTGGTTTTATGAAGGTTCTGGGGATCCAAACTCAGGTTCTCACACTTATGTGGTAAACACTTTCCCACAGAGCCATATCCCAAGCCCCAAAGTTCTTCAAGAACAGAATCCACGTATAAATACATGTAGGCATGCATACACACACGCCTAACAAAGAGCAGCATAGTTCATGTAGCTCAGTGACAGTCTTTATCTCTACCCCAGAATGGCATCAAATCTGTAAATAAAACATGAACACACTGTGTACGCCTCTATCCCAGCACTCAGGAGGCCATAAATAAAACGCAAACACACACAGTGCATGCCTGTATCCCAGCACTCAAGAAGCAATGTTGGATCAGAAACTCTGGCTATTCTTGGCTTGTAGTGACCTCAAGGCCAGGCTGGGATACATAAGACACTACCTCAAAGAAGAAAATAAACGTCACAAATCAATAAAACTCAAGTTTCTGTTTACTCTCTAAGGTGTACTTTAAGATCATGGTTATGGGACTTGGGAACGTAGCTCTATGCTAGAGCACTTGCCTAGTGTATGCAAAGCCCTGAATTCTAACCTCAGTTCTGAGAAGGAAAGGAAGAGAGGGAGAGGGAGAGGGAGGAATTGTGAAAAGTCCACCTAGAGAAATCTGGAGAGGAGGGGTTTAATACAGTCCCTCATGAGAGGGGGCAGTGAGAGGTCTCTCTTCCTAACAATGAGTGTTCACAGATGCTTCTCTTTGCTCTCCCGTTTCTGCCCCTGACTGTGTTTATCCAGTGTGGATACGCAAAGCCTGGAAGGAAAGAGGGTTCCCTGTGGCAGGGATGGAGGTACCCTCTAAGCTCTGAAAAACCGGCCCACCATACTCAGGCTGTGTGGCAGGAGGCAGATCTCCCACTATTAATAAGTAAGAAAGGAATACAACCAAATGGTTCTGAGATCCCAAAGTAGAAACAAAATCAGGAGAAAAATGTCCAAACCCCAATGGCTTATTTAGGATGACAAACGTGTACAGTGGGCAGACACTTGGGGTGAGCCATCTAGTTGTTCTCAACAGTGAGTTACAAGTAGACTCTATGTGCCTGGCTCCCTCCCTACGGTTTGTGACATCAAGACAGGCTGACTGCACCTTGGCCAAGGTCCCAGTTAAAATAGAACCAACTGTTGGCCAAAAAAGCCACCTGCTTGCCATTGCATTTGTACAGGCTCTGCCTCAAGCCAGCCCACTCCCAGTTGTCCCCAAAGTACACCCAGCTTGACTTCTCATCCAACTCCTCCTCAACCATAAAGATCTGACTCAAATGTCAATGCCTTAGTGCAGTTGCCCTCTTGCCTTGCCCCCTCTGCAAACAGACTTGCTGTCTGTGCTCTACTCCAACAGTGCTCCACTCACTCCTATGGTGCTCCACTCCTACAGCACCTCCTGTG
Source organism: Cricetulus griseus (assembly GCF_003668045.3). Classification (NCBI taxonomy): domain Eukaryota; kingdom Metazoa; phylum Chordata; class Mammalia; order Rodentia; family Cricetidae; genus Cricetulus; species Cricetulus griseus. Next base: position 73,629,679 of record NC_048596.1, read on the forward strand.
ATGCTATGAATGACTAGGCCACGTGGCTTTTATGATTTTTGAGTTGTTGGTTTGTTTGGGGGGAACAGTATCATATAACCCAGGGATGGCTTTGAACTCACTATATAGCAGGAGATGATCTTGAACTCAGAGCTCTTAAGCTTTTTTGGGGGGGGGGGCTGATGGCCAGCAAGTACTAGTGACCCTCTATCTCCACCACCTCCCCTAACCCCTAATAGCACTGGTGTTACAGGAGAGCATGGCCACACCCAGCTTTGTCACATAGGTGCTGGGAATCCAAACTCAGGGCCTCATACTTGCACAGCAAGTGTTCTTACCTAGGAAGTCCCTTCCCTAGTCCCCGACCTGGAACTTGTAATCCTCCTACCTCTTCCTCCTGCGTGCTGGGATTACAGGTGTTTGCCACCATGCCTGGCATATGTAGTGCTGGGGTCACACTCAGGGCTTTGTGCCTTCTGAGCAAGCAAGTCACCAACTGAGATCCAAGGCCAGGTTGTGTGGCTGTGAAGATGTCAGGGCAGGGGGTCTTCACTGCTGCCATATCTATCATCTTTGCATGCTGGAGCCCAACACCCAGGGCTGCCGGATGCATGGTTACTACACAGAAGTACATGTGCATGAGTGAACTCTAAAACATGCTCTGGAGATGGTTAGAGGCCTAACACCGAGGAGGCCTTCAGGGTTAGACATAGGTTTCTAGTTGTTTGTTGCTTTGTTTTGAGTAGTCTCACTGTGTGGCCCAGCCTGGACTCAAGTGCCTTCCAGAGTAGCTGGGATTATAGGCATGAGCTATGATGACCAGATTGTGAACAGTGGTAATAATGGTGTGGTGTATAAATGGAGAAGTACTATCATTTACTAAACAGTTATGCCCTGTGCCTAGCAGAAAAACTCCCTTGAGTTAAACTGTTGACATTTGGGGTGCGTTTGTTACATCGGAGCCTACCCCATAATCCCTGCAATCAGGAGGCTGAGGCACCAACCCAGTTTGAATATATATATACATATATATATTCAATATATATATACATATATACATATATATCAAGACTGATTTTTTTTTTTCTTTTTAAGGTCTGGAGCCATGGTGCATTCTTTAATCTAAGCAGAGACAGAGACATGTAGATCTATGTGAGCTTGAGGCCAGCCTGGTCTACAGAGTGAGTTCCAGATTAGTCAGGGCTACATAAAGAGACCCTGCTCTAAACAAACAAACAAACAAACAAACAAACAAAAATTAAAAATTTGAAAGGGCCAAGACTGCAGCACAGTTGTTAACAGCACTGGCTACAATTCCAGAGGATCCAGTGTGATTCCCGGCATTCACGTGATGGTTCATAACCATAACTTCAGTCCCAGGGGATCTGACACCCTTTTCTGGCCTCCTTGGGCACCGTGCGTGCAGGGAGTACACAGACATGTATTCGGGCAAAACACCCACATACATACTTTTTTAATTTTAGAAATAAACCTTTAATTTTTTTTAATGACAAGGAGGAGTCAAAGGGGAAGAAGAAAGGGAAGAATACTCAGAGATATTTCTCTATTCGTTTAACAATTTACTGCCAGGATTCGGGAGTATCTGGGGACCCAGTCTCCTTCCATTTTGTACTCCTGTCATTCTGTGAGGGTCAGGAACTATTCTGCTATCAGTTGATGGGAGGGAAGAAGAGGAAGTCCAACAGCTTGTTCAGTCCAGGTCTGGAAGAGGCCAATAGCACTTGTACCCATACTCCAATTAACCAGAGTCCAGTGCTGTGTCAGCCTCAGCACCAAAGGATGCTGGGAGATGTAGTTTAGTTGTGTGTCCTGGAAACAAAAGAGAAATAATCCTGCCCTGCCAGCATCATTTTCTCCTGGTTGACCTTTTGTTGTGATGTTTTGTTTTGGCTTTTGAAACAGGATCTTGCTGTGTAGATGAGGCTGGCTGGGCAGGATTGGGAGAGCAGTGTGAAGGGCTGTAGGAAGCACTTCCTGGATTCACAGTGAGGCAAGCAAGGCGCTGGGGTGAAAGGCCCTTGCAGTGAGGAACCCTTAATTTTTGCACCGCCCTCCCCCACCCTGTGCCTGGTTTGCCTCACCTTAGTCCCCAGTCAAGAGGCAGAGGAAGCGGTGGTGGTGGTGGTGGTGGTGAGCTGAAAGATACCATGGGCTTTAGCAATCAGTCCCCAAAAGACTGTACAAGAACGGTTTCCAGCGAAGAAACGGAGACCCTGCAGCTTCTTAGACTTGAGCTTACTTCTCTCAGGAAGGTGAAAAGTCCCCAGCTCGACACCCCTGCCCTAAGTATTCCCCTCCCCCTTCTCCCTCCCTCCCCCTCCCTTCTTTTTCTTTAAAAAACACATTAAAAAGTATTTATCATTCAGTGTCTGATACACCAACTGATCTTCCAGAGGTCCTGACTTCAATTCCCAGCAAACACATGATGGCTCACAACCATCTGTAATAGGATCCAATGGCCTCTTCTGGTGTGCAGGCATGCATGCAGATAGAGCACTGATACACATAAAATACATAAATAAACAAATCTTTAGTTAACGTTTGATGTGCATGAGTGCTTTGCCTGCATATATGTATGTGTATCACTCGTGTGCCTGGTGCCAGTGGATGTCAGGGAAGGGTATCACATGGCCAGAGCCCTGAGCATGCAAGCTCTGCACCTCCTCCTCCTCCTCCTCATTCTTCTTAAAAATTTTTAAAAATACGATTTAATCAAAATTTTAAACATAAGCATAATGTTAAGGTTTATTGTTGCATACATATTTAATCATCAACATGGCTTTTTAAATTTATGTGTATGAGTGTTTTGCCTGTGTGTGTGTGTGTGTGTGTGTGTGTGTGTGGTGTGTGTGTGGACATCACATGTGTGCCCTCCGAAGAGGGCATCAGATCCTCCTGGAACTGGTGTTACAAATGTTTGTGAGCCACGGGAGGTGCTGAACACTAGTCCCTCAAGAGCAGCCGAGCCATCTCTCCAGCCCCTAACATATTTACCTGTATCATTAAACATTTATGTATTTTAGCCAACAATCTACTAGTAAGGAAATGAAGCAAAGCTCCGTCTGCCAGATTTTTGTTGATAGTATTGAGATGAGGGTCTCACTATGTAGACCAAGCTGACTTCCAACTCAGAGATCCTGCCTCTGCTTTCTGGGTGTTGTGATTAAAGATGGGCACCGTCACACGTAGCTCCCAGATTTTTAAAAAAGATTTATTTCATTTTTATTTATATAAGTGTTTGCCTGCTTGTATGTAAGTGAACCATGTGGATGCCTGGTACTCTCATAGGCCAGAAGAGGGTGTCAGATCCCCCAGGAACTGGAGCTATCGATGATTGTGAGCTGTTATGTGCATGCTGGGAACTGAATCCGGGTCCTTTACAAGAGCAGCAAGGACACTTAACGGTTGAGCCATCTCTCTAGGCCCCTAGATTGTTTTTTTGTTTTGTTTTTGTTTTCGAGACAGGGTTTCTCCATGTAATATCTCTGGTTGTCCTGGAACTAGCTCTGTAGACAATGCTGGTCTTGAACTCACAGAGATCCACCTGCCTCTATCTCCCAAGTGCTGGGATTAAAGGTGTGCACCACCACTGCCTGGCTAGATTTTTTAATTAATATTTTGTTATTATATGAAAGATCATACACTAACCACTTGTGGTGGCATGTATCTTCACTCCTAGCACTTGGGAAGAAAAGGCAGACAGATCAACATAAACTTGAGATTAGCCTGGTCAACACAGTGGGTTCCAGGCCAGCCAGGGCTGCAAAGTGAGATCCTGTTTTGAGAGAGGTGGTGGTGGTCCCAGGGATACATTTATCCAAAGGACATTGACCATATCTATCAACCACTATCTCTGACCCCCCCTTAGTGCTCCCACAGCAACTCCCTCCAGATTTCAATCTTCTTTTTTCCTTTTTTGTGTTATCAGTAACCCCTTGAGTCCGACTGGTACTGCCCATATGCACATGGTGCGTGTCCCACTGGGGTACGAGCAACCTACCAGCAGGGAGAGTGACTTTCTGTCCCTCCCTCAGAATCCTCTGATGGGATGGGGTCCTTCAATGCTCTAATCCTAGCATGCACGCAGGGGTCACAGGCAGGTGGATTTCCACAGTGAGACTCACTCCCAGGGGTTGGGATGGGGGGATGGAATTGGGATTTGACTGCAGGTCTAAGAACCATCATGTCCCCAGTGCGACACTAACAAGGCTTACTGGCCCTCACAGGAGAGTGAAGTCCGGCATTCATAGCCTTGCACTCTGAGGGAACTCCAGGAGGGCTGGAAGTGGGAGAAAACAGGGCCTGTTTGGTTCCAGAGGAGGCAGAATTTCTAAATCTCACGGGTGAGCACTTCTTCTTGACCCTGGGGTTCACAATGGGACTGGCTGAGCGAGGGTCTCAGAGGAGGACGGAGAGGCTTCTCCGGAAGGACTAGCCCAGCTCGGCCCCTCCCCACTCTCTCTGGCAGCCCCACCCCCAGCCTCAGCCTCTGGAAACGTCGATCTAAACAGTGGTGGACACACTGACCGGCTGGCTGCTCCAAGTCACCATGGACCCTGAAGGTGACATAAGTCTCGCTTTATGTCCCTGTCTCCCATGTTCCTTACTGCCTGTCCCTCTCCTGATTCCCGCCGCCTCTATCTTACTCTCTTCTCTAAAGACCCCCTTTCCCCTCTGGTCTCTCCTGGACCTTCTTCCCAAGCCCCCTTCTCTCCGACTTGGCTGAACCCCCAAAGTCCTTCTCTTGCTTCACCGTGCCTTCCGTGTTGAGCTCTAAGGACAGAAACTGGGGAATGAAAAGAAGGTCGGGGTGCTGGGGACAAATGGACTGGTAGTGGGAACCTGGAAAGGGGAACAGTCCTGGACTCTGCCCCTTGTTAGCAGCCAAGAGAAGCCGAGGCAAAGTCCTGCCTCTTCCCTGCAGGGTGGGGGAGGAGATGAAGTCCGAGCCTGTGCTCAGACCATAGGAGTCAGGCTTGGAAGTCAGAGCGCCTGCTCAGTCCAGAGTGCAGCAAGGACAGGCTGCAGGACAGTGGGCAGATCTCTACATCCTTACAGCCTCTTTTTCTTGCATCTGTAAAAATGACAATAGCATCGGGGCTGGGGTGCAGCTCAAGGGTCCAGCATTTGCTCATTGTGCTTGAGGCCCCGTGTTCCATCCTAGCCTGTATGCATCTGATACTTGAATCCTTTGGTTCCTTTCCCTCCCTGGGGCCTCCTTCCCCATCCTGTGCCCTTCACCCTGGTTTACACCTCCTCTGGCTTGACTTTGGAGCCTGCTCTGGGTTTGTAGCTCTGGATAGCATCCCTGGAGCACCCTGTGCAGATCAGGCTGGCCTCAAACTTACTGGTTTGCCTGGCTCCGCCTCCCAGCCTGGCCCCGCCTCCCAAGTTCTGGGATCAACACTTTGCCTGGTCTGCCTTTCCCTTCTAAAGTAACATGATCTGGGTTTGAGGGCTATTCACAGTTGTGGGGACTCTGGGAAGTTATTTACCCTGTAGAATCCTGGGTTTCTGCATCTGGAAGACATTGCAGGGCTGCAGGAAAACTTAGCTAGCTTTGCAGATGTCCAGGCTGGTCCTTGGAGGGACGAGTTCTTTACTTCCAGGGAGGGCACGAACGCCCAACATGGATAGGAAATTCTGAGAAAACAGCCATGCATTCTTTTTTTTTTCCTGAGAAAGAGGTTCATAATGATAATTTTTACCAGATCCAGGTTTCTAAATTTACTATTTGCACTTGTCATTATTGTGAGTGAGTGCATAGTGGGTGTCACATGTCACAGCATGGAGGTCAGAGGGCACCTCTTCAGAGGCTGTTCTCTCCGTCCACCTTTGCACATTTCTGGGGATGGATCTCAGGTGCGTCCTGAGCTGTCTTTCTGGCCTGATTATTCACTTAGTTTTGAGCCAGGGTGTCACAATGTAGCCCTAGCTGGGCTCGAACCCTCAGCAACACCTGCCTCTGCCTCCCAAGTGCATGGCTGGCTTCCTTCACTTTTAAGACAGGCTATCTTTTAATGTTTATTTTTTTATTTTAAATTCTGTGTATATATGGCAGGAGGTGGGTACACGTTTGGGGGTGCTCAGAAGTCATAGGCATTGGCTCCCCACCTGATGCGTGTGGTAGGAACAGAACTTTGATCCTCTGCAAGAACAGTGTGCACTTAACCTAGGAGCCATCTCTCCGGCCTCACTGATAGGCAGGGCCATATCTTCAGTATCTAAATTCACAGCTCAAAATGGCCTGAAACTCCCTATGTAGCCCAGGATGACCTTGAACTTATGCTCTTCCTGCCTCAGCCTCCCAAGTGCTGACTTTGCAGGTGTGTGTACCACACTCAGCCCCAGACCCAAAGTTTTAAGAAGAATAATTTAAAACCTCAAAACTTCAAGGATAGGATCTATAAAGATGGGTCGGTGGGTTAACTGCCTCACTAGAACAAAGACCTGATTTCAGATTCCCCTGGATCCAAAAGCTGGTCTATAATCCTCACAGTGTGTGAATGTGTGTGTGAGTGTGTGTTTGAATGTGTGTGTGTGGGGGGGGCAATCTTTTGAGCTCAATGGCCAGACAGTTTAGCAGTTTCTGAGTTCCAGGTTCATTCAGTGAGAGACCCAGTCTTAAAAAAGTGGAAAATGATAGAAAAATTTACTAGTCATTAACCAGGCTTAGTGGTGCACACTTTTAATCCCAGCATTCAGGAGGCAGACAGATCTCTATGAGTTTGAGGCTAGCCTGGTGTACATAGTGGGTTCCAGGGTAGCCAAAGCTACATAGTGAGACCCTGTCTTGAAGAAGAAGAAGGAGAAGGAGAAGGAGAAGACACTAGCTTGTCAATCTCTGGTCTACACATACACGTGTGCTAGCGTGCACACACACAGATGTTTGTGGACATCTCCATGGTCTCCCTAGCACAGAGCTTAGAGGTGACCTCAGAGTCACTTATGTAAGGTTCCATCCCTGCCACCTGACAGCTATGTTACCTAGACTAGATACTCTATGCTAAGTTTCCCTGTTGGTAAATTTAAAACAGTGCCTTCTTCCCAAAGGGTTATAGGGTTAAAGACTACCACAAAGGGCTGCATACCCAGAAGCAGGCTAGTGAGGGGTCTCTCGTCTCGCCTCTGCACTTTTGGTTGTTTGAGATAGGGTTTCTTTGTGTAGCTCTGGTTGTCCTGGAGCACTGTAGACCAGGCTGGTCTCAAACTCACAGATTCACCTGCCTCTGCCTCCTGAGAGATTAGGTTCCACTTTTGGAACCTGGACTGTCCATCTCCATGTTTAGTGTGTCAGACTCACGGTTTCCCCTTTGAGCAGCTATTCTGATGTCTCTTCTCTTCCCCCTTTGTCATCATCTTAAACTGGAGATGAGGGTACCGGCTCACTTTATTGCCCTCTAGTATCCAGTGGTTACATCCCCTGGAGTTATCTCCACAGCATCCCTGGTCCTTTCTTTTTTGTTTGCCTCTTTGGAGCATCCTATCCTCAAGGTTCTGGTACATTGCTTCCTTACACATGTGATATCTGATGCTTGACTCTGGGCTCAGGCAGAAGGTTGGGGAGGGCCAGTGACCTGCATGAAACAAGTCGAGAGGGTAAACAATGAAAGGGAGTGAGGCCCAACCTGTGGAGCCAGGGAAACAAAGGGACCAGTCCAGAGTGCTGCAGAAGCTGCTGGAAGCCAGTAGACAAAGGTCAAGTGGTTATACTGGGCCAAGGAGTGAGTACAGGAGAACCCATGTGAGCATCCTAGTGGCTGAGCACTGTCCCTGTGACCTTGAAAAGCATACCCAGCTGTCACAGTGCATTCTGGCTCACTGCTTCTTGCCAAAGCCCTTTCAATGGCTTTCTAACCAGGAACCCTAGACACAGTTTAAATGTATGTCTGTGTGAGGGCAAGCATGTACCATGAAGTGGAAGTCAGAGGACAACTTCCAGGAGTCAGTTCTCTCCTCCTATCACATGGGCTATGGGATTAAATCAGCAAATCATTGCCTTTGCCCACTGACCCATCTCACTGGTCTTTAAATATGGAAACGTCAATCTTCATTGTTGCCCAGTGAGCAGAGCCTAGTTCTGAACTCTCCTCCAAGTCCAACTCTGCCTGGCTCATCCACAACTCAAGCTTTCTCAGTATGGAACCATGTTGTCTACAGTATCTACCACCTCTCCTGGGTGCCTGTGGCCTCCCTGTCTTTCTCTCTGCCATTGAGCACTCTTCCCGGTCAAAGTCTAACCTATTTTCAGAGCCAGTTCTTTGCAACCTCACCTTTGCCCTCATACTCCATTAATAAATCTTTCTTTACTGTCCAGTGTGTGCCATTTCATCGTTTCAGCACTTGGTATAGGGGGCTTTACTGGGTCCTATTTGGAAGTTATTTCTGTTGGGGGGGGCGCACTTGGGCAATGGAAAGAATTTGTCAGGAAGCTGCAGTGTAGACTTGCCTCTGTCTCCACCTGGTGTTTGTTGAATGAATCAACAAATAAGCAAGAACAAAGCTGTGAGACTAAGTCCTGAGTCCTGAGGCTGGTGGCCAAGCCTGGTCTTAGACACAGATGCAAATTGTCCCCTTGCCCTCACAACTGTCCCCCTGTGATGACACTCACTTTCAGAGAGCCCAAGGGAGCATGGGATGGAGTCAGGGTTGCAATCCAGATGTCTCTGGCTCACAAAGCCCTGGAGTCTTGGGTGTTGCTTGAAGAACTCTGTATTGATATAGCATGTGGTCTGGTCCACCATGTTCTCTTTTCTGACCCAGAAGAAGGGCTCGGGAGAGTACTCTGGTTCCCTCAGAGGACAGCTCCTGTTCTGGTGCAGCCTCATTGCCACAGACAGTGGCCTGTGGGAGGCTGGTCCTTGAGGCAGGTTGGGTCCTTTGTCTACAGATTTCTGTCTGCAGCCCTGTCTTTCCTGGGACCCAAGGTGACTGCAGACAGGACTCAGAGGAGGTGAGCTTACATGTGAAGGTCAAAGATTAATCTCAGGTGTTTCCACAGGAGCCATTCACCTTACTTTGCTTTTCCATGTGTGTTATTTGTGGGTTGTGGGGATCTTCATTGCTTCCTCAGCAAGCACTTTACCCCTGGGCCATCTCCCAAGGTCAGAATGGAGACACTTGAAGGAGACATTTGTGTCTTCTCTTGCCTGTGACATTACTGAAATAATGATCTGCAAAAATTTAGGATTTCCCGGGAAGCTTATGCTGAAGTTCAGGACCAGTCAGAGGAGCAAGTCTCTAGGAGGAAGACTGCCCCAGGCTACTGGTCAGAGCACCTTGTGGAGGGACAGACATGATGGGCAGGACCACCCCTGACAACGACAGCTTAGTTTATGCATGCCTCTCACCCTGTATTTAAATCTAAACCTCACATGAATGTCCCAATGATGGTCCAGGCTGACCTTGAACATGAACTTCTCCTGTCTCATTGTCTGTAGTAGCTAGAGTTTACAGGCTTCTACCACCACACCTGAAACAGTCTCATATAATCAAGGCTGGCTTCAAACCCTCTACACTGCAGAGGGTGACCTTGAACTTCTGATCCTCCTGCCTCCATCTCTGAATGCTGGAATTACAGATGTGCCAGAGACAGGACCCAATACATCCTGTATGTCAGGCAAGCACTGCACCAAATTAGCCACACCCCATCCCTGCCATGTTAATTTTATCAGTTTTATTCACCCCAGACAATCAATTAGAAAGGTATCCCTTGAGAGTCGAGGTTTCCAGCTGGGTAAAATTGTCCTCTAGGCAGTCCAGGTACCCAGGAGGAACTTCTCCACGGCAACACAGCAAGGACTGCAATCAGTTGGGCTGACAGCTGTCCCCACCAGGCAGCTCATTGCACCAGCAGGGCTCTGCCGCCTCCTGAATCTCAGCTTCCCTCTGAGTTAGTGCCTTCTCGGGGCAGCTGCTAATTAGGAGAGCCTGGATATTCAGAACCACTCTCGGGAATCCCTTTTGTTGGAAATGGTAGCCAGTGGGGCTTAAAGGACACCAGATGTGTTTGTTTATTCCCCCGAGTGGAAATAGTGTGAACAGTGTGCCCTGCACCAGGCAACCAGGTCCTCTCATCTCCAAGCTGTCTGTGTGGGGGAAGTCTGGGGGCTGAAGCAGCTGGGTTCTCCTGAAAGCACTCATTGTGGAGAGGCAAGAGCAATCGCTGCCTGTGGTGCTCCAACTACATCCCTCTCCAGCTCTGCTCTTTAAGAAATTTCCTTTTCCGTTTCCGGCCTCATATTCAGTCTCCCAACCCAGTTCTTTATCCATCTGAATTTCCTGGCACTGGAAGCCTCAGAAGGAAGCTGAGAACCCATCAGACCTGTGTGATGAAACCACCGAAAAAAATCCCTGAAGTAAGGGATGGGATGCAGCTTAGTGATGGGTGCTTACCCGGCAAGTGAGAGGCCTTGGCTCAAACCATAGTGATAAGGAGGTGGTTGCACCTAGACTCAGCTACTCTTGGTCTTCCTCCTCCTCCTCCTCCTCCTCTCTCTTGGCAGGGTCTCACTCGCATCCCAGGCTGGCCTCAAGCTCTCTTCATGCTTCAGCTTCAGGGGTGCTGGGGTTTGCACCCTGTCTCCTGGAGTTTCTTGTGTCCTGAGTGCTCTCTTTCTTATGCTCAGTTAGGAGCCATTGTTTTGTTCGATTGGAGAATGGCTTGTGACATTGGTCACAACACTGGTTCCTGTTCACTTCCATAGGTAAGTCAAGGATTTTTAGTAACATCACTGAGTTGAGCACCTTCCTCACCCTAAGAAGGTCCCAGCCATGTTAGTTCAGTCTCAGCTTCCAGCAACCACTACTTTGACTTTATCAGTTTGTCTTTCCTGGCATTTTATATAAGCGGAGTCAGATGGCATCATATTACACAAGCATTGGTGTTTTCAAATATATAGAGGGTTTTTTTTGTTTTTGTTTTTGTTTTTTAAGACAGCCCTAGTTGTCCTGGAACTAGCTCTATAGCCCAGGATGGCCTTGAATTCACAGAGATCCGCCTGCCTCCGAACTCCCAAGTGCTGGGATTAAAGGTGTATGCCGCCACCACCGGCCACATTTTTTATATTTTTTATTGTAATTTTATATTTTATTTTTTGAGACAGTGTCTCTCTACATATCCCTGGCTGTCCTGGAACTTACTATGTAGACCAGGCTGGCCTCAAACTCACGGAGATCTGCCTGCCTCTGCCTCCTGAGGACAGGGATTAAAGGCATGCACCACCATGCCCAGCTAATTTTTAAATTACATCTATCTATTTATTTACTTGGGTGTGCACATTAGAGGATAGGAGTGGGTTTCTCCTTTTATCTTGTAGAGTCCTGGGATGGAACTCAGTTGGTTAACTTGGTGACAGGCATCTCTCTAAATGAGCTATTTCGCTGGCCCTAGTCTCAAACTTTTTGTTTTCTTGTTGTTGTTGTTGTTGTTGTTGTTTTGTTGAGTTAAAGGTCTAGTTATGTAGCCCCTGATGGTCTAAAACTCACAGAGATCCACCTGCTGTTGCGTCTTAAGTGTTGGGTTTAATGGTATGTGCCACCTTGCCTGGCTGGCCTCAAAACTTCTAATCCTCCTTCCCAGGTTTCCCAAATTCCTGGTTTATACCACCAATTTAAGCACTGGTTTCAGCACTGGCTCTTTGGGGGTGGACACTGGTTACAATCAGGACAGCACATTGTACTGGTGCTCTCCCCTAAACTGCCTCTCCAGCTGGAGACGCCTCCTCCCTTTCTCCTCCTCCTTCTTTTGAGACAAGGTCTCACTATTTGCTCTGGCTGTCCTGGAACTCACTCTGTAGACCAGGCTGGCCTCAAACTCACAGAGATCCGCCTGCCTCTGCCTCCCAAATTCTGGGATTAAAGGCGTGTGCCACCACCGCCCATCCTTGCATCTTTGTCTTTATCCCTCCCCCCTTTTCATTCATGTTTGTTAGCACGTGTTATTTGTACAAGATAGTTTCATACGTGGCTACAGTATACATTGATTTTCTTCATCCCATCACCCTCTTGTTCTTCTCATGCCTCCCTCTAGTTCCCACCTTCCCCCAGATAGCTTCCTTCTACTTTCCTGGTTTTACTTTTCAATCTAGATCCACATCTGAGAGAAAACGTGTAATGTTTGTCTTAATATGATTTCCAGTTCTAACCATTGTCCTGCAAATGGTATAATTTTGTTTCTCTTTGAGCCTAAGGCTTCTTTACACCATGTTTTCTCCATCCATCCTGTTGATGGGCACTGGGGCTGACTCCATGACTTGGAGATATTTGAATAGTGCTGCAGTGAACAGTGTGTGTGTATGTTGTGTTGTGTGTGTGTGTGTGTACATGGGGAGGTCAAGAGGGCAGCTTGTGAGAGTCAGTTCTTCCCTTTCTCCATGTGGGTCTTGGGATCAGACTCAGGTCATCAGACTAGGCAGTGGGTACCTTTACCCTCTGTGCCATCTTGCTGGCTCTGAGCACTGCTTTTAACTTTCAGAAATCTCAGTCTTTGTTGGGATGTGAGGGGCACTTGGAACACCTAGATACCTGGGATCCCCCAGACCAGATTCTGATGCAGTCCATCTACAAGAAGCCCAGGCAGCTGAGAGTGACGATTTCCAGATGACCCCAGCCACGCTGCTCTGGATGAGGGCCCTTGCTCAGCGCCTGAAGCCAGTGGTTCACACTAACCACCTCCACCTCCTCACCTCACAGTGTAAATTCTGACTGTGACCCGGCAGCTCTGTTTCCATCACACACCATCCAGACTGCCTTAGCCAAGGCCTCTTAGTCACAAAGTTACTAAGTCCAATGACCCATTTTCAGTCTTTGACTGGTTTCCGCCCACGCACTACTTATTGACTCTTCTCTGTGCTCGTCAGCCACACCTCTGCCTGCACCTCCTCCCTTGCTGTGCTCTGACACCATGCCCACAGTCTCACTGTTCCTCGCTCCATCTCTTGGGAACAGAGCCATCTACCTCCTCTGTTTATGCACCAGTCATGTTTCTCGTTGGGCATCTACGTCAGCACCTGCAGAGAGCCGCCCGGTTCCCTCATCAATTGTGCTGCCTGGAAGCCTCACCACACAGCACCCTACACTGAGGTGTGGTTTCTACGCTTTTAGAAGTGGAAATGACCCCTGTGGGGAGGCTGAGACGAGGCAGCAGCGTTCTGTGGTGCCCACACACCAGGGGTCCCCCTGCTCTTCCCACCTTCCTCGGATGTCCTCTTGCCCAAATTTCTCCTCTCGTGGGTGACTCCTGCTGTTTGTGTGTTTGTGTTCATCCGCTTGGAACACGAGCCTGACATCTGACGTCTGGTCGATTCCACCTCAGAAGCAGCTCTCCCTTTCTTACACTGCCGCCTAGTTTTGGAGCTTTACCACTTGGGTTGGTTGCCTCGGCTTCCTTTTGTCTCCTCCTCCATCTTCAGTTGGTGGCCTTTCTAGAAAAGAATATAATCACAGAGCTTCACTTCCAGCTCTCTGGTGGTTCCTGGGATCAGCCCAGATTCCCAAGCTAAATAGTTCAATCCTCTTAGACTCTGGCTCACTTCCCATTTCTCCAGAGTCTCCTCCTTGGTGGTGGCGGTGTTTCAGCTTCAAATCCCTTTGACCCCAGCCACCTCTGCCTGGCAAACATGACTCACCCTTCTCAGGAACATGCAGTCACCCCCTCCAGCAACCACCACACTTCAGTGCTTCAGTCATTTCTTTAGCCAACACCTACTGTTTGCCAGTAGTTCAGGCTCTCTGCATCATTAACCCCCTTACAGACAATAAAAGGTTGAGCTGTGGCCTGAGCTGAAAGAGGCTGAGGAACTATTGGAACTCAGGTCATGTCCTGGAGTCTCTGTGGCATGAGTACCACTGCGTATTTGCTATATAGCAGTGTGAACCTGTCAGTATTTGGCCATTTTTACAAATTTGTTTCTTTTCCTTTTCCTTTTCCTTTTCCTTCCTTCCTTTCTTTCTTCCTTTCTCCCCCCCTCCTTCCCTCTCCCCTCCCCCCCTCTTTCTTTTTTTTTAGATGGGGTTTCTCTGTGAAGCCCTGGCTGTCCTGAAACTCGATCTGTAGACTAGGTTGGCCTCGAACTCAGTTCTACCTGCCTTCCAAATGTTGGGATTAAAGGTGTGTGCCACCACTGCCTGGATAATTTTTGCAAATTTGTACAGCTCAGCACACTGGGCATTTGGTTGCTTTATTTGTTTGTTTTTGAGGCAGAATTTTACACAGTAGCCCAGCTGTTTTGGAATTAACTGTATGTAGACCAGGCTGACATCAAACTTGTTGAAATCCTCCTACCTTACCCTCCCACATACTGGAATGACAGGCCTGCACCCCCAGCTGAGCCAGGCAACTGGAATACAGCAGAAGCCTGGACAGGAGCATACTGAAGATTGCTGGGACCTTCTCGCCCAGCAGGGGTCTGTAGAAAGATCTGAGAAAAGGGTGACTGGAGCAAGGGGAAGGACTGTGAGGCCAGGAGCAATGCCCAACCAGCTCAGGCTGAGACCTGAGAGTGGCAGGAAGACACCACCCCATCCCCATGGTCCTGCTCAGTCAGGAGTGTCAAAACAACCAATGGGAAGCAAGTAGCAGGTGTGGTGGATGTGAACTGGAATTTCCATAGTGGCAGAGTTGTCAAAGACAGCAGAGGGCAGTGGCGGCTCTCACCTTTAATCCCAGCACTCAGGAGGCAGAGGCAGGCAAATCTTTGTGAGTTCCAGGCCAGCCTAGTCTACACAGTGAGTTCCAGGACAGCCAGGACTATTACACAGAGAAGAGGTGTCTCGAAAAATCAAAAAAAAAAAAAAAAAAAAAAAAAAAAGTGAAGTGGACAGAAGGCAAGTAACAGCGCAGAATCACCCGGACTCTCACTGAGTGTGGGCAAGTGGTTCACAGCCTGGGAGCACAGCAGGGCCCCATGGTGCAGAATCACTAGCGGGAAGTCCTAGAGGTAAGGGGGTCATTCTGGCGGCATCAACTCAACAGGATTCTCAGCAAAACTGCCGTTCAGAGACTAACATGGAAGTCCAACAGTACTGGGGAACTGGATGTGGTGGCTCACGCCTGTAATCCCAGCCCTTGGCTTCCTGGAGTTCAAGGCCTGCTTGGGTTCCTTAGTGAATTCCAGGACAGCAGGGGTGAAGGAGAGGGGGTGGGGTGGGAGCGGGAGTTGAGGGAACCAGACACTTTGGGTAAAGGTTGCAGCTCTTCTACAGACCGACAGGTGGCACTGTTGTATCGTGTCTGGGTCTGTCTCTGCAGTGGTCAGATTCTGCAGCACTAAAGGCTGAAAGGTCCTTGGTTGATGCCATACACGTTGTTGTGACAACCTGAACTTCCAGCTTTACAATACTTGGCGTTTGGCTGTACGTGAGGATCGGTGGTAGAGCACTTTCTAGAAGCCCAAGGCCTTGGTTTAGGTCCCTACATAAATAAAGTCCTTGGTGTTCCAGGGAAAGCTAGGAGGAAAGAGACAAGAGTTCCCAGCCTGCTGGAGGACTTCAGGCCATAAGTAGCTTATCCTCAGCAACACGGATGGATGGAATGGAGGCAGGCAACCTTCAGGTCTGCATTAGTTGCCCTTGCTGTTAAATACAGAGGGCCTTGGTGGTACATGTCTGTAACCCCTGACACTAAGGAGGTGGGATGAGTGGGAGTCAGTCAAGGCTGTCCTGGGCTACCTAAGCAAGCCACATCTCCAAAGAACAGGTTATTAAATATCTTATTGGTGAATAAAAAGCTTTGGACCCAACAGTAGGGTTGATACATAAAAACACAAGTTACATTTGAATTTCATTAACAGGTCATGGTTACTTACAAGTTGTTAAATGTGTCACCTGGGACATAGTATACAGAGAAATGATCCCAGTGCCTACATCCTCAGATGTCCTAACAGAAAGCAGAAGGGCAGTTGGCAGGAACGGGAAGAGGAGGCAGCTGCTGCTCAGGGTCCAGAGCTTTAATTCTGAAGGGGGATGCCGGGCGTTGGTGGCACACTCCTTTAATCCCAGCACTTGGGAGGCAAAGGCAGGTGGATCTCTGTGAGTTCGAGGCCAGCCTGGTCTCCAGAGTGAGTGCCAGGATAGGCTCCAAAGCTACACAGAGAAACCCTGTCTCTAAAAAAAAAACCAAAAAACAAAAAAATTCTGACGGGGGAAAGTTGTGTCACGTTAGTAAGACTGCTGGACTCAAGTGTGTTAGGAGATTCACCTCATGTTGTTTTTTAATTAAAGTTAAAAACAGGATGTGTGGTAGGAGATGAGTTAGTAGATAAAAGGGGCTACTGTCAAGCTTGGCAAGCTGAATCAGAGCCCAGGACCTACAGGGTTTGGAAAACCAGCTCTCTTGCAAGTTATACTTGACCTCCACTGAAAAACAATGACTCTGCATGTACACACTACACATACACCACACACACACACATATACACTGCATACACATCACACACCACAATACCACACACACACACACACACTCCACATATACCACACACACACACAAACACCCCCCCACATATACCACACACACACACAAACACACTGCACACATACCACACACACACACAAACACACTGCACACATACCACACACACACACACACCACACACACCACATATACCACACACACACACACACACACACACACATACCACACACACACACACACACACTCCACATATACCACACACACACACACATACCACACACACCCCACATATACCACACACACACACTCCACATACACAACACACACACATACCACACACACACACAAACACACTGCACACATACCACACACACACACACACACACACACTCCACATATACCACACATACACACACACATACCACACACACACACACACACTCCACATACACCACACACACAAACACACACACCCCACACATACCACACACACACACACACATTCCACATACACCACACACACAAACACACTACACACATGCATACACCACACATATATATACTACATACACATCACACACCACACATACCACACACATACACACACACACACACCACATGCACACACAAATCACAACACCACTCACACACACTGCATACATGCACACACCACACACACACACACACACACACACACACACACGCACACACAAACAACACCACACACAACACCACACACATGCACACAACACACACACCACAAATATACCACACACATATATACCACACACATCACACACCACACACACCACATACACATCACACCCCACACACACACACACACACAATAAATGTAAAACAAATTTACAAAAAGGAGGCATGGTTTGATAGGAAGGAGCAAATGCCCTTCACCTACATTTTATTAGTTGTTGTTGTTGTTGCTGTTTTGAGACACGTTCTGGTGAGGTTCTCCTCCTTAGCCTTCCAGAGTGTGGGGATTATTGGTCTGTACCACCATACCTAGCTTCCTTATAAAAATCTCTTTGGTGCTTATTGAAATTCGTTTAACCTTAGCTAGGTGCAGGGTATTTTTATTTACTCTGACAGCCTGGTCAGCTCTGAGACCCCACACTCTACCCCAGCCTAGTCTCCACCCTGAATGGCTAGCGCCCTACTGACCATGCTGTTGAATATTTTGGTGTCACCTCTGGCTACAAGGGAGGAAGTGCAAACCTAATGGCTGTCTCTCTGGTCCCCCCACCCTACCCCAGGCCTGCAGCTTCTGCTACCCTCTACAACCCTAGCAGCCCTGGCAAACAGCTGGCTGCAAGAAGACTGCCCCGGCCTCAATTTTGCAGCCTTGGTCACCGGGTCAACTCCTGCACAGGCTGCGCTGTGGGCCAAATCTCCAGGGGTTCTGGCCGGGCGACCTTTCTTTGATGCCATCTTTACCCAGCTCAATTGCCAAGTGTCGTGGTTCCTCCCAGAGGGATCGAAGCTGGTACCTGTGGTTAAGGTGGCAGAAGTCAGGGGACCTGCCCACCACCTGCTGCTGGGGGAACGCGTGGCCCTTAACACCCTGGCCCGCTGCAGTGGAATTGCCAGCATGGCTGCGACAGCTGTGGAGGCGGCCAGGAGCACCGGCTGGAGTGGGCATGTGGCGGGCACAAGGAAGACCACTCCAGGGTTCCGACTGGTGGAGAAGTATGGGCTCTTAATAGGTGGGGCTGCAAGCCACCGCTATGACTTGGGAGGGCTGGTGATGGTGAAAGACAACCACGTGGTGGCAGCCGGCAGCGTGGAAAAGGTGAGTGCCTGGTTGAGCCGCTATTCCCACTCTGGTCCGTATTTGACCCCATTCCAGTCCCTCCACCAGAGTCTACCAGCCACTGCCTGGTGACAAGTGTCCCCAGGGTCAGGAATGCCATCTGTAAGCGGGGGAAGTCGATTTCCTTTTTGCATGTCATTCAAAGCCCAGTCCTCTGGACCCTCCAGGGTCCAGTGCCAGGCGACCCAAGCTTACCCTCTAACTATTGGCATGGCAGGCCGTGCAAAGGGCCCGGCAGGCAGCAGATTTTGCCCTGAAGGTAGAGGTGGAATGCAGCAGCCTAAAGGAGGCCTTGCAGGCAGCAGAGGCTGGGGCTGATCTGGTACTGCTGGACAACTTCAAGCCTGAGGTGAGATGGATCCCAACCCTGGGCATGGCCTGGGGTGGGAGGGTGGAGCTCTCTCCTCTCCTTGACTTGTATCTTACAGGATCTGCACCCCACAGCGGCTGCACTTAAAGCCAAGTTCCCCAGTGTGGCCGTGGAAGCCAGTGGGGGCGTCACCCTGGGCAACCTCCCCCAGTTCTGTGGGACCCACATTGATGTAATCTCGTTGGGGATGCTGACCCAGGCTGCTCCAGCCCTGGATTTCTCTCTCAAGCTGTTTGCTGAAGGGGACACTCCAGTGCCTCATGCCCGCCGGTCCTAAAGCCACCAGCACAAATTACTCTGGTTTGTTGACCCCCTCCGGTCACATTTCTTTAGGTTCAGAGACCAGCAGGACTCACCTGACACCTGAGCTTCTCAATAGCTCTGCCACCCCCTGCTTTTGTGACCTGCCAGGGCTGACTTTGATTTTGCTTGCCTCGGTTTCCTCATCTGTAAAATAGGTCTAATAAATGTTCAGTCTTACTGGGCTGTTGATGACAACTACCACACAGCAAGTGGGCAGTAAATGCTAGAAATTAGCGCCAATTCTAAGACGTAAACTTGTTTTCAAACAAAGGTTGCCCCCTTAACAAATGGTGTTTCATAGCAGAACTCCAGCAGCTGGCAGCTGACATCACATGGCCTATATGTGCATGCAGCTGGGGACATTTGACAGGAGACAATCCGCTAGCACCGCCCAAAGCCCTCTTTGCTCTTTCTGCAGTGTTGAGGATGGAGCCACGGCCATGGACAAGAGCTCTAACACAGCTCTATCCTCAGCTCCTTTGTTCTTTCCTCCCTTCTGTCTTCTTTCCTGTTCTCTTCTTCTCCCCCCTACAACCCCCCCCCCCCGCCCTCCACCACCTCACCTTGTAGCCTAGACTGGCCTTGTACTTCTGGCTTTAAATGCGCTGCTGTCTCAGCTGCTCAGACCATGCCACCACACCTAACTTAAAACAACCCTCCCTGCATGTGTAGATTAGAAGCTGTGAGCGCAGCAAGAAGACACTGGTAGGAATGTGTAGTGGTTCTCTTTTTTATACCAGGAGCGACAGCTTATATTTGAAAGCATGGGACATAGGTTTGCCCTCACCTGGGACATTCCCCTGCCTGGTACCTGAGGCACTAACCTGACCTCACCTAAGCCTGGAGTTTCTAAAGCAGTTCTAGGAGGAACATGGCCATGAGCGGTCCTAGGTGTTGGTGGTCCATGAGGTGACTCTTCCCAAGGGTTGCCTCTGGGGGTTCCTCTGCCTCTCAGAGCCCACACTTCTCACCCTTTACCACAAGGAGAGGAAAAATTCAGCCCTTTCCCACAAAGACCCTATTCAAAGGGCCCTAGGTTGACTGAGAAATGTTTCCTGTCTTGTGTCCGTTGGGGGCGTGGAAAAGCGAACCCTCAGCTCACATCACAGTCTGAATCCCGGTAGATTGAAGCCTGCATCATCCATACTCCTGCCCTGGGGCAGGCTGGGCATCAGGAGGCCCAGAGTTTCTTGGCAGAGATAATGGACAGAGCTGGCTGCTGCTCTGGACTGACAGGGCTGTTCTCATGGACACATCACTTATTGTCTCTGACCCCCTCCTGGGCCCTGATCTTTCCCCAGGGGTAGCATAGCCACACTACTGGCAAGGTGGTCCAACTCCAGACCCCTCAGGTCTTCGAGACCCCCAACCCCTTCCTCGCTTTTGAAGAGGGAGAACTGGGCACTGCAAGTCCCCATTGCAGGAAATGTGGGCCCAGGGACGCTCTCAGAAAGCCCCAAATCTGGAATCCTGAGTGAAATTAGACCCTGAGAGGGACATCAGTGAGGAATGTGTATTAGGAGACCCTAACTCATGCTCCAGAATAAAAAACTGGCCAGTGAGGCTTGAACAGACAGAGGCTGTACCCAAGGGCGGCACATCACGTCCGCCACATGTCATATCCCCAGCTTTGCTGTTTTGAGTTTGCTTTTAAATGCAAGCTCATGTATTTCAGGCTGTCCTGGAACTCACTATGCAGCCAAAGCATGTCTTGAGCTACTGATCCCTAAACCTTCACCTCCCGAGTGTTAGGATACCAGCATAAGTCACTCTGCCTGGCTAGTGTTGCAGTTCTTATTATTTTTAATGAACTCTGTCAGGCCGAATTTTAAGCTCAATTTTGAACCCAGAAATGAATAGCCCTCCCAGGATTCTCTGGATCTGTGAACTGGGAAGGGATTCCATTACCAGAGGAAAGCAAATAGAGTCCAGGCAAGCCAAAGCAGAGAGAGGGGGTGTCGATTTCCAGGCAGAGGCCCAGAGGAAGTAATGGCCTGCAGTGTGCGCTGACATAATTGAAGCTGGGCCCTGGAAAACGAGATGACTAGGGGATGGGCTGGCTCCAGACCACAAAATGGTAGGTCAGAGGCTTTGGACTGTGCCCAA
Organism: Cricetulus griseus; assembly: GCF_003668045.3. Taxonomy (NCBI): domain Eukaryota; kingdom Metazoa; phylum Chordata; class Mammalia; order Rodentia; family Cricetidae; genus Cricetulus; species Cricetulus griseus. Next base: position 73,650,700 of record NC_048596.1, read on the forward strand.
CAACAATCAGATTCAAGCTAGAAAATGAGATAAACCTATTTTCAGTGCAGAGTCCTCCGAAGAAAGATGCATTTGGAGAGGGGCAGGGTGCCGGGAGGAAACTGCCTGGGAAGGCTTGAGTGTGGGTTTTGCTAGTGGAACAGGCTCCAGTGTGGGTAGAGCCGTGGCTCTCAACCTTCCTAATGCGGTGGTCCTTAAATACAGTACCTCACATTGTGGTGACTTCCGATCATAAAGTTATTTTCACTGCTACTTCATAACTGTAATTCTGCTACTGTTATGAATCGCTGGGTAAATATCTGATGTGAAGATTATCTGATATACAACCCTCAAAGGGGTAGAGACCCAAAGGTTGAGAAATACTGGGGTAGAGGCTAGAACCTCTTGGAGGGCTAAGGGGGCAGAGAGAGGTTGGGTGTGGCACAGGGGGCTGGAGGGAGGAGACGGTAGAAGAGGGGTCTCCCTTCCCACTCGGTGGTTGGTTTTCTGGCCAGCCTGGGACTAGGGCTACAGCATCTCTCCAGGCTGCCCCGTGCCCAGTGTGAAGCCCATTTGACAAATGGCGAAAACGACTTGCTGAGTGAAGGTGACTGCCATCATCTATGGTATCATCAGGGCAGACTGGTGGATGAGAAGGGAAGAGGCAGAGACTGACTGCTCTGGCTGCAAATGTGTAGCTCCCATCCATTAATGATGGGGAGGCATGAGGTGTCTGCATGTTTACCCACACAGAAGCTAAGGCCTATGGAGTTAAGAGTACTGCCATGGAGGTCACATATCAACACATTTGAGAGCATTCTGCACTCCTTTCCGTGGGTGCCGGCACTATTCTAGATGCTGCATATAAAGCAACGAGCAAGCAGACGGAAATATTTGTCCTTATGGAGACTACCTGAGTGAGCATGGGGGTTGGGGTGGAGCAGAGAACAATGAAAAAGGAAAAGTCACACAAATACCCTGATGACCACCAGAGGGCAATGCAACCACATGGCTTGATTTCCACCCGCTCTGGGGACTCAAAAAAGACAATAGGCGAGTTGGCTCGGAACATTAAATACAGCATTTATCTGTTCCCCAAGACTGGGCTGGTGATGATGGTACAGTTTGCCTTCATTCCCAGCGCTCACCAGGCAGAGCCCAGAGGACTGACTACCTGTTCAAAGCCAGTCAAATCTACACAGCCAGTTCTAGTTCAGCTGGGCTGCAGACTGAGACCCTCTTTCAGAGAAAGCTAGGGCTAGACCTAGTGTGCAAGGCCTGGAATCCCAGCACTTGAGAAGCATAGGCAGGAGAATCACGTTTTGGAGGCCAAAATGGGCTGCATAGACCTTGTCGAAAAGAAAACCAAAAATCAAAAAACAAAACCCAAAACTGAGAACAAAATGAAACAGAAAGACCTTGGGCAGGGAGGGAGTAGAAAGGTATGGGAATTCTTCCACCTATTTGCCAGCTCAGTCTGGTCCCCAGATCTTCATTCGACTGTGCAAGGTAGCCTGGTGGCATGCAAAGCCCAAGTTCAGAGGCAACTCATTCACTCACAAACCCATCGACATTTTCTTCCATTTATTCTCCTGCACACTTGTTCCAAGGTGCTTTGATTGCGCCCCTCCACAATCAGCTTCTCCCCGACTCCCAGGAGGCTACCCAGCCTGCCCACCATTTGCCCTCCCACCCACCCACCTATCCTACCCAGCCCCTTACACTTTCATCTTCTTAGTTATGGTCCTACCACTCAATCCGGTCACCAACTGAAGCTACGTTAGGCCAGAGTGGAAGGCCTTCCATCAGGTCAACAAAAGGGCAAACTTAGTTGAGAAGGGTCACCTCCACACACATGAGTTTTCAAAGGAGGTTTTATGTGCCCAGGCCAATGAAGGGTGGAGGCATTTAAAACCAACAAGACCTTTTAGCAAACCAACACGTTTCTGGAAACAATTTTGCACTTAGAAAAGATCTCACTGTCGTGTGATGATATGGACACACACTACCTATCATTAGCTCTTGACAGAGGTAAAGTGTGCAAACGTTTCAGAATCTCCCTGCTTTTTGGCAGCTCTGTTTTCTGAGGTCCTAAGTAGCGAAGCACTGTGAGCCTAACTGTGAACTATAGATAATCTAACCACCAGACTGTTGGCAAATTTGCACCTATCCCTGTGCACAGCAGATTTCTCCAGATAGTATGGACTGTGTTTGCATTTTGCTGCTCTGGTCAGAGAAAACCAGCACAGCCCTTGCAGGAACAGTGGGTGAAGAGATCATCATAGATCTCTAGTGTGGTGGGCGCTAGGCAGCCTCCTTCCCCAGTGCTACAGAGTGAGCCCAGGCCCAGCGAGGTGGAATGTTAAAGGCTGAGGCCAAAGGATCAAGACCAGCCTGGAGTATATGGAAAGCTAGTCAAGACAACAAGGGGTGGGGATGTAGCTCTGTGACAAAATACATCGAGTGACATGCACACACACACACACACACACACACACACACACACACACACGCACGCACGCACGCACGCACGCACGCACATGCATGCACACACGCGCGCGCACACACGCGCGCGCACACGCACACGCGCGCACGCACACAATAATTAAAAACAAGATAAACAAAAAATAGTGTTTTGACTACATGTATGTATCTGAACCATGTGCATGCCTGGGTCCTGTGGAGGCCAGATGAAGACATCAGATCCCTGAAGCTGGAATTACAGACAGTTGCAAGGAACCATGTGGGTGCTGGGAACTGAACCCAGGTCCTCTGGAGGAGCACCCAGTGCTCTTACCTGCTGAGCCATCTCTCCAGTCCCTAAGGTTGGATTCTTGACTACAACACAGACATGAATTTCATGAAAAGTTAGAATGGAGTCACATTATCAAGTTTATTAAGATAAGGGTGGATATAGTTACACACACCTTTAATCCCAGCACTCAGGAGGCAGAGGCAGGGGAAACTCTATTAGTTTGAGGCCAGCCAAGGTGACATAGTAAGACCCTGTCTCAAAAAAAAAAAAAAAGATAAGGAATAAATATGTGTTTTGAATGGATTTAAGCATTTGTGTTGGGAATGAGAGGGGGAGTGCGGAGAGACAGGGACTAAGAGAGAGAGAGAGAGACTAGGAGACTGAAGAAAGGACATTTAAGTCTTAAGACCCTGAGAGAACTTCACTTCAGTGTCTTTACAATGGCTCAATAGAGTTTCGTGATTTTCTACGTTACAATTATTCAAAGGCTGTCATTTCAAACAAGAATTAAAATTTCCCAACATGTGGGTTCCCAGGGTCAAATTCAGACTGTCAGAGTTGTTGTAAGCACCCTTTGTGGGTGAGTGATTTCACAGGTCCCTGGCTTGTTTTTTCACTTTGTTTTGTTTGAGACAAATTCTTACTATGTAGGCCTGGCTGGCCCAAAACCCACTATTTACAGCAAGCTGGCCTCAAACTCACAGTGATTTGCTGGCCTCTGCCTCTGAAGTGCTGAGACTAAAGGTATGTGTCACCATGACTGGCTAGCTAGTTGCTTTTAACATCCTCACTGGAGACCTCTGTAGGGAGACAAACATCTCTGTGACTAATTTTACCCCAGACTCAGGGGCCTCTTTTCCTTCCCACGTCCCCATGATTTCCATCTTTCTATTTTGCCAGTGTATGAAATGCTAATGATTGAATATGCTACATATACCTCCCCGAAAACACTAGCTTCTTTTTCACTCCAATCTTCTACCCTTTGGCCACTTCCCCCACCTCTCCCTAACCTCCAGCCCAGGAGTCCGCCCTTCTGCCGTGCACTTCTGTGAGTCAGGTTGTTTCTGGTGGGTTTTACTCTATGCAAACAAGAGCATGGCTTCTGATCCTCTGCCCAAGTTCCTTATGCTTTGTAAATATTGACCCCTTATCAAAACGCTGCTTGCAAATATTTTCTCCCCACTCTATATTGTCTCGTCCCTGCCTTTTTATGCCTACTAATCTTTTATTACTTGTCAGATAAATGCCAGACCTTTGCATATGGTTGAGATCATTTTTAAGATAGAGTATTTGGTCGTGGGTTAGTCATCCCCACCATTGAGGCAAGGCCTTCCTGAATAGTCTAGCCATCATCTTGTGAACTCTGGGTGTGTCTAACTGGCTGGAGCTGCCCTGGCTTTGTGTCAGTCCTGGCACTGGTCTGGCTGATCCTGCAGGTGCCTCTTTCCCTGGCCTTGAGTAGCTTGTTCGAGTGCACACACACACATGTTTATTGATTCCTTGCTGAGCACTTGAGAAGAACCCTGTAAAGACTGGGGCTCCGGGATGCTCAGCTCTGTCCTCTGGGGAAGCAGCTGAAGCCTCTGCTGCTGTTCCCTGACTATCAGTTCCGTCTCTCCAGCTCAGAAAGTCCTCTGGGCAGCCCCTCACAGGCCTAGGTGTTCACTTTCTTTCTGGAATGTTACTGCTCTGGTCACTCGTGATGGTCTGCTGCTTCTTGAATTGTGTGTCTTCACTGTGGTGGTGGCAGAAATCCAGCCACTGATGCTCCATTCTGCCTGGAAGCTGGAGTCCCAGGATCCGGGAGTGAAATCTCAGAGTCTTGCAGTGTACTCTGGGGGTGAACAGCACAAACACACACCATCGTTACTGCCTCAGAGGTTCTCCACAGAAAAGACCTCTGTTTGGTCCCCCCGCCCAACCCCACCTCCATTTCCTCTGGTTTTGCTTTTTGGGAATTCTGTCTGCTTTATGTTGCATGAATTGATCAATTAGCTTTTTGTTTCTCTTTTTGTTTTTGTTTTGAGACAGGGTCTCAGTATGTAGCCCTGACTGTCCTGGAACTTACTATGTAGACCAGGCTGGCCTTGGACTCACAGAAATCTGCCTGCCTTTGCTCCTGTGTGTTGGGATTAAAGGCGTCCGCCACCATGCCCAGCTATTTCCCATTTTTAAAATCATTTTGTTTTATAGCATAAAACTGTTAAAAATATTTCTTCTTGGATCCAATCCCCAATACCAATACTACTATTAAAATAATTGTTATTATTGCAGTCATTGTATTAGTTTCCAGAACCTTCCTTATTTTGGCATCTGAGCAAGTTGCATGCTGTTCAGGAAGTTTTATGAACTGGTTAAAGTATTCCACTACTTTAAAGCAATGTCTCTTGCTTCCTCCCCTACCAGGGGGGACACTGGGCAGTGTCACATTGTCATAGATAAGAGGAATGTTACTGGCTCCCAGTTTTGAGATACCAAGAAGGCTTGTCACAAGGAAGAATTATCTGTCTCAACATGTAGATAGTGCCAAAGTGGTGGACAGTGACCTGACCAAGACAATGGACTCTGCAACCCACTTTCCAGACAAATTGTTCAGTTCTGTGTGGAACGGACTTTTGGTTGATGGCTGACATGATCAATATGGCCAAGATATATTTCATTTAGATCTTAGAGGTAAAGATTTATATACATTAAGAAATTGTTTTATCGCCAGGAGTTGGTGGCGCACGCCTTTAATCCCAGCACTCGGGAGGCAGAGGCAGGCAGATCTCTGTGAGTTCGAGACCAGCCTGGTCTACAAGAGATAGTTCCAGGACAGCCTCCAAAGCCACAGAGAAAACTTGTCTGCTGTACCTGTCTAGCTGGGAAGCTGGGAGGTGGGAAACCATTGTTAAAAGTTTATCTCTGCACAGAGAAACCCTGTCTCAAAAAACCAAAAAAAAAAAAAAAAAGAAAGAAAAAAAGAAAGAAAGAAAGAAAGAAAGAAATTGTCTTATCTGATTTTACCTAAACATATATTTCTGTCTTTCTTTTAGAAAATCAGGCCGAGAGGTGGTGGCACATGCCTTTAATCCCAGCACTTGGGAGGCAGGCAGATCTCTGAGTTTGAGATCTGCCTGGTCTACAGATTGAGAGTTCCAGGACAGCCAGGGCTACACAGAGAAACCCTGTCTCAAAAAAAAAAAAAAGAAGAAGAAGAAGAAGAAGAAGAAGAAGAAGAAGAAGAAGAAGAAGAAGAAGAAGAAAGAAAGAAAGAAAGAAAGAAAGAAAGAAAGAAAGAAAGAAAACAAATCAGAAAGATGAGCAGGTGCATGTCTATATTCTGGCGACACTCAGTAGATGGAGACAGGAGGGTCAAGGGTTTGAGGCCAGACTGGGATACATTGTGAGAAGCAGGAGAAGGGTTTGGAGATCTCAGTAACGTAGTCCTGTCCAAGCATGGGGACCTGCGTTCCGATCCCTCACATCCACATAAAAGCCGGGTATAAAGGATGAGCCTATAATCTGGGTATTGGGAAGTGGAGACCAGTGGATTCCAGGAGCTCATTGGCCAGCCTAGCCAAATTGGAGATTTTCAGGTTCAGGGGGAGACCCTGTCTCAAAAAACAAAGGTGGAAAAAGATTGAGAAAGACATCAACCTCTGGCCTAGAGACACACATGCACTTGTATCTAAACACATGTGTGCACACATTCACACAAACATGAGCATACATCAAAAAACAGAGAGGGGGAGGAGTATTTATTGAGATTTAGGAGGTGAGCATTGTTGGCATACTGTTTTATAAGGGTCTGTGAAAGAGAAGGGCCCCTCCAGGATGAATTTTAGGGTTAGCTACAACAGCAGGGGAGCCAGCTTCTGGTGAACTGACTGCCCCTTGCTTCACAAAAAGTTTTTTTTATTTTTATTTTTTTTTATGTTACACAATTTATACTTTTAGCAAGCAATTTCCGCTTTCCAAAACCTCTTATCTGGAGCTGTTTTAAGGAACCATTTGCCCAAGCAATCTCCAGTCACAAGACCTCTTGGTTTGCCAAGTTCTCTCACAACTAAGTTTTGCAAAGATTCAGAACTCTTCAGGAAGAACTCAGATAAGATCAAACACTTCAAACAAAAGGTAACAGTAACAAAAGTTACTGGGGAATCCAAGCCAGATGCAGTGTTCTGTAGCTGGTCTCCTACTACAGGACATGCAGTGGTGAACACTGATCACTTGACAGGATCTAGACCCACCTGGAAGACAAACATCTGGGCATGTCTATAGTGGGGTTTCTAATTAGGTTACGTGTGGTAGGATGACACACCCTAGCTGTGGACCGTACCTGGGCTGAATGAAAAGGGGAACGTGAACTGAGCAACTGCTTTCACTGGTTGACTCCTGCTTTCCCACTGTCTCGGTCACTGTTCCATGGCTGTGACCATGTCCAAGGCAACTTATAAAAGAAAGCATCTAAATTGGGGGCTTGTTTACAGTTTCCAAGGGTGAGCCATGACCGTGATGGCAGGGGGCATGGTGGCAGGCCGTCAGGCATGTGCTGGAGCAGCAGCTGCGAGCTGACCTCTGATCTAAAAACTGGAGAGAGAGGGAGGGAGGGAGGGAGAAACACACACACACACACACACAGAGAGAGAGAGAGAGAGAGAGAGAGAGAGAGAGAGAGAGAGAGAGAGAGAGAGAGAGAGAAACTGGGGATGGCATGGGCTTTTGAAATCTTATCACCCATCCCCAGTGACACACTTCCTCCAACAAGGCCACACTTCTGAATCCTTCCTAAACAGTCCACTTCCTAGGAACAAAACATTTAAAAAGTGAGCCCACGGCACGGGGGAGGGGGGTTCTCATTCAAACAACTACACTGATTATGGTTTGAATGTGAGCAGTTGCTTCACCTCCTGAGGCCACACTTTCCCTTCCATGGAGGGAACCCTCAAATTTGGAGCCAAAATGAACCCTTTCTTAAGTAGCTTCTGTCTGGAATTTTGTTACAGCAATAAGACAAGAGACTAAGGCAAGATTCAATGTGAAAAATGGAAGGAGACAGGAAGGAGACCAGGGGGCTGGTAGGGAAGGAAGTAGGTGGAATATGGGCTAGCTGGAATGGTTGGGCTGGTGGGTGGGGCATGAAGGAAGCTTCCCTGAGTGTGTGTGGGAATAGCAGTGCACCTGAGATAATTGTGAGGGAATAACTAGGTGTAGCTAGGTGGCTCTTGAGTCTGAGAGAGACCCGAGGGTATGGTCACTCGTGGAAGGGAAAGTGGCTGCGGGAACATGAAGCATTTTAGTGGAGGCACGGGTTCTGCTTCAGGTTAAAAAACCCACAGTGGCAGTCATTTATCTAAAAACAAAACAGTAGTTTTTAATGTGCAATATCACTAAGCAGGCAATTCAGGCCTGCTGTGATGTCCACAGGCCCTCCAGGTCTTTCTCTGTAAGTGTTCAGCTGTCCCCGAGATACTGCCCTCATCTGTGATATTTCACACCATGTCTGGATTCTAGCACAGTTACATGGCCGTTCTTAGCTGCAATAGATTCTGGGAAGCAGGGCCTTTCTTTCGGGTGACCATGAAGCCCGTTACAACCTGTACTATTGTTTCTGCAGGATAATGGGAGAATAGATTTAGAGGGGCTATATCTGCCGCAGCTGGAGGTAGGGAGTCTGGGGTCACTCAGGCAAGAGGCGGCTGAAGTTGAAGCCATGGGTGAAATTGCCCAGGACGAGTGTTCAGAGTCAGAGAAGGGCTATTCAAGGTGAGTCTCTAAGAAAGCAGACATGGGGTGGGGGTAGAGGGAGGGACAGGCACCATAGATCACAGAGGCTAAGGGAAGAGAACGTCTCAAGATGGGGGTCAACACATCTAATGGCAGGCTAGAGAGATGCCTCAGTGAGAAAGATGACAGGAAGACTGTGAACTCAGCATGCTCAAATGCCAAAGGTTGGACTAAAGTGACGATGACTCAGTGATCAAGAGCACTGGGTGCTCCTCCAGGGGACCCAGGTCCCATTTCTAGCACCTAGATGGTGGGTCACAATATCCCCAACTTGAGTCCTAGGGGATGTGACACCCTCTTCTAGCCTCCTTGGGCACTAAACATAGGTGGCACACAGGCATACATGCAGGTAGAACACCCATACACATAAAATAAAACTTAAAAAAAATAAAGTGGACCAATGAGGTGGATCAGTGGGCAAAGGCACCTGCTGCCAGCCCTGATCCCGTAGTTCAGTTTCAAGGATTTACAGGGTGGAAAGAGATAACCAGCTCCTGTGAGCTGTCCTGTGACCTTCACATACATGATGTATGTATGAGTGTGTGGGGTGTTGAATAATATGGAGAGCGATCTAGGAAAATAGTTTACATAAACTTTTGGCCTCCACAGGTTACATGTGTGCCTGTAACGCCAACATTTGGGAGAATGAGGCAGGGGGATTGGTAGGTAAAGGCCAGCCAGGACTACACAGCATTGTATTAAAAAGCAAACAAGGGCTAGAGAGATAGCCCAGCAAATAAGAGCACTTTCTGTTCTTGCAGAGAAATCAGGTTTAGTTCTCAGTATCCACACGGTGGCTCACAACCAACTGTAGGCACACATGTGGTGCAGATACATAGATACAGGCAAAACTCTCATACAAAAAATAAAATAGATAAATCTGAAAAAGAAATTAATTTTAAAAATATACCAAACTGGTATTCCTCCCCTGGGACCTCCCCCACTCTTGGGAGTTCTCACTTTTATTTAGTAAATCTACACTCAAAGTGGTGAAAACAAAGAAAGTGCTAACACAATTCCTCTGTCTTCTTGAAGGAAAATTCTTCCAGTTCATAGTTTTTTTTCTCCTTTGAGAAGGAATTTCATTATCCTGCTCAAACTAGACTTCAACTCAAACGTTCAAGCTGTCCCCTCCGCCCAGCCTGGTGACTAGCTTGGCTAACTGGAACTGCTGACACAGGGACATGCCTGGTCTCAGAGCTGCAGGTTTTAATCTATTGATCAGTTTCCAGTTTCTTTCTGTTTGTTTTTTGAGACAGGGTTTCTCTGTGTAGCCCAGGCTGGCCTCGAACCCAGAGCTCTTCCTGCCTCTGCCTCCCAAATGCTGGGATTAAAGGCGTGCGCCACCACCACCCTGCTTGTGGTTCTTTTCTTAGTAAGTGATTGGTGTGGGCAGAGCCCAGCCCTTTGTGGGTGGGGCCAGCCCTGGATAGGCAGTCCTAGGTGCTATAAGAAAGCAGGTTGGTTAAGCCATGGGGAGCAGCTTTTGCCTTGGCCTTTGCATCAACTCCTGCCACCAGGTTCCTGCCCTGTTTGAGTTCCTTCCCTGGCTTCCTTTGATGATGAAACAGTGATCTGGAGGTGTAAGCAAAACAAGCCCACCTTTCCATCCCAAGCTGCTTTTCAGGCACGGTGTTTTATCACAGCAACTGAAACCCCAACTAAGACACATTCTGCTCTGTATTCACCCATCCATCCATCCTTCCTTCCATCCACCCATCCAGCTATCCACCCACCCACCCATCTTTCCATTTATCCACTCCTCTTTCCTTCCATCCGATTATCCATCCTTCCATTCAGCCGCCCTTCATTTATAGGACCTTCCCCTCCAGCTTCACAACTGGGAATTCCCAGCAAAGCTCCTGTCTACCTCTGGACTCTCTTATTGTACAGATAGAGTATGAGACCAAAAACAAAAACAAAAACAAAAAACAAAAACAAAACAAAAAAACAAAAAATCCACAGCACTTTTTCTAAAGTCTCCAAGTAGATGATAAAAGGTCAGGTCAGGATCCAGGAGCCCTACCTGGATTTGACCTCTATACCGAGATGCCTCTTCTGGGTTCTTGCAATGCACATGGGCAAGTTCTAAACCCTGTACCTTCTGTTTACACATCACAGGCAGAACCCAAAATTCAGTCCTGTTAGCTGATGGCGAATGAGAAATGACTGTTCCCCCAGCTCATGAGTCAGAGGCACAGCGAGAACCCCTCCCCTCCCTTCTGTCCTCTGTCCCTCCCTCTTGTCCTTCCTTTCTTTCTTTGAGACAGGAGCTTACTAAGTAGCCTAGCCTGACCTTGAACTGGGGATCTTCCTGTCTTAGCCTCCAGAGTGCTGGAATTTCTGGCATGTGCCACCACCTCCAGCTCATCCTCTTTTCCTTTAACTGGGAGCAGAATTTGAGGTCAACGTCTCCAGTAAGCAACTCTGTCTCCTTAGGAATTCATTGTTTACATTGCATTTATTTTCATGCTTTTGTTTTCTTTTGAGTCAGGTCTCAATGTAGCAGTTGGCTAGTCTGGAAATCAAAGAGATCCACCTGCCTCAGCTTCCTGTGTGCTGGGATTAAAGGCCTGCACTAGCATACTGTAAGGATAACTCTTTCCTCCAGCCGACTGAGTTCTGCTGCCCCTAAATAACACACAGAGACTTATATTAGGTACACTGCTGCTGGCCAATGACTAGGATTTCTTACTGACTTTCTCAGTCTTAATTATCAACCATGACCATTAATCTATATATTTTATAAAGATTTATTGAGGATGCCGGTGGCATGCATCCTCTCCTTCCCGGAATCACATGGCGACTCCGTCTCTACTACATTTCCCAGAATCCTCTTCTTCAACTCCTAGCCCTACCTTTCTTGCTTTCCTATTGGCCAACAGTGCTTTATTTATTAACCAATAAGACAAACATATACACAGAAGGACTTCCCCCATCAGCATGCTTAGTTGATTTTCATACTATTTTTTTTACTTGTGTCAAGTAATACTGATTTTCCATTTATGGATGCCATACCCCCCAAAGTTCCTTTTTAAAACAAATTTATTAAGCAAATAGTGAACCAACTTAAGTAAAAATATAAAGCAAATACAAGAGGTAAACAAATATGGCAAAATCTTCATATTCTTGACTGAAGTTTGGGAGCTCAGAGTTTCAGGGACTGGAAACTCCATTGCTCTCCTACTGCTATCTCCTCGAGTCCACAGATATCTGGGGGTCTGTGTCCATGGGATGGGTCATTATAAGTAAGTCTGTCTTGGAGTAAAGCTGCTTCTTTGGGCCACTCCAGCAAGCTGGGGATGGGTGGCAGACTTTGGGGAGTTTTCCTTCTCTTCGACAGTCTTCATTTCCATATTGGAATGAATTTAGTTCTTTTTAGCCCAGGCTTTCCTTAACATCGAATAATAAAGCTCTGTGTTCTAGGATGTGTGCAGCCATAAGCCAATGGACAGAGCAGCCTGTTGATGCATTTTGAGTATGGCCCAGTTCCAGTCAAGAGACGGCCTCTCCAGCTTGGCTTAGCAAACTCCATGTGATAAAGCCAATGTTTGTATACAGTCAAAGACTCCTCCTGGGCTTGGTCTCTATTTTGCTGGAGGGCCTCACAGTGGTCGGTGAGAGTGTCCGGGCACAGATAGGGTCAGTGTCTCTGGAGAGCAAGATTCCTGCCATCTCCTGCCCACGTGATTGACACATAATCATCTGTTCCTCACTGTTGCTCAGCATCCCACACAGGACCTCTTCATGATGACATGGTGTCTTAGGTAAATTTGTATCCTGACATGCCATCTTGAAGCCTTCTGGCCCACAACCCGGACAGTTTAACCAAAGCTGAACTTTAGTGCAAGCCACAGTGCACAGGCTGTCCCCACTCTCAGCCTGCCCACCAGCCAGGTGCCAAAGATAGAAATTTCCACACAAAAGTCCCTAGACTCTAGGCAGGGCCTAGAGAAACATCCAGAGTGGTGTCCAGGCCTGAAGCTGCAGCTGACTCCTTTCAGCTCATCTGAGATGGGAGGCTAGTCTTACAGGCTCTGAGGATTCAGAAGCCGACACTGGTCCTGCCTTCCCTTTTCCAGAACGCAGAGATCTGCTCCAGGGTGACCCGAGGCTGGAGACCCCAGTCAGGTTCAAGGCTCCCCTGCCTCATCCTCCAGGACTTGGGGCTCCCAACCTGCATTCCAGCCTCTTGACTCATGTCAGGCTCGACCCAGCTCACTAGGCCTGTGGCATGGAGCCTCTCCTCTTGGGCTTGAGGCCTCCAGAAGGTGCTCTGGGCTGGGACTTCTGGTGGGGTCTGGGGAACTAAGGAGCTGGGAGAAGAGTGTGGGATTGAAGGGGCTGGTGGAGCAGTTGCTCTGCCCTCCAATGTTCCCCCAGGAGTTGGGGGGTCTGGAGCCCTGTCCATCAGCAGGGGTATGGAGGAGCCATACCAGTCCTCAGAGCGCTCCCGGGCACTGCTTGTGGGCTCAATCCACAGTTCTCCTCCAGGACGCCATACGAGGGTGGGCGCATGCTTGCTGGAGTCTGGGTGTGGGCGGCGGAACAGGCGTTCAGCCAGTACCGCAGTAGTTATGATGAAGAAGGCTGTGAGAGAGGCCAAGCCCAGCATGATGGGAATACAAGGGCCACAGGGGAATGCTGCCCACATGGCTGCCTCCGCTGTAGGCTCCGGGACCCCCTCCGTGTGCCCTGAGGGCTGCCCAGGAGTTGAAGGCATCTGGGAGACTCAATGATGAGGAGGGACAACAGGTGAAGCAGGGAATGTCTCCGCTAAGAGAAGGAAAGGGAGCCAGTGAGAGGGGACCCTGTGTCCTGGAAAGAGATTCAACACCGTTCTAACAACTTGACCACTTCACAAGATCAGACAGTGGGTGGACCACATCTTGACTCGGACTGCAAATCATTTGCCTTATACTGTAATTTCACTTCAGGACCTCAGAGACAGACTGTGTGTGTAAGTGTGTGTATGTGTGAGTGTTTGTGTGTGTGAGAGAGCGTGAGTGTGTGACTGTGTGTGAGTGTGTATGTGTGTGTGTGTGTGAGAGAGAGAGAGTGTGAGTGTGTGCATGTGTGAGTGTGTATGTGTGTGAGAGTGTGTATATGTGTGAATGTGTATGTGAGAGTGTGACTTTGTGACTGAGTGTGAGAGTGTGTGTGTGTGTGTGTGTGTATGTCAGAGTGTGAGTATGTATGTGAGTGTGAGTGTGTGTGAAAGTGTATGTATGTGTGAGAGTGTGAGTGTGTGTGTGAGAGTGTGAGTGTGTGTGTGAGAGAGTGTGAGTGTGTGTGTATGTGTGAGTGTGTGTGTGTGAGTGTGTGTGAGAGAGAGCGTGAGTGTGTGACTGTGTGTGAGTGTGTATGTGTGTGTGAGAGAGAGTGTGAGTGTGTGCATGTGTGAGTGTGTATGTGTGTGAGTGTGAGTGTGTGCATGTCTGTGAGTGTGTGAGAGTGTGTATATGTGTGAATGTGTATGTGAGAGTGTGACTGTGTGACTGTGTGTGAGAGTGTGTGTGTGTGTATGTCAGAGTGTGAGTATGTATGTGAGTGTGAGTGTATGAGTGTGTGTGAGAGTGTATGTATGTGTGAGAGTGTGAGTGTGTGTGTGAGAGAGTGTGAGTGTGTGTATGTGTGTGAGAGAGTGTGTGTGTGTGTGTGTATGTGAGAGTGTGAGTATGTATGTGAGTGTGAGTGTATGAGTGTGTGTGAGAGTGTATGTATGTGTGAGAGTGTGTGTGTATGTGTGTGAGAGTGTGTGTGTATGTGTGTGAGTGTGTGTGTGTGTGTGTGTGTGTGTGTGTGTGTGTGTGTGTGTGTGTGTACACGCTATGAGCGCCCGCCAGCTCTCTTTGCCGCACTCCCCAGAGTGTGGCCACATTGAATAAGTCTCCTTTCTGCTTCCCACTGTCATTTTGTCTCCTCTAATTGGCTTATTGAGGATGGGTGGCAAAACCAGAGAGGAGCAAAGGGGACCCAGAGAGGACAAGAGCAAGCCAGGGGAAGCTAGAGAAGAAGCCGCTGAGGCGCCACTACACAGTCACAGGCCTCACTTCCCCTCCTAGGCCCCCGGACGGCAGATCAAGGTCTACAGCTGTCAGTCTCAAGAAGTGGGGTGACAGGAATGAGAGAAAACCTCCCATGTTGTACTCTCCTATGTTACCCCCTCTTCAGTCACCTTACCAACCCTCTAAAGGGTGACCCAGCTGTTGGCTCTGTTGTGCTTTTGGCTGTACCAGGTCTGTGACCTGGGCACCTATCCAACTTGTCCAGCTCTGCCCAGTCACTAGCCCGTTTGCCTCTCTTGTTGCCACTTGTCCACATCTCTGCCACAAGCCCCCCATTTGCAGCTGCTTCTGAACCCCTCACCTCACCTTTCACCTTGACTGGATCTTGAATTTCTCTGTCTTCAGAGCCGTTCTTCCGAGTGCATGCTGGGAGGGTGTGTGTAGCTATCTGAAAGGCCCTGGAGGGCTGGCCTCAGAAGAAGGCGGAAGGGAGGCTACCACCTGTTGCTGGGTGACTGTGCCCCAACTCTTCCTGCCCCCATAGAGTGTTTCCAAGGCAACCTGGGGATGTGGTCAGTGTGGTGAAGAAGCACTTCCTGAGTAAGGTGGAGCCGTAATGAGCAGCTGCTCTAAAGTCAGTCTCACCCCATAGCCAACCCCGGAGCCCGCACATTCACCCAGAGGTGGCGAACACTAGAGACCGGCTCAGCTCCTCCCAGAGCACTGTGGTGCATCCTGCGGCCTGCTCCTGGGAGGGTGCACAGTTCCTGTCCCTAGCGGGGCCTCTGCAAGCCTCTGCTGCCACCTAGCCCCCTGCACCACTCTTACTTCATCCAGCTGCCTTCATACTTCCCGTTTTGTTTTGTTTTGTTTTGTTTTGTTTCGTTTGAGACAGGCCCAGGTTGGCCTTGAATCTCATGCTTTGGCCTTCTGAGAGCTGGGATTTCAGTCCTGAGCCACCATGCCTGGTCTCGTTTCTCCATTACTTCAGATACCTAATACTGTGTAAATGCTATGAGAATAACTATTAACTGGCATTGCTTAAGCCATCTTTGAATTTCAGTTTGTAGCGTTTGCATGTGTGTGTGAAGACCAGGGGTCTATGTCATGTCTATTTAGTTTTCACCCTATTTTTTATTTTATGTATTTGGGTGTTTTTTTTTTTTTCACCTGCATGTATGTGCGCCATAAGCATGCCTGGTGTTCAAGGAGGCCGGAAAAGAACATCAGATCTTTTGGAAGTTGAGTGACAGACAGCTGTGAGCTACTTTGTAGGTGCTAGGAATTGAACCCATGTCCTCTGCAAGAGCATCAAATGCTCTTAACTACTGAGCCAACTTTCCAGCTCCCAGCTTGCTTTTTAAAGACACAGTCTCTCTCTCCCCCCCCACCTCTCTCTCCCTTTCTGAACACTAAGCTAGCTGATTCTTCAAAACTGGTTGTCCAGTGAGCACCAAAGATCCTCTCTGCTCCCCCAGCCTGAGATTACAGGTGTGCATTGCTATGCCCCACTTTTTTGTTTCTTTGTTTGTTTGTTTTTTTGTTTTTTGAGACAGGGTTTCTCTGTGGCTTTGGAGGCTGTCGTGGAACTAGCTCTTGTAGACCAGGCTGGTCTTGAACTCACAGAGATCCGCCTGCCTCTGCCTCCCGAGTGCTGGGATTAAAGGCATGCGCCACCAACGCCCGGCTTGTGCCCCGCTTTTTAAAGTGGGCACCAAGACCTGAGCTCAGGTCCTCATGCTTGTCAAGCAGCACTTCCTGACTGAGCCATCTCTCAGTCTTTCCCCCCTTCGTTCTTCTCTTCTTTCTTTTTTTGGGGAGAGGGGGTGTTTGTTTGTAGTTCTCATGCTAGGCAAGCACTTTACCACAGTTCTACAGCACCAACATTCCAATTTTAAAATGCTAATAAACAAAAACAATAACTGCTGAGAGATATTGGATTGTGGAAACTGCTAAATTAAACGATCTATATATTTTAAGAAAGTCTTAGCTTAATAATGGAAATCAGAAAGCGTGTTGCATTGGTGGAGAGGTTGTGCTTTTGTTTCCATAGGAAACAGGAAAAACTATGGATTCCTTTAAAATTCATGAAGATCAGATTTGACTGGGGGAGACCTCCTGAAAATCTTGGCTATAGGCATGGAGGAAAAAGGCCAAGAAAGACTACAGGACACATGATGTGCATGCTGATCCCTAGTCATGGGAACAGCTCTGAGACTGGATGAGACAAGATAAATCTTGTTGACTGCAGTGCTCATGACTTACTATTACATGTCATCCTTTCATATGGCATGGATAGAGGTTATACAGTCCAAACAGACTTATAAAGATGACAGATGCCTTTTACCTGCTCAAACATAGAACAAAAAATCATCTTCAGCTGGCTTGTGCACATGATACATTCCGCACTGTGTCGATACAGACATGTATGTTACCTTTAAAGGTTTGTGTGTTCACATCCCGGAGTACAATCGGAGTGAGGGAGGAGCAATAATATGAACAAAGAAGTCAAGACCACTATGGGGAAACCCACAGAATCAGCTGACCAGAGCTAGTGAGAGATTACTGACTCCACACTGTCAACTGGGGAACTGGCATAGGACTGAGCTAGGACCCCTGAACACAGGTGACAATGGTGTGGCTTGGGCAGTATATGAGGCCACTGGCAGTGGGACCAAGATCTAACTCTAATGCATAAACTGGTTTTTTGGAGCCCATTCTCTATGGAGAGATACCTTGCTCAGCCTAGACATGGGTGGGGAAGGGTGCTTTGGTCCTGCTTCAACATGGTGATGGGACAGACTTAGTTGACATCCTAGGAGAGGCTTTCCCCTCTCTGAGGAGCAGATAGGATGGTAGGAAGGAGAGGGAGAGGAACTGGGATTGGAATGTAAAAAATAAAAAAAAAAGATTTAAAAAAGTAATAAAAAGTAGTCACGATTTCTGGGATCAAGCTCAGATAGTCAGGTTTAGTGGCAAGTGCCTTTGCATGCTAAGCCATTTCACTGGCCCGCTTCCTCTTTATTTTGAGTTACCTGTGGGATATAACTGGAAATTCTGGTCTGTGTGTTTTCAGACAAAAAAAAAAAAAAAAAAAAAAAAAAAGGACTAGGCTCCAATGAAGACAAACAGCCCAGGTAATCTAGCCTCTCAGAATGCCTCTGTTGCAGTTTCCTCAAAATTCTACATCCAGAACAATTTCAAAGCTGCTAGCTGAGATGGTCCAGGCTCATAGATTACTTTATCCAGGACTTCAGGTAATCCCTATACTTTCCCATCACACAGAGACTGGACAACAAGTGATGCAGCTAGCTCTCCTAGGACTTGACCATTATCCCAGTTTTCTCGTCTCTTTGAGGAGATGTCTTTCTGAATGGGTGCTGTTTCACTGCATGGCATCTTTAGCTTCCAGTTTCTTTTCTTCTGAGTTGAACAATTCAGTTTTTGAGACGGGGGTTTCTCTGTGTAGCCCTGGCCAGCCTTGAACTCGCAAAGGTCTGACTCTACCTCCTGAGTGCTGGAATTGAAGGTGTGTGCCACCAACACCTGGCAGACACTTCCATCTTGATGGAGTGTTTCTATTCTTTCAAACAGTGTCTCTGTGAAGCACTAGCTGGCGTCAGATGTGCAGTTCTTTCGCCTTCCCTTTCAAGGGCTAATTGTAGGTCCACGCTACCACACTCACCTTTAACAAAACTTTCTCCTTCTAGTCTTGCAGACAAAATCCAAGGACTTGCACATGCTTGGCCAGCATTCTACCACTGAGCTATGTCCCAGATGTCCTTGGAATTTAGAAGTGAAACTAATGGCTCTCTGAGGGAGCAAATGTGTTATATGTAAAAGCTGGCAACCACTGGTGGCCCTGTCTTGCATTTGTGGGCAGAGAAGTAGAAGAGTTGGGGGTTCATAGAAGAGTACTGGGGGTGTTCATGACACTGAACATGAGTTCCAGGTTCCTTTTGACATCTGGAATCCTGCCTTTGAGTTCCTTCTAGTAACACACTTCCCTTTTGCTAAGTAGTTTGAACTGAGTTTCTGAGATTTTCATTAGTTCATTTTGGAGGTGTGTGTGTGTGTGTGTGTGTGTGTGTGTGTGTGTGTGTGTGTGTGTGTGCACGTACACTAATATAGAACAAGCTAGTTTCAAACTAGCTACATAACCAGAAGGACTTGAACTCCTGATCCTTCTGCTGCCACCTGTCAAGTGCTGGCATTACAGGCATGTACTCTGTATTAATATTTTGGGATTTGTTTATCTTATGGTGTGAGTGTCTGACCGGTATGTATTTAGGTGTACCAAGTGCATGCCTGGTGCCATGGAGGTCAAAAGAAGGCATCAGAACCTCTGGAAGTAGAGATGTAGGTGTTTGTGACCCACCATGTGCATACAGGGAACCAAAATGGGTCCTCTGCAAGGGCAACACGTGGTCTGAGCCATCTCTCTAAATACCTCTGGCTCTGAATTTAAGTGCATAAGTGCTAATATATGCAATCCTAGGACTTTTTCTGCCAGATGGGGCATGTGGTCCGTGGCATCTTTCCTAGGCTCCAGACCAGAATTTCCAGTTATATCCCACAGGTAACTCAAAATAAAGAGGCAGGAAGAGGGCCAGTGAAATGGCTCAGCATGCAAAGGCACTTGCCGCTAAGCCTGACTATCTGAGCTTGATCCCAGAAATCGTGACAGAAGGAGAGAACCAGTTCCCAGAAGCTGTTCTCTGACCTCCTTGTGCACACACATGGGGACACACATGGTCACAGGCAGATACAGTCAATAAAAATTTAAAAATAGCTTTATTACTTATCATGCAATCCATTTCTTTTTGTGTGCTTTTCTATGTTCGTGTAATATTTCATCATAAAAGGTTGTTGGAAAGACTCGCCATTTCCTCTCTCTAAGCCCGTTCTTGCTGTTTATTTGAATTGGCAGCGTTGTGACCTGTGTAGTTTGCAAGGACAGAACTATGAAAGACATCCAACCTCTCCATCTTCTCCATCAGTCTCCTGGTGTGGGTGGCGACATGAACTACTCATAGTAGTGCCCCTCTTCTCCTGTCTGTTTCCACTGCTCCCTATGTGCTCCGTTCTCTCTTCTTTCTTTGCCATCTTGACCTTTTCCAAGGACATCTTTTTAGATAGATCTGGGGACAGAGAGATGACTCAGTGAGTAAAGGCATGTGCCACCAAGCCTGATAACCCGAGTTCCATCCCCAGGGCCCACATGGTGGAAGGAGAGAATTAACTCTCCCAAGCTGTCCACTGACTTCTATGTGTGTGCCATGGCACGTGAGCACCCATGCACAAGAATAAATACATATGATAAAACTTTTAAAATATCGATCTAGCCCCATTCATTCTCTCCTTGCTTTAAAATGAGGATTCATTGCTGCCAACAAGATGGAGTTCAATCTCTCCTCTTAGCACACAGATCCTTTATAATCTGTCCCTAAACCAGCTCTCTCACCTTTAGTTCGGTATTTGTACTGTGACCCCACATTCAGTCTCCGAATCCATGGTTTGGCTTCCTTACATGCGTACTTACCCATCCACAGTAGCTTGAACTTTACTAACCGACTGGATATACAGTATTTGCCACCCCTCCTCTTTTGAAACAAGTTCCTGCTATGTGGCCCACAATGGACTTTGTCTTTATCAGTGTTCTGTTGCTATAAAGAGACACCATGACCACAGCAACTCTTGTAAAGGGAAACTTTTTTACTTTATTTTATTTTTACTTTTTAATTTTACATGTTAATCCCAGTTCTCCTTCCTCTCATCCTACTCCCACACCTTCCCCTCACCCCACCCCCCATTTGTTCCTCAAAGAGGGTATGGCCTACCATACCAAGTCTGTTCCATCATTACAATGAGGCCAGACCAAGGCCCTCCCCACTGTGTCTTGGCTGAGCAAGGTATCTCTTTATAAGAAATGGGTTCCAAAAAGCCAGTTCATGTACTAGGGAAAGATCCTGGACCTACTGCCAGTGGCCTCATAAACTTCCCAGTCCTCCCACTGCCACCTGCATTCAGACGGTCTAGTTCAGTCCTATGCAGGTTCTGCAGCTGTAGTCCAGAGTCAGTGATCTCTCACTAGCT